>NC_056744.1:866412310-867142310 GCF_019279795.1 Protopterus annectens
GTGTCTCTGTGGCTTGTAATGACTGCTTCTTGTGTCACATTCTGTTTGTTGCTCTCATGTCCTAGTTGAGAAATTGTATCATTTGTACGTCCTCTAACTGGCACAAGAGAAGGCAGTTGGGACCACTGTAGACATCCCTGGTAAATACAAAACAAGTGGGATTTCTAAACTGGATTTGTGATTCTTCAATTCTTGCATGCAATGATTTAAAGTAGAGTGAAAACCTATATATTCATTTACATCACCCAGACACCTACCGTTGAAAACATTATTCATCTACATCACCCAGACACCTACTAAAGTCATCTGTGTAGTTGGCTTACCTGTTAGTCTTACTCCCACCTGGCTATCGCCAGATGACTGAGCTGTAGTTTAGAATACCTTTACACTTCCTTGGGATGAGAGATGATCACAAGCCTCTCCGTTCCACCACCCTCTCATTGGTTATATAACCACCAGAATTACTTGTTAGATCCAAGTTCATTACAGTGTGGTTAGTAATAAACCACAACACTTTTTTATTGCTGCTACTCTTTGGAAGAGGTAAAAAGGAATGAGCAGGGTGAAAGAAATAATCCAAAGTGCGAGAAATTAGATTCTGCACAAAAAAATGTCAATTTCATTCGATCCTCAACGAATGGGTTCAGATCCGACTTGCCCATTTTCTTTAGATTCTAGGATCCTACTCTTGAGCTTCCTCCCTTACCCATAATCAGTAAATTACCTCAGATCTCATTTGCTGCTTTTCAAGATCGGACAGAATTGCTACTTCTCAAGCTTGGGGAATTATTGTGTCATGAGTCTAGATTCAAAACTAAAAATTCTTTATTATCCTTGTTCCTTTATACTATGTATTATCTCCCTTACCTTCCTTTTCAATTTACTTTTCTCATAAGTTAAATTTTAAACGTTATAACCCTTCTTTTTCTATTTTGAGGTGTTCTCCAACTACCATAGTTGGTAGATATATGCTTTCTTTTCTACCTCTTTTGAGGTAATCTGTAGTCACCATAGTTATCTATTCCTTTAAAAAAAGAAGGAACTTTGAATTCTATAAATTTGTTTTAGTGTGTGTGTGTGTGTGTGTGTGTGTGTGTGTGTGTGTGTGTGTGTGTGTGATTGGTGATACCTCTAACGTTTTCTGTTTCCAGTATGGCTGATAAGCATACTGGATTTAAAAAGTGCACTTCCTGTGTGTGTAAGATCTCAAAGGGAGTGCGTGTACTGTTTGGGCCCAGTACTCTGAACACCTTTTGCTCTGTTTGTGCCTTTAATGTCAGGGCATTAAGTGACCATAGAAATAAATTAACCTTCAAAGGACTTCTTCCAGCTTCAGCTCCTTCTACTGGTACATCTTCATCAAGGCTCAAGCCCCCTCTCAAAAATCTAAAGAGGCTAAAGAGCATAGGAAATGCTCTTCTTCCAAGTCACCTAGGTCAGTACCTTCCTCACAGCCTCTTGTGAAGGTACTCAAGACCTCAGATCCGAAAGCTTTGGATCTGATACCTATAGATATTAACTCTCCTTGGGTCCATTTTTCCAGATTTTCACCAGAGCAGGTATCTCCTACTTTGAGGTCTCCATTCTTCCAAGAGACCCCAAAAGAGTCTTCAAGGTCATCATCCAGTTCCTCTTTTATTAGGTCCTCGTGAAGTGTTTCTGAGTTGGAGGTGGATAATATGATGAGGAAGCTCATCAGAACACAGATCCAAATAGGGGTTCTGTCAGCTCCATCTCCCACCGGATCTGAAGCCTTAAATCTTCTTTCCAGCCTGTATATGCTCCTTTTCTAATGCAAACCATGGTTTCAGACTGCTTGGATCCAAAGGCCCTGAGAGTTGAACTGTCAGATCTGAAGGTCCTAGCATCCTTGACTCTGACTTCCCTGACCCTTTTTGGGCATAATGGCTGTGAGAGCTGAGGCTTCTGCATCAGACCTGAGGGGATGACCTCGACTCCGAAGGATTCGTAGCTGGATAGATCTGCTCCGACTCCCCCTTCAGATCTGTGGGTTCTGGAGACATGGGGGCTGTCTGATCTGAGTCTCGGCTCCAGTGGGATTGTCCTGAGTATCTCCTGGGCCCTCGACTTTTGAGGTGGTGGAGAGAGTATTGTCTTTACATAGATGGACTTTGACTCTTCCTTCCTCAAATCCTTGCCCCCACCCTCCGTTGGATCCTGTGTCTGAATTCCTCATCCTACTCCTCAGGGACAGCCAGTCCAGATGAGCTTCCAAGTAGTTTCCACTTGGGAACTTCCCATCTCTTCTGACACTTCCCACTGAGGAGGTCCCTCGGAAGAGATTGTGCAAAAGGAGGCACCTGGATTCCTTACAGGAATCCCTCATAGAAGACACTGATTTTGATGAAGGAGAAGGATCCCCTAGATCTCCATCTGAAGATGTCACATTGGGACATCTTAAAGATCCTTCTCCACAAAAGTGGTTGGTCTGCCCAGCCCCCTTCCCAGGAGAAATCAGTGATCTTGAAAGCCTTTGCGTCTTGGGTTACCCCACCTGCAGATAAGCTGATAGATCTGGTCTCCCACAGAGCATGGATGGAACTGGACTCCATAGAACCGATTCTTATGTTCCTGGACAAGATCCTTAGTGCCGTCAGGTTACATTGGACAAAGAGTGTTCTATGGATGCCGTAGTCATTGTGGCAGCTACTAAAAAGGAGTTGGCTGAACAGAGCTCCTCTGTCCACCCCCCAGCAGGGAGTCTAGGGTGTTTGACAGGTTAGGGAAGTGAGTGTATGCATCAGACACCTTAACTTTACAGTCGCTGAATTATTTGGCACATTTCATGAGATTACAGAGGGACTTAATCAAGGAAGTCTCTAACTCTCTCCCATGGTCCATTTCTGCAGAGGAGCAGAGATCCTTTTTTCATTACTGGCCACCCTGTAATCCATTACAAACATGTCCATGAGGTTACTGTCACACGCAGCTGAAGGTTCCTCACAGGCTGCCAGTTCAGGGATACGCATTAGGAGACATGCATGGATGTAATTGTGTGATTTTAGAGCCCTTTAAGGCATTATTCATCATTTCTCCCTTTGATGGATCTTCCCTCTTTGAACCAAAAGTTAAGGAAATCCTCTCCCATAGTGAAAAGGATGGAAAGACCCTTTCTGCTGTGGGAATCTGTTTTTCTACTCCGCAAAGGAACCTTTTCCATGAATCCATGTGGTGGTAAGAAAGAGTGGTTCAAAAAATCCAAGCTGCCTTTTCAGGAGTCATAAGGAGATTTTTTTCCCCCAGAGGCAGAGGGGGAAATAACTATAATGGGAGACGCAGCCTTAGTGGCATAGTGGATCCACAGAATCAAGTTTCTCTGGATTCTTTCTCTGACAGGCCTTTTCAGTGCTCCTGAAAGGTTACCTGACTGTTTCTCCCTGGAGACAGTCAGGGGGTCACTTACCCTTGCACCCAAAAGCCTGGGCAGCCATTACACAAGATTCTTGGGTGCAAAGGATCACATCCGGAGGACACTTTATTCCCTTTTTCCAAGCTCCTCCACAGAAGAGAAAATTTCTTCCCAGTGTTCCCCCC
The DNA here is from genome assembly GCF_019279795.1 of Protopterus annectens. Lineage (NCBI taxonomy): Eukaryota > Metazoa > Chordata > Ceratodontiformes > Protopteridae > Protopterus > Protopterus annectens. The sequence continues at coordinate 866,415,866 of NC_056744.1, forward strand.
AATCAGCAGGAACAAGCAGCCATAGAAATTCAAAAGCTGCTGGGCAAGAGAGTCATCCAAGAGGTCCCCCAGACAAAAGAGGATCCAGAATTTACTCAAGATTTTTTTTAGTGACAAAGAAAACAGGAGACCTGAGACCCATTTCATATCTTGGTTATTTGAACCAATTTGTGAAGAATTCCAAGTTCTTGATGGTCACAGTTCAGTTCATTCTGCCCTCTCCTTCAGTAGGACGACTGGATGTGCTCTCTAGATCTTCAGGGCGCATACCATCATATAAAAATGAACAGATGCTCCTGAAGAATATCTATGCTTCTGGCTGGGAGACGGTAATTATCAGTTTAGAGTCCTGCCCTTTGGTCTCATGATGTGTTTTTCAGTGCTTCCTCTATTTAAATGCAACTTATGTAAGGTGATTTTATGTGCTGATGAAGGGTGTAGACCCAAAAGCTTCATTAAAATTGTTTGTTTGTGACTACCGTGTTTTTGGCTACTTTTGGATGAACAGTGACTTAGTGTATCTTCGTGGTGTCATGATAGTACCCAGGGTGATCATCAAATGCATGGCAGTGGCAGCAGCTCACCTAGGACTGCGTGGATTCAGAGTGTTTCCATATTTAGATGACTGGCTTCTAACAGCACAAACCAGGCATCTTCTGGAACAGGCCAAAGATTACCTTCAACATCTATCTCAATCCCTGGGGTGTATGATAAATCTGGTAAAGTCCCAACCTCAACCAGTTCAAGCCTTGGATTTTATAGGGGCTGATCTAAATGCAATCAGTTGCTTAGCTCTTCTGCCTCAAAACAGAATTCTTAGTCTGAAATTGCATGTCAGTCAAGTTCTGTCTCATCCTCATCCACAGCAAGATTAATACTCAAAGCCGTAGGGTCAATGACTGCTGTAATAATTTTACTACCCACTGCTCATCTCCATATGAGAATTCTTGAATGGACTCTAGGAGTGCAGTGGTCTTTTCATCAACTGCCTCTGTGACATCCAATAAAATTATCTTGGGTTTGCAGAAAATCTCTACTGCAGTGGATACATTCTAAAGATATTTATCCAAGCTGTCCATTTGTCCTTCTTCCCCTGAAAGCCATGTTGACCATGGATGCCTCACAGGGTGAGAAGGCATTACTTGAGATGGACAGTTCAAGGCACGTGGTCCCAAGAAGAGACCAATTTGCATATAAATATTCTAGAGATGACAGCGATGCTTTTAGCGTTGCAGGCCCTTCAGAGCTCTCTTCTACTAGGAACTATTGTTCAGATAGACAACATGTCAGTAGTCTGGTACATCAACAAACAGGGGGGATCCAGATCTTACTCTTTAGCCCTGAGAAGCAGTGAGAGTTTGGCAATGGGCGATCTCTTCCAACTGCTTTCTAGTAGCGATGCACATACCGGGGAAATCCAACATATTAGCAGACAAGCTCAGCAGGATCATTCTGACTCACCATGCTGCAATCTTTTCACCTCTTCCCTCAACAACAAATGCAGCAAGTTTTTTGCTGTGATTCTCCCTCTGGAACAGTACCAAGAGATGCTCTAATCCATGTTTGGCCCTCTGGTCTCCTTTATGTTTACCTTCCTCTACCTAATACCCAAGTTTCTTCAAAAAGCTAGTTGGTTGAAGAGCAAACTAATTTTCATTGCCCCCTTCTGGCTTCAGCAAGTGTGGTTTTCCTTCCTATGGTCTCACCTAGTGTGTCTTCCATGGACATTGACCCCAGTCCAGATCTTCTGACACCCATCAAGGTTGATTCATTGAGACATTGCTGGCCTCAAGTTGACCACATGGTTTCTCCAATTTCAGTGATGACTAGACATTCCAGGTTTTCTTCCCCAGATTGCCAAATTCTTTTTTTCTCCCATAAACCTTCTACCAAAAAACATTTTATAAAAGTAAATAGAAAAGATAGTCATTGTGAGCGCATCAAAGAGACTTAGATTCCTTTACTGCTCCAATCCCAACTCTTTTAGATTTCCTTGCCTCTAGTTTTCAAACCAGGGCAAGATTCTCTACCATTAAAGTACAATTAGCAGCCATCTCCAACTACCACATTGGCGATAACGCTTCTCCTTTAGCTTCAGCTAAGCTGTGCAAGGCCTTCCTAAAAGGTATAGTTTTGCTAAGACCTCCAGTTAGAGAGCCCACTCCACTTTGGGATCTGATTTTGGTATTAGAATCTTTAGTACATTCTCCATTTGAACCCTCAGCCAAAGTAGACCTTAAGATTTTATCTTGGAAAACTGTCTTTTTGGTGGTGATTACTACAACTAGGTGAGTTTCAGAACTCCAAGCACTTTCTTCTGAACCACTGTATCTGACTTTTCTCAAGGGTAAGGTTACCCTGCACACTATGATCCTTCCTTTCTACCTAAAGTGACCTCTGAATCAAACGTCAACCAAGTCATTAACCTTCCAGTTTTCTTTCCAAAATTTGAGAATATACCCTTCATCTCCTAGATGTACATAGACATTTTTACATGCATAGAAGTAAGGAGTTTAGATAACAGATCATTTGCTTGTTTCTTTTTCTAAGGCCAAGATGGGAAAAACAGTTTCGAAGACTACTTTAGCAAAATGGATAATAGATTGTATTTCTTATGTTTATTCCTTGAAAGGCCTAACCTTACCAAAAAAGCCCAAGGCATATTCAACCAGGTCAATGGCTACGTCAGCTGCTTTTTGGGCTAGAGCTTCCATTGATGACATTTGTGCTGCAGCCACTTGGTCTAATGCTCACATCTTTGTTTCTCATTATAATTTGACATAATTTCTAGAAACAGAGCATATTTCAGTTCAGCGGTACTCTGGAAAATCTTTCCATGAGGACCACCCAAGGTAGTTGTAGCTAGGAACTCTGTCCCATTCACTGAGGAATGAATGAAAATATCAGATATAAAAGTTATGTACTCATCATAACACTCCATTTGTGTTGTCCATTTTCATTCTTCCTCAACTCCCCTCCTGCCTTCCCCCATCCATGTCTTTCAGAGTGACATTGTAGAATTTTATTAGGAACAATTGTTCCTGTTTGAGCTCCTGATCTTTCAACTATCAGTGTTCTGTCATAGCTTTTTTTATTAAAGACCTTCTTTTCAAAAGGAAGACTCAAGCAAGGACAGTTCTAAAAGTACTAGGCACCTTGGCAGCAGCTATAAAACCTTAGCAATGCTGCACATGAGAATTCTGCAATGGCTGCTTTTTACTCTGGTCCATGCAGGAACTTCCAATGTCGCATCAGATTATGTTAACAGAATCTTGCAGGAGATACCTTTGTTTGGTGGCTTTACTCCGATCAAGTCACATTAGGTCGACCTTTTGTTCTTCCGCAACCACTTGCTACAGTGACCGCGGATGCTTCCCAGATAGGGTAGGTGGGGCATTATCAGGGAAGAACTGTGCAAGGCACTTGGCAGGATCACGAAGCCCACATGCACATCAATGTCCTAGAGATGAGAGAGGTGTTCTTCCACTAGGAACGATTGACTCCAAATGGACAATATGTCAGTGGTATGGTATATAAACAAACAAGGAGCAACCAGATCTTACCCCCTTTGTTGAGAGGCCCTTAGAGTATGGCAGTGGGCAACCTCCTCCCAATGCTTTCTGGTAGCAACACATATCCTGGGGAAATCCGACATGATAACAGACAAACTCAGCAGAACAATACTGATGCCTCACAAGTAGTCCCTGAAACAAGACATAGCAGAAATGATTTTACGAAAATAAGGCCAGCCTTGCTGCAATCTTTTTGCCACATCTATGAATGCCAAATGCAGCTGCTACCTTGCCCTAATCCCCCTCCGGGGGAATCCCCAAGGAATGCACTTGTACACGATTGGCCCTCAGGTCTCCTGTATGCCTTCCCTCCTTTTCCATTGATACCCAAATTTGTTCAGAAAGCCAGCACATTGGGAAGGACCTTAATGCTTTTTGCCCCTTACTGGCCTTGTCAAATTTTGTTCCCTTTCTTGTGGCCCCATCTTCAGGAGGAGCCTTGGATTCTGGACCCAGTGCCGGATCTTCTGACACATTCATTGGGAATGCTCCATCCATCTTTTTAAAATCTCTAGTTGACAGCTTGGCTGCTCAGATTCCAAACATAGCCAGGCTACTTAACCTTTCACCCTCAGTGCAACATATCCTGATTTCTTCTCACAAAGCTTCTATGAGAAGATTATATCTCAGCAAATAGAAAATAATTTTCAACTGGGCCTTAAAAAATCATATTGACCCTTTTGCTGCATCTGTATCTTCTATACTGGAATTTTTAGCAAAACCTTTTAATGACGGAGCAGGTGCAGCTACTATTTGAATACAATTAGCTGCAATCTCTAATTTTCATTTTGGAGGGGGACTGAACGTTATGTTCCACAGACTTTGTAAAGCTTTCTTGAGAGGTACTAACCTGTTAAGACCACCCACTAAACCACCTCTACCTCCATGGAACCTAAATTTTGTATTATCCCGTATAATTCCACCCTCCCCTCCCTTTGAACCTGCATCATCCTATGACTTGAAGTTCTTAACCTGGAAGACAGTTTTCTTAGTAGCTCTCACTTTAGCTAGGAGGGTTTCGGAATTACAAGCATTATCTATCAAACATCCGGATATGCTGTTTCACAATGACTGTCTCTCACTTTGCACAAACCCATCTTTTCTACCAAAGTATGCTTAGAATCCAACTTAAGTCAGTCCATAGACTTACCAGTTTTTTCCCCAAGTACGTCAATAAGGCAGAATACATGTTGCACCAATTTGATGTACATAGACAATTACGTTTCTATTTACACAGAACAAAGGACTTTAGGAAGACTGATCAATTGCCTCTGTCCTTTTCAGACTGCAAAAAAGGGGCTTCAGTAGCAAAAACCACTCTCTCCAGATGGTTGTCACATTGCATCTCATTCACCTATCAGTCAGTGAATAAACAACTTCCAGACAAAATAAGAGCTCATTCTACCAGCACTATTTTGACCTCTTCTTCCTTTCGTGCAAAATTGCCAGTTGATACCATTTGCGCAGCAGCAGTGTGGGCAAGGCTTCATACCTTAATCACTCATTACAAAGTGAATTTGGCCTCCAGGGACAGGGCCGTTTTTGGGTCCACTGTTCCGAAGAATGTTCTCCCATAAGCCACCCAAGAAAGATGGTGCCAGGGATGCCGTCCCACAAGTACAGAATGAAGGTGAGATAGGACAACTTCACATAAAGAAGTTATGTACTCACCATAACATTCCATGTGAGTTGTCCATCTCGCCTTCATTCTTACATCCCACCCTCCTACCCCCAGCCTTTTTTTAGCTCCTGGAGGATCGAGATGTTACTATTTGGCATCTGATATTCACTGACCTTTTTCTTGTCTTATAAAGCAATGAAGAATTTTTACATACGCATATTAGTATACCAGCAAACAAGATCTGGGGAATGCCCTAGGGAATTTTGGAATAGGGAGTAAGCCATGAGCTAGTTGGAGACCTCGAGCTTTTGTAAACGGCCGAGTCGGAACCAAAGATTGGTTCCGAACCCACAAGTACAAAGTGAAGGCAAGATGGACAACTCACATGGAATGCTATGGTGAGTACATGACTTCTTTTTATATGAGGAAGCAAAATGTGCTTAAAAGTGTGTCTGTGGAGTGACAGTTTTTGACTAGTGTAAAATACAAATTATACTATATGACATGGAGAGGTCCTGCATGAAGACTGCAATTAGTGGCAAAGTGTCAGTAGCTAGGGATGAAAGGGAAACAACATATACAATATATAGAATTAAGTTTTGTAACAAAACACAGGTGAAAGGTATAGGTTGACAAATGTTAAAAAGTGCATGTGCAGGATCAGCTTATAAAGTTAAGGAGTATGAATAGTATAGTGATTTGACTGGTTAGTAAATAGTTGAGTGTGAAATTCAAAGTGTCAGTTACATAAGATCTGATGTTGTCCTTTTCATTCTTCCTCACTGATGGGTTACGGATCCGATCCTGGGATCTGACTCTGTTGCATTTTCCAGACATTAAATCCTAGTCTTCAGCTCCTCCCTCTTCCCATAATGCACCGCCCCCTGGAACTCCCGAGATCTCGTTTGCAGCCATTGTGGGAAGACTGAAGATTCTTGTATCTCAAGCTGTAAGGAAGTTTCCTTTTTCTTTTTCTTAATATCTCTATTTATTTAAATTTATGGAATGTTTCCTTTCTTAATTCCTTCCTCCCTTGATAATCTTTGAAACTATATATCTATATTTAGATAGGTTTTGCTGCCTAATTTTTAATTTACCATTGGAGTTACTGGTTTCTGTCAACAAGTAAGTTTTTGCAGTTGTTAGGATAAGTGTTAGCTCACTTACTCTGCTTTTAGATGATGATTCTCCTTCCAAACATGACGAGAACCTTGGATGACTCTTGTCAGGTTTATTCAGTCTTCTGCTTCTTCACTTCTGCCTGAGCCAGTTTACCATAACTTTTTGTTTTTCAGATGGCTGTCTTTTAGCACAGTATTGCTGTTTCTGCCTAACATTTCCTTTCAGACTATCAGCAGACTGTTTTTTATCCACAATGTTTTTTCTGATCTAGATTCTACAGTCTGTTTCACCTTTGTAAATCTCTCTCTCATATGTCCATATTTTCGCAGAAGGTCCATGTTGTTTTCCCTTTTTGGTCTTTTCCGGCTAAAATTTCTGATTTTTACAACACTTAACATTGAATTCAGTAAAGATGGCCATTTCTATTTTTAGACTTCATATCCTTCAGTAAGATATTCTAACACAACACCTCTTATTCTGGTGAAATTATAAAAGTGGTAATAGGTATTTGTCTCCCTTAATTTTGCTTCTCCAGTTCTTTATCATAGAGTATGTAAGCCGTGGTTCGACATCCCTGTGGTTTCTTATACTTTTTTTTTGGTGAGCATTTGTTTCTCTGGGTAGGAACAGGCAGCGCGACAAGCTTAATGCAAATCTCTTGTCCTTAGAAAGTTGTAGCCTTTCTTTCAAGTCTTCACTTCCCCACTGTCTCTTGTGTGATCCTTTTTTTTAGTGGCAAATCACACAGATCTGATTAACTGAATGAATGGTTAATAGTATTCTTTTTTTACAGACATAAAGGCGCGGTGGTACAGAGGTAGCGTTGTTGCCTCACACCAAGAGGTTCTCCTGTTAGATTCTCAGCTGGACTGCCTTCTGTGTGGAGTCTGCATGTCCTCCCTGCGGTCGAGTGGCCTCAGAAAGACATGCATGAATGGGCTTGCCTTTGCTGAAGGTTGGGCGTCGGGCTGGCAACTCTGCACCCTAAAAATTGACTGCCAATCATTAGCAGACTGGAGTTCCGCTGTGGCTACCCCTAACTGGGAAAAGCCGAAAAGACAAGCAAGCATGCTCTGCCTTTCCTCCTTGTCAAACTGTGAAAACAGTTGACCAGTTTATGCTGCTCTTCCAGGCCTTACTATGGTTCATTTTGGGAGTTTAAACCCCCTTTAAAAAAAAAAAAACGGAAGAGATTGATGAATAAAGTAATAAGAAGAAACAGAAACACTAAACAGGATTTGGGATCCTAGCCCTCAGACCCAAAGATCCTAGGACTTCCTTAAGAACCAAAGTCCTCCTCACATTCAACAGGTTTGGTCTGATCAAGCAGCCAGCATATTTAAATCTTAATTTGATCCAAATAATTTGCATCCTATATACTGCATTTTTCTCCTGAAGCAAATTTTAGAAAGGATCCTTGAATTTTCATCGGATTCAAGGTGTTCGGATCTGATCTACTGCAGTTTACTCTCAAAGCAAAATTCTTGAACTGAGGCTGAAATTTCATCGGATCAAGGGTATTCAGATCCAATCTACTGCAGCTTAATTGTAGGATTTTCTCTTTGAGGCTGAATATTTAACCAGATTCTTTAAAAAAAAAAAAAAAAGAACTGAAGAGAAAGCCTTTATGGATCTGACCTCTTCAAATTCTTTCACAGCGGTTCCTAGACTTGGGATCCAGTGGCTGGCTGATCACCCCAGGAACGCTGAATTATTCCAGATCCAGTATCTTTGGATCCAAAGTTGTTACATTATTGGATGTTTCTTCAGATCTGAGGCACCCCTAGGATCCGACCATAGCAGTGTTTTGTTAGCTTTCAGTTGTACATTTGAAAGATGAATATTGCTAAGGATTCTGTTAGTTTATATACTTTCTAAACTTGTGAAGACAAAGCTTGAGGCCTGTCCACAGTTTCCCACTTGTCTCCCTGGTGTCAGACTTTATACAGTATTCTTGAGTGCAAAAGTTAACTTGTTTTTCCTTTTGGGAAACAATGAAAAAATTGGGGGGGCTGTGCACTGGTGATAAGCAGACAACTACCTTGAGGATGACTTCCAGATGTTTCCAAAATGCACTTTGTATTTTTCCCTCATGAATGTATAGTGTATAGCTTTGAAATTTCAAGAAGTCTGGAATGTCTCACTTTTTCTTGACTCCGCGGAGTTGCTGTCTGACACTGATTTTCTTTCCTGCTGGGAGAACGGATTTGCCTTTGAGACTTGCACCTGATCCTGAGTTGCAGTCCCCTACATGAGTTCATTGTGGTTTCCTGCCATCGAAGTAAACCTGGGTCTTAAGAGCATTCTGGTAGTCATTTCCCAATCTTCCTGGAGGAGGTTACTTGGCATAATAGTTAAGGTGTTTACTTTATAGACATAAGGTACAGGGTTTGATTGTCTCCTTTGAGAGAAATTTGCTAGGTTTAAAATAGCCAACAAGGGCAACTAGCCTAGTGTTGACCTATTCATTATACTGCAATTTACATATTTGTGCTTCTCTCATTGTTGTAAATCCATCCCGTCCACACATGTCCCTCCGCTGTGGAGTCTGATGTTCTTCATCTCACATTGCTGCAGTCATAACCTGTGGGTAGTCCGCTGTCCTCGGTCGGCCCGAATACCAAAGTGTTAGGCTGGCGTCGGTCATGGTCGCTCAGATCTGACGTCAGTACGCCATGGTATTAAAGCGCATGACCGACGCCATATCCTCAGTCTTTCTTGCCGCATGGTCCGTAGCAGAAGCAGCGTTTTGCAAGTGTCGTTTGGCGTCCTGAAATTTTCGTATTCTGAGTTTCAGACCGAAGGCCAAGTTGGGCTAAGTACCCCGTTGGGGAATATTTTTGTCTTTTCTTGCCTCAGTTAAATCCGGATGTCAGAAAAAGTGAATAATTGTATTTCTTGTGGGAAACAGATACGACGTAGTCGGGTGTCGCTTTTGTGCTAGATTTAATAAGCGCACCATTAAACGCAGGTTAGATTGTGCTAGGCTTGTCTTGATGGCGGTGTAATTACAATATGCCGTCGGATCCTCCGACGCCCGCTACCGCTAAGAAGCGTAAGGACAAATCGTTAAAATGCAAGCAGGATGAGTCGTCTGTTACGGACGCCGGTTCTTTAGAAACTACGGTGGAATCTGTGGATCCAGCCGAGGTTTCAGCTGAGTCTCAGGGGGAGCCTTTAGTTTTGCAGGCTGTGGTCTCTCAGGAGTCGGGTCAGGCTGAGGGGTCCTCTCAGGTTTCTGTAGTCCCTCCTTTGCATAAGGTGGTTAGGCCTTCTTCTGTCTCTAAGTTACCTTCCAAGGTCAGGCCTGGTTTGTCTTCCTCTGGTGTCAGCCCTAGTTCTGCAGGTTCTGTGCCTAAAAAGCATATGCTGAAAATGGCAGAAGATTTAATTACTTTAATCAGGGGTTCCTTGCCCCCGCCAGATAAGAGGCCTAGGGTAGAGCCAGAGGTGGAAGGATTGGAACATTCTTCAGATTACTCGGAGTCTTCGGCTGAAGACATTCAGGATTTTCCTCCTTATTCTGATTCAGATGCAGAGGATTCTACTCCTTCTGCTTCCCCCCCAGAGGATTTTTCCTTTTCTGAAACCCTGCATTCCATGAGAGAGCATTTTAAGTGGGAAGGTCAGGATTTCTCAGACTCTAGAAAGAGACTTAGGGAATTTTTGTTTTTACCACAGCATAGGCCCTTGGCTATACCCCCTGTTTTGGATGTTGTTCAAGATGTTTTCTCTGAAGCTTCCCTAAATCCTGATTCTTTGCCTCCTGCCCCGGTCAAGCCTGACAGGTATTACAGAGTGCCTGAGGCTCATAAATACTTGTATAAAAGCCCGAGAGCTGACCCAGAAACTATTAGCCAGGGTCCTAAGGGAGTCAGAGCTTCTGTTGTAAAGAATCCAGTTCCTATGGATAAAGATTCTAGAGCTTTGGATAGGTGGGGTAAAAAAGTGTATACCTCTTCCACTCTAGCAATGAGGGCTTTGAATTGCCAGTTTCATATGCTGAAGTACCAGAACTTTCTCCTGAGTCAGTTGAAATCTAAGGTTGATGCTTTGGCAGAGGGCATTGAGTGTAAGGAATTGCAGGATTTAGTTCATGCCTCTGATCAGGTGGGTAAGCATTCTTTGCAGTGTGGTTTTGATGCTCTTCAGGCCTCTTCCAGGGTGGCTGCCACTGGATCAGTTATTCGTAGGCACGCCTGGCTTAAGGATCAGAATTTGTCAGAGCATGTTAAAGCTCGAATTTTGGATGCTCCCCTTCAGTCTGAAGTTTTGTTTGGTTCTCCTGTGGAGTCAGTCTTGAAGAAAATGGAAGACAAAGCTAAGTCTATGCAAACAGTTAAGGATTTTTTACAGGTGCAGCCCCCTAAGTTTAGCAGAAATTGGCCTACTAAGGGATGGGCTTATCCTTCTTCTGATTTACAGTCTAGGGGCAGATCAAGACGTGGTAGGGGCAGAGCTCATGCTCAAGGTTCTTTAGGACGTGGAGTTCCCCTGCACAATCTTCAGGTGAAGGCAGGGGTCAGCCTTTTCATAAACAGACCCAATGACCTGTATCTCCAGCTGCCAGATCCCTCCTGTCTGGCAGCTCCTCTGGGAGGAAAGTTGGCACGTTTCAGGAAAAATTGGATTTTAGTCACTCAGGACAAGTGGGTGTTGGACATTATAGCTCGAGGCTACAAGTTTTATTTTCACACCTTGCTTTCTTTCAAAGGCATGCCAGACGTTCCTTCTCAGCAAAAGGTGGAGGCCTACAAACAGATTTCTTTACTTCTCAACATGGGGGCTATCCAGGGGGTACCTCCTTCAGAAGTAGGCCTAGGATTTTATTCTCGCCTGTTTCTTGTACCAAAGAAAGGAAACACTTGGAGGCCAATTCTGGATTTGTCTATTCTCAACACATACCTGGACATTCCAAAATTCAAGATGTTAACTTTACAACAACTTCTGCCTCTTTTAGGCAAGGATCACTGGATGGTAACTCTGGATCTCAAAGAGGCTTATCTTCACATTCCTATCAGGGCCAGCTGCAGGAAGTTCCTGCGTTTTCGGGCAGGGACTTCACATGATCAGTTTTCTGCATTGCCCTTTGGCTTATCTACTGCGCCCAGGGTGTTCACGAAGGTCCTTGCACCAGTAATAGCCTTCTTAAGGTTAAGGGGAATACAAATCTATCCTTATTTGGACGATTGCCTGATTCTGGCTCAAGACAAAGTCGAGTTACTTCACCATCTGCAGTATGTTATGGCAGTATTAAGGTGCCTAGGGTATTCTGTGAACGAAACAAAGTCCAGTCTAGTACCCTCTCAGGACATGTGCTTTCTGGGTGTGAGACTGAATACAGCTTCTCAGATGGCATTTCTGACCCCGGGCAAACAAAGAAATCTTACCCTTTACTTCCAGCAATTGTCTCTACGGTCCAGGCTGACTGCAAGGACAGTCCTTCAAGCCTTGGGGTTCATGGCACCTTGTATTCTGGTGCTTCCCAATGCCAAACTGCATATGAGGAAGCTACAATGGTATCTCAAAAGCGTATGGACTCAACACTGCCACAATTTGGACACTGTCATTCCGATGATACCTTGCATTCAAAGGGAATTTTTGTGGTGGGCTCAGGAATGTCACCTAAACAAGGGACTCTCTGTGACCCGACCAGAGGCGAGTCAGATCTTAACGACAGATGCCTCAGACATGGCCTGGGGAGCACACCTCAATGGAAAATGGGTTCAAGACACGTGGCCTGCCAGACTACAACATTTGCATATCAACATGAAGGAGATGTTAGCAGTCCAATTTGCATTGATGGCTTTCAAGGATTTACTTCACCCAGGACAAGTGTTGATTCAGACAGACAACACAACAGTTATGTGGTACATCAACAAGCAGGGGGGTACCCATTCGTACCCACTTTGCAGACAGGCTATGATTTTGTGGGAGATTGCTCTCAATATGCACCTCACCCTTCAGGCAAGGTTTCTGCCAGGAGCACAGAACTCCTTAGCAGATGTTTTGAGCAGACAGATGGTGGATCCCCACGAGTGGAAATTGGATCCTCATGTCTTTCAACAGTTGACGGTGGCATGGGGGACTCCAGACATAGATCTGTTCGCTTCTCCACTGAATTACCAACTGCCAAAGTTTTGCACAAAGCTATTTCACCCAAAAGCTTGGAAAGTGGATGCTCTATCATTCAGTTGGAACAATCTTCACGTTTATGCATTTCCCCCTCTGCCTCTCCTTCCCAAGGTGCTCCTAAAGGTCAGGCAGGACAAGCCTTGCATGATTCTGATAGCTCCAGATTGGCCACGGCAGCACTGGTACCCTCTGCTGAGGACTTTGGTACAGGAGCCTCCTTGGCCTTTGCCATTAATTCCACACCTTTTGTCCCAGGCAAGCAATCATTTCCGCAATGTCAGGATTCAGTCCCTGCATCTGACAGCCTGGCGTATTCTGTTTTAGGCCCTGGGGGGTCTCAGCTTCCTCAACAAGTTCTGAATGTCATTTTGGAGGCCAGACGGCCTAGTACAAGGAAAGTTTATGCAGATAAATGGAGGAGATTTTTTCTTTGGAGCAAAACAAAGAGTTTTGATGTTTCAGTGCCTAATTTGAGTGTTTCACTTCAGTATCTTACAGAATTATTAGACAAGGGTTTGTCTTTCTCCTCTGTAAAAGTTCATGCTGCAGCCATTTCTGCTCACTATGATTGTGACCCACCATTATTCTCTCACCCTTTGTTCAAGCAATTTCTTAGAGGGGCAAAGAACATAAGACCCCCACGTAGAGCTCCTACTCCTTCCTGGGATCTCAATTTTGTGTTGGAAAAGCTCACTTTACCTCCTTTTGAACCTGCAGCTACTTCGGAGTTGAAGTTTTTGTCTTGGAAGACTGCTTTTTTGTTGGCCATTACGTCTGCTAGAAGGGCATCTGAATTACAGGCTCGAATGGCAGTTGAACCCTTCCTGATATTTCATAAGGATAGGGTCTCACTACGTACTAATCCTACTTTTATGCCTAAAGTTGTTTCTAATGTGGCCTTAAACCAATCTATTCATCTGCCTACATTTTATGCTGATCCCCAAAATAAGGGGGAGAAAATTTTGCATTCTTTGGACATTCACAGGCAGTTACGTTATTATTTGAGCAGAACTAAGGGGTTCAGGCAGTCCCAACAGTTATTCATTTCTTTTGCCTTGGGATCTCAAGGAAAACCTGTTTCAAAACAAACTATTTCTAAGTGGATTGGGCATTGCATTGCCTTCTGTTATTCTCATCATGGCAAGGAGGTTCCGGCTGGAATCAGACCTCATTCCACTAGGGCTACGGCCACTTCTACTGCTTTTTTAAGGGGAGTAGCTACTAAGGATATTTTGGAGGCAGCTACCTGGAGTTCAGTGCACACTTTCTCTAAACATTACCATCTTCCTCTTTATTCCAAATCTAGGGCTGGGTTTGCCACTGCAGTTTTACAGGGCATGTTAGCAGCTCCTAATGCTATCTGATTTTACCAACCTCCCTTTACCTTTGCTTTGGGATTCTACCCACAGGTTATGACTGCAGCAATGTGAGATGAAGAACATAGTACAGTTTTGTACCTACCATAAATGTAGATGTTCGAAGATCCACATTGCTGCAGTCTAATTTACCCTCCCTCCTTCCCCTCTGTAGTTTGGGGTGGCTTTGTGGTTTGTGGTGTATCTATTGTTGTTATATTGGTGATTGGGTATTTTTCTATTTTTGGCTATGATCTTTCTTTTTAAGGCCTTCTGACATCTGGGGCAAGAAAGACTGAGGATATGGCGTCGGTCATGCGCTTTAATACCACGGCGTACTGACGTCAGATCTGAGCGACCATGACCGACGCCAGCCTAACACTTAGGTATTCAGGCCGACCGAGGACAGCGGACTACCCACAGGTTATGACTGCAGCAATGTGGATCTTCGAACATCTACATTTATGGTAGGTACAAAACTGTACTTTTCTCTCTTTAGTACTAGGGTTTGGGCCAGAACCCTATCCTCCTCTCCTGAGAGTCTTTGGCTTTGGCATAAAGAGCAAGTTATTTCTCTTCCCTAGTGACTCTCCTTTTTCTCATCAGTGGCCATTATCCCTAGAATATTTTGTTTTCCTCGGAGAGCAATGAGTATGAGAGGACTTCCAACTCCTCCATTTAGCTTATCACTGAGGAAAGAAGGGTTCTCCAGAACTTTTTCTGTTCTAACATTCCTTTCCCTTGTTCCCATTTGGAGCACGATAGTCCCACTATATAGCTTTCTCCATCACTATAGGATATGATAAGCAAGCCCCCTTGCCTTCCTCAGTAGGCTTAAAAAGATAAATTCTGGAACATGCTAGTACACCTCAGCTACCCCCATGTTGATGTTTACTGTCCATGCGCTCCTTTAGGCCATAAAAAGTTATAAAGTAGAACTCCCACACTCCCCAACCTTATGTCTATGGAGGAGCTCAAAATATCTTCTGAACAGCCAGTCAGTGTATTGCCATTAGAAGACATGCATGGAAAACGTCTGTGTGATCTCTTGGATCCCACAATTTCTTCCTTATTCATCTTGGAGATTCACTAACTAATTTTTCTCATTTTGCTCCTCGGCTATAGCTCCTCAGAAGACCCCTAAACTCCTTTCTTCAACTGTCTACTTCATTACCCATTCGAATAGTTACAAGAGTCATTCCCCTTACAAGGAAAGGCGTCCTTCAACCTATTGCTCCTGATCTAACCATTTTTAAATATGCTTCAGATATGCTTGCAATGTGCCTCAAAACTTCTACTAAGCCCTACTCTATTTAAAAAAAAAAAGACTTTTGGGGTCATGTTTCCTTTAATTTGGATTTCTGAATTATTTTCAGATAAGGTTACTATACACCTGTTTTTCTCATTTTTACCCATCACACAAGAGAAGAAAACGTGAATCCTGAAGTTTTCTGCATTTCCCATTGAGAGCTAGTCACTAGCCATTCAGCTTACCTTCTTTACCTTCACCTTGCCCTCATGGTGTTTACTTAATGCTGGGCAATCAAGGTAGCTCTCATGTCTCTAGACATGCTACTAGTCAAGTCATATATGAATGGTTAACTTCTCACCTCTCCAACCACACATCAACTTTTACTAGCCAGGGCTTGATTACTTTCTGTACATCCCTAAATCCCCTGGCCATTATGGTAATCAGCCAAATCAAAACCAATTCTTGCACAGAACTAAGATTCTTTTAGAAACTTGTTTGTTATTTCTACTCTGTCTCTCCACTTTGACAATCCAGATGTATAATTTACTGCTTTTCTTCATATGTCTTTGTTGGCAAAACTACCATTTTTAGCCACTGAGTCTGTCAGTTTCTGTTATTCTAGCTCTTCTAGATAGAATTTTCTTATGCTAATCCCTTCAGTAGACTTTGATGGTACAATGGCCTATTCCTTACCAGCCTTTCCCCTCAACATACTCCCGATTTTGCAGATGTTGCATTTGTTGGTGCTCCCAGTCATAGGACATGTGGTCAGGCAAACCGTTCTCCGTACTTCCCGTATTAAATACAATAATTCCTGGTGCTCCCCAGCTGTGGTAGGGGTACATATTAAGTGGAGGATAGTCCAAACTCATTGTCTCCCGTTGGAGTCTGGAGAGCTTGTCAGTCCCCTAGACATGAAAGTGGATATTCCAACATTGCAAGGCTTCCAGGAACCCCCCCCCCCTAAGTTTCTACAGAAGGCCATCATGCTGAGGACCTCTGTTGTCATCTTTGTTCCCTTCTGGCATCTTTAGTTTTTTTGGCTCCCATCTCTTTGGTTCCCTTTTGAAATATTCTCCAGAAATTCTGTAGCCCAATCCAGATTTCCTATCTCTTCTGTCAGAGATCAAGTATCTCAGTTTTCATATTCTGTAACTAAAGGCATGGCTTCTCATCTTTCCAGTGATAATACAGTGGTCCAGCTTCTCATATCCCTACCCATGAAGGACCCGTGAATCAGTGAATAATTTTGATATAAAAATTATTTTATGGAAAACACTTTTTCTGGCAGTATTACATTTGTGAAAAAGTTTTTCACAGTTTCAGGCCTTGTATACTAAGACTACCTTATTTTTTTCCATAAAGTTAGTGTGTTCCTCTGAATCCATCTTTCCTTTATGCCCAAAGTGGTCACAGAGACGACCATTAATCAGTCCATATAATTGCCAGCAATCTCCTACCATATTTTGCTGATTTACTCCCAAACGGTTTGACATTGCATTATCATCCTAGAAGCCTTTCTACCAAATCTGATTACCTTATCAGCCTTTCTTCTAGAGCTTCCTTTAATAATATCTGTTCTAAGGTCACTTGCTTGGAGTCTCATACCCTTGTGATGTATTACAATTTGGGATTTGTTTCCAGAAGCAGTCCTTTCTTTGGTTCAACAGTGTTCCTGCATCCCCTTTCTCCACATCTATGGCTTTCTCATCTATCTTTCTCCCAGAGCTTCTTTTGAGGATATCTCTACTACAGTCACTTGTTTTATAAATCATACCCTTGTGATGTATTACAAACTGGGCATTGTCTCCAAAAGCAGACCTTCCTTTGTTTGACAGTGCTCTGTCATATGGTTCTTTGAGGGCCTCCCAAGAATTACGTAGCTGGGGACTCTCAATGAGGAAGAATGAAAAGGACAACATCAGATTTAGGAGTTATGTACTTACCATAACTTGGCATTTGTGTTGTCCATTTTCATTCTTTCTTACCTTCCATCTCAACCATCCCCTGGCTTTATTTCTAGAAGGATATTGGATGATATAGTAAGTTTTTTAGTTCCCCGTTTGAGATTTTATTCTTTCTTTATCTCTCCTGTTCGAGAGAGGGTGGCGTATTATGGGAAGACGGAGGAGGTCAAGACTAGGATCCATAGTCTGAAAAATGCAGCCAAGTCGGATCCAAGGATCAGATCCATAACCCATTAGTAAGGAAGAATGAAAACAGACAACATAGATGCCAAGTTATGGTAAGTACATGACTCTTAAATTTACAAAGAGCAGGCTGGTAAATTAAATCTGGTACAAATGGATGTGGTTAGAAAAATATACAGTTAATAATATGAGGGTAGGAGGGAATGGTGGTAGGGTAAATACTGAAAGGCAGCCATGCATATCATCGCTGAGCAAAGCAGGGCTACCCAACTTTTGATTAATTCAAAAACAATTACGAAAAGTAGGCTGGACAAAGAGTGCCCAACTAAAGCATAACCAATAACTCTGAAGTGGAAAAATTTAAAGTTTGAAATGTAAAAGAGGGCTCATAAGACAAAAGGAAATCCTTTCTTTGCATGTATTAAGCACAGCATATGCTCAGCACCTCAAAATACTCTGTATCTAGTGACTCAAATCCAGTATTTTGTAGTTAGAGTAAATTGTTATCACTACATGAAACATTTTCTGATTAGAACTTTCAGAATATGTAACCAGAACTGTACTTGTTGTGTACATCCTTTGTTTTGTTCTCAGGAGCTTTTCAATTAAACTAAGGAACCATTATAAATAATACCATTATAAGTAGTAACTGTTATTTTTTTTTTGGGGGGAGGGGGTTGGGCACCAGTTTTTTCCTCAGTATTCCCAAGGGTGAAGCAAGACTGCTGTTTAGTTCAACAATGGTGAAGGAATTTTACACCTGGATAATGTAGGCACTGAAGGAGCCAACCAGGAAAGTAGAACTGAGCAGCTACTGGCCTGCTGTCACTTCCCGAAAGGAGGGTGTGAATCTCCCCTTTGTGGATCTACCATCTAGTGGAAGCCATTGAGCACTGTTGCTTTTACGATATGTATGTATTAGAATTGGTATATAGTAGGCAAATGTCTTCTAGGTGTACAAGTGGTAGAGTATGTAAGAGCTCTGCTTGATGTCACTGCATATCACAGTAGACTAGCAAAGGTATACTTCATAATTCAGTTTGCCATGGATGTTGGTACATGTTCACTATTTTCCATGAGCTATTAGGTGATTATCATGTGTACTGGTAGTGGTAGTTGGAGTCTAGAAGTCCTATAGGTTAAAGTGAAGATACCTTAGATGACCCAGAATTTCAAGGTTAGTGGTCTTTGGAAGAAAAATTGTAAAAAAGCACTGATTAAAAAATGCAAGGTATGATGGGGTGTTGGGGGTATGTAGCATTTAGGTAATCACAATAGACTGTCTGTCCCAATAAGATAAAAAAATGAAAGAAAAACTTTGAGAGAAGAAAATATGCTATTTTAGATGCATTTTCTGTTTAGCAGGAACAAGAGCCATTGCATTCAAATAAGGAGAAACAGATTGTGAAATCAACATCCATAATACCTGTTTTTCATGTACACTGTAAAGAAGAAGAAGAAGAACACATTGATTCAAAATGCTTAGAGCCTCAACATGGTGAGTGCATGTTCTCTTTTTAGTTAGTTATGCCATAGTGCTTTAGTGTTTTTTTTGTGTGTTTATAAAAGATGTTCAACTAGGTTTAACAAATACAAAACAGAATTATTGCAGCCTTTGTGTAATCCATTTCATTTTCCCTAATGCTGGCCAGTTATTACCAACTAACTTTAAAAATCAAAATTTAAACTTTAACTGACATCTGTAACCATCTCAATACTAGACATTACATTCTTTGTTCTATCACAATTTCTAAATACATAGGACATGGCACCTTTAATGGACAAGATGATGTGATCACTTGCGTCATCTTACAGCCAGCAGTTCTGTCCAAATAAGTTCACTACTATTTTATATCAGCCCTTGTTAAACCTTACCTAAACATCCTGGATTTCCAGCTAGCACCTTCTTCTATTCTCCATTTGTATGTATTCTACCCACATTTTAGGTTTATTATTCAAGACCAGATTAACCATTTAATGTGTTTTTTTGGATTGAAGCATAACCATAGCTATCAATTCCAGTGCTCTTTGCCATTCCCTGGTCTGGCACCCCCTGAACTTTTTATGTTGAGGAGCAAAGGAAAATGTGAAAAAAGGACCTTAAACACACATTCTGGGATGAAAGCTCTTCTTTTCTTTCTTTAACTGAAGAAAACCTCTTGGTTCATGTGAAGCAAATGGCTTCTACAGCTAATACCACACATGAAGCACTGAAGTGCTTCACTCCAGAAATGATTGCCTTGCGGCCCCCTACCCTTC
The DNA here is from genome assembly GCF_019279795.1 of Protopterus annectens. Taxonomy (NCBI): domain Eukaryota; kingdom Metazoa; phylum Chordata; order Ceratodontiformes; family Protopteridae; genus Protopterus; species Protopterus annectens. The sequence continues at coordinate 866,435,332 of NC_056744.1, forward strand.
CCAGCTATTCCCAGAATTTTGACTCCTCAACTTTTCTGTGCCACATGCGAACACCTCATGTCTTTGTCAGTTAGCCTCAAGTAGCCCTGTAATATGCCTGACTTTTATGATCTTATTTGTTTTGTCTTTGTGAATGTCTTTACTATTTTGCACAGATAATAATTTCTGGATACTCTTTCTGACTGTTAAAAGAAAGTTTGTCCCACAAATAAAATCAGTAAAAATTGCAAGAAAGGCACAGACAAGCAAGAGTCTTCAAAAACACTGATATGTCCTAAGGGGTCATTTGCATATATCCATTTAGGCCTCAACTACAGGAGGTTTAAAGTATCACACAGTGAAGACTGTTACTTGATGAGTCTTTCTTGCAATTATTACTGAATAGTTTGTCTGTGTGGCCTTTTTATCCTTTGGTTTCTTCATATAAATCAGTAGGACCATAAACATTTTATGGCTGAAATTTTATTGCCTAATCCCAAACGTGCGAGTTTCCTTTGCCTTAATATTTTTATATATCTTAGATCTTGTTTCCTCCTAGGTCTGATTTGTTGTCTTCTGTGCTTCCTTCATCACCTGTATTCTTAGGTACTTCATTTTATAATGAATCTCCACTAGCAGGGATACTGTACTAGTTCATATGTGAAGGCATAGTTGATGACTGCAATCTTAGTTTTTTTCTCTTATTTAGCTTATGCCCTGTCATTTCCTGAGAAATTCCTTAAAAGTTTTGAATACATATCCTAAATCTCTTTCTGGTTCTGATATATACAGCATCACATAGTCTGCAAGCAGTGCAAATTTCTCCTCTTGTTCCTCCATCTCTACCCTTTAATCTGCAGATTTCCTAACTTATTTGGAGGTTCTAAGTAAATAGCAGATAATAATGGGGACAGCAGATATCTCTGTCTACTAATACTGCTAAGGGTAAACTCCTGCGAAAGGGCCCCTTCTACCCTTCACACTAGCCTTTGGTTGGCAGTAAATATCCTTTATCAGCTTAATTAGACTTTGTGGATACTTCAACCTTTTTATTGCTTCCCGGAGGTAAACTCAGCATACCTTGTCCAGTGCCTTCTTGACATCCAAACTTGCCAGTATAAGAGGATTTCCCTTTCTGTTTCCATAATCTTGCATCATTATAGTTTTCTGTTTTTCTCCCCTCAACAAACCTACAGTGATACAGGTCTGTCAACTTTGGAAGCAACTTTGCCACTCTGTGCTATATTTCCCCATAAAGACCTTATAGTTGTGGTTTAATATTGCTTTTGGTATGACCCTGGGTTCTCGCCTCTCTTTGGCATTGCTACTACTACTACTATTACCATCATCATTACTGCTGCCCGATTCCAGGTCCTCAGTATATGGCTCCCTTATATTATTTTATTATGTAAGCCCGTCCACACTTTTCTCAGTTCCATACTTCCTGCTCTCCATACTTCAAAGTCCATCTTCTTCTGGGCTGTCATCCTGAGCTGACATTCTTTTTTAACACATTTAAATTATCACTTAAGACATAGGTACACTTACATTAATAGAAAAGAAGAAAACTTTTCATTTACATACATTATACATTGCCTGTATGTTTTCTTTCTTTTACAACAGCACTCATCAAGTCCAGCATTACACAGATTACAAAAAAATCCTACCTTTCCTTAATCTTCAACTGACATTCTGATACGAATTAAATCTGGGGCATGGCCTGTTGGATAGATTGTGAGTGTGTCGGACGATTTAGCTAAATAACTGTGTCCTTGCAGTGTATTTTCTTTATCTAATCATGCCTAGTTATTATCTCTGCATGAGAAGGCATCCACTCCATTATTTATCACACAGGCCACAGCTACCTGTCCAAATTTCTTTAAATAAAATCTTAAGAATTTCCATTATTTAGGTAATGCTACCCTCCTAGGACCTCTAAAGTCATCTACTCTTTCTATGGCAATGTTCAATCATCACACAGAATAGTATCCCTTGACGATAGCTCATTATCTCATTGAGCAATTTCTTTAATTCACTCTGTTTAGTTGTGGGGGGGTTGTATATACCCCTACCAGTGTCACTTGTTTTCCCCGGCAATAACCTCTTACCGCATTCTTACCAAATGGGTCTTTTTCCCATTCCATACTTATCACAGATGCATTCCTGCCTATTAGCTTTAGCACATCTCTTCTCCTGGCTTCTACTTATTTTGTTGAGGATCTTTCCTAAAATCCCTTTTGCAATACCTCTTTTATGTTTCTCTATAGTCAAATCCAGCTCCTGTAACATTGCCACCTGAGTTTCTGTCTTCCTGATATATGTAAGAGTCTTATTCACTTTTGGCTGGCTGGTAAGACTGTTTACTTTTTGTGACAGTAATTTAAGCACCATACCCATACCAAAATCTAGTGCTCTTTTTTAACATTCCCTTGCAGTATATTCCATTTCCTGTATTGCTGTAGGACTTATCCCAACCAGTTGATAATAGTTGTATGTCATGCCCACATGTCTGTTTTCCATCCAGTCTTTTCTTCTGAGGTCTCTCCATATCCATAATTTCAATAAGCAGTTTCTGTGCTCATCTACTGTATTGCAAAAACATACAAATAAAATCTTGTGCAAACATACATAAACAGCAAATGACTATGAATTGCAAAAAGTCACTCATCTTTTCTTTTCTTCTGTCCTTGAGAACAGAGCCTGTAGTCTACTATTGCTTTCTTGCCTAGTTGTTTTATTTTAGCAACTTAGGTTTTGCATAGTCACCTGCTATGACTCTGCTGAACAAATACACTTTTTCTCTTTTCAGTAAATGTACACTGTAGTCCAAATAGTTTATATTGCATCATCCCTCTCCACTGCCCACTCCCCAATGCACAGACAGGCAGCTTAATTTATCTTTTTGTTCTGCTCAAGCCTGATAAAACTTGTATCTATAACTGTTTTAAATTCAGTACTAAGCAAAGTTCTGTTCACTAATTTCCCCACCCTTCCCTTTAACATATACTTTTTAAAAACTTTTTTCCCCTATCATCTCTCAGTGCACCACTTGACTGCATCTATCTTGTATTCTTTACCTCAATTTCCCTAGTTCATATTTTGCAGGTCACATTATTGAATACATTTTCTTTTACCTTGCTCCTTTAAATCCTCACCAAGGGCTTCTTCAACAGAATGCAGCTGCTGTGCAGTCAGTTGACTGCTTAGCCAGTCTAAATTGGAGGTTTCCCTCTGCTGACTGACAGATCTAGTAACTTAATCAGATTATCTGCACTAATTCAGATACAGTAAACTCTCAGTTAACCGAAACTCAAGCAACCAAAAAAAAAAAATCGAAGAAATACAGTACAATTTTTGTGTTGCACTTTCTGCCCTCCCCCTCCACCCACAGAAACATACTTTACGTTTTTAGAGTTTGTACAGTTCCTGCATAAAAACTACTAGACTAGAAAAAAGTATTTGTTTCCTGAACTAAAACTTAAACATTACAGCTTTTAGCCTTGTTTTAAATATTTTCACCAAAGGTTTCATTAGAAAAAATTGCCTTATTGTTATTGCCTTCCACTGAGAGCAGGTTAAATGCACAATCCAAAAGAAAACTGCCTTTTAATGACAGCAGTATTTTTACACACACACCATTTACAGTAAGCAGAGAGCTTTATGCTTTACAATTCAGTTTGTATTTTCATTTTCATTAACTATAGGTAATTGGACGACCATAAGTGTCCCTTATTCTTCTTGAAAAGCATGGACTTAACTTTGTATGTCACCCATCTTTTTAAAGATTGGGAAAGATTTCAGTGGTGTTTTTTATTTATTTTGCTGTGCCATCTTCCCCTATATGTTCATCACTTCCACTGCCTCAGTGGCATATTGGGTTATCTGCCAAGGTAACCCACTAATGGCCAAATTTTAAAAGCTTAAACTCCCCTCCTTCTCTCTTTCTGTGGTAGCTGATTGGTTGAGCATATTCTGAGAGGTAAGCCAGTACCTGTCGTAGAAAGTGAGTGTTGTCTTTTTCTGCTATCGAAAGAAAAAAGTCTTCTGACTTCACAAGATCCAGTGCTGATTTCTCTGGCTTGTTGCTCAGATAAGCCCCATTTGGGAACTCTGTTCCTCTCATTTTATCATTAGATTTATTATTTTCTTTCTGTTTTCATATTTATGTAAAAATGTTTATTTTAATGTTTTATTTCTGTTTACATTAATTCCCATGGGAATTTCTGTTTGTAGCAGTGTTTATTTAGCTTCTTTCCTTGGCACAATGTTTGTTTTTACTGTTTTTGAGGAAACTTTCAGTGTTTTTCTCAGAAGTGCAGTGTGCTATTAGACACCAGAGGTCTTTACTATTATTAGTCTGCTTTTTTTTTGACCGGACACTATTGCAGAACTTGGATTATTTAGCATTTATTCACTGTATACGGTATGTATGACTGTGCTGTGTGCATTTTTAACATTGGATCGCATTTTTGCCAGAAATTGAATTATTTAAATGTACTGTAGAGATTTTACTCTGACAAGAAAATGTAGTTTAAATTGCTATTAAACGTTATGGTACTTTTCCGGTATCGGGGCAACAGCTCTAATCGGCATTTGAAATTCATGCTAATCCAAAATCTGTTATTCTATCAACTTTATATGTTTGTAAGAGCGATATTTAAAAGTTATCCATATTTTTGGCCCTTTCTCCCCCCAGTTATATATGGCTTTGTTCAGATTTCTATATCTTACAGGTTGAGAGGTATGGAGCACAGAAGGGCTTCCCAAGGTGAAAGTGTTGTACAAATGCACAATGATATAGCCGCTTCCCTCAAAGGTTGCTCTTCTGCTAATGTGAAGTATTTGACTCTGCTGATTCAGGGAGTCTGAAAAGCTTTGTTCATGAACCGAACAAGGTAAGTAAGGGTAATTAACTGAGGGCACTTGCAGTCAGTGAGCTTTCTAGGTACATTTTAATTGCTTAATGTTGCCATGCAGTTGCCAAGTACGGCCGATTTATATTTGGTCGTTGAAGATAGTTGTGCATGAAAATGATCTGTTAGCTAGCACCCCATTTACCCAAAGTTAGCACACAGATAAACAGAAAATCTGCACATTATGGCTGCAGTTGCACAGAAGTAGCACTCCATAGCATCAAATAAAACATCAACCCTGCCAAAAGTCTTGCCATTGGATCTCTGTGCTACTCGCCGAGTACTGTAATACATCGCTTACATATATTTACACACACCGGTATATTATTTCATGTACCATTTCTGAGATGGAGAGCACGTTTCATCTTTTGCTGTAGTTAGCCATGCGTTTTTTTTTTCTCCAGAAGCAACAAGCTGACACTCTAAGGCATATCCATCAGGGAAGTTTCTACTCATTTCACCAGGAAGATTAAGTGAAGAACCGTTTTGATGTACGTATTTGTGCAGTGCTGATGTGATTACTTTCCTTTTTATGTTTGGATGTAGTACATGTAAATAAGACGTTGGTTTTATATGCCTGATGTACAGATTTGGTTCCAAGTGGTCATTAGAGCTGTTGCCCCGATAACAGAAAAGTACCAACATTATATTATGGCACTTTGACATGGCTAAAGTGTGGCGCTAATTTTAACATTTACCACACTGGTTGCTTTGGACTTTATGTACTAGAAAATGTCCTCACTGAAATCAGTGTTGTAGTAATCCTGATATATGGCTTGTCACTGCTGATGAGCAGCCAGTGTACCAAAGCTTTATGTTTTCTAGATCGTATGTCTGACACATAATCTCAGCGCATATGTGTTGGGTTATATAGCTGGATGTAAGAGCGTGATTCCTCAGACTATCTCACCTCCAGCCAGAATGAAGGTTGTACATCTGTTGGACTGTTAGCTGTTTGGTCATTGGTACCTTGTTTCCATTGTCTATCTAGATAAGTGCTTTGCTGGTGAGCTTTCCTTTTTTATCTATGATATTTCATTGAAAGTTGCAGATGTCAGGAGGGGTAATTGTGAGTGTGCTAGGCAAATTCCATGCAAGGACTTGCATACAAAGTGTCTTTTTTTGCCTAGGCCCGGAACACAATCACAGGTCTTGCTGTATCTGTCAGTTGTTTGTTTCCAAAGCCATAAGGTCAAGTCTTTCTACTCTCAACACTTTTCTCGAGACCCAAAGTCTTAAACTCTTGGCCCAGTCCAAAATGGCTAATTCTGCATCCTTGGATGTCACTCTACCACTGAAGAAAAAACTAGAGAGACCTCGAATGGATCTGAAGTTCAGTGTTTCCGACTACCATGTACCTACTGAGGTTTCAGAACCTGTGGTATGTGAGCCTACTTCTCAGTTGCCTGCTACCAAGGCTTGAAGATGGCTGATACGTCCAAGGAACTCTCTCTCGTCTTTTCCAAAGGACCACACAGTGTCCCTCAAATTCTGATTAGGGAAGAAATCCCAGGCTAATAGAAGTCAGACAGGGTTCTGAACCTCTGCATCATTCTGGAGTGCATCACGCCTAAAAATAAAAAAAAAACAGATGATTAGGCATGTGCCCTTTCCCACAGTAGCTAGGGAAAAGGAGTGGATAGACTTCTCACAGGGGGTTTTCAAAGCCATTATGTCTTTGAAACCACCTTCCTTCAGGTCTCTGCAACCACAGGCTACCCCTCAAAAACCTACTCTGGTTTCCTCTTCTTCTGATGAGGAACAGGACTACAACATTTGACTAGAATCTGCTCTGTTCCTCTCAGCTGATTTTCCAGGGCAAATCTCCAAAGAGGACTTCCTGTCACTAGATTCTCCCATTGAAGAAGCTTCCTGTGGTGAGAGTGTTCAGAGCATGCTGAAACATTTTCAGTGTCAATCCATGCAGATCTCTGATTTTTAGAAGAGGTATCCCATCCTCTTGGAAATGGGTACCCTGCCCCTTCTCCAGTCTTTGAGGCTTTCCAAGATGCCTTTAACTCCTCTCTGTGCCTGATTTTCAACCTCCAGCTCCTAAGAGACCAGACAGGTTTTACAAGGTGCCTGATGATCTAATATATTTATACAAGCAACCAGTGGCAGACCCTCTGCAGTATCTCTTTCTTCTGATAAGTCCTCTAAGCTTCTAACAAGTGCAAATGCTTTACCTAATGACAAACATAGTAGGGGTATGGGTAGATGGGGAAAGAAGGTTTACCCCTCTGCTACCCTTGACATCAGGGCAATTAATTACCAGACTCAAAGTACTTGATTTCTGCCCTACATTCCCTAAAGTTATACTAGACTCTCCTACAGCAGGATCTAGGCATCAGATGAAGAGCTTACTATCGCAGGACACTCAAATTGCCAGGCATAACATTAAATGCACTTACGATGCTGTGTATGCTTTTTCTAGGGCAGCTGTCACTGGATCTACTGTCTGTTGATATGCATGGCTTTTCAGCCTGTAAACAATGATTTTAAATCTAAAATTATCGACCTCTCCTTAGACAAGGACTTACTGTTTGGTTCTGAGGTGGCCAGCCTGTTCAGAACTCTCCAGGACCAAGGTAAGACCATGAAAGGCTGCAGATAGATCCTATTCTCCTCAGTTCTGGTTACCATAGGAACTACCAGTCTTAATCTTCCCCCTTCATTAGAAGGGATCCTAGGACATTTCAGAAATAAAGGAAAACCCCAGGTACTCTTCAAAAAAAAAAAATGAACATATGAACTTCCAATTGGGACTACCTCTGCAGCACCCCTCCCAGTGCCCCCCCCCCCCAAGACTGCTGCTGTCCCTTGCCAAATGGGAAGCTATTACCACAGGCAATGTCTTGGGAAGAATACTCCCTCTCTGAAAAGCATGCCACAACCTCCTCAAAACCAATATCTCTTCTGGATCCCATTATTCAAGACCTCTTAAATCGGGGCACCATACAGCAAGTTCAAAAGGACTTCATGTGATAGGGGTTTTACTTAAGGATTTTTCTAGTCCCAAGGAAAGAAGGGACTTGTCTCTCTCCTAAACACTTACTTGCATGTTCCATCTTTCAAAATGCTATCCCTTCACACTTTTCTGGCTTTCATCCTTGCTCAGGCTGTGTAAGTGTCACTTCATCTGAAGGATAACTACTTAGACATACCCATTTGTCCTCGCAGGAGATTCTTCAGGTTTTTCTGTAGCTTTTAGCATTTCAATTTACATGCTCAGCTTTTTGTCCTTCCACAGCTCCAAGAGTTTTCACAAAGTGTCTAGCTCCAGTAGTATTCTGTTGTACTCAGTACATTCAAATATTCCTCTACCTGGATGACCTACTGATTCAGGCTCACTCTCAAGAAATTCTTCTTCAGTATCCAAACTTCATCCTCCATCTTCTGGCAGGTGTGGATTTTACTATATACTACAAAAAGTCCCACATGTTCTCTACACAGGACCCCTTTTTTTAGGGATGCAGACAAGATACACAGAAGATGCATTTGTCCCTTCTACAGGAGAAAGTTCACAGTTTCTTCCAAAATCTCTCCTATGCAAAACATTGGTCAGCAAGGGAAACTCTAAGAGCCTTGGGATTCATGGTAGCTATTATCCCTGTGCTCAATCTAGCCAGACTGCAAATGATGAAAATTCCATGGCACTGAAATCTTTGTGATCCTAGCACTGTCACCCCCTTGGACACTGAATCCACCCCTCCCTTGCCTCAAAAAGGACCTATTTTGGTGGAAGGGACAGGTCATCCAAAACCCAGGACTGCCATTCACACCATCTCCTCCTCTTCAGCAGGTTCACATAAATGCCTTGGACAAGGCATTTTGGAAATGGACTGATCATACTATGTACAGGGGAAAATGGCTACCTCAGCTCCAGAAAGAACACATCAGTCTGAAGGAAATGAGGGCTCTTCTGCAGCCTGTTTAGATTTTGGTCCACTTTTGGAAACCTGGCTGCCTTTTAGTGTACACAGACAACACCACAGTCATGTGGTACAGTAACAAGCAGGGAGACACCAGGCTTTACCAACATTTCAGGTTAGCTCTGGGGGCATGGAGCTTGCCAACCCAACTGAACATCACATTCACAGCTATATAAATCCCATCTCCGGGCAGTGTGCTAGCAGGCTCCCTAAGCTGCTCCGTGGAGGACCCCCATTAATGGACTTTGAACAGAGAGGTTTTCCAGACTATCACCCTTCAGTGGGGGTTCTTCTGTGCTTTTTCACCACTGCCTCCTCTTCCAAAAATTATTTTCAAGGTGTAAAAGGAAGCACCCAAACTTCTTTTACTGGCACCATTTTGGCTGAGGCAGCATAGTTTTCCTCTGCTATTTCACCATATAAAGGGAAATTACTAAATAATTTCTCTTTAACTGGATCTAATAAATCAGCAAAAAAGATTGTTGCTCCATCCAAATCTTCCATCTCTCAGCCTGACCCTATGGAAAATAGGATTTTAATTCCTCAAAGACACCTATTCTCTGAAGGGGTAGTTCGAGTCTGACAAAAGGCCAGCAGACCCACTACCAGAAAGTCTTGCACTGCAAAATGGAAAAGGTTTTTCTTTTGGTGCCGCAAACATAGTCAGGACCCACTCATCTTTCAAGTCCATGCTGTTCTACATCATCTCTGTGAACTTTTTTGGCCAGGTTTGGCCTACTCTTCTGTAAAAGCTCACCTGTTATCAATCCCTGCTACTCTCTTAGCCCTCCTCTTATGGCTAGGGTGGACATTGAGCTTTTCCTCTGGAGAGTCTTGCATCTTAACCCACCAAGGAAACCCATTTATCCCCCCCAGGATCTTAACTGTGTGCTAGAAAAACTTACACTTCCTCCCTTTGAACCAACATCTTCCAGTTTTCTAAGATTCTGTACTTCGAAAACCATCCTCTTCTTGTCTCTCACCTCTGCTAGGAGAGCTTCTGATTCACAGTCTCTCATAGCCATTCCCTCTTTTCTTATTTTCACAAGGACAGGGTGACTCTAAGGTCTAGTCCATCCTTCATGCCTAAGGTAGTGAACGAGCTGTCCCTTAAACAGGCTGTTTATCTCCCCACTTTCTTTCCCAATCCACAAAACGGGAGAAAGGATCTACATTCTCTAGATATTCATAGGCAGTTCATGTTTTATCTAGCCAAAACTAAATCCTTCAAAAAGAGTAAAGTACAGTTTTGTACCTACCGTAAATGTATATGTTCGAGTGTACACCCTGCTGCAGTCATCACACTTGGGTTATCCTGTTGTCAGGCGGTCCCGCAGTCAGCCAAAATTCCAAAGTCTTGGTCCGGCATCGGTTGCTGTCACTGCTTCCCTGACGTCAGAGTGCCAGGGGTATATATAATGCATCCAACGCCATTTTCTTCAGTTTTTCTTGCTCCAGATGTCAGGTGCCCCCAAAAAGGTGGTCAGTAATTAGAACCAAATTAAGTAATTTTTGCACAAACACAAAATCCCTCCAGCTATAAGCAAATACATCAGGAAGGTATTGTGGAGATTTAGCCAGTTAGATCAGAGGGGATGGAGGGAGGGTAACCTGGACTGCAGCAGGGTGTACACTCGAACATCTACATTTATGGTAGGTACAAAACTGTACTATGTTCATCGTGTTACGCTGCTGCAGTCATCACACTTGGGTAGAATCCCAAAGCTATGGATGGGTGGAGGAGTTATAGAGGGTTAGAGGAGGCTAGAAGGCCCTGCAGAACTGCAGTGGTGAAGCCAGCCCTAGTCTTAGAGTAAAGTGGTAAGTGATAGTGTTTGGTAAAGGTGTGTACTGAACTCCAAGTTGCAGCTTCCAAAATCTCCTTGGTTGGTACCCCCCTGAGGAAGGCTGTAGATGTAGCTGTTGCCCTGGCAGAGTGGGGCCTAATGGTAGCAGGAACTGGTTTTCCATAATGGGTATAGCAAAAACTAATGCAATGTCCTATCCATTTGGGAATGGTTTGTTTTGATATAGCCTTCCCTTGTGAAGCTGTAGCATAGGATACAAAGAGCTGGTCAGATTTTCTGAAAGCCTTAGTTTTATCCAAGTAGTAGCAAAGTTGCCTGTGAATGTCCAAGGAATGCAGGAGTCTTTCTCCTTTGTTCTGTGGGTTTGGGAAGAAGGTGGGTAAGTGAATGGTTTGATTTAAAGACCCACTGGAAACCACCTTAGGCATGAAAGAAGGATTAGTTCATAGAGAAACTCTGTCTTGATGGAAAATGAGGAAAGGTTTCACTACCATTAGTGCCTGTAGCTCTGAGACTCTTCTAGCTGAAGTTATTGCTAGCAGCAGGGCAGTCTTCCACGATAGGAACTGTAGATCTGCAGAGAAAGCTGGTTCAAAGGGAGGTAGCGTAAGTTTTTCCAGAACAAAATTGAGGTCCCATGTTGATGTAGGTGCTCTCCTGGGGGACCTAATGTTTTTTGCCCCTCTGAGGAACTGCCTTAGAAGTGGATGCGAAAATAAGGGTGGTTCCGTGTTGTAGTGGGCTGAAATAGCTGATGCATGGATTTTAATGGAAGAAAAAGAAATTCCTTTGTGCAACATCTCAGTTATATACTGTAGAATCTGAGGCAGGTGAGGCTGAAGTGTGTTTTGGCCTTTAGTTTAGTTCCAAGCACAAAACCTTTTCCATTTGTCCAAATAGGCCTTCCTGGTGCTGGGCCTCCTAGCCTCCAGAACATCCATAACTGCTTGGGAAAGAGGAGCTGGCTGGATGTTTAGGTGATTTTCCATGCAGCCAGATTTAAGGTTTTTAGCTGACTGTGAAGAATCTGATTGTTTTGCTGTGTGAGCAAATGGGCAGTTTGTGGTAAAATCCAAGGTGGGCCCTGGGCCATATTCCTCAATAGTGGGTACCAGTGCTGGCGTGGCCAGTCTGGGGCTATGAGTATCAGTTGTGGTCTCTCCTTTCTGACTTTCAGAAACACCTTTGTGAGGAGAGGCAATGGAGGGAAGGCGTATACTGTCAGGTTTTTCCAGCTGAATGAGAGTGCGTCCACTTTCCAAGCTTGATGGTGAAGTGTCCTTGTACAAAATTTTGCTAGTTGATAGTTTTGAGGACTGGCAAACAGGTCTATGTCTGGAAGGCCCCATTTTTGAGTTATCATTGCAAATACTTGTGGATCCAGTTTCCACTCGTGGGGATCCATGATGTTTCTGCTGAGGTCGTCTGCCAATGTGTTCTTTTGTCCTGGCAGGAATTGAGCTTGTAAGTGAACTTGGTAAGCCAGAGCTGTGTTCCACAAGGTCATTGCTTGCCTGCATAGAGGGTAGGAGTGTGTACCCCCTTGTTTGTTTATGTACCACATTACTGTGGTGTTGTCCGTCCTTATTGTAAGTTGTCCTGGATGTAATAGATTCTTGAAGGCTGTCAGAGCATTCTGTACAGCTAGCATCTCTTTTTGATTGATGTGCAGATTCCTTTGATCTGCAGTCCATGCGCATTGAACGCACTGTCCTGCCATGTGTGCCCCCCAGGCATAGTCCGATGCATCTGTTGTCATAGTTTGGCTGGCTGGGGGCAAGGTGAAAGGCTGACCCTTGTTGAGATGACATGCCAGTGACCACCATAGAAACTCCTGTTGTAGGCAGGGAATGAGAGATATCATTGTGTCCAAGCTGTGGCTATGTTGAGACCATACGCTTTTTAGGTACCACTGTAATTTCCTCATATGCAGCTTTGCAAATGGTAGTATGCAAGATGCCATGAAGCCCAAGGCCTGCATAATTTTTCTTGCAGGTAGTTGGGTCTTTGTTGCCATTGTTGTGAAATATTGAGTCAGATGTAGTTGTTTGTCTGGCGTCAGATAAGCCTTCTGGGCCATTGTATTCAAGCTTGCACCCAGGAATGTCATATTTTGTGAGGGTACTAGTTTTGATTTCTTTTCGTTTACTGTGTACCCCAGGCAACTTAGAAGATGTTTTACAAAAGCCAGATGTTGTAAGAGGATGTCCTTGCTTTCTGCTTTTGATGAGGCAGTCATCCAGGTATGGGTATACTTGAATTCCTCTTTGTCTGCAGTATGCAATTACTGGTGCCAGGCATTTTGTGAAGACCCTGGGCGCAGTAGATAAGCCAAAGGGCAGTGCAGAGAATTGGTAATGGGTTGAACCTGCAATGAAACGGAGGTATCTTCTGCAACTTTGTCTGATAGGGACATGCAGGTATGCCTCCTTGAGGTCCAACGTTACTAGCCATGCTTTCTTACCCAACATGGGAAGAAGCTGCTGTAGTGTTAGCATCTTGAATTTGGGTACTTGTAAGAAGGTGTTTAGAATTGAAAGGTCCAGAATTGGTCTCCAGGCATTGTCTTTTCTGGGAACTAGAAAGAGTCTTGAGTAAAATCCTTGGCCTTGCTCTCGAGTAGGTACCAGTTGAATGGCTCTCATGTCCATGAGAGCTGTAATTTGTCTTTGTGCCTCTGCCCATTGATTTTGTGGCAGGTTTGGCATACCTCTTTTCATTGGCAAGGTGTGAAAATGGAATCTGTATCCTCATGAAATTATGTCTAGGACCCATTTGTCCTTTGTGACAATGTGCTAGTTGTCTGAAAAAAGTGCGAGTTTTCCTCCCAAGGGGGCTGCCAAGAGAGTGTTGCTTGGCCAGATGAGGTGCAAGTCATTGAGTTCGCCTTCTGGTAGTTTGGGACCTGTCTTCTCCTCCCTTCTGTGCTGCAGTGCCCCATTGTTGAGGTTTGTACTGGGTTTGTGGTTGTCCTCTGCCTCTTGGACGTCTGTATTTACCCCTCTGTGGCCTGTCAGTAGCTGGAAAGGACCAATTTTTTGTTGGCCAATTTCTGCTGAAGCGAGGGGGCTGTACCTGTAGGAAATCTTTGACTGTCTGCATAGATTTTGCCTTATCCTCCATTTTCTTTAAGACTTCTTCTGCTTTAACTCCAAAAAGAACATCCTGCTGTAAGGGAGCATCTAGAAGCTTTGCTTTAACATGATCAGACAGAGTTTGTTCCTTTAACCAAGCATGCCTACGTATAACAGACCCAGTGACAGCTGCTCTGCAGGAAGCCTCCAAAGAATCAAACCCACATTGTAAAGAATGTTTGCCCACCTGTTCAGTTGCATGCAACTGATCCTGCATTTCTTTCAATTCAGACTGTTGAAGGGAGTGTGCTCATTTTTTGTTTTAACTGAGACATTAGAAATTGCTGATATTTTAGCATGTGAAACTGGCAATTTAGTGCCCTCATAGCTAGAGTGGCTGAGGTGTAAACCTTTTTCCCCCCACCTGTCTAGTGCTCTGGAGTCCCTTTCAGAGGGTACAGGACTTTTTGCCATAGAAGCCTTAGCCCCTTTGGGACCCTGGGAGGTAGTCTCTGGATCAGCAACAGGACTTTTGTAAAGAAATTTGTGGGAATCAGGCACTCTATAGTATCTGTCAAGTTTGGCCGGAGCAGGAGGCAGAGAATCTGGGTTCAAACTGGATTCTAAGTAAACATCATCCACAATGTCTAAAACTGGGGGGATGGCAAGTGGTCTGTGCTAGGGGAGTAAAAGAAACTCTGAGCCTTTTCTTTGAGTCAGAGTAGTCCTGACCTTCCCAGTAAAAATATTCCCTCATAGTGTGTAAAGTTTCCCCAAAAGAGTAGTCTTCAGGGGGAGAAGCTGAGGGAATGGAATCCTCAGCATCAGAATTTTCATAAGGGGAGAAGGAGTAATCTTGGTCCTCAGAGGAGCCTGAGGAAATAGACACTTGTTCAGAGGATGCATAATCTTCCTCTTGTCTAGGCCTTTTGTCGGGAGGGTGTTGGGAACCCCTGATTAAAGAGATCAAATCTTCAGCCATTTTGAGCATCTGTTTCTTAGGCATGGGGCCTTGAACAGGGGACTGAAGTGCAGTCTTTTTAGGTTTAATAGGAGTCTTCGTCTTAGGATACGTTTTTATGGTGAGCGTCGTCGGTCTGAAGACGCCTTCAGAAACCGAAGGTGTTTCTGCAGCACCAACATCTTTTTCAGCAGTGTCGGTAGGGGCTAAACAAAATGGCTGCGTTGGCCTGGTACTTTCCGCCAAAAGTTCCGAAGCGGTCTCGGGTTCCATATCTGCGGTAGTCAGGGGCTGCTTCGGAGCCTCACTGAAGACCGGTGAACTGGAGACCGGACCAGCCGAGGCCTCGGAGTCTGGCTTGGGTCTAGGCTGCCTGTCCTTATCCTTGTGTTTTTTTGTGCACGCCGGTAGTCCGTTGCTCCGACGGCATAGTGTAGTTAAATTTTCTACCGATGTAGTGTCGTGCGAAATCAAAGCGTCTTTTTATAGTACGCTTATTAAACCTAGCACAAAAATGACAACTAGTGACGTCTTGGTCTGGGCCTAGGCAAGGTATGCAGTAAGAATGAAAATCCTTATGAGGTATTTGCTTCCCACAAAAAATACAATTGTTAACTTTTTCTGACATCGGTCTGAGGCAAGAAAAGTTTCCCCAACGGGGTACTTAGCTTTATTGAAGACTTCGGATCTGAAATTCGACTTCGAAAATCTCAGGAGTCGGCCAACCGGCACTTGCGAACTGCTTCTGCTTCCGCGCGGCAAGAAAGACTGGGGAAAATGGTGTCAGATGCATTATATATACACCTGGCGCTCTGACGTCAAGGAAGCAGCGACAGCAACCGACGCCGGACCAAGACTTTGTAATTCCGGCCGACTGCGGGACCGCCTGACGACAGGATAACCCAAGTGTGATGACTGCAGCAGGGAAACACGATGAACATCCAGCTGTTTGAGCCATTTATGAGCCCTAAGCTGGGCCAACCAGTCTCCAGACAAACTAGTACAGCTTGGATTTCTAAAGCGCTCTCTCTCTCTCTCTCTCTCTCTCTGTCATTCACACTATAGTAAGAACTTGCCTTCCTGCCCTAAAGCACATTCCACTGGGGCAGTGGCTTCCTCAGGGTATTCCACAAAATAATAAACTCCAAACTGTCTTAGAGGCTACTACTTGCTCCTCTGTGTACACCTTCACTAAACAATACAAAATTGATGCTTTCTCAAGCTCCAGGGCAGACTTCTGTCAGTCATTTCTGTACAACTCTCTGCTTGATAGCTAACCAACCAACCTTCTTTCCTCCTTCAGCTGTGGGAATCACACACATCATTAATACTGCAACAGTGATTTCAGTCAGGACATAGTACAGTTGTGTAAAAACTTACCATAACAGTAAATGTCCTACGGATCATTATTGCAGCATTCCATCCCACCCTCCTTTGCTTCTTCTGTCTCATTTCAGCCTTCATTTCCCTCTCCCCCCTTTGCTTTAACTTTTGCTCTGTTACACGAGAACAAGGATGTTTTCTTACCTAGTTGAGCTGCACTCCTCCTAACTAACCAGTCACCTCTCTCAGTAGTCTTCAGGCTGCTGGCTTGGAGATAGTCTGAAGATCCACACTTATCCAACTGTCAATATATCTCAGTGCATATGAGCTGAGGTCATGCATTGGATATATATAACTTAGAGAAAGCAAAGCTTTGATACCCCATTCCAGATATTAGAGGTGAAAATCCATTTGTCAAGAATACTGCAACAGTGACCAGTAGGACTATCTACTGTTATGGCAAGTTCTTATACAATTATACTTCCTTTAACTTGTGTCATTTGTAGAAGAATTCTGAATACATTTTAAACTATTTTTTGTGATAAAAGCATAGTATGACAGAGTCTAATTGTCTGGAGACATACCTATTACTAGCAGCTTTAAGTATATATCGTAATACATTATTCAGTACCCTGTTTATTGGTGTTCTCTCCCCTGACTTGATGGATCCTACCCTCTGGTACCCTCCCTCCACCCTATCAAATTTATTTGCACCTAAAAAGAAAATAAAAATATGATCCATCCCATGGTTAGTGATTCTGTTGGGGCCACTGCTCTGCCTACAGACCACTTACTTTTTGCCCCGTCTGCCTTTAGTGTAGCTTTGCTGGCTACTGTGGAATAGGGGCTAGACACATTCTCCAGGGCTGTTCTAGTAACTGGTGCAGGTATAGGGGGAGCCAAACCCTTTAGCTGCCAGAAGTTGCTAGACATAGTTATCTGTCCTCGGATATTTTTTCTAGTAGTGAAATTCATAAGAAAAAGAAACAGAAGCTACATCGTACAGCTGATAAGCAAATTATAGCTTTTTATATGGCTGACGTGGTTTCTTTGGCTATGAGTGTTCTGCGGGCATATAATTCTAGCAGCTGTGTTCCCATGCATGGCTGTAGTTGTAGTTTGGCTAGAGACCTTTCTGTTTCAGAGAATGATGAGAAATCTGATAAGGACAATGTTTGATCTGATGTTGTCAGTTTTCATTTTATCCTTACATGTGGGTTTGGATCCGAGCCCATGTATCCAACTCGGCCGTTGCAGTAGCTTGTGCCACCCAAAAAGCTGTCAAGCAACCCTCCCTTACCTATAATACCTCTCCCCAAATCACCTCAGATCTCATTTGCTGCTTTGCGAGGATGTGGTCATTCTTGACAGCTCTTGAGCAGTTAAGGTTGTTTTGTCTTTATTATATATTACTTTTCCTTTGTAATTTTGTAAAAATCTTTTGCCCTTTGTCCTTTTAAAAGCTATTTTTCCTCCTTTCCAACTCTTCTCTTAGTTTTACTTAATTTTTTTTATACAGTAAAACTTTTCTTGCTGTTTCACTTTCCCACACTCCCACTCATTATTGTTATATTCTTAAAAAAAATAGTAGTAGTAGTGTTTCTCCTTAGAAAGCTTGATAGTTGTGTGGTTGTGTTGTTTCTTGCCTTGATTTAGCATGCTTTCCCCAGATTATGGCAGAAAAAACAGGCAAGCCGGGCTAGCTTTAACACTTGTTCAAAGTGCGGTCACAAAATTCCGATCAGTGACCCGCACAGTATATGTGTTTATTGCCTTGGTCCATCCTATCTCCAGGAAGACTGTGAAATTTGCAATAAAATAATTATAGAGCTCTAGCAGAGCATAAAAATGTGTTGATTTTGAATGGCATGCTGCCCTCCTCATTTCTGGAGGCCATTTCTGGCACAGACAAAAAAAAAAATAATAATTTATCCTCTAAATCTAGATGCTCCAGCCCAGCTTTCTCAGTGACCTCCAGAGGTTCAGACAGAGGAAGGAAAAGATGTTCATCCGCTCCAAAACTTGCTAAACACCCGGATCCAAAGGAGGTTTCTTCGGTTCCCTTAACTCAGAGGACTTGTCCATCAGCTCCAGCAGCTTCAAATCTGAATCTCTCTGTGTCTAAGGATAGGTTGGATCCGATGGGAGGAGTCTATTTAAGCCACTTTTGCCCAGGACTCTTACTCCTCCTGTACAGATCCAGTATCATCCGGGGTTCTATCATCATCCTTGGAAAGGCCAGGGTCACAGTCAGTGTCCTCGACTCACTCCACTAGAAGCCTTGCAGAATGTGATGTGGAGAAGATGGTCAGGAAGATCCCTCTGGGTACAAGGCATTGCAAGACCCCTTTCAGCTCCTACCCCCAAGGGTCAGTAGTTCAGAATTTCCTCAACCCCGTTTCATGTTCCTTCTCTGACCCCCTTGCAAATTTAGAGTCATCGGGTCCGATCCACCCGATGCTGTAAATGCCAGAGCTGAGGATCCTTCCTTCCTTGGCTCCGACTTCTGCTCCGAGTGCCTTGCCCCAGTTAGAGCTGTGGACCTCTCGGGGTCAGGGCAGCCCGGTCCGATCCGACAGGGTGGTTTCATTGCTGAAATTCTTGGAGCCTTCCTCCATCTCGGAGTTTTGGCCTGGATCAGCCCGGCCCCGACTTCAGCTTTGAGACTGCTGTCACCTGAGGTTGAGGGAACTGAGACCAGAGGACACCATCTTTCAGGGCGAGGTTCTGTCATTTACTGTCCATCCTCCTAATAAGGAGTCTTAACTTGTGAGTCCCCATTGGGAACATTACTAAGCTATTGTAAATATACATAACTCTTTGTCTTATATTTTCTATGTATCTAATTGTTGTGTAATCTTTGTAATTTTGTCTGTTGGAGCTTTTCTCCTCAGGCCTCCGCTGAAAATGGGCATGTATCCAGTCGGATTATCCCGGTCAACAAATGTAAAATAAAATAAATAATAAATTTCTTGGGGACAGTCAGCTTTTGATGCTCTGGAGAGAGCTATGTTTGCTTTGGCAGTCCAGACAGAGTCTGCCCCATTGGATCCACAGTCTTGTACCTTGCAGACCATGCTCCACATGTCTTGACCATACCTCCCACAGGGATAGTTGGTCCATAAGCCCCAGGCTACCCATCAGGGTTTCCCCTCCTCCTCTGATACCTCTCTGAAGCTCCCCATGGAGGAGCTTCCTTGGAAGAGGAGGTGCAAGTGGAAGCACCTGGACTCCAATGAAGAGTCCATCACTGAAGACACTGACCTCATTGAAGGTGAGGGATCCCCTTGGTCACCCCCTGACAAAGTTTCCTTCAGGGACATACTTGAGATCTTCAAGCAGAGGGGTGGCTGGAAGTCCAGCAGCCCCTCATCTGAGGTGTCGGTGTACCTGGCGGCTTTTGAATCCTGCCCATCTACCTCCTGGGTGACCCCGCCTGCTGATGAGCTCATTGAGTTGATCTGGGCCTGGAAAGCTCCAGACTCCATTGAACCAACCCCCCGCAGACTGAATAAAATAATAGCACCTGAAGATAAGAGGTTTTGGTCAAGAGGTGTTCCAGTAGATGCCACGGTCATGGGGATGGCCACAAAGAAAGAACTTGCTGAGGAGACTTCTACTATCCATCTTCCTAATAAGGACTCTAGGATGATGGGTAGATGTGAGAAGTGCATGTTTTCTTCAGCAACCTTTGCCCAGAGGTCCCTTAATTATCTTTCTCATTTTACTAGACTGCAGAGGGATTTGATCAAGGAGCTCACAGATGCCCTCTCAGGAGCCATGTCTGAAGAGGTATAGGCTTTGGTTACCTCACAGTTGGCCACCCTAAATTCCATTGCAAACTCCTCCATGAAGCTCATTTCACATGCAGACAAAGGGGTGAGTAGAGCTGTGGGTTCTGGTATCTCTCAGAGGAGGCAGGCCTGAATGCAATTGCGCAACTTTTCTGAGCCCTTTAAATCTTAGTCAGTGCTCCGTTTGATGACACTTCCCTGTCTAGTACAAAGGTTAGAGATACTCTGTCCAGGTTTGAGAAAGCTAGGAGGACCATTTCTGTCATGGGCATTTGTTTTTCCATTCCTCAGAGATCATATTCAGAAAATCAGAGGAGCAGTGGAAAAATGTGGTTCAGAATGTCACAAGGGTCTTCTTCCTCAAGCACAGGGTAAAAGTTTCCCCAGAGGTGGGAACAGTGATAGAAGATGCTGCCCTCATGGCAGGAGTGCTCAACATCATCAAGGATCCAGTAATATGTTCTTTGGGATGGGGGACTGATTGCTCCTCTCTGGAGGCAGTCGGGGGTCAACTATCCCTACACCTGAGAGCCTGGCAAAAATAAATGACAAATGGGTGCAGAGGATAATATCCAGAGGATGCTATATTCCCTTTTCCCGGCCACCACCCCAAAGTAAAAATCTCCCCAATGGTCCACCCAGTCAAAAGGAGCAAGCAGCCATTCAGATACAAAAGCTGCTAGACAAATCTCATCCAAGAAGTCCCACCAGACCAAAGAGGATCCGGTACTTACTCAAGGTTCTTTTTGGCACCAAAAAAGACAGGGGACTGGATATCAATATTAGATCTCAACAGACTAAAAAAATCATTTCAGCAGACCAAGTTCCAGATGGTCACAGTTCAGTCCATCCTTCCATTCTTGGAAAAGGATGATTGGCTGTGCTCTGTATACCTTCAGGATACATAGGTGATCCAGAAGTAATTTGTGCTTCTGGCTGGGAGCCAGTCAGTACCAGTTCAGAGTACTGTGGATTGGCCTCACTACAGCCCCCATAGTGTTCACCAAATGTATGGTAGTAGTAGCAGCTCACTTGAGACAACAAGGATTCTGGGTGTTTCCATATCTAGATGACTGGCTTATCACCCTGACCAGGCAACTACTTCTACAAGCAAGAGACACAATTCTTCATACTTGCTCTGTTATGTATCACAGTAAATTACAAAATGTCAAACCTTGACCCCTGTTAAGAACTGGACTTTATAGGAGCAAAAATAAACACAATCAAAATGATACCACACCTTCCCTCATCAAGAGTGGTGACTATAAGTGATCAAATCAGAAGGTTAGTACACAATTCAAGGGTATCTACTCAAACAGTACTTCAGACCTTGGGTTCTGTGGCAGCAGCAATAATACTGGTTTCATTAGCGAGATTCCATATGAGAGTATTACAGTGGCTTCTCGCAGTGCAGTGGTCCATTCTTTATCAACCGTGGTCAGCCACGATAAGGATTACAAGCACTTGTAAAACAGCTCTGTCATGATGAATTCACTCTGAACAGCTCACTCAAGGTTGCCCCTTTGTCTGCCTGCTTACCAGGGCCACAGTGACCACTGACACTTCCCAGACAGGGTGGGGGGGGGCATTATCTGGGAAGAAGAGTCCAAGGCACGTAGTCTATTCAAGAGACCAAGTTACACATAAATGTCCTGGAGAAGAGAGTGGTGCTACTAACGTTGCAAGCCTTTCAGAATGGTTGTTCTTGTGGGACAATTGCAATTCAGTTGGACAACATGTCAGTGGTAGTCTGGTACATCAACAAGCAAGGGAGAATCAGGTTATACACCTTATGTCGAGAGGCATTCAGGGTTTGGCAGTGGGCAATCTTGTCCAACCACTTTCTGGTAGCAACGCACATTCCGGAAAAGTCTTGTATTAGTAAAGATTCAGTCATACCAGTGGAAACAGTTGATCCTGACAAAACTGTCAGAAAAGCAAAGTGTTTCAACTGGGAGTCAGACCATTTGTGGAAAATGCTTATTCATAGTACACCAGGCAGAAAAGCAAATATATCCCGGCAGTCAGGAAATGTTGAGAGGCAAGTGTGAGATTCAAGCTACTGTATCCAGCTGTCTTCAGAATATTTTTTTTCCTGTAGGATCAACGACATTTTTTGATGCAGAACAGGCTAAGGAGGGAATTCAAAGGGTCTGTCCACCAAAAAGGGAGCCATCAAATAGAAAGGGACAGATTCTGCTGACAATAAGGTTCATACAGAGACCTTGCCATAGAATCCTTTTCCAGTGTTCCAAAGGAAAATGCATGAGAGAGAGAAGAAAGCACATGAGTTGGCAAGAAGATTCAGGAGTACATTGGACTTTGAACCAGAGTATAGTGTTAGAAGATGGAGATGAACAGGAAAAAGATCAGCAGCAGCACTGAAACTAGTGAATAAATGTAAGATTATAAAGCATCAGTCACATTTGTGAAATATGGCTTTGCAAGAAAAAAATGGCTGAAAAAGACTGGACTTTTGCTGACTTTATTAAATTTGTGGGTGGACTGTAAAGCACATAATCCATTTTTATGTCATTAAAGTTTCAATGGACGCTAAAGGGGAAAAAAAAGTAAATATATAAAAACATTTTTGTTCTTAATAGTATTTGTATAAATCATTTCATGATGTAAACTGCAAGCCATATAGTAAAGCAGATTTGTGTAGTATGTAGTTGGGAGTATTTTAAATATGGGAATGAGGGTGAGTCATTGGCATTACAATATAAAAAGAGAAGAAGGTTGAACAAAAACAAGTTTAAGTTAATATGGTGTAATCTTGGGCTGCTGGGGTGTAACCACACTTTTTATGTTCAGTTGAGATATTTTCTCTTATTTTTGCAGAGATAAAAGTCTGGATTAATGCTTTTGGTTTAATCTAAAAAGAGCTATTTGCTGTTAGCAAGTACGCTTGAAAATTAAGACAGAATAATGAAATGCCATCAGAAGTACTAAGTTTCTTGCATACATGATGATATTAGCTTGTTTTTCTTCCATTAGCAAATGCTCAGTAGGATTTAGTCTGTTGCTGAAGACAGTTGCATGTTCTGTTCTTATGTTTCCATGGAGTTGGGATGTCTGCAGATGCAAGCAATATATCTTCAGAATTCTGAGTATTGTTTGCTGAAGGAAATGTAAAACTTAAAGATACAAGGGCAAGCAGGTTAGTAAAAAATAAAGGCATCAATGCATTTAATAGAACACAGTATGATCTATTTTCATTAAAGACAGCCAGTGTACTTTTTTAAGGCTAAAAGTTAATGTTTTCTGAAAGCAGACAAGCTATTTTTCATATCTGGGAGAAGAATAGTGATAAGAAAATAACAGAACAGACAGCAATCAGTGTAAGTGGGAGCACATGCTGCAACATGCGTTTTAGCATTGGTAACCTTAATTTTAGGTTAAGTAATGGCTGTGGGTACAGCTGTCGATTAGGGGCAATTTGTATCATAAGGGTTAAACTTAATTTTGTAAAGATGTACACAGTTTTATATGTTTAAATTTAACAGGTGATGGTGTTATTCTGAAAATATACTAATTTTTTTGTTCGAGAGTTTTCACTAAAACAATAAGTCATGAAAAATGTGACATGGGTTCAAATGGAGATAACAAGAAACATCTGTATAAAAGATCAACCTGCCAATTATTAGTGTGTGCACTTAGCAGAAAAGTTGGAAATACATATTCAAATATGCTGTCATGTATAATATATGGGAACAAAAAACGTCTTATGATAATGGCTACGCTGCCTATATTATTTTGTAATATAAATAGCCTTAAAGGTATAGAATAAAAAGTAAGAGTATTGAATTAGAAGAAATGCAGAGTGCAATCCTTCCTACAGAACAAAGAGGTTTAGGATGACGTGATTTGAAGGGATATTTCAGAGCTACTCAGTTAAGGCTCTTATACATAAAAACAAAGTTATAATTCAAAGAGGAAAGGGATAATGATGAAGCAGGGGGTAATTAACGAAATAAGAAAATAATGGGATTTTGCATGCAGATCCTTAAGGGAATAACAGCAGTCATACAGAATATTGTATTCATAAAGTAGCAGTAAGTATACTAAGAACTAAGCCAACACATGAAATGAAAAAGGAGAGTCTGCCGATAAGGCTGACTACAATTATGGTACAAAGAATAGACAAGAGGGGGGCTGGAATTGGTCTTCTACAATGGCTGCACATTCAGTAACAGCTTAATTTCAGCTCTCCCAGTGTGAAAACAGAAACTCAAAAGAGCCAATAAACTCATAGTTTAGGTAAATTTCATTAGCTAGCTAGTGAATGGACAGCCTGGATGCCAGCAAAAATGAAATTTGGAGAACCTGAAAGAAAATCATTCACAAAAGGTGAGAAAAAAAAAACACTGACTGGGAAGACTTCTGCAGTTGTTCAGCAAAAAACAGTGCAAGCTCCAGCTTTGGTGCAAGATATAACTTCCAAGAAATATGTCAAATGTACTCAGAGCTAATTAAAATAAATGAAACACTGAAGAAGTATATCAATATCAACTCAAATAACAAAAGGCTGGAAATAATGGAGGAAGCTTTAAAAAGATCTTCAGATGAGGTGATGCAGCTGCAAAAATCAGAGTTTGAACTGCAGAAAAGGCTGGCTGAATATGAGACTGCTCAAGAAGAGATGTTTCAAAAAATAATAGAATTAGAGCTCAGACAACTTAGGGAAAACCTCAGATTTTCTGCTGCACCAGAGAAGCTAGAAGAAATGGACTGTATTAATTATATTAAAGCACAAATATGCAACTGGAGAGATAGTCCACCGCAGGATTTGTTAACTGAAAGGGCACATTGTATGAATGCTTTAAACCTGGCCATGAGAAAGCAACCTAGACCTTTAGTAGTAGAGATGTAATCTTACTAGCAGAAGGACAAAGTACTGAAAGGGGGAGACAGTAGAGTGTTTGCGGAAAATGATTGCTCACTGTACACCAGACAGGAAGAGCAGTAAATTTATTCCACTAATCAGGGAATGTCGAGAAGTAGGCATAAGATTCAAGGTGTTGTATCCAGCTATTTTCAAAATGTTCTTTCCTGGAGAGAGAAAATCATTTTTTGATGCAGAGCATGCTAAGGAGAAAATACAAATGTTTGTCCAACAAAAAGTGAGTTATGAAACAAAAGGAGATTCTGCTTCTTGTGGTAAAGATCAGAGAGAGACTGTGCCAGTGAAACCTTTTCCAGTGTTTCAATGGAAAATGCTTGAAACACAAAATAGCAAAAAGAGTTAACTAGAAGAACCAAGGGTACGTTAGATATGAAGCAGAGACTGGATTTAGGAGGTAGAAATCAAAAGGAATAAAACTAGCAACTAGAAATTGAAAAACAAATGTGGGATTACAAAACATTAATTATATTTGTGAAACATGACAGAACAAACAAAAATGGAAATATTTACATTACTTTGTTAAACTTGTAGGGAACTCTATAAAGCATACTCCCTACTTCATGCCATTCATGTTTGGAAGAACATTTAGAAGAGGGAAGAGAAAGTAGAGAGTTAACTATAACTAAACTAAAATGTTGTTCTTACTAGTAGTGATTTTATAATGCATGATATAAATCTGCATGGTATAAAGTCTCAGTTATTTTCTATTGTAATAGGGATACTAAAGTAAATAGGCGCCCCTGTTTCGTTTTTCAATTTTAAGAAATGTAGAGACTGCAACATAAAAAAAAGTCTGGTCAAAAGAGCAGAATGCAAGAAAAACTGATGTGATTTTTTTTTTCACTCTTGCATTGGAGAATTACTGGATTGATGCCCTTGGTTAGATCTAGTAGAACATTGTCTAGCAAATAAATGAGTGCTTGTAGAAGCAACTCAACCTGTTTTTCATGTCTTCATGGGAACAATTTGATAAGCAGCAATCAAAACAAAATACTTATTCCTTTCATTGGCTAGGAGATAATGTTTTCTAAAGGCATTCAAGTGCTTTCTCAGTCTGGAAGAGTAATAAAGATAAGACAAAACCAAATAGCACTTAGTAGAAGCACAGGTTGTGCGTCTTAGCATGCATAACATTCTTTTTAGATTAAACCAAGTCTGTGAGTGTGGCTGTCAGTCTGGGACAATTGCGCCTATTAGGAGGGTCGAACTTCAGTATTTGACAATGTACATAGTTTTGTGTGTTAGAATTAAGTTAATAGATTTTAGGGGTGTGTTTTTTCTTTGAGGGCCTTCAGTAAAACAAGGTTTTGTAAGATGTGACATAGACTCAAATAGATATGACACAAAACAACTGTATAAAAAGATCAACCAGCCAAACATTAGTGTATGGACGTAACACAAAAGCTGGAACTAGACACTTATTTGTCTTTTGTTAACCATAACAATGATAGTTATATTACAAGTAATATGAAAATAGATAATTAGAAAATATTCATGCCTTAATGGAAATTAACAGAGTATAAAATTCAGCAAAAAGTACAGCTATGAACTAATAGAGGTAAAACTTGGAATCAGAAATGTGTATTTACAAATTGGACCTACAGAATAAGAGAGATTATCAAAAAATGAAAGAAGCTCAGCAACATTAATGTCTAGACCAAGTAGGTAGAGAGGAAGAATTAAATAGATGGGTTAAAGTAGAGGGGAGGAGAGTCAAGAGAGTGACAGAAAGTAGTTATGAAAAGAGAGAGGGGTGGGAAACTAAACTAACTAAGGGGAGGTAAAAGAAGAGATTATAAAAATGCTCAGCGGCATTGCTAAGGTACCATAGGACTAGTTGTTATAGTTACATAAAAGAATGGAGGGAATTGTAGCCTGACAACTGGGGGAGAAAAAGTTAGGTATAGAGGCGACAGGTACAGGAGGGAGAGTTAGCAAGTTAGTTTTTAAATTCCTTTTTTGAGAAGGATCAAAGGTTGGATAGAACATATATTAGTTGGGAGTTTGTTCCAAGCTTGAGATATGGAGGTTTTATAAAGTAATCCGCCTATAGTTTTGTTAGGCCTGTAGGTGTTAAGTAGCAGTTGGTCAGTGCTACAGTGATATCGTGAGGGTTTGTAAAGGGATAGGAGGGTGGACAGGGAGGAACAGTCTGCAGGTTTGTAAAGTAAAGAATGTGACATCTGCAGCTGTGAAAGCTGGAGCAGTTGAGGGAATTCGAGCCACTCTAGTTTAAGGGTGAACCAGTGGGATTTGTAAGGGAGGTTACAGGCAAATCTGGCTATATCTGGTTGTAAGTTCAAGCTTGGTTAACATGTTTGCTTGGATGTGTGTAAAAATAGGGGAAGCATAGAGTAGGCTGGGGAGGAGTTCGGCTTGGTTGAGTGAGGACCTTGAGGTTGTGGATAAATTTTTTTTGTGTCTATATAGTAAACTTAATTTTTAATTGGTCTTTTTGATGGATTGTTTGATATGATGGTCAAATTTCAGTTGGTCATCAATTGTAATTCCTAGACGTTTATTAAAGGGGTCAGCATGAATGATGGTGTTGTCCAAGGAAGATAGACTGAAGTAAGTTTTAAGATAGGATGTACATTTTGGAAGGAAAAGAAGTTTAGTTTTCTATGGGTTAAGAATGAGTTGGTTATCCATCAACCAATGTTCAGTGGTGTTAAAGGAAGTCTGTGTGAGGTAGTGAAGGTCACTAGATTTGTTGGAGAGGGTAATGAGAATTGTCGGCATATTGGATTAGTAATGAGGAGCTGCAGGCAGAATGTAGATTGTTAGTAAAAATATTAGAGAAGGGGGCTAGTACAGATCCTTGGGGGACACCTGTTTGGATAGGTCTGTTGTTAAGATAACTAGAGAACCAGAGAGTGGTGGATGTGCAGAGGTTTAGTTCAGTTAGTTTAGTGAGGAGCTTAGGGTGGGAGACGGTGTTAAGAAAGCTTTTGAAAGGCCAAGAAAGAGACATGACACCAGTTTATTTATCTCTGGTCTCTGCTATAGTCTGGGTGAAAGATAGAGGGGCTGTGATGGGGTCTATATACTTGTTGAGAGGAGGTTTTCCTGAAGTAGATAATTAAGAAGTTGTCTATGAATGCATTTCTCTCGAATTTTTCAGACAGGGAAGAGGATGGTAATTGGAAGAGTTGGTGGAGTTACCTCCCTTGTGAAGTGGAATTGTATAAATGTATTTCAAATTTCAGGGACTGAAGATTCTTTGATAGTACACTTGATAAGGATTGAGATGGGTTATGCTGTAGAGTTGGCTGCAAGTTTGAGAAACTGGGGGGGGGGTAGGTTGTCGAAGGAGGGACAGCATAGTTTAAGTTTCTGCAAAAGAGATTTTATGTAGGCAGTGGAAACAGGTTTCAGGGAGAGGGCAGTCTGGAGGCAACTGGTGGAGGGGGTTGGGGTTGTTTTTGGTTGTTGTCAGGGGAGTTAGTTTGATGATAGACTCTATGAAGTACTTGTTTAGTAGAGTGGCGGTTTCAAGAGGTGTTTTATTAGGGAAGAGGTTCGGGGTAGAAGGTTTCCCTGGATGGAGAATATTGTTCATAGTGTGCCAAAATTGTTTTTGGGTTAGAATACTAGGTAGATTGGGCCTCTTGATAGAACTTTATCTCAGATAATAAATTTTTTAGTAAGGTTTCATAGTTCTTTGTATTTAAGGAGGAGAGTAGAAGATTTTGACTTTATCCATTGTTTCCAGGTGTTGTCTTTAAGTTTCATTGTGGGAAGGGTATCTTTAGAGAGCCAGGGAGTGGGATTAGATTTGATCATAATTTTCTTGATGGGTGCTAGGGCATTTAGCATGTTTAGGAAAATATTGTTAAACTTAAGAACAGCATAATTTAGAAGAATACAGGTGAGACCAATTGACAAGGGAGAGTTAGTTGAAAGTTTATGCACTGAAGTTGGACAGGTTGCGGCAGTTTCTATAGAGATTACAAGTAAACACACAAAAGGTGGGAATAACTTTTTAGCATAATGACGCTTTTTATATTATCGTTAAATGTAAATGGTCTTGCATATCTATGTGTGTGTGTGTGTATATATATATATATATATATATATATATATATATATATATATATAGTGAACTATATTAAAAATGTAGAGTGCAAATAGCTATGCCACAGGAGGCACATTTAGAAAGAAATTAATGTGAATTTGATAAAGAAAGGTTTTCAGGATGGTTATTCAGCAGAATACCTGGAACAAAGGAAAAGAGGAGTACTTATATTAATTGCAAGAGGCACTCCAATTGTGGTAGAAGATAATAAAAAAGATAATGGCAGATAAATAAATAAATAAATAAATTTGTAGTGGTAAGTAGCTAATGTCAAGGGTGTAGGATTTCTGCTATAATGGAGATGAAGAAAATTCTGGTAGAAATCAGTTTTCAGCAAGGAATATTACTTTCAGATGGGGACTGGAAATTGATTTGCAGCAGTGATGATGTGTCTGGGGGGCCCAGAAGGGAAAATATAATAATAAAGGAGGATAGATTTTTGAAGAGATTTATGAAACCATTTGGCATAGAAGATGTGAAATCAGTAGAAGGAGTTTATAGTAAATTTACATATTCCCCAACATACAAAAAATGGCATAGACCAGATAGAAAAAAGAAGTTAAGTACTTACCATAATGTTCCATCTGAGTTGTCAATTTTCATGTATCCTCAGTGGATGAGTTCAGTTCTGATCCTTCAGAGCCAGCTTGGCCGCTTGCTAAAGCTCATTGCAACCAAAAACTCGAACCTCCCACTCTATCCATAATGCTGGTTCATTACCTCAGAATGAGTTTGCTGACAAAATAAGCAGAGAAAGAAGAGTGGGAAGAAAGATGATATATTCCAACGGGGATCATGTCTGGGTTACCTAGAATTAAAAATAATCAACCAGATTGAGATAAGGTAGAAATCACCTGTTCTTCCAAAAGAAATAGGTAGTGGGATGGAGGGTGGGGAGTTGAGGATACATGAAAGTTTACAACTTAGATGGAACATTATGGTAAGTACATAACTTCTTTATCTGAAGATGTCAATTTTCATGTTATCCTCAAAGGACGGGACAGAAGAGCGTTCAGCTACCTTATTTCTTGGGTGGACTAAGGAAGGATATTCCTAAGCACCATTGAGCCAAACGATGATCTACTCCTGGAGAACCATATCCAATTTGTAATGAGTGATAAAGGTATGGGGTTTAGCCCATGTTGCTGCTGTGCATATGCCATGCATGGATGCTCTAGCTTGAAACACTGCTGATGTAGGTCCAAGCCCTTATGGAATGAGCCTTGGGGGTTGTTGGAAGGGTAACACCAGATTTGGAATATATGAAGGAAATGCAGCTAGACAGCCATTTTGTTAAGTGTCTTTGGATACACCTTGTCCTAGTTTGGTTTATGAAAAGGAGATAAAAAAGCTGGTCTGATTTTCTGAAATCCTTTGCCCTGTGTAGGTAGAAATACAACTTGAATATAAGCAATACTCTCCTTTGTTAGAATAGGTAGGGATGAAAACGGGCAAATGAATACATTCATTGATGATGTTCTCAGAGACCACTTTCGGAAGGAAGGAAGGGTTGGTTCTGAGTGCAATTCTGTCCTTATGAAAGACTAAATATGGAGGTTTAGATGATAGGGCTTGAATCTCTGAAATTCTTCTAGCAGAAGTAAGTGCAAATGTAAAATAAAAATAAAATAAATAATAAAAACTAAGAGAACAGTCTTCCAGGAGAGGAACTTAATATCAGAAGCATGGGCAGGTTCAAGTGGTTGTTGAGTAATTGCTTGTAATACCAGGCGGAGGTCCCATGGTGGAGTTAGGGTCTTTAAAGGGAGGTCTTAACAGAAGTGCACTTCCTAAGAAGGAATTGTAGAGTTTGTGATAGGCCACAGACGAGTCTTTGAAACCAATATGGAAGTTGGAAATGGCTGCTAGTTGAACTTTAATGCTGCAGGCTGAGGCTCCACTCTCAAAAAGGAATACCAAGAATTTGAGGAGTTCATGAATTGGAGCTGAATGGGGGGGGGGGGGGTCGTCAGTGTCATTCTGCAGGGCCCAATATGTACAAACTTTTTCCTTCTGCTAGAATACAGTTTTCGAGTGGAAGTTTTATGAGATGATAGAATGCACCAAACAGGGGAAGAGAGCATCAGTTGTCTGGATACTACTGGAAGTGATGATACCAAGCCATCAGCTTGAAATTGTGTCAGGATGTACCGTGCCTGTTGGGTGGGATAGGAGATCCGGAACTGGATCCAGTATCCAAGGTTGTTAGATTAGATGTGGCCAAAAGAAGGGAACCAAATTTGTTGAGGTCAAAAGGGGGCTATGAGGATGACTTGGCTGTTCAACCTGATGGCTTTCTGACTAAATTAGGGAATCAGAGGTATTGGTGGAAAGGCATAAAGGATACCAAGGAGGCCAATCTTTGAGGATCAGGGCAAAATAGCTGCTGGATTTGTTGTTCAGGAGAGAGGCAGAAAGATCGCAGCAAGGCTAGCCCCATGATCGAAAAATTCTCTCAGACACTCTGATTGAGGGACCACTTATGAGGTAGAAGAATGGACCTGCTTAATCTGTCTGCTATCATTTTGGACCTCCCTGGATTGTCCAATGCTACAAGAAAGTGGTGTGATGAGGTTGCCCATTGCTACACTCTCAGGACTTCTTAACATACTGGATAAGGCCTGGTTTCCCCTTGTATGTTGATGCAACAGATAACTGACGTTGTCTATCTGAATCCCAGTTGTTCCGGAGCACTGCTGTCATTTCTAGATTACTGATGTGTAATGAGGCCTCAACTGGGGACCAAGTGCCTTGGACTGTCTTTCCACTGCAATGATCCCCCCACCACTCCAGCAGGGAGGCGTCTGTGGTCACTATGGCTTTGGGCTGGGGTAGGAAAACAGACATCATTGTAGAATTAGTTCTGAATGAGTCCACCACATTAAATCTTTCCTGCAAATGTTAGTGATGGAAATTGGTGTGGACATGAAATGGGTAAGTATTGAATCTACATATGGTACCTGGCCTGAGGTACAATAGTTATTGATGCTGCCATGGAGCCCCAGGTTCGTAGGATTAGATTGGCTGGCACTTTGCTTTTACTGATTATACTTGAAAACTGAGTTTGACTTGTCCATAGTCTTTGTGGAGGGAGACAGGCTATGGTGTTTTTGTGTTTAAGATGGTGCCTATGAATTCTAGCACTTGGGTTTGCTTTAGATGATACTTTTCATAGTTAACAGTTATTCCTAAGGAGAAGCATATTTGAAGAACCCTCTTTCTGGCTTCTAAGAGTCGATTTCTGGTCTTGGCAGTGAGGATCTAGTCATCTAGGTAAGAAAACACTTGAAATGCATGCACTTTCAAGTGAGCTGCTTATACTGCTATGCATGTGGTGAGCACCCTGGGGGTTGTGCTGAGACCAAAGGGCATTACTCTGAATTGGTAGTGACTGGCTCCCAACTGAAAGGCCAAGATTCTCCGAGATCACCTATGCATTTTATGTGAATGTACGCATCCTGAAGAACACATCTAGTCATCCTTTTCCAGGAATGGAAGTATGGACTGAACTTTGACCATCCGGAATTTGGTCTGACGAACAGATTTGTTCAGTTTGCTGAGATCTAGAATAGGTCTCCAGTCTCCTATCTTTTTTGTCACTGAAGAGAACCTTGAGTAAATTCTGGATCCTATCTGGTCTGGGGGGACGTCCTGGATGACTTGCTTTTCTAGTGGCTTTTGAATTGTAGTATTGCGTGATTCTTTTGATTGGGTGGACCATCCGGGATATTCTTGTAAGAGGATGAGGTCAGAGAAAAGGAATAATGTAACCCCTGGATATAATTCCCTGCAACTGTCTGTCTGAAGTTATCTATAGCCATGCTCTCTGGTGCAGGGAAAAGTGACCCCTGACTGCCTCCAGAAGAGGGTACTTGGGTCTCCTTTCAGGAATGCTGGAAAGGTTTATCAAAAAATGAATCTCTGAAACATTGGCTCTGTGGACCCCCCTCTGCCTCAAGGGTGGCACCTACCATTGGAGCTCTCTCATCTGACCCTGGTGGAGCTGTCTCTGTGTGTGTCAGGAAAGGACCCTTGGGACTTTTTGAACCACATTTTCCAACCAGTGAGCTGGTCCCTCGAGAAAGCTGTCTGAGTAGTGGAAAAATGTACACCCACTGCAGAAGGAGTCTTTCTGTCCTTTTCACACCTAGTGAGTGTGTCTTTAACTTTGCATCAAAAAAGGACATGCCATCAAAGGGAGCATTGACGAATGTTAGACGTGAAGGGTCCCATGAAGTCACGCAAATGCATCCAGCCATGTCTCCTTAAGGTTGCACCTGAACTGATCGTTCTTGTCGTACCTGCAGCTGCATGAGAAATAAGCCTCATGGACAAGTAGGAAATGGAGGTCAGGGTGGCCAACTGAGAAGTTATGGAGTCCTGAAACTTGTCAGAAACAGCTTCTGAGAGGGTATCCAAAAGTTCTTTAATCAGATCTCTCTGCGACCTGATAAAATGTGCCAAGTAATTTAAAGACCATAAATAAAAGGTTGAAGCATAAACTTGCTTCCCTATCCTATCCATCGTCC
This sequence comes from Protopterus annectens, assembly GCF_019279795.1. Taxonomy (NCBI): domain Eukaryota; kingdom Metazoa; phylum Chordata; order Ceratodontiformes; family Protopteridae; genus Protopterus; species Protopterus annectens. The sequence continues at coordinate 866,468,629 of NC_056744.1, forward strand.
TGGACTTCCTATTCTGAAGATGAATAGAAGAACTTTCATTTGCCAGTTCCTTTTTGGTAGCTGTTGCCATGACCATGGGATCTACTGGTAAGCCTTTGGTCCAGAACGGTTTGTCCGAGGGTGCAGTTATGATCTTGTCTGGTCTCCAGAGTATTGGCTTAGTAAAATCGGGGGTCTTCCACTCCCACTGAGAGATCAGCTCAGTGAGCTCACCAGTGGGTGGGATCACCCAGGAGGTAGATGGTCGGGTGACTGCCAACCACTTTTCTGTTTTAAAATTTCCAGGATGTCTCCAAAGGAGGACTCATCAGGAGGTGATCATGGGGATCATTCACTTTCCTCAAAATCTATATCCTCAGTGTAGGATTCTTCAGGGGAATCAATGTTTCTCCACTTACATTTCCTCTTCCGATGCACCTCCTCTGTTGGATGCTCTGGGGAGGTATCAGAAGAGGACATTCCCAAATGTGGGTGTCCCTGAGGCCTTGACACCCGCTGCTGAGCTGGATGGAGTGGATAAGACTCTGTTACAAGGAGCTATTTGGAAGTCTGTTACAAGGGGGGTGGAACCAACTGTTGTCTTGCAACAGACAAGGCCCTGTCTATTGCCTCGAAAGCCAATCCTTCCATTGTAAGAGCAGAGTCCGGGCTCAGAAAAGCAGAACTCAGCACTGTAGTCTCCCAACCGGGACAGATTCCTCCCAAGGCAGAAACCAGAGCTGATCTGATCCATGCAGAGGTTCCAAGGAGAAGAGACGACTCCAAAAAAAATTGGGTTGACTCAAACTCCTTTGAACAGGCAGAACAGATACGGCTCCAGGAGGTCTTCTGTTCCGAGTGAGCCAGAGATCTCGAGCCAGAATCAGCTCTGATGAAGAATACAACTTTGGAACAGAGACAGCACTAGACAACTCAAAACCAAGAACTCTGAGCTTACCTTAGAAGTCAGAGGACGAAAGGTGCTTGGAGGGGTGGAAGTAGAAGGACCCTGACTCATCGGGGTAGGAAGCCTAGAAGAACCGGTAACTCCTTGTGCCCACAGTATCTTCCTCACCACTCTTTCCAGCCCTTCTTCAGTGAACCTTATGGAAGAACGGGTGGATTTCATTGGAGGAGGAGGGCAGTCCAGGAAAGAGGAAGGCAGCTATCTGGGAAAGAAACGATGGATGAAGAATACCTGAACCTAGACACCATAATGAATTCCTTAGGAGGCACTCATGAAGATGGTGTTGAAGTAGTAGTCTTTTCTGAAGGAGGTACCGAGGAAACTGTCAGTTGAGTTGTTAGTTCCGATGAAATAGATGGAACCGACAACTTCGACCTTTTAATAGTCAGTGCGGACAACTCTGTTTCTTTGCCTTCAAAGACTTGGAAGAGGAGGTTGAGGAAGCCAGACTTGACTGGAGGATCTGGATTTGTGTTTGTAAGGGTCCTTGGATGATGACCCAGAAATGGCCTAACCGAAGGAGGAAGGTAACAGTCTCCAAAATCAACTTGTTTTTTCACTCCAACAGAGACCGATAGCTAAAAGAATGACAAATGGAGCACTCTTCTTGTAAATGGTGGGGTCATTTGCACGGCTCTTTAACCCCACAGGGGTTTTTCTTTCTCCTTGCTTTTCTCTGCCATAGTTAAGTGGGAAAACAGAAAAGCCTCAGTCCACATGCATGGAAAGATTCACACACACACACACACACACAAAACTACAATAGGATGGGATAGTGAAAAAAATAGACACACACACACACATACATATATATATATATATATATATATATATATATATACATACACACACACACACACACACACATATATATATATATATATATATATATATATATATATATATATATATATATATGGGTCTACTTCAGAAGATCGACAGACCATTTGATCAAAACTCATTTGGTCGACAGCCAGTATTCAAGGCACTTAGGGATTTGCCCCCCTCCCCAATGTTGTGCGACCCTGGAGTTATATATATTTAGGAGGTGTGGGGGGCACAGCCCCCCCATTAGGGGTATTGGGGGTGAAGCCCCCCACCTATTTTTGTTTAAAAGCATGAAAATACAAGAAAAACTACACATTTTAAACGAAAATAGGTGGGGGGGCTTCGCACCCCACATCATACCGAAGTACTATGTAAGAAGTGCACAAAGTACAAATAAAAAGGAGGTAAACAGCAGAAGGGGCATGATAGATGTAGAAAAGTAAGATGTCAATGAAAATGGGAAAAGAATGCCAGGTAAAAGATTATAGAAGAAACACTAATCTGAAATGCATGAGAGTAGGCAAAGAGCCACATCTGAACCTTATAGTGGCAAACGAAATCTGAGGTAATGAACCTGTTGCATTGTGGGTAGAGTGGGAGGCTCGAGAGTTTTTGATTGCCATGATCTTTAGCAAGTGGATGAGTTGGTTCCAAGGGATCGGAACCAAATCCATCCATTGAGGATAACATGAAAATTGACAACTTCATATCATATATTTCACAGTAACGTGTGCATTTAATTGAAAGTTTTGATACACATCCAATAACTATTTCAGATCACGTGCCTATAAAAACTAAAATAAAAATGCAGGGTAATGAAATAAAAAGGAGAGACTGGCGATTTCCCACCTATCTGATAAAAAGAGAAGAATTTAAGGAATGGGTATCAGAAATTGCTCGAAAGTTACTAGAGAAGATAGACATTTCTTCTAAAAATATAGCTACGAAGTAGGATAAAATTAAAGTGGAGTTCAAAAATATGGTGGAAATGAAAGAAAGAGATAGGGTTAAGAAGTAAAAAGAATTAGTTAGAGGGGCTGGCAAAGGTTAAACAATTGCAGAATAGGGGGAATCTCAACAAGAGGAGGAGCAATTGCAAAATACCAAATGGAAAATGAGATTATCTGGATAATATGCATCAGTTTAGAAAGACTGCTGTTAAGCAACTGTTTTGTGATAGTAACTCCAGAGCACAAAAACGTTTAGCACAACAGCTCAGCCAACAGAAAATAGAACTGTTAATATGTTTTGCAGTAGGGGATATAGTTATGATGTGATCAACGAGGCCATTGGAAGGATTTTAAAATTGAGTAATGAACCATATTTATGTAAAGGAGATGATATCCTGTTTTGTAATGATTTGAAGGAACAAATGTATTTTGTAACAATTTATAATATTCTAAGTGAAAAGATTAGCAGTAGACTGGAAGTATTACTGGAATTTTCGGTTTAAAGAATCAAGATTTAGCTAAAATGTTTCGGAGATATCTTTGTATCTCATATAAACGGGGATGCAGTATTAAAGATATGTTGGTTCGCAGTCATTTTGTTTCCCCCTATTCTGAGTTTTGATAGATTACCAGTCATTAGTGGTACTTTTCCATGTAATAGTTGTGCAGTTTGTTGTCATGTAGTTAGCTCTTTTAATATAAATAATATAAAGTTTTCACCAACAAGTTGTTTTACTTGTAACACTAAAGGAGTTGTATATGTTCTGTGATGTCCATGTCATTTGTTTTACATTGGAGAAACCAACAGAATGTTTAAAGTGAAATTATCAAAACATATTAGCGATATTAAAAATAAATGTATAGAAGAGTCTGTGTCGGCACATTTTAAAGAGAAACATAATAGTAATTTTTGGTTATTGAAAGGTATTAGTCTTACAGCAAAAACAGACGATTCGAACAACCAGGCTGATAAAGGACCAGTAGTTTAATAAAATGCAGTAGGTTAGAGCTTTCAGGTTTAAAAACCCTTCTTCAGACAACATACAAAAGTTATGAACACCTTTTAAAATACATAACCATAACAGCCAATCATAGACTCAGTAAAAAGCCCTCCTCTTTTTTAAAAAAGGCTTGATAGGAATGACACCATTCAGGCCAGGTGCTCTATCAGCACCCAGATTGATTATCTGTCTGGTTTCACTGCATTCTGTTATATTTCTCAAATCACCCACCCCTCCTGGTTGGATGAATAATCTGCAAAACCATAAAATAAAATACATGCCCAGGGTATTGCTTTACGTGCTGATATAGGGCATTATGTATATTGGCTGTACGTATAGCTGACATATGTTGTAACACCCTGTCTTTCAATCTACAGTTTGTTTTACCGACATAAAATGAACAACATTGCATACAGTCAGCCAAGTATATAATATTGTGGTCAAACAGTCAGCATATTGTTTCAATGCATAGCTCTTTCCAGACAGTGGATGGATGAATGTGTTATGTCTAGTATATTGACAAGCTTTGCATTGTCTGCAGGGGAATGTCCCTTGTCGCCCTATGACAGGTTTCCTAATCCCCTGTTGGTCTGTACAGAGCAAATACTTTAAATTCTTACTATGTTTGAAACAAAATATGGGTTCCTGAGTTATTAATGCCTTCACTCTATCATCAGTTAATAAGATTTTCCAGTTTTGGTGAATAATGTCACATATGCCCTCCACATTGTTGCTATAATTTAGCGTAACTCGAATCTTAAATCAGTCTCTGTCATGCACCTGTACAGTTCCAGAAAACCAGGGTTTTGCTTTGTTCAGCCTCTCTTCTTTACTTTTATTAAATGCCTGCTGTATTATGTTCTGGTTTTATCCCCTTGCTTTTAAGTTCATCAGTTCTGCAGACTTCTCTCTCTTTGTCTCATCATTAGTAGATAACCTTGATGTTCGAAAAAAATGTCCCTGAGCAATATTATTAAATGTGTATCTGGGGTGCATACTATCATGGGCTAGGATAGTATTCCTCCAGCATTCCTTCCTATATAACACAGTCTCAATCCATTGCTCTGTGTTTTTCATCACTCGGACATCTAAGAAGTCTGTAGTTGTATCCGAGAGTGAAATACTAAACCTCAAAAAATCAGTGGTGCTTTCCAGGAAGGTGGTAAACTCTTAAAGCTGTTCCTGTGTCCATGTCCAAAGCAGAAAGACGTAGTCCACAAAACGGACATAGTAACTCAGGTACCCCCTCCATAAATGGTTTGCCTTGAATATTGCTTGATCTTCCCAATATCCTCCCAATGTGCCAACACTATGTTGGCATATGAGTTTGCTCAGGGGGTGCCCATGGCACCTCCCTGCTCTGACGATAGAAGCAATTATGATACATAAAAATATTGTTGCTCAACACACAGCCTAACTGTAAACACACACTGTCAATATCAGTTTGATTCAAAATTTGTACTTGTTGCAAAAAGGCCTCAATGGCCATCAAGCCATCTTTTGTAATTACTGTGAACAAACTGTTTATATCCAGGGTTACTAACAAATAATCCATACAGTCAACATTGGGACCTAAATGACTGTGTAAAGATCGCAAAAAATGAGCTGTGTCCTTTAATATTCTATGTACAGAAACCAAACACTTTCTTAGATGAGCCTCTACCCATATAGAAGCATGTTCAATAGCCCACCCCTTCCAGATACAGTTGGACGTAATGGTGGGCTTTGAATAGTGGAGCAACAGGATGTTCGATCAATATAAACTTAAAAGTGTCTTCATTAATATGGTTGCTTAACCTTAAGTTGGAAAACTCATGCTTAACTTTACCAATAATCCTATTGATATCAACTGGTATTAACTGTTGATAAGTATTTGAGTCCCTTAACAACATAAGAACACTATTATGATAGAACTCACTGTTCATAACTACAACTGTCCCTACCTTGCCAGCAGGTTTTATTATGATATTCTTATTCTCTATAAGTGTCCTTAATGCTTGGCGTTGCTCCCAGTTCATGTTATGAAAAACATACTTGTTTTTTGTGTTCAAAAACTTAAAAATATCTTCACGGGTTTTTATAAAAGTTTCAACCACTTGACTGACAGGGGGTTAAATGTGCTCAGTTGCCTAAGAGTACACTGATTTTTAGAGGTGTAGTATTTCACTCTCGGATACAACTATAGACTTCTTAGATGTCTGAGTGATGAAAAACACAGAGCAACGGATTGAGACTGTGTTATATAGGAAGGAATGCTGGAGGAATACTCTCCTAACCCATGATCGTATTCACCCCAGATACACATTTAATAATATTGCTCAGGGACAATTTTTTTCAAACATCTAGGTTATGATGATACATATAGAGAGAAGACTGCAGAATTGATGGTGAACTTAAAAGCAAGGGGATATAACCAGAACATAATACAGCGGGCATTTAATAAAAGTAAAGAAGAGAGGTTAAACAAAGCAAAATCCTGGTTTTCTGGAAATGTACAGGTGCATGACAAGGAGACTGATATAAGCAGGCAGCCCCTTCAAGTTACACTGATTATAGTAACAATGGGGGGGGGAATATGTGACATTATTCGCCAAACCTGGAAAATCTTGTTAACTGATGATAGAGTGAAGACATTAATAATGCAGGAACCCACATTTTGTTTCAGACGTAGTAAGAATTTAAAGGATTTGCTCTGTACAGACCAACAAGGGGTTAGGAAACCTGTCATGGGGCAACAAGGGACATTCCCCTGTAGACATTGCAAAGCTTGTGAATATATTAGACATAACACATTCATCCATCCACTGTCTGGAAAGAGCTATTCATTGAAATAATATGCTGACTGTTTGACCAGCAATATTATATACTTGGCTGACTGTATGCAATGTTGTTCATTTTATGTCGGTGAAACGAACTGTAGATTGAAAGACAAGATGTTACAACAAAAGCACTACAGAATCCTGAAAACCCAAAATCCTGAGACCAAAATCCTGAAAGTTCAAAATACCGAAAACTCAAAATACTGAAACTTCAAAATCCTGAAAACACACAGGATACCAACACTAACTATATTCTAGTACAAGTACATACAGAAACATATTACCCTTCAACTATATGCAGGGGGGCAAGCCCCCCCTGCACCCCCCCCATGTGGGTAAGTGTAATCTTGGAGTTGATATATTTAAGTAGCAGGGGGTATGGGGGGCGCAGGTGAGCTTGCCCCCCTCCTTATACTTGTAGAACAGTAATATAGTTTGTGTTTTATTTCTTTCTGTATGTACTTGTGCTGGAATATTGTAAGTGTTGGTATCCTGTGTGTTTTCAGGATTTTGAACTTTCAGGATTTTGGTCTCAGAATTTTGGTCTTCAGGATTTTGGGCTTTCAGGATTCTGTAGCGCTCCCATTACGACATATGTCAGCTATACGTACAGCCAATGTACATAATAACCTATATCAGCATGTAAAGCAATATGTATGTTGTCTGAAGAAGGTTTTCTTAAACCTGAAAGAGCTAACCTACTCCATTTTATTATTTACTGCATTTTATTAAACTACTGGTTCTTTATCAGCCTGGTGGTCTGGATTGTCTGTTTTTGCTGTTGGAATTTGCTGTGAAGCTGGACCTTAAGTGCGAAGTCTACAAAGGTATTGGTTTTGAAAAGATTAATTTTAATATAGGGTGTAGTTTTGTTTTAAAAACAGCTTCTACATAAATAATCTCTCTTTATTATAAAATACAACACTTTGATGTCTGGGGGTTTAAATTGTGAAATTAACTGGAAATATCTACTTTAATTGTTTTATTGGTTAATTGGATAATTATGCTTTTTTCATATATAAATGGATATTTTTTAGTGTGGTTTGTTATTCCTTGAAGTTCTTGTGCCTGAGGTGCTAGAGACAAATACATTTTCATGATGGATCAGTAGCCTGTAGTTTAATTTATTTATGTTATTTTGTTTAGTTTATTTTAGTTTAGTTTGCTGGTGGTTGTGTAAGAAAGTAGAAAGGGTTGTTGCCAAGCTTAAGGAGCCTATAACAAGGAAGATAACAGAGAGATCCTGTAGAGTTACTAGAAATATTTCGAAAATTTTATGAAAGTCTGTATAATGTAGAAAGATATGGAAATCAAAAAAGGTACAAATGGAAATTTTTACAGAAGAATTAAATATGCCAAGGCTAGAGGTCGATGAGGCTCAATTACTAACAGGATAGGAGGAGAGGAAATAAAAATGGTGATGTATAACCAATCCACAGGAAAGTTTCCAGGTTAAGATGGTATTCCTGTGAAAGTCTGGAATGTATGAGGGGAAAAAACTGATAAGGATCTGGAAGGTTTTGTTTAACAATATTTTAAAAGGAGAAGCACCATCTTCCTGGAAGAAAACTGTGATGTCTTTAATACCTAAAGGGGGTAAGACCCATCAGATCCAGCTTCATACAGGCCCATTTCCTTTTTTTTCAATTTTTTAAACAAGAAAAGTCTTTATTAAAATATTGTGTATGATATAGGCAAGCTTACATTTGTATAAATGAAAATAAATCATACAGACACAATCTCAGTTGCAAACATTATACATTACAAACCATGCTAACATAACTGTAACTGCAAACATTATACATCACTTCTAATATATCCAGTCATTGTCAGTAAACCATTACATAGCTTGTTCAGTTCCTGCATTTTTTTAAACCTCGTTCTTCCTCTGCATGTATTGATCCCACACTTCCTGTTTTTACTATGTAATTTTCTCCTACCATTTTCTAAATATCCCAATTCTGGTTGTTTTATCTCTTTTACAATCTTCGCTACTTGTAGTAAAGTTGGTTTAAACTTTGATTTCCATTTTCTAGTAATTGCGATTTTGGCAGGCATCACAATTAGACTCAGCAAAGTCTTACTACTATCTAGGCAGTTCTGACTCTGTATCAGAGATCAAAAATAATTTCCTTAGTAACACCAGTTTGCTCACCTAGCATCTATAACAGAGCAGTCTGAAGGGAATGTTTAAAGCCTGCCAACTCATTACACTCTCAGAAAATATGTTCCCAGTCACTTCTTTCTAACCCATCACATCTCCAACATTTGTTCTCTACCTGAGGAAAAATTCTTTGGAGTCTGCTTGGGGTTTAAAAGTATCTATGTAAACACTTCCAAGCAATGATCCTAAATCTTCCAGACTTTGTTGTATATTAGGAGACATACGTATATTCTCCCATTGTTTCTTTGTGAATTGCTTATCCAGTCTGTCTTCCCAATCCACTCTAACCTCCACTGATTGATTCTTCTAGTTATCATGCAATATTTTATATGCTCTACTACTAATTCCTTTCTTAACAGCAACTTCTGTTTTAGATTATAATAAAAACTCTGCCAGTGCTGGTATTTCATTTAGGACCCCTCCTATTTCCTTCTCTTTGTCTATACTCTGATGATAATAATTCATAGGGAAGGCAATCTCTAACCTGCAGTCCAAATAAGTTATTGGTGTATTCCCATTCTATTACCTTTCGCTCTCTAGTTATTTCCTCCCAGTACTTTGGTTCCTTTGCCAGTTTCCTCCAATACATTCCAACCCCCTCTTGCCAATTGTTTGTATCCCTAATTGCAGTCATCCCTATTGGCAGAATCTCCTTTCTCCATTCCTGTGTTAGCTTAGTTCTTAGAACACCTTCTGCTACTTGATGAATATACTGTTCTGTACAATTATTATTTTCTTTAAAGGTCTGAATCCAAAATCCCAGCCTTTCCTTGTTTCTTGAGCTTCCTCCCATTTCATCATCATCTCTTTCCACTTGGAATTATTTATTTTATTTTATTTTACATTTGGTGACCAGGATAGTCCGACTGGATACATGTCCATTTTAAGAGGAGGGCCAGGGAGAAAAGCTCCAGATAATAATACACAAAGTAACACCAATAAAACATATTACACATAAGATTCATACAATGACAAGAACTAGCAATTCATGAAAAACATTCATATGTAATTTATTTATTTACCAGGAAATTCCAACTGGATCTTTTTCAGCGGATGCCCAGGGAGAAAAGCTCCACATCATGTACATGATAAATAGATATACAAAGTTACAGCAATAGTAAACAACATTACAGGTTGTTGGCTTTAATTCAATAACAAGATATTGATTATCAACAGTATATACAGTAAATGTTGCCAAGTTAAGATAGTTTCTTGTCGTTTATAATATTAGTAGCAGTTGTCAGACAAGATTTTAAAGTATGTAAAGACAACTAGCTAATTCTGACTGTGGTTAGTACTGGCGGCAGCTGGGATAAGAGTCTAGGTGGGGGAGGGAGGTAAGAGTGGAGGTGTTAGTCTGGATTAGAACAAGGACAAAGCCAGTGCAAATTTAAGTGGAATTTGAGTGCAGTCTTGAAAAGGCTGCTGGAAGGTAGAATAGTTATAGAGGGTGGAAGATTGTTCCAAAGTTTAGATATGGTACACAAAAATATGGCTTCCCCTGCTGTGTTTTTGGGTTTGATAGTGAGTTGATTTTTGTTGCTTGATCTTGGGAGCCTAGTGGAGTGATAGGGTTTGAGAAGGGTTTGAAGGGAAGGGATGTTATTGGGGTGGTTAATAAGTTTATGAGCGAGGGTGAGTTGATTAAAGTGAAGGAGTTGTGGGAGTTGTAGCCAGTTTAGTTCTTTAAGGGAGATACAGTGATGGATGTGGTAGGAGGTTTCAGTGGTAAATTTAGCAATTTTGTTGTAACAAGTGTCCAGCTTGTGTAGGTCTGTTTGTCTAAGGTTGGTAAGTATGGGGGATGCATAGAGTAGGGTGGAGATTAGCTGGGAATTGGCTATGGAGATTCTAGCTGCCTTGGTTAGGAATTGGTGGCTTCGATATAATGCACCAAGTTTCTTGTGAACTTTTTTTGTTGTGAGAGATATGTGGATGTCAAATCTAAGTTTGTTTATTTCCACACGGAGTAATTTTGTGTGTTCTGATGGAGAGATGATGGTATTGTCTTTGGCGAGAATGTTGAAGTGGGGGATGTTTTGGAAGGTTGGAACAGGAGATGCTTTGTCTTACTTGGGTTAAGTAGGAGCTGAGCATTGGATAGACAGCTTTCTACAGAAGAGAATGATTCCTGTGTGATTTGTTGTAGTTCTGGTAGAGTGGGGGCAGAGCAGATGAGAGTAGAGTCATCTGCGTACTGTATAAGAGATGCTTGTGTGGTGGCAGTATGTAAGTTGTTCGTGAAATGTGAGAATAGCAGAGGGTCAAGGATAGACCCTTTGTGAACTCCGAGAGTAACTTAGAGGCATCATCCCAGATTACTGATTGCTGGCATCCGTGTAGATAGCTGTGGAACCAGTTGCAGACTGATTGTGAGAAGGATAGGTTGGGGAGAGTCGAGAGTAGTAGCTCATGCGATACCATGTCAAAGGCCTTTGAGAGATCTAAAAATACAGCAGTGGAGAAAAGGTCATTGTTTTTGTGATGAAGTATAGTGTTGCTGAAGGAGAGCAGAGCGGAGGTAGTGCTGTGATAGTGCTGTGATATGGCCTGAAACCATGTTGGGTTTTGGAGAGGAGATTATTAGCTAGGAGGTAGTTGGAGACCTGGGAGTTGATACATTTTTCAAGTATCTTGGAGAGAGGGGAGAGTATAGCAATGGAGTGGTAATTGGAGAGGTCGGTGGAGGGGAATGATGTTGGATATTTTCCATATTGAGGGAACATAGCTTTCTGTTATTGAATGGTTGATTAGAATTGAAATTGGGTAGGCTAGTATATCAGCTGCAGTTTTCAAGTATTCAGAGGGGAGGTTGTCAGCTGCGAGTGTGGTGGGTTTAAGTTTTGACTATAATCTTTTTATGTTGGAGGTAGGTACTGAGGTGAAGAAGAAAAGAGGAGTGGGGGTTTAGTGTTAGGAGTTGGGGGGGCTGTTGTAGGGAAGTGTTGTTTGTTTAGAGATGTTGTAGTTTCAGTGCAGTGTTTGTTGAAGGATTCAGCAATACTGCTGGAGGAGGGGGGAATGGATGACTGGGGGGTATAAACCTTCCCTGGGTGGAGGATAGTGTTAATAGTGGACCAGAATTGCTTAGGGTTGTGATTGGTAGAGTTTAGGGTGGATTTATAGTAGAGGGGTTTGTCTAATTTTATTTGCTTTTTGGCTTTATTGCGCAGTTCAAGGAATGATTGCCTATTTGAGTTATTTTTTGTTAGTCGCCAGTGCTCCCAGGCCTTATCTCTGGATTTCATTAGGGTTCTGGTGGTCTTTTGTAACCATGGGGCATGCCTGGGTCTGACTTTGGCATTTCTTACAGGAGCATGGGTGTTTAGGATGGAGAGGAAGGTACTGTTGAAGAAGTGGACAGCCTCATCTAGGTTGAGGTATTTTAGTGGTGACGAGTTAATTTTTTTGCAGGGAGGAGATGGAGTTGGGGTTGAAGTTGGATTTGTTCCATATTTGCCTGTGGATAATGGGCATGAGACTGTTTTTGTGGTGCCGAATTAGGAAAGTGGGGGGAGTGGTCACTGAGACTGTCAGGTAAACAGCCTGCTAGGTAAGAGTGAGGGGCTTTGTTGACTAGGATCCAGTCAAGTAAGGTATGATTGTTGAGGTTTTTTCTGATTTGGGTAGGGCATTGGATAAGTTGAGTGAACCCATGGAGATTAAGGTGAATGGTTAGGAGATTATTACAGGATAGCCAGTTGATGATATAGTCGCCGAGAATGATGATTTCCTGGGGTAGAGCTAGAGTAGCCCAGCTCAAGAGATTTTCTAGGGGTGTAATATTTTGCCCTGGTGGGAAATAGCATCCTGTGATATTGATTGTTTTGTTTGGTTTAGTTTGAGATTGGCATAAAGGATTTCTTCATTGTTGTGGTGAGGGGGCAGATGTGTTCAGGAGTTGAATATTGAGGTGGTGTTTAAATATCAATGCTACACCACCTCCATTTTTGGACAGTCTGTCTATGTGAAGGATGTGCTATTGAGGTGGAAGTATTTCCTCACTTTTGATGTGAGGTTTGAGCCAGGTTTCAGTTAGGAAGAGAATAGCTGGGGAATATATGCTTATGCTGGCATGTAGTTCTTGGATTTTATTGCATATGCTTCTGATGTTTAGGGACATTATAAGTAGGTCTGTTGTATTTTTGTTGGCTAGGAGTTGAGTTGTGGGGGAGGGGGTTGCTTGGACTAGGGTTTGTGGTTGGGTTGGATTTGGGAGGACCAGGGTTTGGATGGATGTCTCCAGCGAGGGCTAGTTTATATAGGGTGTTTAGGATATGTTTTATATACATAGCAAATTGCTTATGATATCTTAGGGATATTTTATTTTTGTGTGTGTTAGGTGTTTGATAATGGAGTATGTGTATTGGGAGGATGTTTTTGGTGGCAGGGGTTGTGTAGTTATAGTGTAAATGTTTGAGGGAGGGTGTTGAGAGAGTACAGTGGAAGTTGTTGGGCCATGTGTCTGTGGAGCCTTGGTAGGATGTAATGTGAGCTAGAACTACGCAGGTTAGGATTGTTGTTATATTAGGTAGTATGATTGTGTTGGATGTAGGGGGAGGGGTGACTATTGGTGTAGCCTAATTGGTGGTAATTAGGGGTGGGGTTAAGGCTAAGAATAAATGTAGAGGTACTGGGGGTGGGTTGGAATAGGGGGTAGGGAGGGGAGCGAAGTGAGCGTGGCAGGCTAGAACCCCCCAGGCTAAAGATTGCAAGGTAAGTGTCTAAACAGCCAAATTGTTGGGAGTTATTAGAATTTAGTAGGGAAAAGCAATCTATAGACCTGATTTCTGCTATGTCCTTTCTGGGTAGATACCTAGTTTGAAGCAGACAAAAAGTGGCAGTTTAAGTACCTTTTGCCCTCTATTTTACATGTGGGCAATTCCAGTGTATCTACTGGGTTACCTTTTTTTTTCTCCTAGAGCTTTATCTTGGTTTACTGATAACTATAAAGCAAAAGTTTAACTGGGGAATGTATTTACAGCTGATGGGGGTGGGGAGCAGCTGCTGTCTCTAGCCATGGGGTAGAGCCAGTTATTTCTGCTTTAGACCAGGTACTTTCTACAGTAGCAGGCTAAGAGGGAAACATAGCTAGACACCTACAGTAACCTATTTTCTTTTTAAAGCCCTTGAGTCCTTGTAACTGGTTTCTTCACTGCAGATGCGGTCAGTGGCCAAAGATTCAGCAAGTGAGGGAATGAGAGAAAACCCATTCGCAGGGACTGTGGTCACTAAATGAAAAGATGGAGACAAAAAGAATTATTACGTTAAGGTCTCCGAAAGGGGAATGAGGGAGAAGTGCTGTAAAAAGTAACTGAAATAATAAATTATCACCCAGGCAGGAAGTGTATTGGGTTTAAGAGTAGCAGCATGTTATACTATTTACGCAGGTACAAAGTGTTTAGTAAAAAAGGCTCAGGCAACTGTTATGCATTATTAAGGATACATAGGTAGATACAATAGTGATATTTAAAAAAGGTTACAGAGATGGTTCTAGTCAGGGGTACAGCCAGGGACATGACATAACCAGTGTGATTTAATATGTTTTTTAGGTTTGTTTGAATAGGGGCAGAGAGGTTTCTTGGGTAGTATCTGCAGGAAGAAGGTTCCATAATTTGCCAACAGTGTTGGCAAACAGAGCATCCCCTGTGGAGTTGTTAGCTTTGAGGGTGAGTACCAGTAATCTGTTAGATGAGCGTAATGGCCTAAGGGAACTATGGGGGCAGATAATATTTTTAAGTGCAGGTGTGTCATCAGATTGGTAGAGGATTTTATGGGCTACTATGAGCTGGTTGAACTGCAGTAGAGTAGGCAGTTCAAGCCACCCTAACTAACATCTTTAGATTATGACAGTGGTGTGTCCTGAATGCCATGCCAATAGCAAATCTGGCAATGTGGTTGTAACAGCAGGATAGTTTGTTAAGGTCGGTTTTGTTCAGGTTGGTGAATAGAGGGGATGCATAGAGAAGGGTAGAGAGTAGATGGGAATGGGCGATAGCAGTTCGAGCAAAAGGCATATGGAAAGGTTTGATCTTACAAAGGGAGCCTAGTTTTTGTTAATGCTCTTGATAGTGTGATTTATATGGATGTCAAATTTGAGGTTATTATCTTCTATAACTCCTAGGAGCTTGGTTTGGTCTTCAGGAGAGATAATGGCAAAATTTTTGGAGTTTATGGTGAAGAAAGGAGGGAAGGACCTGAGGGTTGGGGAGAAAAGAAGCAGTTTAGCTATAGTTTTCTGCTTGTGCTGTGTATAGGAAGCTTAACTGTGTTGCTCTGAAATATTACCTCAAATCGGGTAATCCCAATCTGCCCTGTTCTATTGTAATAATAAGGTTACCCCACATGATTCTTGCCACTTTTGCCATTGTTTTAGTCATTATAGGCATAAACACTTTATAATCATGGTTTAGTATTGAAATGGGCCTTTATGAAGCTGGATCTGATGGATCATTAACCTCTTTAGGTGTTAAAGCTACCACAACTTTTGTCCAGGATGTTGGTGGTACTTCTCTTAAAATACTGTTAAACAAAACCTTCCAATCTTTATCAGTTTTTTCCCTCTTAGCTTCCAAACTTCCACAGGAATTCCATCTATTCCTGGGGGGCTTTCATGTAGATTGGTTATACATCACCATTTTATCTCATCTCTTACCATCCTGTTAGTAATTGAGCCTCCTCTACCTCTAACCTTGGCATATTTAATTCTTCCATAAATATTTCTATTTGTACCTTTTCTTGCTTTCCATATTTTTCTGCTTTACACAGACTTTCATAGAATTTCTGAAATATTTCTTGTACTTCTACAGGATCTCTTCTTATCTCCCTTGTTATAGACTGTTGCTGATTCATTGTGCTTTAGAGTTATCAAAATACAGTTTCTTAACAGCTATCTTTCTAAACCCACGCATATTATCGAGGTAATCCCTTATTTTCTGTTTAGCATTCTGCAGTTCTTCTTCTTCGGTGAGATTCTCCTCTATTTTGCAATACTTTTAACATTTGTCAGTCCCTCTAATTCTATTAATTCTTAACCATATCTCCCTTTCTTTTATTTCCACCCTATTTTTAAACTCCACTTGAATTTTCCGACTCCCTAGCTGTATTTTTAAAAGCAATTTCTATTTTCTCTAATATCTCCTGAATAATTTCCACCACCCATTCCTTAAATTCCTCTCTTTTCAACAGATAAATGTGAAAGCACCAATGTCTCATTTTTACTTCATTACCCTGTTTTTTTTATTTTAGCTATTATTGATGCATGATCTGAAACAGTTATTGGTTGCATATTAAGACCATGTTCCTATGAAATGTAAATTCTTTATAGCCTAGCCCAGTTTTTGTATCTTGGGGAATAATATGTAAATTCATTTTGACCTCCTAGTACTGAATTCACATCTTCCATGCCAAATATTTTCATAAATTTCTTTAAAAATCTACCCTCCCTTGGTATATTTTCCCTTCTGGGCCCCTGAGACACATCTTCACTATTACCAATCAAATTCCAGTCCCCACCTATAAGTAATATTCATTGCTGAAAGCGGATTATTTCTCCTAGAATTTTCTTAATCTCCATTGTATCAGTTTTCACTGGAATATAAATGCACGCCAGTGTAATCCTCCTCCCTTACAAATAGAAGTTATGTACTTACCATAACTTGTCATCTGTGTCATTTCTCTGGACTTGTGATTTGAGCCTCAAGCTCCTCCCTCTCCCACAATGCTGCACTCCTTGTCTAACCCCTCAGATCGTGTTTGCAGCCTTCTCAAAGGTGATTTGGATATAAACTTCTGGAAAAACCAAAAGAAAGAGACCATACTGAAGCTCAAACAAGGAACCTGTGTGTTCCCATATCCTCTCTATCGCTCTTAGCTCATTTAGGTTGGGGGAAGGTGGGTGGGATGTGATGCATAATGAAATTGGACAACACAGTTGCCAAGTTATGGTAAGTACATCATTTATAATCTAATGTTGCCCATTTCATTATATATCACCACTGGGTCAGAGTCCCCAGCTACGTAAACCCTGGGTGGCCCTCAAGGATGGATATGCCTGAGCACTGCAGAGCCAAAGGATGCTGTGTTCCAAGAAATAATGTCCAACTTATAGTGAGATACAAACGTGTGAGATTTGGACCAGGTTGTTGCTGCACAGATTTCATCAATAGTAGTTCTTGCAGAGAAAGCAGACAAGGTAGACATGCTCCCGATAGAATGACCTCATACAGGATGGTGAAGTTGCATGCTGTGCTGCAAGTAGATCATAGAAAATACAATCAGTAATCCACCTGGCTAAAGTAATTTTGGATACAACCCTGACCTAAGCTATTTGGTGAGAAGGAGATGAACAGCTCAGATTTCCTATATGGTTTAGTTCTGTGTAAATAGAACCACAATTGTTTATGCACATCCAGTTTATGCAGCATATTTTCTCCCTTATTAGAATAATTCAGGAAGAATACAAGCAATGAAAAATGGTCTGGTTAATATTGGTCTCTGTGGCAACCTTTGGTTTGAAGGAAGGCTTCATTCTGTGGCAGAGACTCTTTGAAGAAGGTAATATAAGTTGGCTGGGAAGACAGAGCTTGTAATTCCAACACTCTTCTTGTTGAATTAATGGCTACTAGAAAAGCAGTCTTCCAAGACAAGAATTTTAAGTCACATGAGCTTGCAGGTTCAAAGAATCTCTGAGTAAGGCCTTGAAGCACAAGAGTGAGATCCCAAGGAGGTCGCAGATCTTTAATTGGAGGTCTGAGATGAAAGACTCCTCTCATGAAGGCCCTGCATAACTTAGAAGTGGAGAGGGAAGACAAAAGATCATTACCTTTCCCTACATGGAAATTCGTAATAGCTGCTAGTTGTAACTTTATAGTGGAAAAACTATCTCCATGCTGAAAAAAGTGAACTGAGAAACGTAAGAATATCCGAAATAGAGGCAGGAAAAGGATCAATATTCCATTCCAATGCACTGATGGAAAATCTCTCTCATTTACTATTATATACTTTCTTGGTGGAAGACTTCTGAGAAACAAGTATGATTTCTTGAACCGGGGAGGCCAGCCTGGACTGTCATAGAATCACTGGAAATGGAGAAACCAAGTGGTTAGTCTCAGGGGTCGGAGATTGGGAATCTGACATTCCCATGGATGGGAAATTAGATCCTGCCTCGGGGGATACATGCTGTGAGACCACAGGAGGGTAACCATACCTGGTGAGGCCAGAAAGGAGCAATGAACATTAGAGTGGTTTTCAGCCTGCTAGCTTTCTGTAAGACTTTGGGCATCAGGGGAATCAGAGGATAAGCATACAGGAGACCTGGGGGCCAATTGTGGACTAGAGCATTCCTGAGGGACTTCCCCAAGGGAGGGATTAGAGCAAAGTGCTTGCTGCACTTGTTATTCAGGGAAAAAGCAAAGAGGTCACAGCATGGTTGGCCCCAACGGTTGAATATTTGATTCACTACTGATTGGTTCAGGGACCACTAGTGTGGGCTTAAGATCGATCTGCTCAGTCTGTCCATCAGAACTTTGGACTCCCCTGGAATGTGAATTGCAGTGAGAAAGCGGTTTGAAGATGGCGCCCATTCCCAAACCCTCATGGACTCCATGCACTACGGGTATGATCAGGTTCCCCCTTGCTTGCTGATATACCAAACAACCTAAATACTGTCTGTAAGAATTGCAGTTGTTCCCAGAGGGAGGCAGTCCTGAAAGGCTTACAGGGTCAGAAGAACCACCCTCCTCTCCATGACATTTATGTGCAATTTGATCTCTGTCATGGACCATGTGCCGTGGACCATTCTTCCCTGAAAATTCCTCCCCACCCCAACAGGGAAGTGTCCATGGTCACTGTGGCTATAGGTGGAGGAGAAGTGATGGGTCTGCCAAGATGGAGGTCATCTGTAAGCATCCACCACTGCAGATGATGCCTACAAATTGGAGTTAGACTGACAGGGGTTAACAGATGACACAGAATAGACCATTGGACCATTAGGGCCGACTGGAGAACTCTCATGACTCTTGCTAGAGGGAACAGAAGAATGGCAGCTGACATGGACCTTAGGGCCATGAGGACCAGGTGAGCTGGCAGTTTTGGGGTATCTACCAAGAGTTGTACCTGCTGTCTCAATGATTTTATTCTCTGTGGAGGTAGGGCAGCTATCTGTGTGGTTGTGTTCAATTGTGTTCCTACGAACTCTATGTTCTGTATGGGGCACATCCTTGACTTTGCCCGTTTCACTGTGATTCCCAGGCAATTGAAGAGTTGTAGCATAACCTGAATGGCTGAAAGTAGTTGATGCCTTGTAGGTGCTGTCAGGAGCTAATCATCTAGGTATGGAAACACCTAGAATCCTTGCAGACGGAGATGGGCTGCAACTACTGCCATGTGTTTAGTAAACACACGGAGGGGGGGGGTTAGTGAGACCAAAGGGCAGTGCTCTGAATTGGTAATGATTGGCTCCCAGCCAGAAGCACAAATATCTCCTAGAGCCCCTGTCTGTTTTGATATGATAGTGCATATCCTGGAGATCTACAGAGCACATCCAACTGTTCTTGCATAGAAGTGGCAGAATGGGCTGTACTGTAATCATGCAGAACTTCGACTTATTTACAAACAAATTCGGACTGCTCAAGTCTAACATCGGTCGAAGGCCCCCTTGTTTTTTTGGCACCAAAAAGAAGCGTGAGTAAATTCTGCATCCTTGATGTTCAGACCTGCAGGACTCTCTTCTGGAATTTTTTGAATCTCCAGGAAGGCATTCTCCCTCTGACTGCGTGGAAAAACATTGAGATATCTCCCAGAACTGGGAGGAGGAAGGAAAAGGGGAATTATAGTAACCTCTGGAAATTATATTTAACACCCAGTTGTCGTGTTATGTTTGCCCAGGCATCTGGGTGTAATGATAGTCTGCCCCGACTGCCTCCAGAGTATGACAGCCAGGCAGTGCCTCAGGAGCACTGATAAGGCCTGTTGGAGAAGTGTTGTCTACAGCTCTGGTTTTGTGGACCCCTTCTCCCTCTGGGATGGCGTTGACCATTAAATCCTTTCCTTCTGCCTCTAGAGGAAGAGTCGTCCTCCGAATCCAGGAAAGACCCTTGAGACTTACAGATCCGCAACTTCTTCCTACTCTGTTGGTTCCTGCAGAAGGTCCATTGGGGGGAAGAAAACTTGATTCCTATGGCAGATAAGGTCTTACCTTCCTGATTGCTGCAGATAAGAGTTTCTTTAACTGACAATCCAAACGAGGAGGAACCGGCAAAGGGGGCATTAATGAATGATGCCTTAAAGGGGTCCACAATCCCGCAAAGCCTCTTCCAGGCATGTCTCCTAAAGGCTATGCCTGAACCAGCTGCCCAAGAGGTTCCTTCTGCTGCATGGAAAATTGGCCTCATCGAGGAATTAGCAATGGAGGACATAGTGGTCATTTGGGGAGATACCTTTTTGAGGTCCTCCTCCGATAAAAGACTTTTCAGAGAGTTTGTGATTTCCTTGATCAGGTCTCTCTGGCGACACATAAAGTGTGCCAAGTAATTTAATGCTCTCAGCGTAAAGGTGCTGAGGCATACCTCAGTGTAGGCTAATGTAGGAAAATTAACTTATCTTGAAGCTGAGACTGTGGAATCGCGTCTTTGCTGGAAGGCGGCAAACAAGATCTGAGGGGTTAGAGAAGGAGTGGGGCATTACGGGAGAGGGAGGAGCTTGAGGCTCACATCTTAAGTCTGGAGAAATGGATGCTTTGGATCCGAGGTCAGATCCATTGACCCAGTGGTGATGCAAAATGAAATGGACAACATCAGATTTGAGCACTATTGTCTTTTTTATCCTGTTCTATTACTATTGGAGCACTTCTTGCAATGAAGTACTCCCCTCTTGCTTTGTTCCAGGTATTCTGCTGAATAACCATCATGGAAACCTTTCTTTATCAATTTCCCATGTTCAGTTCTTGCCAAGTGTCTCCTGTAGCACAGCTATTTGCACTCTACATTTTTTAATAAAGTTCACTCCTCTTTGTTTTTTTGTATTTATCTGTGAGGCTATTAACATTTAAAGACATTATAGAAAACATCATAATCTTGAGAAATTATTATTCCCACCTTTTATGTATAACAACTTTTTCGTTAAATGTCTAGTTTCAGCTTGTGTTACATGCATGTACTGTTTGACAGGTTAATCTTTATACAGTTGTTTTTGTCATCTCCATTTGAACACTTGTCCTATCTTACAGAACTTTTTGTTTTATTGATAACCCCCAAACAAAAATATGCACATACCCAATATCCCCCTAAAAGCTATTTATTTAATAACTCACAAAACTATGTACATCTTGAAATATTGAAGTTTTATCCTCAATAAGAACAAATGTTCCAAACTGACAGCCACACACCCAGATCCATCAAACTAAAAAAAGGGTTATCCATGCTAAGACGCAGGGTATAGCCCGGGGTTCTATTAAGTGCTCTCTGGTTTTGTCTTATCTTTATAGCTCTCTCAGCTTGGAAAATGCTTGGTTGGTTTCAGAAAACATTTTCTCCAAGCCATTTCTTTTTACCAGATTGTCTGCTAAAGACATGAGAACCAGATGCAAAACTGTTTACTAGAAAAAAATCCTTGTAATATTAACATTCTTTTTCATTTACTTTCTTTCTCTTAAAACTTGTTACTAGATTAAGCTAATAGCCTTAACCCGGTCATTCCTTTATGCAAGAATGGAAAAAGCACACACATTTTCTTTTGTCATGCTCTTTTAACCAGATTTTTTTACAATGCAGTCCCTACATTTCTTAAAATTAAACAAGGAGAAAAAGAGAAGAAGGGAGAAAAACAAAAAGAAAAAAACAAGAACACCTATTTACATTAGTATTTCCATTACATTTAAAAATAAGTGAAAAAAACTTTATAACATGAAAAGAAAATCATGCATCATTTAAATAGTACTATTAAGAAAAAACTTAGTTTTACTTACAGTTAACTTTCTCCCTCCACTTCCCCTCTCCTAAATATTTTTCCAAACATTTATGATATGAAGTAGGGCATATGCTTTAGAGTCCCCTACAAGTTTAACAAAGTCCAGTATTTCAAGATTTTTTTGTTCATCTCCTTCTCGTAAACCCCGTCTCTGTTTCATTCCCAACATACACTTGATTCTTCTAGTCAACACTTGTGCTTTTTTCCCCCTCTCCCTTGTGTTTTCCATTGAAACAGTAGAAAAGGTTTCACTGGTACAGTCTCTCTGTGGTCTTTATTACCAGAAGAACAATAAGCAGAATGTCCTCCTGTTTCACAGCTCACTTTTTGTTGGACAAACGTATATATTTCTTCCTTAGCATGTACTTATCAAAACATTGTTTTCTTCCAGGAAAAATATTTTGAAGATAGCTGCATACAGCAGTTTGAATCTTACACTTACTTTTAGATATTTCCTGAATAATGGGATAAAATGACTCTCCTTCTGCCTGGTGTACAATGAGTAGTCATTCTCTACAAAACACTGTGCTGTCTCCCACTTTTAGTATTTTGTCCTTCTGCTATAATTTTGTCAGAATCAACTCCTCCTGGTTGTAAAATTGCATCTTTACTATTAAAGGTGTAGGTTGCTTTCTTATAGCCAGGTTTGGAGCATACACATGATGTGCCCTTTCAGTTGACAATTCCTGTTGTAGAATACAAGTCCAGCTGCTTATTTGTGCTTTCATAAAATTAATACAGTCTGTTTCTTCCAACTGCTTGGACACCGCGGAAAATATTAGGTTTTCCCTATGTGCTCTGTCCTGTAATTCTGTGTTTTTTAAAACATCTCTTTTGGTGCAGTGTAATATTCAGCCAGCCTTTTCTTCATTTCAACCTCTGAGTTTTACAATTTTATCAACTTATCTGAATATCTGTTTCAACCTTCTTCCATTTTTCCAGCCTTTTATTGTTTGTGTTGATTTACTCCATCAATGTTTGTTTATTTTACACAGGTCTGTGTGCAGTTGCCTTATACTTTCCTCTAAGTTACTGGAAGTCATGTCTGGAGCTTGCACTGCTTTTTGCTGAACAGCTACAGAACTTTTCCCAGTTAATGTTTTTTGTTCTTTTGTAGATGATTTTCCTTCAGGTCCTCTGAATTTCTTTTTTCCTGGCATCTAGGCAGTGCACTTACTAGTCAATTGAAATTTACCCAAAAATCTAGGTCCCCTGGCTTTCTCTAAGTTTCCATTTTCACGCTGGAAGAGCTGTTACTCAATGTGCAGCCATCTTGAAAGTCCATACAAAAAATACACTAAAAAAAGGGACCTAAAACATTCCCTGAAGTCAGTCAAGCCCTGCAGTAAGTGAGAAAATATGAACAAGACTCAACCTTTAACAGTATATGTTAGAATTCCTCATTGCCTCAGTGGCATTTTGGTTAGCTGCCAAGATAACCCAGTACTGGCCAACTTTCAAAAGCTCAGACACCCTCCTTCTATTTCTTGTGACAGCAGATAGGCTTCCCTCATAGAATATGCTCAGCCAACAGATGTCATAGGAAGTGAGTATTCAGGCTCTTTTGCATCTACAGAAGAGGACAGGGATGTACAAGAAGCCAAAATCATCTAGCAAGATACAGTTTTCAGCCAATCACAATACTATATAAAAACCAAATCCAATAACAACTGAATCAAAGAGGTTGAAACCCACTCCAATTATGCACAGTCTGGGGGATGGCAGGTGGGTACTGCCACTGAGGCAATGAGAAATTTGATCATCGACTGCTAAGCAAGACTTGCAAAACTGTATTATGTTCATTATTCCCACTACCTAAGTGACCTTTTGGGTAGATTCCCAAAGCCTATCCTACCTACAAAGTGGAAGGATAAGGATCCAGGAACTCCTGGAGAATAGTCCTAGAAAAGCCTGCTCTGGACATTGAAAAGGTATCTAGATTGTAGTGCTTTGTGAAGGTATTACAGGAGGATCAGGCTGCTGCCTCTAGAATGCTTGTAGAGTCCACCTCTTTCCAATATGCCATTGGAGAGGATACGGCCCTAGTTGAGGTTGCCTCAACCTTGCCTGGAAGAGATTAAAATGGTGTGAGTAACAGAAAATAAAATTATAGGGCAACCATGGTGCAATAGTTTTCTAGATTACAAGCTGACCTTTTTTATCCCCCACACTGGAGACAAACAGTTGTTCAGCATTCCTAATATGGTTTGTTCCATCAAGGTAGTACCTGTGGTGCCTGTGTTCTTCCAGGGTATGTAAAATTTTTTCTCCCCCATTCTTTGGATCAGGATAGAAAACCAGATGATTGATGGCTTAATTCAAGGTAAATTCAGATACCTTAGGAATGAAAGATAGATTAGTGCGCAACGTAAACCTGTCCTTTTGAAAAATCAAATAGAGTTGGCCCACCGTGAGAACGTGCAGCTCAGAGACTCACCTTACAGATGTCAGAACAATGAGTAAGACAGTCTTCCAGGTAATGAACCATAAATCAGCCTGATAGGCAGGTTCAAAAGGAGGTAAGGAAAATTCTTCAAGAACAAAGGTGAGATCCCAGGGAGGAGGAAGAATTTGATTTTAAGGAGGTCTCATGTGCAGCATTCCTTTCATAAACTGATTGACCTTCAAAAGAGGTGAAAGAGGAGATCCACAGGCAGACAAGAAGAGATGGCCAAAAAATACACTTTCATAGAAGTGCATGACAAACTGTCTCTAAGTAGCTCGCACAAATATTTCAAAACCAGAGGAGTCAAAACCTTTTTGGGACCGCTGTTCTTGACTAAGCACCAACTATAAAGCCTCTTCCATTTGTAAATGAAGATTTTTCTAATTGCAGGCTTTCTTACCTCCTTAAGTACAATACTGCACATCTTTATGGAACCAGTGCCTTAAATGGTGCCAGAATAGAATCATCCAGGCTGTAGACTGCAACTGCTCTAAGATGGGGTGTACCATTCATTCCTGGTGCTGTGTGAGAATATCCAGTCTCCCTGGTGCTGTTTGAGAATATCCAGTCTGTGAGGAAGGTAGTGGTAATTGCCTTTGGCCGATTTCATTAAAGCAGAGAACCAACTTTGCCTGTCCCAAAAGAGAGTTACCACAATGATCTTTGATACTTTTTCTGAATGTTTAGAAATACATTGGGAATTATTGGAGTGTGGAAATGCATATAGGAATGTTCCCGACCTTGGGAATGATAGAGCATTTGTCATCCAAGCATGGCTTCAAGGATGTTTTGAACAGAATTTTTTTCAGTTGTCTGTTTTGGAAAACAGGCAAACTGATCTACTTGGTGTTCCCCATATCTGGATAAGGTCCTGAAAAACATTTACAGGGCCCTCTACTCATGAGGATCTGTCTAACATCTGCTTAGTCTATCTGCCACTGTGTTTTGCTCTGATATAATATATGAGGTCTGAAGAGTGAGAGAATGCTGTAGAACCAGCATCCAGGCAATCATTGTCAACCAGCACAGAGGGTAAGAGCTTGTACCCCACTTGCTCGTTGTCTGCGACCACCAGACATTGGCTCGAAGTCCATAAGTGAAGAACGTTTAAGGCATGAATTACTGTCAACATTTCTTTTACATTTATGTGCTTTAGTGTGTTCTGAGGATCCCACAAGCCTTGCACTTGAACTCCCATGGATACTGCTCCCAAGACAAAATCTGAAGAGTCTGTCTGGAGAGATTGGACTGAGGTTTGAAGAAAAAAAGGGAGTCCTGGAGTCAAAGAAAGATGATCCCTTCACTACTGCAGTTCCTGTTTGACAAATCCCAGTACCCTTACTTGGAAGTTGAGGTGATGAATGTGCTGGGAACAACAATTCTTCAAGTACCAATGAATATACACGTTTCTCATGTGTAGTCTGGCTAGGGGTAGCGTGAGGATTAGAATTTTGAGTAATTCTTTTGCTGAGACCATGTATAGAATTTAGAAATCCAGGAAAACGCCCTGATAAGTCAGAGTTTTGTTGTCTGGGAGGGAGGCCATTCTTTTCATTGCATCTATCCAACACCACAGGAAAACAATTCATTGAGAGAGTGTGAGGAAGGACTTTTAAAGGTTCAGTTTGAATCTCATGTGGGAAAGGAGGGATGCAACAAGCATGCACAAATCAGCAAGTCATCTAAGTAAGAAAAAATCCATATGCCTAGGGTTCTGCAGTAGGCAACAAACACTGGGGCCAGACACTTTGTAAACACTTGAGGTGCAGTACATAGTCCAAAGGGTAATGCAGAAAAGTGATAATGTAAGCCAGACTCAGTAAATCTCAAAGATTTCCTGCAACTGGGAGCAAGAAGAATATGATGATAAGCAACCTTGAGATCAAGTGTCACCATGAAACAGTGGTTTGGAAGCAATGCTAGGACTGTCTGTAAGGTGAGCATTTTGAATTTTGGAACTTTTACAAAGGTGTTAAGAAAGGAGAAATCTAGGATGGATCATCATTAGTGCTTCTTTTCTGGTACCAAAAAGATTCTTAAATAAAATCCTTTGGTTTTGTACATCAAAGGCACTGATTCTATGACTTCTGCTTCTACTATTTGGTGCAGCAGTGGAGGAAACAACTTTGTCTAGTCAGAAGGGTGTAGGGGAATTCCCCCTGAAATGAGAAGGATTTTCTATCCACTGCCAAACGTCTGTTCCCCTAACTATTCTCAGTATCCATTTGTCTGAGACTGTTTGTGGCCAGGCTGTAGGATTAAGACAGAGCCTGGGGAAGGAGGAAGAGAGAAGGAAAGGCAGAATGGGAGAGGAAGAGAAGAAAGGAAGGGCAGAAGGGGGGGGTAGAGGTACTCAGTGACTCAGCATAATCATTCCTTTGCAGGGGGCTGATCCTTTTTCAGAAAGGAATCCCTCGTTTGGGTTTGAAGAATTATACCACTGCCATTCTCTTTTGGATCCCTGACATTTGTTTAACTGGGATTTGTGTTTGCTTGCTCCTTGAAGGAAGATGCCTAGTCTGGGGAGAGCTTGGGTACATAAAATTATACGTTATGTACTCTTAATAACTAGGCTTCTGTGTTGTCCATTTTCATTCTTCCTCACTTATGGGTTACAGATCCGATCCTCGGATTCGACTCTGCCTCATACTATAGATTTTGGATCCAACTTTAGAGCTCCTCTGTATACCCATAATGCCCCACTCCATCCCCATTGCCTCATATAGAATTTGCTGCTGTATTTCCCAGTAGCAGAAGAGAAACAGATATAGCCAGATAGAAAAGACTGAGCTCAAACCCAGAACTCTAGGTTCCAAGCACAGTCCAGTAGTTCCTTCCAGAATAAAAATTATCGGGGATGGATGGTAGAGGAGTTGAGGGAGAATGAAAATGACAACACAGATGCCTAGTTATGGTGAGTACATAACTTATAAATCTGATATTGTCCTTTTCATTCTTACTCACTTATGGGACAGAGTCCCCAGCTACATTGACCTTGGGCAGCCCTAATGGAAGGATATTCCGGAGTACTGCGGAACCAAAGGAGGCCCTATTTCTAGATATGATGTCCAATTTGTAATGTGAAACAAAGGTATAAGTCTTGGACCATGTAGCTGCTGCACAAATGTCATTAGTGGATGTTTTTGATGAAAAGGCAGATGAAGTAGCCATTGATCTAGTTGAATGAGCACAGGGAGGTTTTGGTAAGGTCATAACTTTCTGAAAGTAAATCCATGAGATACAGTTTGTAATCCATTTAGCTAGGGTAACTTTAGAAACTGGTTGACGTAGGTGACTTGGAGAGAGATACAAGAAGTTGGTGTGACTTTCTAAACTGTTTTATCCTGTGAAGGTAAAGGCATAGTTGTCTGTGCACATCAGCATGTACTCTCCTTTACTGGCAAAATTTGAAAAGAAAACTGGCAAGTGAATCATACTTCCCAACCGTATCAAATTACTCAGTTTTGGAGTCCAAATAATAGGGTGCCATGATTCCTGAGTGGCACCCCTTAATTTCCCGGCTTTTTATTTATTTTTCTTTGTTTGACTTTTTGATCTGACATCATCACGTGCGCAATGACATCAGCTCCTTGAAACAGCCTGCCAGCCTGTCGGAATGTGCCTATATTTCTGTCTGCTTCAACCAAGCTGCAAGGGAATGGATAGCTGCAAGAAGCAGGAATGGTGGTTCCATGAATGGAAACAAGTCGCAAGGTATTTATTATGCGGCTGACTTCAGATTTGATGGCTGAGGCTGCAGACTTCAGTGTGCGTGACCGGAAACAAGCAGGGGAGTTTGGATTTACTTTTTATGATGGCTGACTTCAGGGTGTGTGAACTGAAACAAGCCA
This sequence comes from Protopterus annectens, assembly GCF_019279795.1. NCBI lineage: Eukaryota > Metazoa > Chordata > Ceratodontiformes > Protopteridae > Protopterus > Protopterus annectens. The sequence goes on from NC_056744.1 coordinate 866,496,600, forward strand.
CAAGCTGCAGAGGTATTTATTATGCAGCTGACTTCAGTGTGTGTGTGTGTGTGTGTGTGTGTGTGTATATGTATAAAATGCCCCAGGTGAATATACCTGGTGGCTAGATATACTCAGGCTCAAACCCTGTATGTTGGGTACAGGTAACAAGAGCCTAAAGTCCCTACCCACTACCACTTGTGAAAACTTTCTGTATTTATGCCTCATATTTTTGTTCTATTCCTCATAAAATCTGTGGTTTTCTGGATTTTTGTGGCAAATCAGTGAAGGATTGAATTCACTAAATAATGACAGGCATTTGAATTTCAGACTTCATATTCTTCAGAAAATAAATACAAAACCTTTTATTCTAGCAATTTTCCTAAGTTTATAAGATAAGCATTTATAATTTGTCCCTATTTTTGGGACTGTATTCCCCCATTATTGGCTTTGTCCAGGTTTTTTGTGCTAAGACGTTGAGAGCTATGGTGAGAAGTGAGAATTGAATTCTGTATTCCCCCATCATTGGCTTTGTCCAGGTTTTTTGTGCTAAGAGGTTGAGAGCTATGGTGAGAAGTGAGAACTGAATTCACTAAATGATAGCCATTTAAGCTTCAGTCTTCAAATCTTTCAGGAAACTGCTGATTTGGCATAGTGGTATGTTGCTCTTACTGTAGTGCACAGGGTCCTGGGTTTAAGACTTGGCAGTGAAACACATGGTGGTAAAACATTTTATTCTATCAACTTTCCAAAATTATACAAGCAATGTTTAAAATGTGTCCATGATGTTTGGGCTTTTGTCCCCCCCGCTAAAAAATACATTTTGGATTTTCCTGATTTCTTGTGCTGCAAAGTTGAGAGATACAGTTGAGTGTCGAGTGGATTTTACAAAGAGCTGAGAATGTCAGGGGAAGAGGAGTTCAGTGTTGCTTATGCTGAGTCTGTTTGCATTGTTAATAGCATAACAGGTTAAATATTTACTTTTGATGCAGAAGGCTGTGGGTTCTACTCCCACAGTATGTAGATGCATTGCTGATACTGTACTTTGTTGTACTTTTAAAGGGGTTGGGTGTAACAAGTCAAGTGTGTCGCTACATATACAACAGAACTTGTGGAAGTGAGAAAATGTCAAGCACAAGGCCATTTGTGCCTCAGTGGAAAGAGCAACAAATATTAACTCAAATTCAGGAACAGAAAATCAGAATTATTATGTTCTGTGCTACATTATAAGAAGAATATTGTTAAACAAGTACAGTACATTTTGCAGCATTCAAGGTAAAACACATTTTTCCACTGTAGACAGTGGAGAAGCAAAAGTGGCCAGTTAACAGCACCTGGATTACAATGATAGTTTTGATGCTTCAGGATGAATGTAGGAGAGGGTCTGTCAGTACTTGGACTAAAAATTGGAAGTCTTAAAACATGCATTTCACCTAGTTTATTTTGTTGTGCATTTATAGCTATTGAGTTGGTCTGCTAACACAAATCAGAGCAAGTCCAGCAAAAAACTGAAACTGAAAATAAGTTCAAGAAGCTGTGCAATATGCTTATGGCTTACACACACACTACTGTCATTGTATTTTTACACACACACACATAAATATATATATATATGTGTGTGTGTGTGTGTGTGTGTGTGTGTATAGACGTAGACTTTTATGATGGAAATGGTCTGAAATGGGCAGTTTTGTCATTATTGGTTCATGCATTTTGTTTCATTGCTTACTGGAAAAATGTTCAAACAAATTTTAAATGTGCTCTAAGTCTAACAAGTGTGATGTATTATGCAAGGAATATAATTTAATAAAGTCAGGAAGGTATCAAAGAACACATGTATGTTTCTTGTTTTGTGTGCAAGGGGCCTATGATTTGAAAACAGCCCAAAAGTAATCTTTATCCACCACTTGCCAGATGCATTTTCTTTGGATGTGGTGTGGGTTTCAGCGCTGTTTCAATGAATGTGAGTTTCAAGGGCAGAGACGTTTTAATGCCAAGTCTAATTTAATTTTGAGACAGTAATGCTTTGTTTAGCAGATGTCTGTTAGTGTTTGTAAATAAAATCCAAATAATCATTGTAGACGTAAAGCAGTATGCACGTTAGTGTTTATGGTAAATGGGGTGAAATAGCCAGGTAATGAGACAGTAGAATGGCTGCAGGGGGACTCTGGTGCCATATTTTTGGTTGTCTGTTCTTCATTTTGAGTTTGAAAGTTGGTATCCCACAATTCCATTGGAGTGGGTGGAGTTATTTAATTAGGTATGCAAATTTTATGTTAATCAGCATACCGATTTGTACCTATTTTTCATGGGCCTTTTCCAGATTTTTGATGTTTCTAGGTTGAGAGGTATGAAGTGAATGGATTGGTTGAAGTTATTTTCAGAATCTACCTTAGGTAAAAAAAGAAGTGTTAGTCCACACAGAAACCATATCTTTATAAAAAACAATGCAAGTATTTCTGTTGAAAGAACCTGGAGTTCAGAAATTCTTTTTGCTGAAGTTATAACTACCAAGAAAACCATCTTCTGTGACAGAAATCTTTGGTCAGATTTGTCTGAAGGTTCAAAGGGTTTTTGTGTCAAACCTTCAAGGACTGCAGTAAGATCCCAAGGCAGTGGGGGATCCTTTATTGGAGGCCTTAGAAGAAAAATACCTTTCATAAAAGCTTTACATAATCTAGAGGAAGCTAACGAAAAGGATTTATTTCCTGTCCTGCCAACTGAAGTTTAATGGTTGAGAAATTACCACTATCTTTGAAAAGAGTTGTAAAAAACTGAAGAATAGCTGAAGTTGGTGCAGAAAAAAGATCAGTGTCCTTATCTGATACCGAAATAAAGAATCTTTTCCACTTGCTTTTATAAACCTTTTTGTAAGAATCCTTTTGAGAAGCCAAAATAATGTCATTAACTGGGGAAGAGAGCCTGGACTGTCTAACTATTACTGGTAGTGGAGAAACCATGCGGATAATTTGAGGGCCTGAATGTGCGCGTGTCGAATCCCCAATGGGTGAGAGAGGAGATCCTTAGTTGGCTCCAGTATCCATAGAGGATAACAACGATGAGACTGTAGAAAGGGGAACCATACTTGCCAAGGCCAGAAGGGGGCAATGAGGATTACTGAACTATTCAGCCTGGTTGCTTTTTGCAAAAATCTTGGAATGGAGGAAGAGGAGGATAAGCATAAAGGAGACCGAGGGCCAAGTGTGAAGAAGAGCAACTTTCGGAGACCCCCCCGAGGGGGGATCAGAGTGAAGTACTTTCTGCACTTGTTGGGAGGAGTGACAAATAGGTTGCAGCAAGGTTGGGCCAAAAGCCTGAAGATCATATTCGCTACCGACTGATTGAGAGACCACTCATGATGCATCAGAATGGACCTACTTAGTTTGTTCACAAGCACATTGGTTTTCCTTGGGATGTGCATTGCAGTTAGAAAGCGATCTAATATCACCCATTCCCAAACCCTCATGGCCTCTCTGCAAAGGGGGGAAGATCAGGTTCCTCCTTGCTTGTTGATGTACCAGACTACAGACATGTCATCAGTCTGAATTGCAGTAGTCCCCAAGGGAAGAGCATCTTGAAATGCCTGCAGCACTAAAAGAACTGCTCTCATTTCTAGAACATGGATATGCAACTTGGTCTCTTGGGGAGACCACATGCCTTGAACAGTTCTTCCTAAGAACCCCCACCCCACTCCAATTAAGAAGTGTCCATGGTCACAGTGGCTACTGTTCTACCGAACAATGGATCTGCCCAGAATAAGATCATCTAATTGTATCCCCATTGAATGTGTTACTTGCAAAGCAGGGTGAATTTGACTTGAAAAGACAGAGGTTGATATAGAATGGACCACTGTACAGCTGGAGTCCATTGGAGTACTCACATAAAGACGTGTAAGAAGTATTAGTAGTATGGCAGCTGACATCAACCCAAGTGCTTGAAGCACTAACTTTGCTGGGGGAGATGAGTTGGAAAGGATAGCCTGAACCTGGTTTCTGATAGGAACAGTGCGGTGAAGAGGCAAAGATGCTGTCTATGTAGTTGTGTTTAAAATTGTCCCAGTGAATTCCAGGCTCTGATCTGGTGCAAGTTTTGATTTGGCAAGATTTATCATAATGCCCACAGCATTGCAAATCTGGAGAAAATAGTCCCTGGCATGTTGAAGTTGATGCTTGGTTGGGGTGGTTAGGAGCCAGTCATCTAGATAGAGAAACATCTGGAATCCTTTCAGTCTCAAGTGAGCTGCAACTACTGCCATACATTTGCTAAACACCCTGGGGTCTGTGGTGAGTGCAAAGGGCAGAGCTTTGAATTGGTAATGACTGAATCCCAGCCAAAAGTGAAGATATCTTCTGGATCATTTGTCCATTCTGATATGATGGTACACATCCTGAAGATCTACAGAGCATATTCAATTGTCCTTGTGCAGAAAGGGCAGCATGTGCTGAACCATGACCATTCAGAACTTTGCTTTCTTTACATAGTGGTTCAGTTTGTTCAGATCCAAAATGGCTCTGAGGTCCCCTGTTTTCTTTGGCACTAAAAAGATGCATGAATAAATTCCGAATCCTATCTCGTCTGGAGGAACCTTTTGAATGACTCTCTTGTTTAGTGGTTTTCAGATTTCTTATGCTGTTGCCTTCCTCTGACTGGGTGGAACGTCAGGAAGTTTCTTCCTTTGACAATGAGGAAGAAGAGAAAATGGAATGCAATAACATCCAGGTATTATTCTTAGTACTCATGAATCTTTTTTGATGTTTGTCCAGGCGCAAACAGAACTGAACCCCGACTGCCTCCAGAAGAGGACAGTTGGGCAGCACTTCAGGAGCGTTGGTAGGGCCTATCTGAAAAAGAAACTCTAAAGCCCTGGTTTTGCAGCCCTCTTCTGCTTCTAAGGCATCTACCATTAAAATTTCCCCCATGCAGATACTGAAAGGGTCCCTGAGATTTAAAGAACCACATTTTCTTACTGCCTCTCTCGTTCCTAGAGACGGTCCCCTGAGGCATACAGGGTTTTTCCATTTTTTTTCTTCTTCGGGCAAGCATATCCTTTACTGATGGTCCAAACAAGGAAATGGCATAAAATTAGGGCATTAATAAAGGATGTCTTTAAAGGCTCCTCAAAGTCGTATAGTCATATCCAGGTATGTCTCCTTATGGCGTTGCCTGAACCGGCTGCTCATGAGGTACCTTCAGCTGTGTGAGCGATTAACCTCATTGAAGAATTGAAATAGATAAGAGTAGCCAGTTGTGATGATCTTTTGAAATCTTCAGCAGACATGGACTCAGAGTATTTGAAAGGTCCTTAGTCAAATCTCTCTGAAGTCTAGTAAAATGCACCAGATAGTTCAGTGACCTGAGTGCAAAGGTACCTGAGGCAAATACTTGCTTTCTAAATCTGTCCAGCACTCTAGGCTCTCAGTTAGGTAGATGGACAGCTGAGCTCTGTTCTGCTCTCTCTCTTTCTTAGTGGCTGCCACCACCACCATAGCATCATCTGGGACTCCTTTGCTTCAGTGGAGTCTGTTTGTAGGTGGTAACAAGAACTTCTCAGGGTGCTTGGGGATGGGTTGTACAGGATCCGGTTCCTCCTATGCCTGGTGGGAAACAGATCAATAAGTTCATCCACTTCGGGGGGTGACACAAGACATAGATGGGCCAGAACCAAGAGCTTCCAAGAGTACTGATTCTAAGGGAGAAGGGTTTTGGGATGACCAACCACCTTTCTGCTTTAGGATCTCTAGAATATCTCCAAAGGAGATGTCATCCGGTGGTAATCTGGGGGATCCCACTTATTCATCAAAATCAGTATCTTCCGTGAGAGACTCCATGGGGGAATCTGTCTACTTTGACATGTCCTTTTCCAGGGGACCTCTTCCAAGGGGTGTTCTGGAGAGGTGTCAGAAGAGAGGGTAAGTTCCTTTACAGGAACTGGCTGGAGATCCATTGTAACTGGCTGACCCTGTAGAATAGGCCTGAGCAACTCAGAGCTTGGAAGCAATGAAAGTAAATGAATAGAATCCAAAATATGAGAAGACACTTCTCTTTGGAGAGAAAAAGCCCTTTCCACCACCTCATAGACTTGAGGGACCAAGAGAAGTCCCAGTCTGCTCCTTCGGAGCCGAAGCTTCAGAGGAAAGTAGATCACGGCCACACCTGTACCCAAGCCTCGAGAGAAGAATCGGATCCATGTCTAGAGGTGAAGCTCTGAGGGGAAGGGATGGATCTGTCAACACTGGAGCCAACCCTACCTCCTCGGACCTGATGCTGACACTTGGGCTCTGAGACCTGTTCTGATATGAGGGTATTGGAGCAGAACCCATCAGGGATAGAGTCAGAGTGGAGGAGGAAATTTTCCTTGGATTTGACGCCGAACCTCTCGAGATGTTCAGATCCTGGGGCTCTGAAACTATGGGTCAGATAGAATGAACTTGGAGTGTACACTTACAGATCCAGTAGAGAATGGAGCTGGCAGGACCCCATCTGTATCTGAGCTCTGTGTAATTTTCTCATCATGCTATCCACATCTGCTTCTGATTATCTTCTGGAGGATCTAGAAGACGCTGTGGAAGGGGGCCTGGAATGTTTTTTTGGAGTCTGAAACCTCTGTGCAGGCAAAGAGGGTGAAATAGGCTTTACCATTTATTCAGGAGTATGGCTTCTACAAGACATACCTGGCTTTGGATCTGAAGACTTGAATCTGGTGTGTATATCATTGATGACGAAAAGATGACTATCAAAGCTGAAACCTTTGGATTTGAGGATGGTTTTGGATCCAAGGGTAGGCTGAGACTTCAGATCTGAAGATGTTGGATACATAACTTTTCTCACTTTTTCCCTAGGCTCCAGTGAAGACCTGCAGGACTTCAATGGAGAGCTCTTCTTGTGCTCTAAAGAAGTTACTTTGCAGGATTTTGAAGGGGGTTTGGGCAACTAAAGATGAAGTAACAAGAAGTAAACCATTCAATATAAATGTGTTATCCCTGTCAGTCGAAGCTCTAGAATTAAAAGCAGACTGAACAGGCCGTATCTAAATGGTTGGGACCAAGGCAATAAATGCACTTCTTGTAGGCATCTTGAGTTTGGGATCTTATGCCCACAAGATGTGCATTTTTTAAAACCTATAGGTTTGTCAGACATGGCAGCCAGAAAGAAAATAATTAACAGTTAAACTAAGAAATGTACCACAATAATTTTTTTTATGTTAGCAGAGAAGAATAAAGAAAAAGGACAAGGTTACCAACTATGATGATGATAATGAGAAATACCTTATTAAAAATTAGGTAAAGTACGTACCAACTATGGCGCAAAACACTACTAAAAAAATCAGTTGGAAAAAAAGAGATTAGTAGAAAAGGCCAAGATATTTCTAACACCAGTGACAGCTAAGAGGGAGGTATTAAGGAACGTTTAAGGTTTATATAAGTTTTAGGAGATAGTACAATAGAAAAACTTTCTCACAAATGCTTGAAAGCAGAACCTGCATCTAACCACTATGGCAGCAAATGAGATCTGAGGCAGTGGGGATGGAGTGGGACATTATGGGTAACACAAAGAGCTCAAGAGTTGGATCTGAAGTCTATAGTATGTATCCAAGTCAGATCCAAAGATAGAATCTGTAACCCATAAGTGACGAAGAATGAAAAGGACAATATCAGATCATCCTAGGTACACCATGCATTAATTTGTTTCAATCATCCCACTGTTTGAGAATGTGGGTAACCAAGAGCCCAATCACCAATTCAGAACTTGTGTGCATTCAAAATATTGGCTTTTAAATCATCAGAGAAGTTCCAATTACGGAACCAAGTATACTTTTTATAACAGAAGAAACAGCATTTCTCAGGACTGTATATGCACATTCAAGCACACCTCTGAAAGCATGTTTCAAAATCTGGGTCAAATTAGAAACACTTCGAATGTAAAACCTTTGCTGTGGAGGTAAGGATACACTAAAATCCACATGTTAACCTTTATAATTTAGCATTCTTAAAGCTAGATTGCTACAAAGAGATATCATTTTGCCCTGAAGATCTAATAATTTCCCTCTTTTTCACGGGTGTTGAATTACATGATGCCAAGGACTTTTTATAAGAGCCGGCAGCTGGGAAGACCACAGCTAGGTCAGCAGTCAAATGAGAAAAGAAATGTATCATATTTGAGGAGATCACATTTTCTCTGAGCCATTTTAGAGACTGCTGAAAATACATACCAGTGCCCTACATACTGCTTTATAAACATTTCCAGGAAAAGTAGGAGAGGGGGAAGAATAGTCACAGAACTGGGCTTCTCATTCTCTATACGATCATATACCCTGCCTACTCTGGGATAGTTCCTAACTGCTTCAAAGCAAAAACATCACTAAATCTAGCAATCATTTGAGGAAAAATGAACACTTGTTCAGACTTAAGCTCAGATTCATCTTTCAAAGAGTCAGAGGGACTGGACTCAGTGTCAGCTAGGAAATAAAATAGTTATGTATTCACCATAAAGTTTCATCTGTGTTGTCCATTTTCATTTTTTTCTCACATTTGGGTTCGGATCCAAGCCCTCTGATATGACTCGGCCGTTGCAATAGCTAGTGGCACCCAAAAAGCTCTTGAGCACCCTCCGTTATACATAATGCCTCTTTCCCAATCACCTCAGATTTTGTTTAGGTTCATAGGTCGGCACTAGGCTATCGGCCCAAGGGCCTACGTAAACCTAGCCAGCAAGGTTCCATAGCTTACGCCACCCAAGAAAGTTATTTTCCTGTGCCACTGTCGAGGAGACACACAGAAGTGATCCCCGGGGTGTATTTCCTATTTCCCATCCACTCATCAAGATTTTTCTTGAGGAGTGCTAATGAAGAACTTTGCTTGACATAGATGGATAGCTTGTTCCAGAGTATAAGAAGTCTCTGGGACAGGAATCTATCTCTCCAGCGTGTCTTGTTTATTGTGGTGACAAGGTTTAGGTCCCTAGAGCGTGTAGCTTGGAGGGATTGGGATTTCTTTAGGTGTAACATGTCCAACAGCTCTAGGTTTGACATAGCTTTATATGTTAGGCAGAGATCACCTCGGAGTAGGCGATATGCTACAGAGTAAAGCTGGAGTTTTTTGAGGCGGTCAGTGTAGGGCATTTGTTTGAGGCCAGTAATCCTCTTTGTGAGGTACTTCTGTGGCCTTTCCAGCTGCTGCAGATGTCTTGTGAGGTACATTCCAAAAGGGGCATTGCACTCTATAATGGGTCTAATGAGTGACGAGTAGAGGGGAACAATGACCTCTTTTTTTCCTGGATGAGAACCCTTTTATTATGAGGTGTGCCACATAGAAGGACTTCCTGACTACTGTGGCAATGTGACTATCAAAGGAGAGACTACTGTTAAGGTTGCCAACTGTACAGAATTTTTCCGGATTGTCCGGAAATAAAGGCTGTTGTCCGGATTTCACAGTGTAAATCCGGAAATTATTTTTCACAGGCTCGCAGCAGTTGAAAAAAAAACTTGACTGGTGCCTGCCGAGTCCGACTGCTGAAACATCAGCGAGTTACACACAACATAGGCACCTAACCTTACTGCATGTTGATTTGTGGTTGCTAAGCAACCATAATGTGGCATGGGTGTGTGTGTCTAGAGAACTGTTACTAATTCTGTTACTCGTGTAACTAACTCCACTCAAGCCCGATTCCGAACGAACTCATGTTAAACATCACGCAACTCAAATGCATTGCCTAACCGTTTTCCACGATATTTTTGAGAAATGCTGTCCAAAGTGTCCATACGTGTTCAGAGAGTGGTGGATGGATTCTGCTTTTTTTGTGTATGCCACCGCTTTACATGAAACCTAAAAACTGGCAGTTCCTGCTTTGTGACCTCAGTAGCTAAAGCAGTAAATGCACGGAGGAGATTCCGTGCTTTCCAAAATTTTTGTACTAGGCTAGCAGGAGGGTGGAGTCCACAAAAGCAACTCTCGAGTCGAGCTCCAATACAACAACAAAGTACACTTTATTTTCTCTTCGCTTCCTTTGACTCTGCACTGTACACTCTTTAGATGGGGACCTGTGTGGGGCTTTACTGGGTTCATACAGCTCACACTGACACAATTCATGCAAATCTAGTCAGCATGCACAGTAACCAAACTGAAGCATTTATTATACTTGAAATAGCTATTAAAACAATCGTATTGCTAGTCAGCTTAGCTAAAATGTTGCCGCTTCTTCCAACTTCATCTAAACTCACTCAACTTGTAAATCCTTATTTTTCTGCTGCAATTTAGTCTCAGCGTGAAATTTAGAGCAACTTACAATTACATGCGCTTGCCCTGCTTCCACAAGCCTCTCTCCGGTGGGTCAACACGGGGTCCTTTTAGCTGGCTTACATGTCTACAATCAATTTGCATTATGTATTCATATGACATTTCCCCTGAAGCTGATTGGTTAATCTCAGTTTGCAAGTGAAAGCTGAGATAACCAATTACCACTGATTCAGCACCGTGCCAGAATTGAAGAAAGCAAACTGAAATCCTACAGTCTGACAGCTCCTGAGATGGTGAGACCTCACGAGAGTGAGGCATGTATAAAAACGCCATGCAGCCAACATCCATCATTATGCAAAGAAAAAGCGAAGGTGACTGTGTGGAAAACAACAAAAGGGAATTAATTATCTTTTAGGCGGGAAGAAGGGGAAGGAAGAAGTCAGGTCTGTAGAAGAAGTCAGTTATTGTAGGTAAGTAAGTACAGTGGATACATTGCAGACAGAGAAGAAATAACTTTCATTGCATATTTAAACAGAAGGTATAATAAAAAACAATAAATACACAAATGCAGTTAGTGCACTGCACAGTGCATTATTAATGGAAAGGTGATCATTTTCATAGTACTTTCCTTTGAATTGTACAGTCAGTATCAGTAGTAGTAGTAAATGTGTGACTATACAGAGACAGACAGATTCTAAGTGTATAGATTGGTAGCAGTGTGGAAGAGTGGAACACTGTGGACAGTATAGTAAAATTGAAAACCAGTGGGAAAAAGGGAGCAGAAGATATGGCAGTCTAGAGCTTAGCTGAAATGTAAAAGAAAGCATGACATTGGTGGTATATGTTTGTAGTTGTAGAACTTTATCCAGGGAAAGTGCAAGAGCATAGTAAGGAATCCAAATTTAGGCATTGTGTGTTAGTTGTGATTTGAAGGAGTTTAAATTGTCAGTTTGAGGGAGAGAGAGTGTTGGTGTTCTACTTTTTTTAGACCTTTTAGTATAGTGAGTTCCCTGCTGTGTTGATTTGGATTACAAATAGCTGATGTGAAGTTGTACTATCTCGCTGTTTTGTTCTTACAAACGGGTTCGGAGCCGATCCCTCGGCTCCGAGTCTGCCACTTTCCAAGCTCAGACTCTCAGAGAAGCTGGAGACCTAGTGGATATCCCATGATTCCCTGCTGTAACTCCCCAGATCTATCCCATGATTCCCTGCTGTAACTCCCCAGATCTAGTTTGCCACTCCAATGATCGCAAGCTCTCAAGAGTGAAGCTCGGGCCAGTGAAAACTTTTCTTATTTAAATATTTTTTGTAGTTTAAGAATTTATTTTCTTTGATAGTGTTAAATTAGTTAGTTTTGGTAGTGTAGATTTTTATAGTAATTTAGTAGTTGAAGGGTTTTTTTTTCCTCCTTAGTAGTTGACAGGGCTCTGTCATTATATTAATATATACATATTATAGTCAAGTGTGCTGTGGATTGTTTTTCTAGTAGTTTTTTATATAATCTTAGGATAATTTAGTTGGTGTTTCTCTTTTGTGTGTATATATATATATATATATATATATATATATATATATATATATATATATTTATAATTATAGTAGAATACTTAAGGTTATTTGTTGTGTTTTTTTTTGTGGGACTTAGTATGTCCGAAAAACAAAAGTCAGGTTTTAAGAGATGTGGTTGTGGACAGAAGATGTCCGTTACTGAAAACAACAACACATGTGTGTATTGTCTTGGCTCTGTACATTTGCAAGAAGTCTGCTCTATCTGCCACTCCTTCAGTGCTAGAGTTCTGCTAGAAAGAAGAAGGAAGTTGGTAGATAGAGGGCTTCTAAAACCGGATTTTCAGGCCTCTCTTGAAAAAGCTGACCTCTCTTCTAAGACGTCAAAGGGGTCTAAGTCTTCTAGAGGATCTTCGGAGCCTAAGTCTCCGGCTCCGAGTACCTGTGGCATGATTCGAATATCGGTTCCACAGACCTCAGGACCGAGTATCGATCCACCTGTTAGATCTCTGGTGGTGGAGCCGATATTCGATGCACCCCAATCACCTATCCTCCAGTCGGTGCATTCTTCGGCTCCTTCGACCCATCACTCTTCACACTCCTCCAAATTATCTGATGTGGATCTGGATCGAGTGGTGAAAAGGCTATTGGAGAACCCGGCCCTTGCCAAAATGTTATCTGCTTCGAGTCAAGTGACTTCGGAGCCGAATTTGCCCCTTGTTTCCTCCATTCCTCCTCCTCCGAAACCCATCGAATCTTCGGAACCGGGGCTGACGGAACCGATGCTAGTAGAACCTATGGAGCCGAGGTTCGATCCTCTTCCCTCGGCTCCATCTACCTTGGTTTCTTCGGTACTGACGGAAGAACCTCAGGACCGATAGTCACTCGTCGACTCCGGCCGTGAGAGTTGAACTGACACTTCGGTTCCGAGACTACCGCTCGGTGCTTCGGCGCAGATGTCCTTGGCCCCGTCCTCCGGTTTGGAGCATGGGGTCTCGGTTCGGAGGGATCAACCGATCTCTTCGGAGCCGATCAATTCTTCGAATCGGGATTCTGGCGCCTTTGATGCCATGAGGAAGGTTTTGTCTGCTAAGACCACTACTTCCTCGGATCTGTCTTCACCTCTTCCCAAAGGGCCTCGTTCTACCTCTTCTCCTCAGATCCCTTCTAAGCGTTGAGATCCAGGGCCTCAGGAATCCCCTTCGGGTGACCCCTTTTCCCTAGATACTTCTCCGGAGGCTCCCACCGAGGAAGTGCCTAGGAAGAAACTGTGCAAGAGAAGGCACTTAGATTCCCCTCAGGAATCTCTTACATTAGATACCGACTTGGAGGAATCAGAAGGGTCCCCACGGTCCCCCTCGGAAGTTGTCTCATTTTCAGACATTCTTGAAATCCTGAAACAGAGAGGGGATTGGCAGTCCCTTGCCCCTACCGAGGACGAGTCGGTTCTCCTGAAGGCCTTTGGATCTCAACCATCCACCTCTTGGGTTACTCCGCCCTTCGATGAACTAATGGAACTAGTTGCTCAAAGGGCATGGGAGTCTCCTGACACCATGGAACCAGTCCCTTGGAGGCCTAATAAGTTCATTACTGCACCATCAGACAAGTCCTTGACAAAAGGAGTTCCGGTAGATAGTAGTGGTGGCGGCGGCCACTAAATAAGAGATGTCTGAGTCTTCTTCTACTGTCCATCCTCCTCATAAAGATTCCAGGACTATGGACAGATATGGAAAACGCATTTTCAGTTCGGCGACATTTTCCATGAGATCGCTAAACTACCTAACTCATTTCACACGTCTTCAACAAGATCTCCTCAAAGAACTAGGAGATACTCTCCAGGGTAATGTAGCTGATGCAATCTCTGACAAGGTGAATGCACAACTCAACACCCTAAATTCCATAGTCAACTCATCCATGCGGCACATTTCATATGCTACCGAGGGTTTGAGTAGAGCTGCGGGTTCAGCGATTGCTCTTAGGAGACAATCCTGGATGCGCCTGTGCTCCTTCGCGGAAGCCTTTAAGTCTTCATTTGTAAACACCCCCTTTGACAGATCAGCCTTGTTCGGTCCAAAAGTTAAGGAGACGCTTATGAGGTGTGAGCAAGAAGGAAAGACTCTATCTGCCGTTGGAGTCCGTTTTTCCACTCTAACCAGACCGTACCCCAAAGGGCAACGAAGTGGGAAAATGTGGTTCCGGAAACCTCATGAAGCTTTCCAAAACACACCTACAGATACCTCCTCCAGAGGCAGAGGAAGAGGTCAAAATGGAAGATGCCGTCCAATCGGCAGAGGTGGTCTGCAAAACCAGGGTGACACGGACCACTTCTCTGGCAAACCCTATCAGTGTTCCTGAAGGGAAGCCCAGCTGTTCTACTCTGGAGACAGTCGGGGGTCACTTAGCTTTACACCCAAATGCCTGGCTAAACATCACAACAGATTCTTGGGTGAAAAGCATCATTACCAGAGGTTACCACATTCCTTTTATAAGAAATCCCCCTGTATTTGCAAAAAGTCCAGACGTTCCACCCAGTCTGAGAAAACTAGCAGAGATAGAGATTCAAAATCTTCTAGACAAGAGAGTCATCCAGCCAGTCCCGGCAGACCAAAGAGGATTCGGAACTTACTCAAGGTTCTTTTTAGTGCCAAAGAAGACGGGGGACTGGAGGCCCATTCTAGACCTCAGCAGGCTCAACGCCTTTGTAAAGAAGGAGAAGTTCCGGATGGTCACGCTGCAATCAATCCTCCCTTTTTTGTCAAAGGGGGAGTGGATGTGCTCTATAGATCTCAAGGATGCATGCTACCATATCAAAATGGACAGAGCATCCAGAGATCATCTGCGTTTTCGGCTGGAGCCAGTCATTACCAATTCAGAGCCCTGCCCTTTGGTCTCACCACAGCCCCCAGGGTGTTCACCAAATGCATGGCGGTGGTTATGGCTCATCTGAGATGACTAGGATTCCAAGTGTTTCCGTATCTGGACGACTGGCTCCTTGCCGCCACCACCAAGTATCAACTTCTGCGGACAAGAGACTACTTAATACGTCTTTGTTCTCATTTAGGTATCACTGTAAATTTCGAGAAATCTGCATTATTGCCCTCGGAGCATATTACCTTCTTAGGAGCAGAAATAGACACCTTCAATGAAAAAATCAAGTTGCCTCAATTCAGAATTGTCTCACTGAGGGATCAGTTATCCAGCCTTCTAGTTCTCGACAAAGCACCGGCGTCACAAATACTACAACTTTTGGGCACAATGACGGTGGCCTTGATAGCAGTTCCCTTAGGCCGAATGCACATGCGGATATTACAATGGCTACTTTTCGCTCAGTGGTCCTACTAGAGTCTACCTTTATCATACGAGATTCAATTGACAACTCTTTGCAAGAAAGATCTCACTTGGTGGTTAATCAGCGACCAGGTGACAATTGGTCGTCCCTTTGTTCTTCCCCAACCTGTAGCCACAGTGACCACGGATGCTTCCCTGATAGGGTGGAGGGGGGGGGGCTTTTTCAGGGAAAGGCTATCCAAGGCACTTGGTCAGTTATAGAGACTCATTTGCATATCAACGTCCTAGAGCTGAGAGCAGTGTTCCTAGCGTTGCAGCACTTTCACAACTCTCTACCTCTAGGTACGATTGCCATCCAGACAGACAACATGTCGGTAGTCTGGTATATTAACAAACAAGGGGGAACCAAGTCCTATCCCCTATGCCGCGAGGCCCTGAGAATATAGCAGTGGGCTGTATCCACCAGACGCTTTCTGACAGCAATGCATATCCCGGGATCTTCCAACATGATAGCCGACAGTTTAAGCAGGGCTATGCTGCTGCCTCACGAGTGGTCTCTAAAACAGAGTGTGGCAGAACAGATCTTCCTCCGATGGGGCCGGCCTTGCTGTGATCTATTTGCATCCCCAATGAATGCCAAATGCAGCAACTACTTTGCCCTTTATCCCCCACCAGGGAACAAACCAAGGGACGCACTTGTGCACGATTGGCCCCTTGGTCTCCTTTATGCCTTTCCACCAATCCCCTTAATTCCCAGATTTATTCAGAAAGCCAAAAGTCTAGGAAGGACAGTTATATTGATAGCCCTGTCTTGGCCTCAACAAATTTGGTTCCCCTTTCTGCAGAAATATCAACTGGAAGAACCGTGGATCTTGGACCCATTGCCGGACCTGCTGACCCATTCGTCGGGAGTTCTTCATTCTTCCCTTCTCTCCCTAAATCTGACAGCTTGGCTGCTCCAATTCCCACTTTAGCCAGGTCTACTGATTTGTCCCCTGCCGTCCAGCATATCATAATTTCTTCTCACAAACTGTCTACCAGGAAATTATACAATAGTAAATGGAAATGATTTGTACGTTGGGTTGCTCACTACAACATTGATCCATTTGTGGCGCCACTTCATATCATTCTGGAGTTTTTCTCCTCATTGTTCAATAAGGGCTCAGCAGCTGCCACCATAAGAGTACAATTGGCTGCTATCTCAAACTTTCATGTAGGATGTGATGGATCTAACATTATGGCGCATAGGCTTTGTAAAGCATTTCTAAAAGGAACCCATCACCTCAGACCACCGGTTAGACACCCTATTTCTCCCTGGAATTTAAATCTCATATTATCACAATTGATGCTTTCCCCGTTCGAACCAGCCTCTTCATGCCATCTGAAATTCCTTTCATGGAAGACTATTTTCTTGGTAGCCATTACTTCTGTATGTAGAGTGTCTGAACTGCAGGCATTGTCCTCCAGACCGCCATATTTAATTTTTCACCCAGAGTTTCTCTTAGGACTAACCCCACTTTGCTTCCTAAAGTGTGCTCAGAGAGCAACCTAAATCAATCCATCGAACTTCCTACCTTCTTCAGACATCACACCAACAAACTAGAATATATGTTGCATAAGCTTGACGTGCACCAGCAGCTAAGGTTCTACCTTGACCGTACTAAGGATTTCAGACAGACTGAACAGCTGTTTGTTTCGTTCGCTGATAACAGGAAGGGACATGCAGTTTCAAAAAACACTTTATCCAGATGGCTGGCTAACTGTATCAAATTTGTTTACGCGTCTACCAATCAGTCATTGTCCTCTGACGTTAAAGCCCATTCTACCCGGGCGGTGTCTACATCCCTGGCGTATGCTGCCTGTTTGCCTTTAGATGTTATCTGTGCAGCTGCCACATGGTCTAAGCCTCACATGTTCATCACTCACTATAAAGTGGACAGGGCTTCCAGGGACAGGGTCTCCTTTGGTTCCACTGTGCTCAGGAATGTTCTCCCATGAGCCAGCCAGGATTAGGGTGCTTCGGACGCTACCCGTTTGTAAGAACAAAATGGCGAGATAGTACAACTTCACATAAAGAAGTTATGTACTTACCATAACGTTCCATGTGAGTTGTACATCTCACCTTTTTGTTCTTACATTCCCTCCCTCCGTCCCCCTCTGTGGAGAGTGATGGTTGCCTTAGCAGGGAGGTCAGTTTTTGGTCATTTTTAGATCAGCCTATTCTTGGGCAAGTTGCCTCCTTCCTCTATTCCTGTTTTCTTCTGGAATTCACGATTCAGAGGGTTGGTACCTTTCCTTGGTTTCCTGCGTTGCAGCTTGCTAGATCTGAGGAGTTACAGCAGGGAATCATGGGATATCCACTAGGTCTCCAGCTTCTCTGAGAGTCTGAGCTTGGAAAGCAGCTGACTCGGAGCCGAGGGATCGGCTCCAAACCCGTTTGTAAGAACAAAAAGGCGAGATGTACAACTCACATGGAACGTTATGGTAAGTACATAACTTCTTTTTTCTTTCTTTTGTGGAGCCTAGAATTCTTTTTGTAGAGTAATGCTTGATAATGCCATTTACAGTCTCAGAAGGCTTGGGTAGTTTTCTGGTTTGTTAATGGGATTATGCATCGTTTGTCACTAACTTAGCTAGCTCAATCCACTCTGTTGTTGTAAGACTGCACAATGGTGTAGTTGTCAGTGAGATGACAGCAGTACAGAAGGAATATAAGATTAAATTAATAATTTAAAATACTAAAATACATTAAATTAATAATTTAAAATACTAAAATAGAAATCAAAATAAGATGCTAAAAATAAAGTAAGAAAAAAATTGAAATTTTTTTCTACAGCAGAAAGAAAACAAATACAACAACAGGAGAAGACACAGTAGAAATATAAGAATATATAAGCAGTACTGTAAATAGATAAAAAAGGCGCACATGTAAAAAAATTTACCACCAGCCATCACCAATGTATCTATGTATGCCATACACTTAATGTTTATAGTTTTATAGGGCAGATAGAGACGTACACGGTGGTGAGCTATGTAGACAGTTATGTAACTAGCAATGACATATTGTTGCACATAATGTTTTACCCATTTAGTGGGTTAGGCTATGGATTTGTTGTTCAGCAGTCTGATTTAGCATGTGTTTTGGAAGAAGCTGTTATGGTTATGGAATCTGGATGCCCAGGCTGCATCTAATGCTTTTGTAGTGCTCCCTTGTTGGCAGGAGTTTGGTTTCATGCATCTGTTATATATATGTTATATATAATTCAAACTGTTCAATCATGCAGAGAGACTGTATATAATTGCATTCTGAATTAATAACATTACAACAACTTTGTTCATCTGTCCCCTTCAACTTGTTTGCTAATTATGTAGTTCATCACCAGTATGAACAGTAGTGGGTGGGTGCAAAACTACATCCTAATGCACATCCACACACCCACTGGAAATCCCTCCGAGTCCACACTGTTTGTACTTCAACAGTACTTGTGTCATTGGGCTCTTGTGCTGTACATAGCCTGTATGAAGTCTACTGTTTCTGGAGCCTTTGAACTATCTTAGCACTGCCAACATCAACTTTCTTGAAATCTTGTATGCTTTCTCCAAATCTAGAAATGCCCATTTGGACTCTTTCCACATCTCTAGCCTTTTCTCCACAGTCCACTATCTGTCTCATTGCAGCAGGTTGGTTTATTTGGTTAGTGTATTCTCCTGATGATCTGAATCCAAACTGCTCCTGTCTCCCCCACCCTTATTTTCGTCTAGCACCATTTTACTTATTTGTTGATGATAAGTAAATTATATTGTTTTTCTTTTCTACTAGGAAATTTAGTAGACAGGATTTGCTGCATCACACATCCTGAAATGAATAATGGACTTCCACCTGCACCTGTGAAGAAGATAACCTCACTTCCTACATGTGCGACTACTAAGGAAGACACTCCACCTAAAAAGAAACGACAAATTTGCGTGTTTCGACAGGAGTGGCTGAAGGATTCAGAGTTCAAATCATAGTTATACCAGGATGATAAAAACGTCGACTTTGCCCGGTGTGAAGTTTGCTGCTGTTCATTTTCTGTCAGAACTGATGGACTTACAGCCATCCGGAAACATGCAGCTGGTGACAAGCACAAATGAAACTTTGAAAGCCAAAAAATGTCAAGTACTGTGAAGCATTTCTTTCCTACTCCCAACTGTTTGGATGAAGAACAAGTTACTGCTTCTGAATTAGCAATGACGTTTCGTGGAATACATCATCATCACAGCTACTCTTCACAGGCTTGTGGTAATAAACTCTTTTGCCAAATATTTTTTGATTCCAAATTGAGCAAAAAAATTCCTGTGGAAAAACCAAAGCAGAGTCATTCACTGAAAACATTTTATCACCTCATTCCGTAGAGCTGGCTATAAGGGAACTGCAATAAAATAAGCCATTCTCATTAACAATGGATGCTTCAAACAAAGGCAATTTGAAAATGTATCCGGTGTCAGTCAGGTTCTTTTCATCTAGCAGAGGTGTCACTGATCGTTTGATTGAGTTCTATGTGAACAGTGATGAAACGGCAAATGGAGTAACAACCAAGATTTTAGAAGTGCTAGAAGGCAATGGTCTGCAAGTTGAAAACTTAGTCAGCTACTGTGCTGATAATGCATCTGTCAACTATGGCAAGCACCATTCCATTTTTACTAATTTAAAGACCAAACAGCCACCCACGTCTTATCAAAGTAAACTGCACAACACTGCCAAACATGAATGCAAACAGCTAAGCTATGATGTTGAGCAGTTGATTGTCAAGGTGTACAACAAATTTTCATCATCAGCTAAACGGTTGGATGAGCTGAAATCTTGCTATGACTTTGCAGGGGAAGAATACGTTGCTTTATTGTGTCATATTCCTGTACGTTTTGTCTCTTGAACCTGAAGTTGAAAGGCTGATAAAATGCTGGAAAGCTGTAAAGATTTACTTCATCAGTGAAGGAAAACAGAAAACAAATAAATTGATTTGGAGTTTTATTTCAGATCAGGAAGATGGGTTGTTGAAGAATGGTGAACTTTCTGTGCCAGAATGCTACATCCATTTTGCGTACAGCTTCATGAGAGTGTTCACACAGGCCATTAAGCAGCTGGAGTCAAACACAACTTATGTCACACAGCTTTTTGCTGTGGTGGAGAAAGTACACAGTGAGTTGGTGGAAAGAAAAAATTATCAATTTTTTGTCTTTGCTGTTAACAACAATTTCAGATTTATGACCAACAGCCAGGTGTCATCGTTTAAAACAGAAGCACTGAAAGTGTACGATGGATTGCTTATCTGGATAAGTGGTTTGACTTTGAAACAAGTCTGCTGAAGAAACTGCGTGTTCTAAACCTTGATGAGCCTTGCTGTTTTACAGACATTTTAGAGATAGTATCAGCCTGTGGTGTAACTGCTGATGGAGATGATCTGTATGTGGGGTATCTGTGCTTGAAACAAGTCATTCCAAAGCTGAAGGCAAATCAAGCTGAAGTTGACAAACAATGGGTTGAATTCTTTAGTGATTGTGATGCACCTAACTTGAAACGAATCATCAAATTTGTTTTTGCTATTCCTACTAGCAATGCCCATGTTGAATGTATATTTTCAATGATGAAAAACTTGATGAAAGAAACCGCATGAGGCCTGAACTTGTGAAAGCCGAACTATGTGTAAAAGTCAACTTTGATATGTCGTGTTCTTAGTTTTTTCACTATGTATCCAAAGAAAAGTCATTGCTGAGAGCTGCAAAAAGTGAGCAGAAATATTAATTTAAGAAGAACAGGGATTAGAGCATTAGACAGTAGTCATGGAACAATAACAGTTTATGGACCTGGTATATATTTGTTTGAAGTGTTAGGACAGTAATAGGAGGATCTTGTGGGATTCAAGTGGGAGACGTCCTTAAAACTAGATGGCTTTAGAACTGTCCTCAGAGGAGAATTCTAGAACAAAAGAACAGCAAGCCCCAGAAACCTCTAGGAGTAGGAGAGCACTGACTGAGTCATTGAGCATCCTAATGTAACTGTAAATATTACATTCCAACACAGAGAGTGGGAGATTTGATGGCCATCCAGCAGCAGGACTAACTGAAGCCAAAGCAAGCCCACCAAAACAGTGAGTGCAGCTGCTGCTATAACCAGTGCTGTGGATGTGTAGCAGGTCATTTAACACTCGCAGTACTAGACTGTAAAAAGGAACCAGGCTGATCCCATTGTGCCATGTTTACTTCAAGCAGTCACACCTTCTACTTATCAAATTATCAGTTTACTATAGAAGCAGTTACATCTTTTCAGTACCAAGTTATCAATTTGTAGATGAGTCTTAGAGACTAAGATACGTCTAAAGGGCTGTTTGTAAAATTGTAAATTTTCATCAGCAGAATATATTTAAAAGTAGGGTATTGTAAAATGCAAAATTAGTAAAAGGAAAGCTGTTTGCTAAACTGCTGATAGAAGAAAAAACTGTGAAGTTTTGCTTACTGGATTATATATACTTCAGCAAATTTCCTTCATTGTTAAGCAGATTAGCTAAACTGTACTGGAAGAACTGTTGATTCTGCCTTCACAGGGTGGCTAAAGGGTACACAGTTGTTTATCTGCAAATTTTCAAAAGACCCCAAAAATGTATAATAAAAGCTGATTATGTATTGCATATCCTAACTGCAGACTCCTAAAGGAACTATGTCACACACTGTGTTTAGACTGCATCTGATTCTACATGGAAACATGGGAACTTTTCTGTACTTTATACATGTTAATTGACTAGAAAATTCAGCCAGTAGTAGTGCCAGTGCTAGGGCTAAGGGCTATTGATTTAAATTTGCTTATCCATTTCTCTGAAGGAAGTGCTTTGCGTTTTCTAATTTTTGTGTAAGAGAAGATAAAACAAGTGTCCTCTCCTCTGTCCTGAGTTTGTTTTTCTCTGTTTTAACTAGTTTGAACTGCAACTGAGTGTTTTGTTTCCCCTTGCTAAACTGTGTGTGAAAACATATTGTAAACCAATATTTTGTGTGCCCTTCCTTAACACTGTGTTAACTTTGCTATAATATGCATGCAACAAAAATGGTGTATCTAGCACTAGCAATTAAAATAGTTTCATATTACATATGCATGTGTGCAGCTTGTGTATATGCATGTTCATGTTTTTGTGTGTGTGTGTGTGTGTGACATAATTCTGTGAACTACTTACAATTTTAAAGCATCAGGATAATTATTCTCTTTAGCTAGGAGCATATGAATGGAGAGGTTTGCTGTCATGTATGAAAGACAAGTGTACATTTAAATGAAGTAAAAACCCTGTGAGTCTTTAGCACCTAGGCCTCCTTCAGACCTTCACAATCATCACATATTTGGTTGAAGTCACCTAACAGCAGCTCACTGACTCAGCATATTTTTTTCCATAATTTTGCATCTATTAAGTACTGTCAGTTTCCTTTTCAGCATTAGTAAATTGAGCAAAATGGTTTGTTATTTTTTTATATAATATTTCTTTTCAATTTTACTGTCTCCTCACATTGTCTACTTTTTTGGGAAATTGTAAATATGCCAATTTTAATTCAGACTCCTTCTGTTGTGTCCACCCCAGACTATGTTTTCCAGGGATCCTTTTCAAATACATTTATTAGTTATTTATTTTGTCAATTGGCTTTGTTTAGTCTGTCCGTACATCTTCGTGAAGATTATCTGCAATTTTTTACCCCATTCTACAGCAAGATGATTCAAGCATCATCAAGTTCTTGACAGGCATTGTCAGCTGACAGCAGACATTACATTTTCAGTATTAAGCAGAATAAAGTATTACGTACTTTCAGCTCAGCTAAGCATAAAGAAAGATCATATGTCATGTCCAATGTAATGGGAAGCAGAGGGTTGCCACTTGCCACCTTTTCAAATGCCCAAGGTTGGACATTTTTTGTAGAAACGTGAGATTTTGCAGAAAGAAACATACCCATGGCTATGTTTTGTTGTTCCATGGCTGTGTAAATACAAAATCTTACAGTTTACAGCCAGAAAAAGTAAGAAATGTAAGTTGCAGTTAGTAAAAATAATGCAAGGGAGAGACTAATGATTCCAAACATTATTAAGCAAAATTTTGTATTTTGGGTACCAAAATTACATGCCTTTTTTGCTTTCATGTACATCTCCAGAAGTTTTGACATGAAAAGTTGGCAACTCTAACTACTGTCCACCTGGGTCCCAAGGTCTTTTATCATGGATTCGGTGTTAAGTAGATTGCTGCCTATGTGGTAATTCATGGGTACAGAGTTTTTACCAAAGGGGATGACACTGCACTTTTTGGCATTGAGCTTGAGGCCATGGCTCTGACACCAGCCATCTGTCTCAGTGAAGCCCTTCTGTAGGATGTCAACATCATTTGGGGACTTGACTATGGCTCCTAGTTTGCAGTCATCTGCGAACTTCGTTAGCCAGAGGTCTTCTGTGTTAGCCTGTACTTCAGAGTAGTAGATACCAAACATGAGAGGTCCCAGGACGGAATCCTGTGGTACTCCAATTGTCACTGCTTTGAGGTCAGAAATGGAGTCTGCAACTTTTACAGTGTGGGTTCTGTCAGTGAGCCAGTTGACAACCCATCTTGTGACGTAGGGATTTATACCTAGTTTAGTGAGTTTAGCTATAATTCCAGAATGGGGATGGTGTTGAAAGCCTTGACGAGGTCAAGATAGGCTGTGTGAACCACCTTACCCTCATCCACGGCTTTGGTGACTGCCTCAAAGAAGTCAATCAGGTTCAGGAAGCATGATCTGCCTTTCACAAACCCGAACTGGGTGGGATCCAGAGTTTGGAGGTTACCAATGTCTTTGTTTATGAGTTCCATAATGATACCTTCCATGGCCTTGCAGACCAGGCTCGTCAGGCTAATAGGTCGATAGTTCCCGGGATCAGTGGTGGCTCCCCCTTTGTGGAGTGGGATAACTGTTGCTGTGCACCATTCAGTGGGCACAAAGCCTGATGCAAGGCTATTATAGAACATGGTGCTTAAGTGGGGTGCCAGTTCGTTCTGAAGTTCATCTAAAACACAGCCTGGGATGTTGTCCAGTCCCATGGATGCTGTGTTTTTGGCATTAGGGAGTGCAGCTTTTACCTGCATAGTTGCGATTACAGGGACTCTGTATTCTTCCTGTATAGATATGGGCCCTTTAGGGGGTGGGAGGGCAGTAAAGTTATCACTGAACCTATCTGCCAGGATGTTGGCAATATCAGTTGGTTCTGCAATTTTCGTGCCTTTGTTGCTGTAACTCATAGCAGATCTGGGTGTTGACATCTAGATTCATGACCTAGCTATAGAATGCTTTGTGGTTGTCCTTGGATTTAATGGCAATTTTCTTTTTGTAGCTAGCTTTGGAGGATCCTATAATCATAGAAAATAATACATTAGGAAATTACCTCAAATATAATGGTAAGACCATTTCTGGCATTTATAGTAGGCAGTAAACAAATTTAGGTCAACTTGCTCATCTAGAAGCCAAAAAAGGGGACAGGGGGTGATAGGTGGGTTTGTGAGGAAAAAATTAAAATGGACAACACAGATGGAACTTTATGGTGAGTACATAACTATTTTATCTGATGTTGTCAGTTTATCCTCACGTGGGGCAGAGTCCCCAGCTACCTTTTTCTGGGTGGCGTTAAGGAAGGATATTCTTTAAAACCATTGAACCAAAAGAGGCCCTACCCCTAGAGATCAAATCTAGCCTGTAATGAGTCATAAAAGTATGAAGGGTAGCCCAGGTTGCTGCTGTGCAAATCTCATCCTTGGATACACTAGACTAAAAAACTGAAGAGGTGGCCACTGCTCTAGTGGAGTGAGCTCTAATAGGTTTTGGGAGCTCAAAACCTTGGCTCTTGTAAATATACGAGATGCAGTCCATAATCCAGTTAGCTGGAATCACCTTGTTAACTGGAAGGCCCAATCTATTTTCTGAGAAGGAAACAAAAAATTGACTTTGTTTTCTTATGTCCTTTGTCCTATAAAGTTAAAAACATAGTCTATGAACATCTAGCAAATACAGCATATATTCATCTTTATTAGTGAAATTTGGGAAGAAAGCTAGCAAATTAATGCATTGGCTGATGGTAGATTCTGAAACTGTCTTTGGTAAGAATGAAGGATTACTACGTAAAGTGACCCTGTCTTTGTGAAAGATCAAATATGGCGGATGGGATGACAGTGGCCGAATCTAAAAAATTCTTCTTGCAGATGTGATGGCTACCAAGAATATAGTTTTCCAAGAGACAAATTTTAGCTGACAAGTAGCTGTATAATTTTTTGTAGTACCCAATTTAAGTCCCAGGGTGGTGAAAGATCCTTATATGGGAACTTGAGTAAAAGAATTCCTCTCAAGAACGCTTATGTGATGCCAGGGAGAAACCATCAAAACCAATGTGAAAGTTAGAGATCGCAGCTAGCTGCACTTTTATTGTAGAATAAGTTGCTCCTTCATTAAACAGTTTTGACAAAAACTCTAGAATAGTGTGGATTGGAGCTGAAAGTGTACGAATCTCCTCGATTTACTGCTATACAACTTAAGTGTAGACGGTCTATGAGAAGACGACAGGATATGGCACACTGGGGAAGAGAGCATAGGCTGTCCGTCTATTAGTGGATTTGGAGATACCAAGCTGTCAGCTTGAGACTGTGAATGTTTAGATGAGGCACTCCTGTTGACTGTTGGATGTGACACTAGGTCCAGAAATGGATCCAGAATCCATGGCTTCTTCCTTAGGTGAGGTCAAATAAAGGGAAACTAGATTTGTCAAGGCCAATACAGGGCAATGAGGATTACTTCTCTCTTCAGTATGTTCACCTTTGAAGAAATCTGAGGATTTCTGGGGTCAGGGGAAGGGTGTATAACAGACAGAGAGGCCAATCATGACTGCGAGAATCCCTCAGGGACTCCCCTCTTGGGGAGATCAGGGCAAAGTAGCTGCTGCATTTGTTGGTCACAGGGGATGCAAAAAGGTCGCAGCAAGGCTGGCCCCCACATCCGGAATACGTCTTCTGCCACTTTCTGATTGAGGGACCACTTGTGAGGCATAATAATGGGCCTGGGGAGAAATTAGGTTTAAAAGAAGGCTGTACTTAAATGAGATTTGTAATGTTTGACTGAAAATGATTGGGTAGATTATAATTGACGTATATATAATGTTTGAAACTGGGAGTGTGTCAGTAGTTTGTGATATAAAATGCTTGCAACAAGGATTGTGTCGATTTGGTTTGTTTTCATTTATATAAATGTATGATTGCTTATGTCGTAAGTGATGGTATAATTAAGATGTTTCTTGTTTAAAAAAGAGGGGCAGGAATTAAATAATTTATGCAATGTTGCTGAAGTTATATGATATACGTGAAGTATAATGTTAATACACTTTGATTAATTTTGTATAAATTTAAATTTGCCTTTGTCACGTGATAATTCAATAAATGTGTTTAAAAAAGACTAATGGGACTAAAAAGATTTTAACTTCTTGTATCTTATTATCCATATCCATATAACACAGCTTCCATTTTCTCAGTTTTTGTATTATCTTTTTAGTCTCTTCCCACATATCCTTAGTTGCCACAACTGAATCATTTTAATCAATACTCCTAAAACTCCTGAATACTTGATTTTATTATGTCCCCGTAAGTATGGATATTGCTGAACAAATTTGTATGTGGGTACATAATTTACTGCAATTGCCTTTGTTTTAGCTTCATTAATTTTGTATCCCGAAAAGATGAGAGACAGTCTCAAAATGTTCCACAACACTGTAATGTCTCTCTGGTTTTGTCAGGTATAAAATAATATCATCTGCAAATAGAGACAGCTTTTCTTGACTACCATGCAAATTATATCCTTGAATGTGAGTCCCTTATTTTCTTTGCCAATGGTTTTAAATATAATGCAAATAACAAAGAGGAAACGGGACACCTCTGCCTGGTTTCTCTGTTCAAGCAGAAATTATCAGAGAGGACGCCACCCACTTTAATTTTCTTCTCCAATCCCTCATATCTTTCTAATCAACCTTATATATTTTTTCAGGAAATGCAAATGCTTCCATTGCCCTGCTCATAAAGTCCCAACTTACTCTGTCAAATGCTTTCTCTGCATGAAGACCCACCAACAGCAATGGTATTGTCATACATTCTGCTTCCCTCTGGCTCATCAGTGTTCTGTTGTTGTTAAATGTTTGCCTCCCCTCCACAAAACCACATTGATCCATATCTATCAATTTTGGAATTACTTTTGCCATTCTTTTAGCCATTATATGCATGAACACTTTGTAATCATGTTTTAGTATTGAAATGGTCCTGCATGAAGCTGGATCTGATGGATCTTTACCCTCTCTAGGTTTTACAGCTACCACTGCTTTCTTCCATGATGTTGGCACTTCTCCTCCTCTTAAAATACTGTTAAACAAAACCTTACAGATCTTTATCAGGTTTTCCCTCCTAGCTTCCAAACTTCCACAGGAATAGCACTTTTTCTGGGGACTTTCCTGTAGATTGGTTATACATCACAATTTTTATCTCATCTTCTCTTATCCTATCAGTTAGTAATTGAGCCTCATCTACCTCTAACCTTGGCATATTTAATTCTTCCATAAACATTTCCATTTGTATCTTTACTTGATTTCCATATTTCTCTGCTTTATACAGACTTTCATATAATTTCTGAAATATTTCCATTATCTCTACAGGATCTCTTGTTACTTTCCTTGTTACAGGCTCCCTAAGCTTGGCAACAACCCTTTCTACTTTCTGTTGCCTTAGCTGTTGTACTGAAAGTTTTTGTGCTGTAGTGTTATCAAAAAACAGTTGCTTAACAGCAGTCTTTCTAAACCCTTATATTTTATCAAGGTAATCCCTAGTTTTCTGTTTAGCATTCTACATTTCATCCTCTTCTTGTTTGGTGAGATTCCCCCTATTTTGCAACACTTTAACATTTGTTGGTCCCTCTAAATAATTCTTGTTACTTCTTAACCATAGCTCCCTTCCTTTTATTTCCACCCTCTTTTTAAACTCAACCTTAATTTTACCCCACTCCCTAGCTATATTTTCAGAAGTAATTTCTATTCTCACGAATAACTCCTGAAAAATCTCCACTACCTATTCCTTAAATTCCTCTCTCATCAGCAGATAGGTGGGAAAGTGCCATTGTCCCATTTTCATTTCATTACCCTGTGTTTTTATTTTAGTTATTATTGGAATATGATCTGAAATAGTTATTGTGTGGGTATCAAGACCTTCAATTAAATGCACATGTTCTTGTGAAATGTAAATTCTGTCTAGCCTAGCCCATGTTTTATATCTTGGGGAATAACATGTAAATTCTGTCCGAACTCCTTTTACTGAATTCAGATCTTCCATGCCAAATATCTTCTTAAATCTCTTCAAAAGTTTACCGTCCTTTGTTATATTTTCCCTTCTGGGCACCCCAGGCACATCTTCACTGCTGCAAATCAAATTCCAGTCCCTACCTGTAAGTAATATTCCTTGTTGAAAACTTATTATTTCTCCTAGAATTTTCTTAAGCTCCGTTATAGTAATTTTAGGTAAAATATAAATGCATGCCAATGTAACTCTTCCCTTGCCAGTAACCCCTTAACACTCCAAATCTGCCATTGTTATCCTTTTTCATCTTCTTCTGTCACTATTGGAACAAATCTTGCAATTAATACAAGTACTTCTCTTTTCCTTTGCCCATGATATTCTGCTGAATAACCATCCTGAAAACCTTTCTTTACCAAATTCACTTGTTCATTTCTTTCCAAGTTTGTCTCCTGTAACATGTTTGCACGCTACATTTTTTAATATAGTTCACTATTCTTTTTTTTTTTTATCTGTGAGACCATTGGCAATTAAAGACATTACAGAAGCATCAGTTTATTTAAAAGTTGTTATGCTCACCTCTTATATATAACACTTTTTTGTTAAATGTCTAGTTCCAGCATTTGTGTTACATGCATACACTGTTTGGCAGGTTGAACTTTTATATAGTTTGTTGTCATATCTATTTGAGCCTATGTCACATGTTACAAAACTTTTTGTTTTATTGAGAGCCCTCAAACAAAAAAACAACAAACAAACCTCTAATACCCCATTTCAAACCTATTAATTTAATACTAGCACAGAAAACTGTATACATATTCAAGTATTGATGTTTTGCCGTCCTAATAGGAACAAATGTCCCAAACCGACAGCCACACTGACAGACTTGAGTTAATCTAAAAGAAAGGTTATCCATGCTAAGACGCATGGTGCAGCCTGTGCTTCTGCTAAATGCTAACTGGTTTTGTCTTATCTTTGTAGCTCTCCCATCTGGGAAAACCCCCAGAATGCTTTCATAGAGCATTATTATCTCCTAGCCAGCTTCTCTTAACATTATTGTCTCCTAGCCAGTTTCTCTTTTTCTTTGTTTTTTCCACAGCCAATCACTCTCCTCCAGACTGCAACTAATTTCTCTTTATCAGATTGTCTCCATGGAGACATGAGAACCAGACAGCTAATTTCTCATTGTCAGATTATCTCCATGGAGACATGAGGACCAGATGTATAATTGCTACTAAGCATACATTCATTTGTTAGAAAAAAAGCCTCATAATATTCAGTATTCTTTTTCATTTACTTTCTCTTAAAACTTGTTACTAAATCAATCTAAGGTCCTTAAACTAGTCATTCACCCACACAAGAATGAGAAAAAGCACATTATTTTTTCTTTTGTCATGCCTTTTTAACAAGGCTTTTTTTGTTACATTGCAGTGCCTACATTTCTTAAAACTTAAAGAGAGATGGGAGGACAGGAGAAAAAAAGAACAGTAGCACCTATTTACAATCCCCATTATACTTAAAAAAAAATAACTGACAAAAATTTACTTTAAAGCATGCAAAGAGAACTATAGCATGCAAAGAAAATCATATACCACAAAAATAGTACTGTTAAGAAAAATGTTTTCTTTACATAACATTAACTTTTTCCCCTCTCTTCCCCAAAGCATTTTTCCAAACATTAATGACATGAAGTAGGGTATTTACAGGCCCCCACAAGTCTAACAAATTCTGAAAAAATTCCAATATTTCCAGATTTTCTTGGTCTGTCATATTTTGTAAAATATAATTATTGCATTGTAATCCCACATTGTTTCTGGTTTTATTACTGTTTATCTCCTCCTTCTATATCCTGTGTCTGCTTCATTTCCAATGTACTCTTGATTCTTCTAGCCAACTCTCCTGCTTCCTTCCTTCTCTCCAACAATTTCTGTTGAAACAGTGAAAGAGGTTTCACAGGTCAACTGTCTCTGTGGTCTTTATTACCAGAAGAACAAGAACCTCTTCCTGTTTTGCAGCTCACTTTTTGTTTGACAAACGTTTTATTTTCTCCTTAGCATGTACTTCATCAAAAAATGATTTTGTCCATCCAGGGAAGAATACCTTGAAGAAAGCTGAGTACAGCAGTTTGAATCTCACATCTACGTCTCAATATTCCCTGAATAGTGGAATGAATTGACTCCTCTTCTGCTTGGTGTAAAATGAGTAACTATTCTCCACAAATACTCTGCTGTCTCCCACTTTCAGTATGTTGTCCTTCTGCCAGGTTTGTCAGAATCAATGCCTTCTGCTGGTAGTACTGCATATTTATCATTAAAGGTCTAGGTGTGGAGCATACACACAATGTGCCCCTTCAGCTTAACAACTCCTGCTGTGGAATACCAGTCCAGTTGTTTATTTGTGCTTTTATAAAATTAATGCAGTCTGTTCCTTCCAGCTTCTCTGGTATAGCTGAAAATCTCAGGTTTTCCCTATGTGCTCTGTCCACTAATTCTGTTATATTTTGAAACCTCTCTTCCTGAACAGTCGCATATTCAGCCAGCCTTTTCTTCATTTCATCCTCTGATTTTTGCAGCTTTTTCACCTCATCTGAATATCTGTTTAAAACTTCTTCCATTTTTTCCACCCTTTTGATGTTTGTGTTGATATACTCCATCAGTGTTTCATTTATTTTAACTAAGTCTCTGTGCAATTCTCATATCTTCCTGTAGGCTACTGGAGTCATGTCTGGAGGTTGTGTTGCTTTTTGCTGAACAGCTGCAGAACTTTCCCTAGTCAGTGTTTCTTCCTTCCTTTTTTGTAGTTGATTTTTTTCCAGGTGCACTGTATTTTTTTTGCCTGGCATCCAGGCAGAACACTTACTAGCCAGTTACTGAAATGTAACCATAAACACAAAAGTCTAATGGCCTTCTCTGCTGAGTTTCTGTTTTCACACTTGAAGAGCTAGCGTTAAGCTGTTACTTGATGTTCAGCCACCTTGGAAGTCAATTTAGATATTATCTTGACAGATGGTCATGATCAATTCAGAAAAGGGCAACTTGTATCAAAGCAGACTGTCTTCATATGGTTGCCTTATGGTATTACCTTCTGTTATATTTACCACAATAAGGCAAATCCAGGCAAGGTCAAGGCTCACTCCAGATTTTTGGCTTCATCTGTTGCTTCATGGAACTTAATGGAAAGGTTTGGATTCTAGAAGCAGCAAGTTGGTAGACTGTACATATCATTACCAAGCACTACAAAATTGATTCTTTCTCTTGGTCTTGGGCAAGCTTTGCTAGGACCACTCTCCAGGGGCTCCTGGACCCTCATCCTTCATCCACCCAGTCAGTTTTAGCTATGGTAGTCTACCTGTATGGTTAAGACCACTGCAGCTATGATGAAATGGTGAACATAATACAGTTATCTAAGTAACCTTACCTTAGCAGTCTATGATCACTGCTTCAGGAGCCACTGTATCCCTCCACCCCACTTTTTTTTTTTGCCAGAGTAAGGACTGACTGAGGACTTATATTTTAGTTTTCTAGAAATTACCTCTTTCAGGACTCAGTGACGAAACCACACTTTTTCTTCATCCCTGCCCAAGCTGGTAGCAGTTTTGATGCGTGGAAGGAGCAATTAAACTTTAGAAGCTGTCCGACTTTTGCATCCTTAGCAGGATGTATCCTATATATAGCTAAGGCTTTTGTAGCAATGATCATTCATGATCTACTGTAATGATTTACTTTTTACTTTGAGACAGGTTATATACCTCCATGTTTTTCTCCAGAACCAAGAATTAGGGGATTAAAAATTTTACACACACTGGATGTCCACAGGCTGCTCAGTTGCTATATTGACAGGACAAAACATTCAGAAATTCTGATCAATTTTATTTCGTATGAAGTTTAGAATAAGGGATAATCCATGTCAAAATAGAGACCTTCTAAATGCTTTTCCCATGCTATTGCTTTTCGTTACTCTCACCATAACAAGACACATCCAGGCAGAGACGAGACCCACTCTCCCAGGGCTTTGGTTACTTTTGTGTCTTTTTAGAAAATAGTAGTCTGCAGAAATGTACTAGAGGCAGCAACTTAGTCATATCTGCATATATTCACCAAGCACTACAAATTAGACTTTATCTAGGTTCAGAACAGGTATCATAGGAAACTTTTCCAGGGTCTCCTGGTCTTTGATATTTCCTCCCTTTCTTTCTAAGCTGTGGTATTCTACCTATATAGCTTAGGCTACTGTAACAGGGTTCTAGTGATGAACATAGTACATTTGTGCAAGTACACTTACCGTAACAGAAGATGTCCAAATAGATCACTGTTGCCAAAGAAATACCCTCCCTGCATCCCCTTTATTGCATTATGTTTTATGCTAGAGTATGAATATTTTCCTTTTCCCTTTTTTCCCAAGGACATACTTAGTGTGAGAGCTCTAACCTACCTTACTGTGAGGCAGGAAATTTCTGAAAGTTTGACACCATAACCACTGAATATATACCAGTCTCCTCAAACTGTTATATATTAAGGGCATATAAAAGGTGCCCTTAAGCTTTGGAAGCTGGCCGGTTGTCATATCCTGGGGGTGGATATCATATAACCCATATAGCTTAGGCTACTGAAACAGTGGTCTATTTGAACATCTACTCTTATGGTTTCTTCTTAGTTCATTTACAAAGTTTGGGAGCTTTAAGTTATTCCTCTTCACTAGTATAAGTTTTCTGAGCTTGACTTTGTTTTTAAGTTTTTATTCATTTGCTAACTATGCAAGTCCACTTGACACAGGTGTTCCTTTTCATGGATGACCCAGGAGCACACTCTGGTTAATTTACTTGCTCAGAGTCATATAGTAGTCAAATGGACATGGAGGTAATCAAACTGTCCCCTGGACTACAGGAAACTGTTACTTAACTGATGCATCTTTAAGAAGCATAGCAAGTGATGAACATGCATGTATCAATAGTGGGCACATGTTGTACCTAGTGCCATTTTGAAAGTGCAACCAGAGAGTAAGCTTGTGAGAATAAATGTAGTTAGCTTGTATATACGTTACCTAAGTTGAAGTTAATAGCTGTAACGTGTTTTATTTATATAATAAAGCTGCTTGAACAGACCCCATGAAGACTCATCTGTTACATCCAAAACAAGACGAGTGGCATGGTGTCAGAACCGGGATTCCAGAGATTGATATTCAGAGCCATGAGATGCAGTGATAATAGTGAAGATAAACTAAGAGAAATGAACACAAAAAAGAGCCAGAAAAGAACCAAAGGTAATGAAAACTTGCACAAACAGTTTACTTTATAAAAAAGATAAAATGGAGCATTACAAGGGCACAAACCACATTATTAAACAAGCGAGAGGCACAAAAGGTTTATTAATTAAGCGAAATGTTTAAGATTAAGATATTAAAGCAAAGCGAGTATGTGTAAAGTGAAATTAATGTGTTTAAAGCAAAACGGGAATGTTTAGAGCAAAACAAGCACAATGGGCATGAAAAGAGGTTAAACGAGCAAAACGAATATAACAAGGGTAAAAATGGCACATTGAGCATAAATAAAGCAAGGCGACTGCATGTTTTTTTGGCAAATAAAGCAAGGCGACTGCATGCTTTTTGGCAAAGTGTAGTGTTTTGGCATAACTACAACTTCGTATTTTATTAAGGGCATAACTAGAGTTATTCGAAGTATGTCAAAGTGTGTAAAAAGTGCTTACAGTGTGTCCTTATTGCCGTGCCTGCATCTGAAGAGTTTATCTGTGTGCAAAGTGCAACTATTTCGTAAAGTACAGTCGAAGTATAGCCATTTCGAAAAGTTTCTTGTGCTGGGTGTGTCTATTTGTAAACTACCACCATTACAGAGTGTTTCTTGCCCTGTAAAGAATTATCCAGAAAAGTACCGCCATTTTGGGAAGTGCCGTATACTGTTTATTCACAAAGTGCATTTAATTCGAAATGTTTCTCTCTCCAAGCTTCTTTTGGCCACTTCATTTGCACAGTTCTGTTATTTGAAATGTTTCTTAAAATGATGATAAATGATTTTTGATGCACAACAATTTCGAGTGTGTCAAAGTGCAAAACTCCATTATATAGAGGCTTGTTGTGCCATTGATTAAAATTACAAATACTGGCATAAATTTCTGGCATATGTGTACATGTGTGTATTCTTGCATATTTGCAAAATCCTTCACTGGTATGTGTTAATATGGCAGATGGATTTTTGAAAGCCCTCACCACTTGTATTTGATGAGAATATTGCAGAGAATTGGAGAATATTTGAACAAGGGTACGATATTTTTATACAAGCAGCTTATTCCGATAAAGATGCATGCACCAGGGCATTCATTTTGTTAAACCTAGCCGGGTCAGAGGCCACTGAAAGAGAGAGTTCATTTGTGTATGCACCAGCAGTATATGAGAGGGAAGGTGAAAATCATCATATTATTGTACAGGTTACTGAATCGAGGAAGACCCTGAGTGTTTGAAGTGCAAATTCAGAGAAATGTGCAACCCCTAGATAAATATTGCATTAGAGAGGCATTTGTTTTACTCAAGAGATCAGAAACCAGGGGAAACATTTGCAGCTTATATTGCTGACCTGAGAAAGAAAGCTAAAACGTGTTGGTTTGGTGACTTAAAAGTTGCTGTGAAAAAGATTTTGCTTTGTGACAGTGATTTAACTTTGAGTAAAGCCATTGAGATTTTCCAAGTCCATGAAGTTACAGAAAGACACACAAATATGCTTGTAAGTGACAGGAGCGTGATTTCAGCGAGCTCCAGAGCCAATGTAGATAGCACGCAACATGTGGCAAGCAGAAGTAGGCCTACGCACGTGGCAGCCACAGCCTCTGCTAGTTCATCAGGGAAACCACATAGTTTTCAAGCAAGTTCTAAGAAAGGAACATGCTCAGCGCAGTACAAGTATGAATCAGCAAAACCCAAATCCAGCTTTGTTGTTGTTGTGTCTTTCGGCTTTTCCCGGTTAGGGGTCGCCACAGTGGAACTCCGGTCCACTAATGATTGGCAGTAGATTTTTACGTGCCGAGTTGCCGGCCCTGACAACAACCTTCAATGAAGGTACGCCCATTCACGCATGTCTCCACACAGAAGACGCTCTAGCTGAGAATCGAACCGGACGTCTTACTGTGAGGCAACAACGCATATCCTAGTTCCAATTTTTCAGAAGCCATTTTCTCAGTGTGTGCTGATGTTTTCGATGACAAGTTGGGCAAACTTCTAGTGAAGTATTCTATGAAGTTAGACCCAGAGGTCAGTCCAATAATCAGACCAGCGAGAAAAGTTCCAATAGGTATTCAAGATAAAGTCAAAGCTCAGTTGGATAAAATGGTACAGTAAGGTGTAATTTGCCCACTTACAGAACCAACTGAATGGGTGTCGTCCATGGTAGCAGCCCACAAGAAAGGCTCAGATGAAATCAGAATATGTATTGACCCAAGAGTTTTGAGCAAATCATTAGAGAGACTGCATCATCCAATGCATACAGTCGAAGAGGTTGCAGCCCTAATACCGAATGCCACTGTTTTTTCTGTCTTGAATGCAAAAAGTTAATTTTGGCAAGTGATGTTTGATCGCAAATCCTCATTACTGACTACTTTTGGTACCCCGTTTGGCAGATATGGATTCCTGAGGATGCCATTTGGAATAAATTCTGCAAGTGAAGTCTTCCAAAGTGTAATGGAGCAAATTTTTTCAGGTTATCCTTGTGCTATAATAGTAGATGATTTATTGGTTTTAGGCAATGGTGAAGCACAGCATAACAGAAACCTTAAGAGAGTTCTAGACAGAGCATGAGAAGTGAACTTCAAGCTCAATCCTCTAAAGTGCAAATTCAGACTACCAGTTGTTACGTATGTAGGTCATTTATTTACCAGCACTGGCTTAAGACCAAACCCATCTAAGCAAGCAGCTATTCTTGAGATGACAGCACCAGATAATAATCTCTACAACATTTCCTTGGCGTAGTGAATTATCTAGGCAAGTTCATACCAGACTTCAGTGAGTTGACAGCACCTTTAGGAGAGCTAATGTGCAAAAATGTTGCATGTTCATGGTTGAAACAGCACCAGAAGACATTTGAAAACCTTAAGCAGAAAATTGCCACTCCGCCTACATGAATATACTATGATATCAATAAACCAGTTACTCTTTCCTGTGATGCTTCAAAATTTGGTCTTGGTGCAGTTATTCTTCAGGAAGGCAGCCCAGTAGCCTATGCATCTAGAATGGATCCCCTTCAAAACATCAAATGGTCATAACATCTAAGCTCAGAACATTGAGACCATAACGTCTAAAATTCATAACATCGAATTTCATAGCATTGAAACTTTGCATCACAATTTCAAAACCTATAAATCATATGTAAATAACATCCCCTCCACCTAAAACAATACCAAAGTAGTAAACACACTTTGTACTACATTTCTGCAGGGAGGCAAGCCCCCCTGCATCCCCCCACACCCCCGTAAATTAAATATACTAACTTCGAAATCGTACTACAGTGGGGGAAAAAGTTAATTTCCTAACCCCAATGTAGTTTCTCCTTTCATTTTCTAAAGATCCTACTTTCAGCTCTTTTATCTCCTCTTCATTATTCAGTACTTCAGCTATAGGTGCTTTAGATTTTGATTTCCGTTTTCTAGTAATTCATAGGAAGTTATTAGGCTATTGACCCTGAGGCCCTTTCATGCCTAGCCAAGAATTTAGCCCATGTTCCGGCAAGTCAGCACCCGATGCCCCTGTCCATCAGGGACACGGGTGGAATGCCAGGGGTGTATTTTCTCTTCCTCATCCATTTATCCAGGTTGCTGTTTAAAAGGTTAATAAAGTACTCTGCTTGACGTGGATAGGGAGTCTATTCCACAGAAGGGGGAGTCTCTGGGACACATCTATCTTGACAACAAGTCCTATTGGTGTCACAGACCAGGTTGAGGTTGCACATGTGGGTTACTCAATTGGACATAGACTTGCGGATATGCAGCAGTCCCATCAAGGTGGGGCATGAGATTGCTTTGTATGCCAGACAGAGGTCACCTCTGAGGAGTCTGTATAGGGACAGGGCTTTTAGCCTATCTGTATAGGGTAGATGTTTGAGGCCCTGGGTTCTCCTGGTGAGGAATCTCTGTGATCTCTCTAGCTGCTGCATGTGCTTTGTGAGGTACATGCCAAAAGGGGCATTGTACTCAATAATGGGTCTTATAAGAGAAGAACACAGGGATGCTATGACCTTCTTGTCCCTGGATGAGATATCTGTATTAATGAGGTGGGCAATGTAGAAAGCTTTCTGTACAACGGAGGCAATATGGTGGTCAAAAGTCAATTTGCTATCGGTCTGGATGCCCAAGTCTTCGCAACTGATTGTGTGCTTAGGGTCTTAATTGCTTTTTTTGGGCAACCAGCATTAAACTTAAGACTTTACTATGTCTGGGTAATTCAGATGTTGTATCCCAGCTCAAAATAATCATTTCCTTATTTACAACCATTTGCTCCCCCAACATTTCTAACAATGTGCTCTGTAGGGAGTTTTTAAAATCTGCCAAAGTATTACATTTTCAAAAAAAGTGTCCATTTCTCTCTGTCTCTCTGTGTCCCATCACAGCTCCAGCATGTGCTGTCTACCTGAGTAAAAATTCTCTGAAGTCAGCCTGCAGCATACCATTACCTGTACAAGCATTTCCAAGCTAAATTCCTTAACATTTTGGATTTTGTTGCATACTTGGCAGGCCATGCAGATGTCCTCCTATTGTACTTTTGTATATTGCCTTTCAATTTTCTTTTCCCAATCTTTTCTGATCTCCTCATATTAATTCTTATCGCACAATATTGTTTGTGCCCTATTAGTTATGAATTTTTTAAACTGCAATTTTAGTCTGTTAAAAATTCTATCAGGACTGGTCTTTTCAGACGCTGGTAAAGTGCCTCTGATGCCTTGTTTTTTGCAATTGTAACTGCTGTCTTTAGCCTTTTTGTTTGACCAGGCTAAGAAAGAATACTGCAATAGACCATTAGCAGAGTTTACTTGTAATACTATGGGCATAATTTATGCATTTAAGTGTCCCTGCAATCTTTTCTATATAGGTGAGAGTAAAAGGTCATTTAAGGTTAGATTGCAGGAACACATTCGTGATATTAAAAATAACAAGAAAGAAAGTCCTATTGGTTCTCATTTTAATTCTGTACATGGGGGAGTTTATTCAGAATTGAGAGGTTGTATTCTTAAACAAATTAAAGCAACAAACGTAACTTGTTTGAAAAATAAGTTATTGTTTAAAGAAGCTGTTTTTATTCTAAAGTATAACACTCTGACACCTGGTGGACTTAACCAGGAATGCAATTGGAAATATTTATTGTAGAGAATTAATTAGGAGAATTAATTATATTATATTGTTTAATTATTTTATTTGTTTAATTGCTTTGTTTCTCTTAATTGATGCTTCTTTATAAGAGGTGCTCTTTTTTACCATTATCTCCTGGAAGGCTTAATGCCGAGGCGCTAGAGAGGTTTTGTGCTTTTATTAAAGGATATATTACTGGCTCTGTTGTTTGAAAATCTTTTGTTTTGCATTTGGTGGTTCTGAATTGGATGTGTTATGGCCAGTGATTCTTCCTTTATAGAACTACCCCGAATATTTTGCGAAGATGGGGTAAGGCGCGGTCAGCCGACTATGGAACAATATTTGGGCCAGTCTAGAGAGACTACAGAGGTGAGAGATCCAACTGGAAGGTACCTCAATGCCTAAAACAAATGATGCTGGTAAATCTTGGGAAAGAATTTTGGTGGAGGGGGTTAAAAAAAGACTGCTTAACCCCTTTCAGTGTGTGTGTCAACCTAATGTGGTTAATATTTCTTCAGAGAATTCTTTACGTTTCAGTATTTTAAGTCTGCAACATTACATAAATCTTGATATAACACCAAGAGGGTTACGTTTTGTTAAATCTCCTACTACTACGTTTGATACAACTGATGCAGTAGACAAACAGTTTGAAACTAGGTGAGCTTCAGCAGCCCACAAATGTGTAATGGAATGGTTACATATTCTTATTGAGAAAGACATAGTTAAGCAATGCAAGATAAAAAAAAGACACTGAGACTTGTTGCACTAATTTGTCTGCACAGTTTAATTTGGAACATTTTAATCAAATATTGGGCAGCTACAATGTGAAGTTGCAAGAGGCTTCAAATGACATTATTAAAAGAAAGATCAACAAGTTAGAGAGAGATATACAGGACTATAATAGTGGCTATGCCTTTAAGAAATTAGTTAAACGTAAGCAACAGAAGCGACAGCGTGTGGGCGGAGCTAATTTGAAACATAGTGTTTCTTCTGTATTGTCGGAAGCAGCTAGTAGTATGGGGGAATCAGAAGAGGAGGCAGCTAATTTTCCACCATTGCTGAGACCACAACATCCGGAATATCTACGCAGCAATTTTCAGAATCAGCGAGACAACTATGGAAGGAAGAGAGGGCGTACAGATGATAACAGAGATGGACAATATCTGAGGTATGATAACCTCCAGAAACAGACTAAATATTAATGTTCAGAAAGTATTGTCGTTATTAGAAGCTACTGAAATTAATACTGAAAGTAATTTTGTTGTAAATGTATCTGGTTGCACCTTAGATGAATGTGAAATGGCCATACTGAGATACAGTTTGAAATTTATACCTACTGCTCTTCCTAGGAAGCATGTCACATGTATTGAAGGTTTTCAGTTGATACGCAAACTACATTTATATGCTTTTTTTTGAAGAAGATGTGTTTACAGAAGTTATAGATGAATATAATGATTCAGATTCTGGGGATGTTTTTTTTCTTGTGAATCTTCCTTATTGGATTGTAATGATGAAGTAAATGTTTATTGCTCATTAGACACTGTGAAAGTACCATTTAAAAGTACTTTTATTCCACCTTTTAGGCATGAAGACATTTCCCATTTTTCATCTGATACATCATTCAGTTGATATTTTTATGAAATTTCGGGGTAATAAAAATGTTATATGCTATAAATTAAGTAAAAAAGAGTGGCAAACTTTACAAAACATGAGTAAGAGAAAATATTTAGTTATAAAGCCCTCTGATAAGGGTGGTAAAGTAGTGGTATTACATTTTACTCAGTATTTAAAAATGTGTATGGATCATTTAAGTATGAGAGATGTATATAAAATATCTAGTATTGTTGAATATGAACAAGCCATGAAAAATTTCAAAGATATTTCACTAAAAGGTTTTAGACTTTGGTATTTGTCTAAAAAAAGACTTAGATGTTAAATTTAATACAGACAATTGTACCCTAGCTAAGTTTTATTGTTTACCTAAAGTACACAAAGATCTAGTAGATCTGCCGGGTCATCCCAAAGTAGCAGCTAGTAATAATTTTTTGCACAATATTGGAATCATATTGCATTATTTAACTAAATTTGTAACAACTTTAGATTCCTACATAAAAGACTCTTTTGACTTCTTAGATGAGATTAAATGTGTGTTCTGGGAGGAAGATTATTATTGGATTACATTAGATGTTAAGAGCCTGTACACAAATATTAGACATTCAGTAGGAATTGAGGCCCTTAAATTCTTTTTGGGTGATAGTCCAGTTTTGAGTTACATTATTGAATTAATTTATTTTAGTTTAGTTAATATTTTTTTTTTAATTTAACCAGGTAGGTTATCAACAAATATATGGTATGGTATTAAGTCAGGGAAAGCAGCAAACTCAGATGAGGTCATGGCAGATAGGATGAAGATGTTGGGTGAGTTAGAGAAGAAATGGCACTTGAGCGTGCTCAAAGGAATATGGGAGAGAAAGACATCCCAGATAACTGGAGAATAAGCATACTAGTGCCAGTGTACAAGAACAAAGGGAGCTTTCACAGCTGTGAGTAGTATAGCAATATCCAAGTTATGTCACAGTACATGAAAATTCTGGAGAAGGATGACTGATAAATATGCAGAGT
Organism: Protopterus annectens; assembly: GCF_019279795.1. Taxonomy (NCBI): domain Eukaryota; kingdom Metazoa; phylum Chordata; order Ceratodontiformes; family Protopteridae; genus Protopterus; species Protopterus annectens. The sequence continues at coordinate 866,537,904 of NC_056744.1, forward strand.
AGTAAAAAGTAAGATGGGAGATGAGCAGTTTGGATTTATATCAGGATATAGTACAACTATCCCAGTGTTTGCCATGAGACCCACACTTGTGAAGAAGCTAGCAATGAAGAGTCCAACTGTGCAGTCCTAGACTCAGAGAAAGCATATGTCAAGGTCTCAAGAAAGCTGATTTGTGCAGTCCTGCAATGATTGAAAGCCCCAGAAACACTTGCAGAATTAGTGCAGGCTTTGTATAAGGGCCCAATGACATAAGTCTGAACCATGTTTCAACTCACAGAGGGGTTCTCAGTGGGAGTGGATGTTCATCAGGGTTCATCTCAGAGCCTGCTATTCTTACGGTTGATGGACTACAGTTGCAAACTGATTGAAGGGGACAGATCAACAAAGTTGGCATTGCAAACTCTGGGCAAGAACTTCAGCAATGAACAGGGGAATGGCATGCAAAACAGAAGGCATGTGGAATGAAACTGAGTACAGATAACAGTTTTAATGACAGCAAAAGGGGAAAATCGGCACAATGTATCATGGATAGTGTGTGACAGAAGAATGCCAAAGAAATGTAAGGTGTGCAGAACAGTGGTGGAACCAGTACTGCTATTTGGTACAGAAACCTGAGCAGTGAAGGCAGAGCAACTGACAAAGCTAGAGGTGAAGATGATGAAGTCCATAAGACTAGTGGTAGGATGCACACTGTGGGATAAACAAAGCCCAAGTATTTTCATTTGCAGAATAGGTCAAATAAAACAGATCACAGTAGATCTGGCAAGCAGAAGATAATCTGTTGAAGATAATTTGGACAGATTTGAAGAAGACCAGAGGAAATGAGGGTGTACTGCAAATGGATGACTGTATTGTGTGAGAGGACTGTTGAAGAAGGTAGTAGAGAGAGAGAGAGAGACTGAATCAAAAGAGATGGCAACAGATGACAAAACACCCTGGCCCTTATAAAAAATTGGGAAGAAAAGGGTTGATGGTGCCTTGTAGTCATTCCTGTTAGTAAAATCTTCTTACTCCATTCCCATGTTAGCTTATTTCTTAGAATACTTTCTATTGCTTTATGTATATAGTATTCTGTGTGGTTGTTGCTAATGTTCATTATTCCCACTGCTGCAGTAAGCCTTTAGGCTATATGGATTGTGTCTTACCCAAAATACGACTGTCCTGCTTCCAAAAGCTCTGGCTTCTGCCCTACAGTTCAACTGTAACTGCTGATTGGTTAGCCTTAAGGAGGGAAAACCAGCAGTGAAAAATATTTCATACTTTCATGCCAGGTTGTAAAGAAGTAGCTCAGAGATTTCACAAGAGCAGCACCTGCCACTTCAGCTCCTTTCTGGCAGGTAAGTGTCCCCTTTTCTTCCAAGTCAGTCTGTAACTAGACATCCCACAGATTTTGCTTGGGGGACAGTTTCTGTTTCAGACAAACCAAAGCACATAAATATAAAATCGATGTTGGCTGTGTTCTTTGCCTTAAAATCTCTCCATCATCCATGGTCTCCAAGATCTTCTAGGGTGATTATAGAGAACACCACTGTAATGTGGTACGTCAACAAGCAAGGAGGCATAAGGTCATGTTCTTTATGCAGGCTGGCTAATGATTGCTTGGAAGGTAGCTCTTCAGAACTCTTTAACCCTCCAAACATACTGCATTCCTTCATGTCAAAACATAATGGCAGACAGGCTAAGCAGGATCAGGACAGACACTCATGAATGGAAATTAAATGAGGTTGTCTTCCAAGAATTGATCCAGTTATTGGGATGTCCTAGAGTATATGTTTGCCTCCTTTCAAAACAGACAACTTAACAGATTCTGCTCCAGGACTCCATGCAAACAGACCTGGAAAAACAGACACTTTCTCATTCCCATGGATGAGATTATTCCTTTATACATTTATTTATTTATTTTATTTTATTTTACATTTGTTAACTGGGTAGAGCCCGGCTGGGCAAGTAGCCCGTTTTCAGCAGAGATCCGGAGAGAGAAGCTGCATAACAGTAGTACAAAAAGATTACAAAAATTTTAAAAAGATTTACAAATAATATAAAAAACATTTGACAGTTGTCAACAATCACAATTTACAAAAAGGTATCCAGGATAATTCTAAAGATTTAGAAAGATTTTCCAAAAAATATGGTGACCCTGTTTTAGAAAAATCCAAAAAAAAGGCCAGCACAGCAGTGTGGTAAAACCAACCAATTTTAATGTATCATAAGCGCATTAAACACATTAGGGGTAGGGTTGAATAAAAGCCCAAACCCTACAAAAAATCAGACCAGTTTTGGCTTTATTAGCCTTCCTCAGTGTCAAACAAAATAACAAGAGCACATAGCTATTTATATAAATCATAATAATTAGAGAAAATTGCCCATTGGTCAGTTATAGATGCTCATTTAATACGGGGGAAAAAGCCCTCCCAACTTAATTATCCACTTTTTCTCTGTAGAATTAAGGATGGAATACCATCCACATTTATTACTTCTGTCTCCATTTATCTTGTCAATAACAGTGAATCTGAAAGAGGTAGTGTGTTGTTTTAATGTATGCTTATAAAGGGTGTTAGACAGTCTTTTGTTTTTGATATCACTGAGATGTTCAGTGATGCGTAACTGTAAAGGTCTAGAGGTCTGCCCAATATAAAAATTCAGAACATGAACACGTGGCAAGACATACAATCCAATCCAAGCAACAATTTGATAAAAATGTTACATCATACCCCTGGCCAACTCCTACTTTCCTATACTACAGCAAAAAAATGGAACTCACTTCCTTCCCTTCTAAGAGCCACTACAAACTATGAACACTTTAAATCTCTTCTTCATTCTCACCTTTTCCAAAATTGGAAATGTAATTGTATACTTCCTACCTAGATCTCAATTTATCCTAGTTCCATCCCACCCCCCTGGTTCCCCTTTTTCTGACTCTCTCCCTAGCTCCCCTCTCTTCTTCATTATCTCCTCCTTCCTCCCTGAATGAACCCTTTATTTTCCTTCTAGTGCTATGCTTACTCTCACCTTAAATCTTTTGACCTTTTTCTCAAGGTGTTCTCCTGTACTCAACCACAATTTGAACATTAGTTATCTGTTCTTTTTCTATCCTCTTCTGACACCTCTCCTTTAATTTTCTTTGCTTCTTATTCGTTTCTCCCATGCATCCCTGCTCTTGCATTCAAACTCTATCTATAATTTCCTTTCCTTTCCTACTTTACTAACATTCACAGTTGCACTAATATATCTTTTTCTTATGTATAGTGCCCAATGCACCTCATTCTTGTTTGGAAATTGTTAAAGTATTATGCTATTAGAACAGAGTGTGTTTTTGTGTGTATTAGTTTAGATCTGTTCTGCTGTGTTTTTGTGTGTAATGTATTATCATGGAGCTTTTCTCCCCGGGCCTCCACTGAAAACGGGCTTTCGGGCCCAGTGGACTTCCCCGGTTATCAAACTGGAAATAAATAAATAAATAAATAAATCATATCATGCTGATTCTCCCCTAAGATCAATTAAGTGTGCTTACTATGCAGTGGATGCTGTGTCTAGGGCATAAAGTACAGTAATGGACAGAAATGCATGAGCAAGATTATTGAATTTCCCTGGTGGTGATAGGTCTCATTTACTAAATGCACCTTTTGCACAGTAGAACATTTGTTTGGGAATTCACACATGAAATATTAAAGAAGCTGGAAGAAAGATGAAAGTTGGTACAGAGTCAAGCAAGTATTTTTGCCTCCTATCCCTTAGTATTCAAGGAATCACCCTTCTTCCTTTAGTCCATTTTCATCAAAAGCCCTTTAAATCCTTTCAGCAAAATCCTTCCAAACAACAGTAAAGGAAAAAATGTCAGGGAGATTCACAAAGGAAATAAGATGGATCCCAAGGCTGCTACTTTTAAAAGAAGTATCAGTGACTGTGCCGCTTTACCCCTCAATTCAACCATTCTTCCCAAATTTTAGTCAGTCAGTCCCTCCTGCTGCCTTCATCTCTGGAAATGAATAACTTCAGATGCCTGGGTTCTAAAAAATAATCCAAACTGGTTACAGACTCCTGTGGGCATCCCCTCCATCTCAAGTGGGAATCCCTCCTCCAAAAAAAAAAAAAAAAAAACAACTTTTCTCAAATCTTGTTAGATGTGCTATTTCAGGAAGTGGAAGAACCATATTCTTTATCCTGATGAGACAGAGGGTTACTCAAGATTTCGCTGGTTCCCAGTAAAGAAGGCACATGGAGACCAATTTTGGACTTTTCAAAAGTTAAACACCCTTCTTTTCATCCCAAAATTCAAGATGCTCTCCTTAATAATCCTTTTTTTTCCTCTCTTGTTTCCAAGGCATTTCTGATCACTGTAGACCTCAAAGATTCCTACCTGCCTGCACATTCCAATTCAAAAAGAGCACAGAAAGTACCTAAGATCCTTTGCCTTTGTATTACACTTTCTGTGTATATCTTTGCCTGTTAGTCTTTGTACTACTCCAGGAGTTTTCACAAAGTGCTTGGCACCAGTCATAGCCCTTTGTAGGCATCAACGCATTCATATTTCCCCTGTATGGACAGTTGCCTCATTTCAGCTGCCTCTGTCTAAGATACCCTAGCAGCTCGACATCTTGTCAGCACTACAAGTTTTAAATTAAACTTGAAAAAGTTTTGTTTAAGCCCCTCTCAGGGGTTAGTGTTTCTAGGTTGCCTCATGGACACACATCAATCCACTGCTTACCTCCCTCCAAACAAAATGTTATGTTTCCAGCATCACTTTTTATATCTGACCAATCAAAACATCTCCAGCAAGGGAGTTCCTCACAATTCTGAGTTACATGGCTTCATCCATTGTGATGGTCCTATTTGCAAGTCTGCAAATGAGAAAAATCCACTCAAGTCAGTCTGGGTCTAACATCTTCATCCATTTTTTCAAATTCCAGTGCTAAAATTCATCAGGAAGGAACTCCTACGAAAAGGAGAGGAAGCACCATCTTGGAGAAAAAGACCCATTAGACCCAGCTTCATGATAGACCCATTTCAATTTTAAAATATGATTGCAAAGTGTTTGTCTATACTAGCTAAAAGAATGGCAAAGGTGTTGCCAAAATTGATAGATATGGATCAGTACAGTTTTGTGGAAGGGAGGCAAACATTTTATAAGATTATTAGAACAATGATGATCCAGATGGAAGCAGAATATAAGAAAATATTGCTGCTGTTTGTAACAACCTTACTTAAACCCAGGGCAGTGACTAAGGAGCCTCAGTCCTCACCAATGTCTCCAGTAAGGAAGTGTCACTGAAAGCAGGGATAGAAATACACAATTTCCCCTAAGAGTACACCGGGAACAAGCTCCAAACCTAGGACTGGACTATATGCTTCACTCCAGGTCTCCAAATGAGTCTTCACACTAACCACTGCAAAGCCCTGTGTCCCAGTTCTAGGTGTTTGATGCACTCACTCTTAAATATTTGACATTCACACACACAAACACACTTGGGAAAGACTGGCACAGATTTACCTGGTGTGTCCTCTTTCCCAAATTACAAGGTAATGGCTGCTACCAGTCAGATACCACAATACTCTTCAAAAGGGGTATTCTGTTGTATTGGGTAAATTAAATATTAATATAAATGGTAGCTTATAATCCAAGTAGTAAGACTTTTCAGAGTGGCCCTGGTGTTATCACAATAAGCATAAACCACCCTCAGATTACTAAAAGTACTTTCTAAATAATCAGACACAATAAAAGGTAGTAAAATATTTAATAATAAATAAAATGATTTAAAATGTATACATTTGAATAACTGATTCTAATAAACCACAGAGTTTCGCACACAGGAATTATGAAAATAACACTGTAGGATAGGATTCACACTGATGGTAGAAAGACTCTGTGTAACTGTAGTTCACTAACTGTCTAAGGATTAATTGTCCCTGTCTAGTCTAATTAACTGAACAAGACAAAATGATACTCTTACTTCTGCAAGGTAAAAATAAGAATATATGTCCACCCTTCAGGCTGTTGTCGTTCCTCAGCGACTGGAATAGCAACTCCTACTTTTTCTGCCTAACAGCTCTGGAAAACAAAACTACCGATCCGGAAAACAATGGACTACTGAACAACAACTGAGCAACTACAACTACTTAACTTTTACTGACTCAGAACCTGCTTTTATAACATAATTTTTTAAAAAGTTACAGAAAGCTGTTAAGAAAATTTTACTCTCTCATATCAGACTTTTTAAAAAAAGTAAACAAAACAGCTGCTGTGGAGATTCTATTCCTTTCAGCTCTGGCACATGATGACAGCACATCTAGGTCAGCTGACTGGCATAACCTACATTTAGAATTATTTCTAAAGAACGTGTTCATTTGGTCAGCCAGGACAACACTGTTTGATTCAAACATCTTTCATACAAGTCAAAGTAATAAACATAACTCAAAGTAATAATCAAAAACATAAACTTATTTATAAAATTATAGCTAGTCATGCTGGAATATATTACACACAGGATAATTTACAGTTATTTGCAAAACTTCATCCAGTCATGCTATCACAGATAACAGTGTCTAATATCCTCACATTTCTCTCCCCTTTGAAAAATCAAGCTAGATTTTCAAGTGACCCTAGAAAATCATCGCTTGAGAAAAATGGGGCTCCCTGAAAATGTATCAAACCTTAACCTTTTTTGACAGTCCATCTTCATTAGCATTATTGATCCCACTGCAGTGTGTTGCACCATCATGTTATATACCTGTAGCTCTGTGCTGCGCCTCAGTAACTTGGCATTTTGCTTATTGATTCTGTTTAGCCATGTTATAGGGTTATGGCCTGAAACCACAGTGAATTTTTTTCTGCATAAGTAAGGCTGAAGCTTTTGCAATGCCCATACAATGGCTAGGTATTCTTTCTCCATAGCTGCATAACATTCCTCCCTGGGTTGCAGCCCATGCCTCAGGTATCCAATGGGATGCTCTTCTTCCTCTGAGGAAACTTGGCTGAGTATAGCCCCTTCCCCATAATTTGAAGCTTCCACCTGTACAACAAATTCCTTGCTGTAATCTGGACTGGCTAACACGGGGGGGGGGTCCTCCCAAAACCCCTCTAAGCTTTTCTGTGGTCCATACTACTTTATCTGGCTTGTTTTTCCTTGATAGGTCAGTAAAGGGTGCAGTTATTGTGCTATAGCTGGGCACACATTTCCTATAGTACCCTGCTGTCCCTAGGAAAAACTCTCACCTGCTTTTTGGTAACAGGGACAGGCCATGCCTGAATAGCTTCCACTTTGGCAGGTTTTGGCCTAATCTTACCACTCCCTCTGCTATACCCACCTGACACTTACTAAGCTTAATGGTCAACCCTGTCCTTTTTAATCTACCTAAGACCTCCCTGACATATTGAAGGTGCTCTTACCAGGAATGACTGTAAATGGCAATATCATCCAAATAATCAAGAGGATAATCTCCTACTCTTACTGAGATATGATCTAGTAACCTCTGGAAGGTTACTGGGGCATTCTTCATTCCAAAGGGTATCCTTGTAAACTCATATAATTCAAAAGGTTTACAAAAGCTGATCTCTGTCTAGCAGTGGGAGTCAAGGGGTACCTGCCAGTATCACTTGGTCAGATCAGTAGTGGTCAGATACTTAGCCCCACCTAGCTGTTCTAAAGCTTCATTTGTTCTAGGCATGGGGGTACACATCTTACTCTGTATAACTGTGTAACTTTCTGTAGTCTACGCATAACCTTACACTACCATCTTTCTTCAGTATCAGTACTACTGGGATAGCCCAAGGACTACTAGATTCCTGAATTACCCCCAGCTCCAACATCTCCTTTATCTCCTCCTTCAAGGGCTGTTTGTCTCACTGAGGCACCCTGTAAGGAGCTTGCTTGATAGGCCTTAACCTGAATAGGGGATAGCCTCTGAGATATTTCTACCTCTCCCACAGAAGTGTCAGTCCAAGCCTCACTGAGAAGGTCCATTTACCAGATCCCCCTCAGACTCCTCCTGCCATCCACTGGGAATACTCGGCACCAGGTCCCCCCTATCATGATAAGGTTTCATCACGGTAAAATGATACAACTTATGTCCTTGCCTTCTGCCTACTAAGTTTGCCATGTAGTTAACATCACCATTTTTCTTACCACTTTGAAGGGTCACTCCCAAGCTGCCTGCAGCTTATGTCTGCTGGGAATGAGTACCATAACCTGCTATCCCAAAGTATACTCTTGGGCTCGAGCATTTGTGTCATGCAAACTTTTTTTTGCTGTTGGGCTGATGCTAGGTTCTCCTTGGCCATACCCATGAGCTTACTAAGCTTTGTCCTGATGTTTAGGACATATGCCACAACAGACTCCTTGTGGGATTCACGCTCACCCTCCCATTCATCACAAATCAAATTGAAAGGCGCCCTCACCCTACTCCCATACAGCAACTCAAAGGGTGAAAAGCCTGTAGATTCCTGAGATACCTCTCTATAGGCAAGTAATAAATGGGGCAAATATTTGTCCCACTCCCTTTTAAACTGGTCTGCAAATGCCCATAGCATAATCTTTAATGTAGAGTTTAACCTCTCCACAAGACCATTAGTCTGGGGATAATAGGGATGGATTTTAGATGCTTCACCCCACAATCCTTCCACAGACAAGCCAGCAAGTCTGACATAAAGTTGGCACCTCAGTCAGTCACTATCTCCCTTGGAAAAAATACCATGCTGAAAATTTCATACAAGGCATTTGCCACTTTCTTTGCCTCAATGGAGGACAGAGCCACCACCTCAGGGTATTGTATAGCATAAATAACCAAACAACGAAGTAAGGCAACTAGTAACCAATAATCCAACAAGTGAAGAAAACAGGTCCGATTAAAATAACCAAGGTCTTTATTCCTCCACACACTGGACACACGCTAAGGCACCACAAAAAATCAAAGATAAATCCAAATCCACATGAACGCTATTCCGCTACTGCGTTTTTGTATTTTCCACTCCACTTCATCAGATAAAATACTGCATTCATCAAGCCATTTTTATATGTCTTTCTCTCAATATCTGTTAGAAATCTGGATAAAGCCAGAAATAACAAGGGTTGGGGGTGGCAAAAGCCCAAAATTATGGACAGATTTTTAAATATGATATGATTGTATAGCATAATCCACCAGCACCAGGCTATATTTCTTCCCTGTAGAACTTGGAGTACTCGGAGGCCTTACAATATCCATGGCTACCCTCTAAAACGGTTCTTCATTCACAGGCAAAGGTATTAATGAAGCCTTGACTGTGTGTCCTGCCTTGCCTACCTTTTGGCACCACTCACAGGTCTTGCAGTTCCCCTTTACATCCTTTGCAATCCCAGGCCATTAAAAGTTTTGCATAGTGCATCTCTTAGTATACTTTATGCCAGTATGGCCTGTAAAAGGATTGTCATGGGTTGTGGATAGAAGTGTCAGACAGTAGGTTCTGGGCACTACCAACTGCTTTATTACCTCACCCTGTAGCCCTCCCCTCAGGGGTCCACTGTATGTACAGTAACCCTTTGTTCTAGTATACAGACTCCCCTCTTCCTTGAGCATCAGGTGCCTCGTTAGCCACCTCTTTCAAGCCTTGTAACGTAGGGTCTGTAAGTTGAGCCGGTCTCAACTCTACTTTTGTGACCCTGCCCAGCTCCCCTTCTACAGAAAGCCCAGTATCCTCTGTCAGCAGTGCTTCACTGTCAGCCTAGATACCACCACTCACCTCTGTCCTTGCAGTCACCATGTCCAGGGGAACACCAGTACCTACCAGCACCTGTAGTTCACCTTCAGGCTGACTGCTACAGGGTTGTTCCCTCCCTGAAGTAACCACATTACCAGACTCAGCTTCAGGCATAAGATCTGTCTGGGTTTCCCCCCAGGCTACCAGACCTACGTGCCGGTCTTCAAGCTGAGTACACTTTATGCGCCCGAATGCTGAAAAACCCGAATCCAAACAGCGCGGCACGTAAAGAGCAAACCGCGAATACATCAAAGGAAACCACAAAAGTGGAAATATCGAATTCACATATTTGGCTTATTTGCGGTATAGCTTCGTAAGGAAAGTGTGCGATGGTTACGGACCTTAGGGTTAGGGAGGGGTTAAGGATAGTGCATAGATAGTTGTGTATGTGAGGTAGTGTAGGGTTAGCAGTATGGTTTTGGTGCTTTAATTTAGGGTTAGAAGTGGGGTTTTGGTTAGTGTATGTATGTGTTTTTTTTTTTTTATTGTGTTTGGGTAGGTAGTGTGTTGCGGGTGGTGGGTTGGCTGACTATGATGGTTCTAGGTTTTAAATTTTGCGCTTTGGTACGTTCGATGTATTCGCGGTTCGCTCTTTGTGTCGCGCTATGTGGATTTGGGTTTTTCGTGTTTCGAGCGCATAAAGTAGACCCCTCCAAGCTTGACTGTGTATCACTGCATGATCCTGACCATATGCTTGAACTAGTGGCTTCCCCTGGTTTAGGCTGCCCCCATGGGTTCCCTTATGTTCATGTGCAACACTGGATGTTCCTTTCTTAAACATTGGTGCCCTACCTGCCAAGTAGAGATCCCCTTTTCTCCCCACCTCATTTACACTCTGTCTGCCAACCTGATTCTCATGTCCTCAGGCAAAGTGCTGAGAGCTTGTTCCCCTCACCAAAAGGTCTGCCAGTCCTTCAAAAGTGGTGACCTGATACCTAGTCATCCACTTGTGAAAGTAAGTACTTAAATCATACACTTTCATCTGCCTTGCACCTATCTTCACAAAACGTTTTTCTATACATTTCAGGAGTTAATTTAAAGCACCCAAATAAACATTGTTTTACACAATCATAATTCAAACAATCAATATCAGACAGTTTAGCAATTGCATTAACAGCTCTACCATGGAGTAAGGGGGTCAGGAACCATACCTACAACCCTTTGTCAACATATTGTTTCCATACCCTATCAAATATATAAATAAAACTATCAAAGTCATCTTCCTCCCTGTACTAGGGAAAATGTTTACTGACCTTCATGGCTTCTGGGGTTCAGTCATTCCCTGCACGATTACCTCCATGACCCTGTCAAAGGATTAGAAGCTCCTTTTTCTGCTGCCTTTCATTTTCTTCAGCTTCCATCTTCAAATGCTGCAGTTTATGGTGACTCTTATGTTCTCTCTCCACAGCCTGCAGTTCATGCTGGTGCTGCTTCTCTCTTTCTCTCTCCTCAGTATCCAAACATCACTGCCTCTCATTTTCTTCAGCTTTCATCTCCAAACATTGCAGTTCATACCAATGCTGTTTCTCTTCAGTTTCTAGTTGGAGTGTTTTTAACTCCAGATGGCTATTTAAGTCCTCTGAGAAAAAGGTGCACTCTCTTGTCTCAGAAGGCCGCTTATCCCCATTGCCAAACTGGATATCCTCCGAGCTGCTGGTCTGCTCTGCGGCTAAGACTAAGATCATTGCTTCCTTAGATTGGCATTCACCAGTCCTTTGGCTTTGCACACCTTACCTAATTATTTCCTTATCAGCTTGCTGTAATCCTCTGCTGACATCTTTGCCTGCTGTCCCTGACTAAACTGACAAAAAAAAAAAAATTAAAACTGTTGTGAAATGAAACTCTGTATGTTTATATTGTGGCTGTCGAGAATGCACACCTCATTGACAACTACCCACAGGCTACTAAAGCTCAATTAAAATTCTACATTGCTGGCACCAAATAATGTGACGACCCCACTTAAAACCAGGGCAGTAACTAAGGAGCCTTAGTCCTCATCACTGTCTCTGGTAAGGGAGTGTCACTGAAAGCAGGGATAAAAATGCACAATTTCCCCTAAGAGTACACTGGGAACAGGCTCCAAACCTGGGGCTGGACTATATGCTTCACTCCAGGTCCTCATATGAGTCTTCACATTGACCACTGCAGAACCACATGTCCCAGTTCTAGGTATTTGACACACACACACACACACTTAAATATTTGATATTCACATATACAAACACTCTTAGAAAAGACTGGCACAGATTTACCTGCTGTCCTCTTTCCCAAATTACAAGGTGACAGCTGCCACCAGTCAAATACCACAATACTCTTCAAAAGGGGTGTTGCATTATATTGGGCAAAATAAATATTGATATAAATGGTAGCATGTAATCCAAGCAATAAGGCTTTTCGGAGTGACCCAGGTATTATCACAATAAGCATAAACACCCTCAGGTTACTAAAAGTACTTTCTAAATAACCAGCCACAGTAAAAGGTAGTAAAATATTTAATAGTAAATAAAATGATTTAAAACATGAATGCACTGAACAACTGTTTCTAATAAACCACAGAGTTTCACACACAGGAATTATGAAAATAACACTGTAGGATAGGTTTTGCACTGATTGTAGAAAAACTCTATCTAAATATAGTTCCCTAGCTGTAAAAAGATTAACTCTCCCTGTCTAATCTAATTAACTCAGCAAGGCAAGATGATGCTCTTACTTCTGCAAGGCAAAATAAGAATATATGTCCACTCGGGCTGTTGTCTGGTCCTCAGTGACTAGAATAGCAACTCCTACTCTTTCTGCCGAACAGCTCTGGAAAACAAGCTAAGTGATAACCAATCTGGAAAACAACAACTGACTACTTACTGAACAACTTTGCAACAGCCACCACCACTGAAATTTAACTGACTCAGAACAGGCTTTTAAAGTAAAATTTTTTAAAAGCCAAGGAAAGCAGTTACGAAAATTCTACTCTCTCTTATCAGACTTTTTAAAAGTAAACAAAACAGTTGCTGTGGAGATTGTATTCCTTTCAGCTCTTGCACACAATGACATCACATCTAGGTCAGCTGACTGGCATAACCTATGTTCAGAATTCTTTTTTAAAAGGGCATGTACATTTGGTCAGCTGGAAGAAAGCTGTTTGATTCAAACATCTTACATAAGTCAAAGTAACAATCAAAAAACACAAACTTATTTACAAAGTTATAGCTAGTCATGCTGGCGGTTCTACCTGACATAATCGAAACCTCAGAACACCGACAACGCAATCACCGACACCACATAATCGACAGTGCAGAAACACGAAACCTCACATGCCCGACAACGAAATAACCGACGGTACACAAACACGAAACCACATACACCGCACACACCACAATAACAACAATCAACAAACAAAACACATCCCCTGTCCAAAAACCACACACACAACACAAGCACACCAAAATCCCTACAAACCCACACTAAACCTCACATACACAACTATCTACAACCCTAACCCAAACCCTAACCCTAAGGTCCGTCACTATCGCATACTCAGCTAACCCGCGCCCTAACCCTAACTCACTTAACCCGCCCCTAACCCAAAGACTATCACTACCACACACTTACCTAACCCACTCCCTAACCCAAACACTATCACTACCGCACACTTACCTAACCCACTCCCTAACCCTAACTCACTTAACCCGCCCCTAACCCAAAGACTATCACTACCACACACTTACCTAACCCGCGCACTGACCCGAACTCACTTAACCCACCCCTATGCCCACAGACTGTCAATATCCACACTTACCTTACTCGCACCCTAACGTCCGTCACTACTGCATACTTACACAGCCTTTTCCCATGTCGGCATCCTCGGCGTCAGTGTTTTAATCCGTTGCGTCGGTCTTCTGCATTGTCGATCTTCTGGCGCTCGCGATTCGCTTGTCGGTGTTCTGGAGTGTCGACTATCTCAGGTAGAACCATGCTGGCATATATGAGACGGGGTAATTTACAATTATTTACAAAACTTCAGCCAGTCATACTAGCACAGATAATATCTAATATCCTAAGGGGTGATTGAAGCATTTGCATTCCCTGATATAATGATAATTTTAGGATGGTGTATGAGGGATAAGAGGCAAGAATTAATGTGGGAAGGTTCCTTTCTGATAAGTTGTATCTGAATAGAGGAACCAGTTAAGGTTGTCCTCTCTCTTTTGTTGTTTGCTTTATATTTAGATCCACTGGCAAAAAAAAAGAGACTCAGAAATTCAAGGATATAATCGGAGTGATAATCAAGAAAAATTGGCTTTATTTGCAGATTATATTACTTTCTTCTTCTTCTCTTTCAGCTGTTCCCATTAGGGGTCGCAACAGCGGATCATCTGTTTCCATTTCTTCCTTTCGTCTGCATATTGCTCTGTCACACCAACCGCCTGCATGTACTCTCTCACCACATCTATAATCCTTATCTTAGGCCTTTCCTCTTTTCCTTTTACCTAGCAATTCCAACCTTAGCATCATTTTCCCAATATATACCCATCATCCCTCCTCAGCACATATCCAAACCAACGCAATCTTGCCTCTCTGACTTTGTCTCCAAACCGTCCAACCTGAGCTGACCGTCTAATGTACTGATTCCTAATCCTGTCCATCCTTGTCACACCCAGTGCAAATCTTAACATCTTTAACTCTGCCACTTCCACCTCTGACTCCTGCCTTTTTGTCAATGCCAACATCTCCAATCCATACAACATAGCTGGTCTCACTACCCTCTTGTAGACCTTCCCTTTCACTCTTACTGGTACCTGTCTGTCCCAAATCACTCCTGGCACTCTTCTCCACCCATTCCACCCTGCCTGTAATCTCTTCTTCACCTCTCTTCCACACTCACCATTACTCTGAACTGCTGATCCCAAATACTTAAACTCATCCACCTTTGCCAACTCAACTCCCTGCATCCTCACCATTCCTCTATCCTCCCACTCATTCACACACACATATTCTGTCTTAGTCCTGCTGACCTTTATTCCTCATCTCTCTCTAGAGAAGATCTCCACCTCTCCAGGGTCTCCCTCAACTTGGTCCCTATCTCTCAATACAGATCACAGTGTCATCTGCAAACAACATATTACTTTATACCTGATAAATCCAGAAAAGGACATATTTGATATGGAACATTTTGAGACTGTTTCATATCTTTTCAAGATATAAAATTAATGAAGATAAAACAAAGGTTACAAACATAAATTGGTTCAGCAATACCCATATTTATGGGAACATGATAAGATGAAGTATTTATGAGCATGGATTAAAAGGGCTTCTGTTATGGCAGCTAAGGATATGTGGGAAGTGACTAAACAAAAGATAATATAAAAATTGATAAACTAAAAGCTCTTGTATATTGGTATAGATAGTAAGATACAAGCAGTGAAGATCTTTTTAGTTTCTTTAGTTTTATGTACAGGTCAGGCATGTTTTTATCAACCAGAGGAGAATGTGTGGACAATAATTAATAAAGTATTGAAGGAATTTGTCTGAGAGGTTGAGAGTTCAAGGGTTAAGAGGGATAAGTTGAATCTTCCAATAGAACAAGGTTATATAGAATTACCTGAATTGAAAGGATATTTTAGAGCTACACAATTAAGGCTTGTCATAACAAAAACAGAAATTTATAATTCAAAGTGGAATGGGATGGGATGATGAAGAAGTGGGAGGAAATTCAAGAAATAAGGAGAGAATGTGATTTTGGATACAGATTCTTAAGGAAAATAACAGTTATACAGAGTATCATATTTGCAAAGTAGCAGAAAGTGTTCTAAGAACTAATCCAACATGACACTGGAGAAAGGAGATTTTGCCGATAAGAATGACTGTACGTTGGTGTACAGAGAATATGCAAGAGGGAGCTGAATTTACTGAAGAAAGCTGGCAAAGTAACCAAGGTATTGCGAGCAAATAATTTGAGAGGGAAATGAGACCAAGAAGACATGTGGCTTGAAATTAGAGATTGCCTTCCCACCAGGGATTGATATTAGAGTATAGGCAAAGAGAAAGGGATAGAGGGAGTCCTAAGTGAAATACCTGCTCTAGTAGAGGTTTTAATTGAATCTAGAATAAAAGCTGCTGTTAAAAAAATAAATAAATAGTAGTGCATTTAACAGTTGCACGCTCTTACAAAAGGGATAATCCATAGGGCATATAAAATATTACACGATAACAAGAAGAATCAATCAATCAGAGGAGATTAGAAAACATTGGGAAGAGAGTTTGGATAAGCAATTTACAAAGGAACAATAGGAGAACATATGTATGGCTCCCAAGTATACAGCTAAGTCTAGAAGGTTTAGGTATTTTGCTTGGAAGTGTTTGCATCTGTATTTTAATACCCCAAGCAGACTCAAAAGAGTTTTTCTGTGGGTAGATGGCAAACATTGGAGGTGTGATGGGGAAGAAAGAGGTAACTGGTAACATATATTTTAGGAGGGTAATGAGTTGGCAGATATAAAAAAATTCCCAGTACTATGCCAGAAATACTGGGTGAGCAAACGATTGTAACTAAGGAAATGATTCTTCTGAACTGGGACACGGGATATGAATTACCTAGATATATCATAAGGCCCTGTTAAGTTTAATTCTGATGGTTGCCAGAAAAAGCAATTACTAGAAAATGGAACTCAAAGTCTAAACCAACTGTACTTGAAGTATTGAAATTTATAACAGAGATAAAGGAATTGGAAGTGGGATTTTTTTTGAAAAGGGAAGGAACATAAATGGAAACTGTGTGAACAATTCATTCAGAATAATGTTCTGGAGGAGGAGTTGGGGTGTAAGGGAAGGCAGGGATTGAGTAATTTATGTAAAGTTAGACTAATAGTTATAAAAAGAACATGTGATGCATAATGTATGTAACTGGAACGATGTGAATATGTTTTGTTTTCTTTTATAGTAATGTATGTTTATCTATGTCTTTAAGTGACAGTTCAATAAAAAATTAAAGCCACTCTTGTGGTGAGCCAATCAGGTCTTGCTTAAGTTCCTTCCATTTTCTCCCCGTCCTCCAGTTCAGGCAGTCACAACAGATACTTTAAATTTTGTATGTGGGGGCAGTCTCTGAAGGCATCAAGGTGTAGGGCATGTGGGAGCCTCATTACAGAAACAAACACATAAATCTCCAAGAGATGATAGCTCTAATAAAAGCTATCAAAACTCTAAATCAGCTTTGGATCCTCATTATCGATAACAGATGACATCACATTGATGTGACTTATAAATAAATAAGGAGAAATAAAATCAGTCCCCCTCTGCTGGCTAGCCATTATTGCCTTGGAGTCATACCTCTCAACCGCGCAGATTTTTGCATCATATTTTTGGTGTATTTCTTATAAAACTTGTGTTTTTCTGGCAAATCACTGAGGATTGAAGTTACTAAATTATTCAACATTTGAATTTCAGACTTCATATCCTTCAAAAAAATGCATGCCAACACAAATCCTGTTATTCTAGCAAAATTCTATGTTTATAAGAGCAACATTTAAAATATGTCCCAGTTTTTGGTTCTTTGTATCCCCATTATTTTAGGTATTGTCCAGCTTTCTTGTGCTAAGAGCTAGAAAGGTATGCTTGGAGTTGGCAGTACAAAAAATTAGCTGCATTTATAAGTTCCAGCAGAGCAGAATACAGTAGAAACCTTGAGTGAATCCATAATTGATCCTCCTGAGTGGATACTACACCAGAGGTTTTTCATGAGATTGTCCACCTGTGGGGAAATCCTCAACTAGATCTTTTTGCTTTCTTTTTCAACAGACAGCTAAACCAGTTCTGTTCCAGGACAGCTTGCAAAAGGCCTGGAAAATAGATGCATTTTCTTTCCCATGAATGATAGTATCTCTCTTTGCCCTTCACTCTTTCCTTGAATATGAAAAAAAAAAAAGTCAAGACAGACTTGCCAGTGATGCTTGTGGTAACCCCTTTTGGCATAGACAACATTGGGTCTCCCTTGTTATACAGCTGACCAGGAGAAGGTATTAAAACTTTGTCGCAAAACAGATTTACTCACACAAGGCAAGGGATCTTTAATCCACACCAGCATTCAAAATCACCATCTCACACTATGGACAATAGTCTTTTTTTTTTTAATCCCATTTAGGCACATTTTTTTCCTGAGGACATGCAAGAGGTATTAAAGAAGGCTAGAAAAATCATACTCCTCCAAACAGAAAAGATTTTGTTCATCATATTTATTATTGCTGCAGTAGCCTTAGCTATATGGGTTATAACCTACCAAGGATATAACAGCCAGTCAGCTTCCAAAGCTTCATGGCACCTTTCACACACCCAAATTGTCAGGCAGTATGAGCAGAGCTTACTAAAGGACAAGTTTGGGTGCCAAGCCCTTCAGAGCATTACTGCCACGCAAGAATCCACTTCCTGAGGCTTTTGAGGATCAGTGGACGGCTTGTGCTGATCTGTTTGCTAGGCAGATAAGTTCCCTTGGGGGGGGGGGGGCTTCATTTAATAATTTTGCATATTATTTATAATTTCCTCTTCAGGAAAGTTATTTTAAGGCTGGGAGTTTGCATTTTAATGGGCTGTCACATGACTGTACAGTGTTTTTAAACAGAAGTGTTTTTTCCGTCATTTTAAAAATTGTTTTAAAGTACCTGAAAAACATTTTTTTCTTCTTCTTTTTTTTTTTTTTTTTTTCTTTTCTTTTGTGGAGATATTGTTTGAATTTTACTTTGTGGGGCTGGCACATAGCCGGCCTTAGTCATAGGCCAACTAGGCTGCAGCAGGGGTGCTTATTTGGTGTAGGTAGACCAGCATGGGGGCACCAGATGGTGTGGTAGGGGGTGCTGTGGAGCCCTTTTGCCTAGGGCACCAGTTGACCTAAGGCCGCTCCTGGGCTGGCATAATGTTTTACAGTGCTTTTTACTGTGTTTGTTTGGGAAGAAAGTGACTTTTAAAGACTTCATTTTTAATGGTATTTGCTGCTTGATTTCCCTGGGAAATCAGCACCATTTTTGGCTTGACCTTGGATAAAACTGCCAGTCTGAAGGTCAGTCTGTCTTCTATCCACTAAAAGAAAAGTTAAGCAAACAGACTTTTTTCCAGCATAGCAGCCTAGCAGTTTACCTCAGCCACATGTAGGTGACTGTGCTGTGGCTATTTGTTGTACTTCAGGCCACTCATCTTTTACTCCAAATCTGTCTGGTATAGTACTAACAGCCACCATGGACCGGGGGTTAGCCAAACCTTCTGTGACTGTTGGGGTCTCCTCGGTGGGTCAGGAAGAGCTAATTTTGTCAATCCTGAAAAAAGGAACAGGGAAGACTTCCCTGTTTTGTCAGAATGTTGTGCCCATCCCTAGAATAGCTGCTGATGGCACTAATAATACTGTTGACCCTATTTTTCCTGTCAGAAAACTAACTATGTATCTTCTCCTCCACAAATTTCCATAAATAGGACTAGTTTATTAGGTCTAGCTCAAGGTTTAATTACTTCTTGGATAGTAGTTTCTGGTAAAAGAAAGAGGGATGTTTCAAAACTCATAAAATGGTCACATGACGTGAAAAGTGTAAACCACAACTCAAACTTAAAAAAGAAAGTGGGCTACTTCCATTCCTGAATAGATTCAGCATTCTGAACTCTGGACCATACCTCTCAGCTGTCCAGATTTTTGCTTCATATGTTTAGCCTGTTCTTCATAAAATTTGTGATTTCCTGGCAAATCACTGGGATGATATGAGGATTGAAGCTACTCAATAATGATGTACATTTGTGTTTTCCTTCAGAAAAATGCATGCTAAGGCAAGTCCTGTTCTAGCAACTTTCTAAGTTTATAAGAGCAATATTTAAAATCTGTCTCTATTTTTGGACCGTTGTCCCCCCATTCTGTCAAGCTTTGTCCAGATTTTTTGTGCTAAGAGGTTGAGAGGTATGAATTCTGGACAGGAGGATGAAGGGACAGAGAGAAGGTTTTCTCTTCAGATTTTTGATTCGGACTCAGAAGAGAACTCAGTTTCTGATTCTCACTGTGAGGGTTTCTCTTTATCTAAGACTCTTTCTAGAATGTGCTGTTGTTGTCAGTGGGAGAACGCTGAGGTTTCTTAGTCCCTCAAAAAGTAGTATGAGCTGTTAACATGAGGAATTTCTAGAACCTGGATACATTCCTCCAGTTTTGTCTGCCATGGGGGATGTTGTATGTATGTGTTTTTTTGCCTGGAGTTTTCCTGAATCAGTTTGTTGCTCTAAAAAGGCAGATAGGTTATATAAAACTGTCAGTCTTTTAAACTTGTGTACACTATTTCCAAA
The DNA here is from genome assembly GCF_019279795.1 of Protopterus annectens. Lineage (NCBI taxonomy): Eukaryota > Metazoa > Chordata > Ceratodontiformes > Protopteridae > Protopterus > Protopterus annectens. The sequence continues at coordinate 866,557,930 of NC_056744.1, forward strand.
CTTGATCCAGCAACTATAACTTTAGTTAATAATTTTGTTGTTAAACAGTTAATTCCAGTTCTTGTGTTTCTGATAAGGGTGGGAAAATTACTGATAGGTATGGGAAATATGTATGCTTCTGCAACTGTGATTTCAAGAATTTTGAATTGTCAGGCTCCTAAGTTAAGGATTGTACTTGGTATTTGTGAAAGTGTGAGGATTTTTAGGTCTGCAGTTTCTTCTTATGAGGAAGATTCTGCTTTAAATGTAATGTCTGTTGTTCAATTCGTTATTCACTGTATTCAGTGTGTGTATGACTGTGTTGATACTTCTTCAAGGGGTATAGCCAGTGATACTATTTTGAGGAGATTTGCATGGCTGCTTTCTCAGAACTTTCCAGATGATATTAAATGAGATTTTAAATTCTCCTTTGTGTAGGAATTCAATTTTTAGCCCTTCTGCTGCAGAGGTGATCAAAAAGTGTGATGAAAGGAATAAGGTGATACAGGGACTCTCTTAAGATTTCTCAGCTGCCCTTTCCAGTTTTTCCAAGAGATTCCCTAACTTCTCATTCAAATTAGTAAGAAACAAAATAAAAAGTCTCAACAAGATGCAGGTAAACAGACATTTAAGAAGAAACGGCAAGGGGGGGTTCCAAGAAGAATTCTGAAAACTCCCCAAACCAAGGACAGTCTAATAAGTTAGAATGACCCACACTGACCTTGGCACTCCCTTTTTTTCTTCTAGAAAATCTGAATTTTCATTTTTCTCTTTGGCAGCACTAGACAAATGGGTTCTGAAGATCGTTCGCCAGGATTACATATAGCAGTATGAGGAAGCCAGAGGATAATTCCTCATCCTGAAGACCAGACTCTCTTATTTCTATCTATCCTTCATTACATGTTGTCCCAGGGAGTGACAGAATCAGTTTCCTGTTTCCAGGTGGGAAAGTGGTTTTATTAAAAGATGTTTTTAGTGCCAAAGAGAGAAAAATGCTTGGAGATCGTTTCATAGATCTTTCTTTCCTAAGCAGGTTTGTAATTGTGCCCAAATTCAAAATTGTCACTTTACAACCAGTTACTGCTTCTTCATCATTTAAGTTTCCTGATAACACTAGATTTAAAAGATGCTTATCATCACATCCCTACTCATCCAGATTGCAGGTGTTTTAATGTTTTTTTGTGTCTGGATCACATTATCAGTTCTCTGCCTTGCCCTTTGGATTATCCACTGCACCATGCATATTCACAAAATGTCTAGCTCCAGTTGTAGCAGATTGCATTGCAGGCTATCCACATCTTTCCATATTTAGACAGCATGGTTGTCTTTACAGAGTCCTTTTCAAAGTGTCAGGAATTTCGTTCTTGGTTGAGAGATCTTTTACACAAGTTGGGATTCCATTAGAGCATTGAAAAAAGTATTTCTTGACTCCTCTTCAGAGGCTGTTTCTGGGGTGTCAAATAGACCCTACAGTTCAAAGAACTTTTCTTCCACAGGAAAAGAATAGATCTGTATCTAGATTTATTTCTAGGGTTTTCCAGTCACTGTGAAGGAATACCTTAGGATTTTGGGCCTCATGGATTCTATGATTCTCATGATGACTATGGCAAGACTCTACATGAGAAAGATACAGTGGTATTTGAAATCTCCTGGGTCCTAGCACTAACACCCTTTGTCTTTTCAAATCCCAGTGCTTAGGTTTGTCAGAACAGAAATCACTTGGTAGAGACAACAGATATCTCTACATCCAGGTCTCCCCTTCTCCTGTCCAGATTCAGAATCCCTCCCTGTTCCAAACTAGTCATTCACCACAGATACCTAGGACTTTGCTTGGAGAGCAGTTTCCGGAGGAATAAAAGTGCAAAGTGTATGGGACACCAAGGACAGAACAAGCACATAAATATATAAAATAAATGCTTGCCCTGATCATGGCACTCAAGTTTCTTGTCCCCTGGACCTCAGCTCAGTTTGAGCTGCCTGACAGTCTGGGCATATGGAAGGTACCCTGGACATTGAAGGCTGGTTGTTATATCCTTGACAGGATATAGCCCATGTTGTTAATGTTACTGCAGCAGTGATCCTTTGAACATCTGCTGTTTACTTAAACAACTGCACTTTCTAGTTGGCACCATAAAAGAGGAGATGATCTGCCCAGGTCTGGGCTTGTTTGGTTCTTCAATTCCTGTGCAAATTGGTCTACTCTGGTCTAGTGTACACTTCTAGAATGGTGTACCTTTCTGTTTGTTTTGCTTGTCTCTCTTTGGACCCCCTTATTCCTTATTTCACGTCAAACTATTTTTGAAAGAGATATTACATACTGAATCTCCTAGAAAAAAAGTGGCACCTCCATTGCTGAAACTAACTCTTCCCCCTTTTGAACATAAACAGTTCTGTAAAATTCCATACACAAAGACTGTTTTGGTCATAGCTCTAACTTCACCTAGATGGGTATCTAAATTACAGGCCCTCATGTGTATACGTTTTCCATAAAGAGAGGGTGAATCTTAGACTCAACCTTTCCTTTATACCATAGGTTATTTTTCAATTCACCTTAAACCAGGCCATTCACGTCCCTATATTATTTCCTCAACCCCAAAAGAGAGGAGAAAGAATTGTTCATACTTCAAATGTCTACAGATAGTTAAGATTTTATCTGAACAGGGTTAAGATTTTAGGATCTCTAACCAGATTTTTGTTTCTTGTGATGGAAATAATAAAAAATAAGTAAACAAACTATTTTCAGATGGCTGTCTCAAGCTATTCAGTTTTATTACACTGTTATTGGTAAAAGCTCCCCTCTGAAAGTCCAGTGCTGATGCTGCAAGAGTTGTGGCTACTTCTGGAAAGGGGTGGTATTCAAATCTATACTAAAGGCAGTTACTTGGTTTTCAGTGCACACCTTTACTAGGCACTTCAAGCTAGAGAAGGATTTGTTAAAGCTAGTCTACAGTGACTTCTAGACTAACAGTGATCCAATGAGGAATATAATACAGTTGTGCAAGTTAACTTAACCTAACCGTAGATGTTTGGGTCTTGCAGTATTTGGATCCTTCCACTTCCTGTTCTTTCCTTGGCCATGGTGTGAGGTACCCTATTTTACCTTTTCCCTTCTGATATGGCATTTCATTACATGGCTTTGCAGGATATGTCCCATATAGCTAGTGCAACAGTGATCTGTTTGAACTTCTACTGTTATGGTAAGTTATTTTACACAACTGTACACCATTTTTAACAAAACCTCCAAAGAGGGTTGCCATTTGGCCAATTGTAGTTTGGCTGTGTTGATACTGTGGCAAATTTGGTAGGCCCTAAGATATGGTGGTTCAGGTTCTTGTGAGGAAGTGTTTAGATAACTCATCTTGGGTGTTTTCTTTTTGTAGAAGGTTGTTCTTGGGCAGGTCTTCCAAAATCCGGTTGAGAACTTCAGAAGTGAAAGCAGGCTTCAGAGTCATAGAGGACCTCTGCAAGCTGTCAATCCCATGTCCTGTTCTAGACCAGGGCAACCACTAAAGAGGAATTTCAGTTGCAGATTGAGATAAGCCCTCTAACATCAGTTACAGCATTGATACCATCTTCATCTGTGCTATCCAAGTCTCTGTAAAAGGGGACCATACAGACCCAGTTGCTGTCTGTTGGGGGTGGATGGGATGACTGTGTTTGCCCCAGCTTGAATAACTGTTACAAAGAAGAGTGCATTATATAAATGGTCACAGACTTCCTTGTCTTTTTATCTTGTAGGTCCTGCTCAGGGACAGAGGTAGATCTATAGAGGTCTTGGACAGATGCAGAATCATAGAGTTCATAGGGGCTGTAGAGATTATTACCTCCTTTATGGGAAGGCCAAAGGTTTTATTCCCAAATCATCTTAGCTCTGAAATGGGACAAGAGGCTTCTGTCCTGTCCAAGACCTTTGTGACGTACATGAGTACATCTAGTTTTTCCAGATGGTGACTCTCCAGGAGTAGTACATACCATTGCTTCCACAGGGTTAATAGATAGTGACATGAAGACTGTGTTTTCTGGTGTATCATTGTCTAGAGTGTTCAAAAGAGGTTTCATTGGTTTGCTCTGGGTGTCTACTTTTTTCATTGCAAAGTATTGCTGTATGGATCTTTGGACCCAGAGTGTGTACGAAGGTGCTAACAGTGGTGGCTGAGGCCTAGTAGGAGATAAAACCATGTATTTCTGTACCTGTTAAGTGGTTCTTGGTGGAATAATTGAGGAAATCTTGGGTAATGTCTGGCTGCAGTCCCAGGGGGTCTCATTACATCCTTATCAGAGGACTGCTTTCACTGGTGTGGGTTTGTTTACTCTGTTGATCCACTTTTCTGCCTGTATAGATCTTATGAGGACACAAAAGAGGGCTTAGACTTAGACCTGTGTGAGATATTTGGGCCTAATGGACAGCACTAGTTTTATGGTACCTTTGAAATAGCTGGGGGTGCAGGTGTTGCAGTTTGAAGTAAGTTTATTTACTGTAGAAGCACCACTTACTCGCAGATCATCTTCTGATGCCATGCCTTTCTCACCACGTCCCATGGTGGTGTGCAGTCATCAGCAGTCACTGTGTGGGTGTTTCTATTCCCTTTCTGCATCTAGATTAATAAAAGGTTATGACAGTGGCTGCATAGTTGCTATAGTGGAGAACTTGTTTCTGCTCTCTCACATATCTCTGGGTTGTGTAATCCATCTGGAGTTGAAAGGAGTGCTCTTTGACATTAAACCTCTAGAGGGGAAGCTGCCAGTCTTTGTGTTATGTAGTACATTAACAGGTAGGGTGGCATACATGCATAATTTCTTTTTCAGAGAGGCAGTGCATGTCTGACTATGAGACTTAGAGAGAACAATTCCTGCTGCTTATATGCTTGGAGATGAGAAATTCAGCAGACTCTGTGAGCTGCTCCCTCCATTCCTTTACTGAAGTTGAGTATTTGAGAATCCTTTGTGATCAGAGTGTCCTGGGAGTGAAGCACCAGAAGGTCTGACCTGGTTGATCGTTTGGGAAATGTAATCTTCCCTTCTTTTGCTTTGCATAGCAAGTCACAAGAGATTTGGAACACACATTCCAAGTACAAACCAATGAATATCTCCTCCCATTTGAGATGACAATTCAACTCTACTACTTTTGAGTGTGAGACTCCTCATTTAAATCCCTTAATTTTCCAGACCTTCTAGTCAAGGTTTTGGTTCAAGCACATTTGTAAGCCTTGCAGTTGTCAAAGTTATTCTCCTTAGTGGAAAGGGTCCTTAATTTGGGTAGAAAAGTATTGTATGTGCCTTAGCTGGTCTGCACCTGGGTGCTACTAACTTACTTGGGACACTGACCTTAGTTTCTCCACAGACATGGTGCATATGCCAGATATTTCTATCCAGCATGACCTTTGGCAGGAAAGGACTGTAACCAAAGAGTTCCTTAAAGTGATTCTGTAGCTTTGTCATCTTATAAAAAATCTGCCTCTAGGGATTTAAATTTCATGGATACCAGGCTTTCCTGTACCATGTTCATTCATGCTTGTTGCCATCACTTCTGCTCCCATTATCTTGTAGCTTCATGGTCTTAGTTTTAGGTAACCATATTTAGCCCTTAACATAGATTGTGTCCTTTTGGATCAACCCATATTTCCTTTAGAAAGTGATACTAGAATTGTCCTTAAACCAGACCCAACTGCTTTATATTTTGTCATCAGACAGCTTGTTTGCCATTGGAGAATGATGCGATAAAAAGACAATCCATCACTTTCTAAGGCATATATGCTATGACTACTTGGATTATGACTCCATTAGCTGCACCTATTTTGGTGCTTTATTTTCAGGCTTTTTGAGCCTTCTGCTTTTGGTCATACTCTGGAATTTCCTCCAAAACATTCTTTGAACTGCTTGTGATTCTTTTTAATTGTTGATTCAAAGAAGGTCTCTAGTGTGAGATACAGCGCACACATATTCTTATCATATCTAAGAGGAATTACCCCTTCCTGAATCTTAATTTCTTTTCCACTATTCCTCTTTGCTTGAATGGTCTCTACATCCAACAACTGCTGTTTGAGTTCCCTCTAAGGCAAATATGTACTTATACATCTTTGCACTATATGGTTTCCTTTGTTTTTATTTTTGTTTTTTGACGTACAGAATGTAATTACTCATTGATTGTGGGCAAGCTACTAGGATCAGAGAGTAGACACCATCTCCACAGCCTAATATTATGGCTTTCACTGTGGAGGGTGTATGCACCCCGAAGCATGGAAGCTTAAGAGTTAAACACATGGGTTGATGTAGCTGACCGGATCCAACCTGGGCACTGACTCTATAGCTTCTTTCAGTTCCAGGGCTCTAATTACTGCTCTACCCCAGGAATCTTTAAAGTCTGCCAGCTCATTACTTTCCCAGAAAATATGTTTTCAGTTACCTGTTTCTTGTACATTACACCTCCAGCATTTGCGGTCTACCTGAGGAAAAATTCTTTGGAGTCTACTTCAGGTATAAAAATATCTATGTAAACACTTCCAAGCAAAGATCCTAAATTTTCTAGACTTTATTGCATATTTGGGAGACACACATACATCTCTCCATTGTTTCTTTGTGAATTGCTTAACCAGTCTCTCCTCCCAATCCTTTTTAACCTCCTCGGATTTATTCTAGTAGTTATTATGCAATATTTTGTATGCTCTCCAGATTATTCCTCTTTTAACAGCAGCTTCTGTTCTAGACTCTACTAAAAACTCTACCGGTGCTAGACTTTTGCTTAGGATCCCCCTATTTCTTTCTCTTTGCCTATACTCTGATATCAAACCTTGATAGGGAAGGTAATGTCTAGCCTGCAGTCCAAATAAATTCATGGCCTCTTCCCATTCTATTACCTTTCCCTCACTAATTATTTGCTCCCAAAACATTAGTTCTTTTACCAGTTTTCTTCAATAAATTCCAGCCCCCTATTGTCTCTGTATCACTAATTGCAGTAATCCCTATCGGCAGAATCTCCTTTCTCCATTCCCATGTTGGCTTATTTTTTAGAATACTTTTTGCTACTTTATGAATATAATATTCTGCATGGTTATTGTTATTTTCATAAAAAATCTGCATCCAAAATCCCAGTCTCTCCCTGTTTCCTGAACACCCCCCCCCCACATTTCATCATTATCCCTTTCTACTTTAAATTATAGGTTTCTGCTTGTGCTATGTATAGGAGCCTTAATTGTGTTGCTCTGAAATACCCCTTCAAATTGAGTAATCCCAAACCTTCTTGTTCTATTGGAAGATTCCTTTTGGTAAAAACTCTGTACCCATGAACTACCACATAGGCGGTAGTCTACTTAACACAGAAAGTGTGATGAGACCTTGGGACACAGGTGGACAGTAGTCTCTCCTTTGATAATGACATTGCCACAGTAGTCGGGGAAATCCTTCTCCGTGGCACACCTCATCACAAAAGGTTTCTCATCCAGGAAGAAAAGAGGTCATTGTTCCCCTCTACTCATCACTCATCAGACCCATTATAGAATACAATGCCCCTTTTGGTATGTACCTCACAAGGCATCTACAACAAGTAGAAAGGTCGCAGAAGTACCTCACAAAGAGGATTACTGGCCTCAAACAGATGCCCTATGCAGACTTGTCTCAAAAAACTCCAGCTTTACTCTGTTGCGTATCGCCTACTCAGAGGTAATCTCTACCTAACATACAAAGTTATGTCAAACCCAGAGCTGTTGGACATGCTACACTTAAAGAAATCCCAATCCCTCTCAACTACACACTCTAGGGACCTAAACATTGTCACCATAATAAAAAGAACATGCTGGAGGGATAGCTTCCTGCCTCAGAGACTTCCCATACTCTGGAACAAGCATTCTATATTTCAAACAAAGCTCCTCATTAGCACTCTTCAAGAAAAATCTTGATGATTGAATGGGAGATAGGAAATTCACCTCGGGGATCACTTCTGTGGCTCTGCTCGACAGGGGCACAGGAAAATAATTTTCTTGGGTGGCGAAAGCCAGGGTATCTTTTTGGCTAGGCTTATATAGACCCTAGGTCCAATAGCCTGGTACCTACCTATGAACTTATGAACCTATGAAGAATCAGCTTCTTCTGCTTGACTCTTGTCGTCTTCCCCTTCCAGATAAAATCCTTCAGCTAGTTATTAATTGCTACCCACAACTTCTCCTCTGGTTGATAAAAGTATGCCTGACCTGTGTATAAAACTAAATGGACTAAAAACATTTTAATTGCTTGTATCTTGCTATCCATATAACAATTTCTCAGTTTTTGTATTATCTTTTGATTAGTCTCATCCCGCAGATCCTTAGCTGCCACATTAGAATCCTTTTTAATCCATGTTCCTAAGTACTTCATTTTATCATGTCCCCATGAATGTGGATATTGCTGAACCGATTTGTGAGAGTACATACTTTTATAGCTATTGCCTGTGTTTTTGCTTCATTAATTTTGTATTCTGAAAAGATTTGAAACTTCTTAAAAATGTTCTACAGCACTAAAATGTCCTTTTCTGTTTTTATCAGGTATAAAATATAATTTGCAAATCATGCCAGCTTTTCTTGACTACCATACCAATTATATCCTTGAATTTCTTAGTGTCTTATTTTCTTTACCAGTGTTTCTAAATATGGTAAAAAAACAAAACAAAGGGAAAGAGGACACCATTGTCTGGTTCCTCTGCTCAAACAAAAAATATCAGAGGAACACACCCACTTAAATTTTTACCTCTGATCCTTCATATATCCTCCTAATCAACCTTATAATTTTATCAGGATATGTAAATGCTTCCATTGCCCTGATCATAAACTCCCTGCTTACTCTGTCAAGTGCATTTTCTGCATCAAGGCCCACAATTAACAGTGGTATTTTTTTACATTCAGCTTCCCTCTGGATTGTCAATATTCTGTTAATGTTGTCAGATGTTTGCCTCCACTCCACAAAGCCATGTTGATCCTTTTCTATCAATTTTGGCATCACTTTTGCCATTCTTTTAGCTGTGTTAGGCATAAACACTTTATAATCATGACTTAAGATTGAAATGGTCCTGTATGAAGTTGGTCTTTACCGTCCTTAGATATTACAGCCACCACCACTTTCTTCAAGGATGTTAGTGTTTCTCCTCCTCTTAAAATACTGTTAAAATCTTCCAAATCTTAATAAGTTGTTTCCCTCCTAACTTCCACATTTCCACAGGAATACCATCTATTCCTGGGAACTTTCCTGTGGATTGGTTATACATCACCATTTTTATCTCCTCCTATCCTAAATATTAGTAATTGAGCCTCACCTACTTCTTACCTTGGCATAATTAATTCTTCCATAAACATTTCCATTTGTACCTTTTCTTGATCTCTGTATTTCTCTGCTTTATACAGACTTTCATAAGATTTCTGAAATATTTCTTGTACCTTTATAGGGTCCCTTGTTGTCTTTCTTCTTATAGGCTCCCTAAGCTTGGCAACAACTCTTTCTACTTTCTGTTGTCTGAGTCATTGCACTAGAAGTTTTTGTGCTGTGGCATTATCAAAAACAGTTACTTAACATTTTTCTTTCTAAACTTATGCATATTATCAAGGTAATCCTTTATTTTCTGCTTAGCGTTCTGGAATTCCTCCTCCTCTTCTTTGAGATTCCCTCTATTCTGCAATACTTTAACATTTGTCAGTCCCTCTAAATAATTCTTGTTGTTTCCTAACCATATCTCTCTCTTTTACTTCCACCCTATTTTTAAACTCCACTTTAATTTTATCCTACACCCTAGCTATATTTTCAAAAGAAATTTGTCTTCTCTAATAACTCCCAAATAATTTCCACTACCCATTCCTTAAATTCCTCTCTTTTCAACAAATAGGTTGGAAAGCACCAGTTTCTTGTTTTTATTTGATTTCCTTACATTTTTATTTTGGTTATTATTGGCACATGATCTGACATAGGTATTGGATGCGTATCAAAACTTTCAATTATATGCACATGTTCATGTGAAATGTAAGTTCTGTCTAGCCTAGCCCAGTTTTTTGTATCTTGGGGAATATCTAATTTCATTCCAAACTCACTGCTACTGCATTCACATCTTCCATGCCAAATATTTTCATAAATTTCTTCAAAAATCTATCCTCCTCTGTTATATTTTCCCTTCTGCTCCCCCCCCCCGAAGCATCTTCCTTGCTGAAAATCAAACATCAGTCCCACCTATAAGTAATATTCCCTGCTGAAAGCTGATTACTTCTCCCAGAATTATCTTAAGCTCCATTATAACAGTTTTAGGTAGAATGTAAATACATGCCAGTGTAACCCTCCTCCCTTGCCAGTAGCCCCTTAGTGCTATACAGCTGCCATTATTATCTTTATCTTTTTCTATCACTATTGTTGCTCCTCTTGCAATTAATATAAGTACTCCTGTTTTCCTTTGTCCCAGGTATTCTGCTGAATAACCATCCTGAAAACCTTTCTTTATCAAATTCACATGTTCAGTTCTTTCCAAATGTGCCTCCTGTAGCATAGCTATTTGCGCTCTACATTTTTAATATAGTGCAGTACTCTTTATTTTTTTGTATACAACTCTGAGACCATTAACATTTAAAGATAGCATCAAAAGGGTCATTATGTTGAAAAGTTATTATTCCCACCTGTTATTTGTAACAGCTTTTTTGTTAAGTATCTAATTCCAGCTTTTGTGTTACATGCACACACTAATGTTTGGCGGGTTGACCTTTTACAGAGTTGTTTCTTTTCATATCCATTTGAGCCTGTGTCGCATCTTACAAATCTTTTTGTTTTATGGAAAGCCCTCAAATAAAAAACAAGTATATATCCCCAATACACCCCCCAAAAAATGATTAACTTAATATTAACACACAAAACTATGTACATCTTCGAATGTTGAAGTTTTACCTTCCTAATAGGAACAATTATCCCACTGCCACACTTGGGTTAACACACGGTACAGCCTGTGCTTGTACTGAGTAGAGTCTGGTTTTGTCTTAACTTTTTTGCTGCCCCAGAATGATAAAACACTTGAATTCTATCAGAAAACATTATCTACTAGCCATTGAAAGAAAGCCATTAAAGGAAAGAAGTATTCTGTTTTTATTGCTCTTTATCAGATTGTCTCCATGGAGACATGATAAGTAGATACAGAGTTGCATCTACAAGTACTTATTTGCTAGAGGGAACTTTATTATGTTCAGTGTTCTTTATTTATTTAGTTTCTCTTAAAATGTCTTACCAGATAAAGCCAAGACCCTTAATCTAGTCATTCTCCTATGCAAGAATGAGAAAGAGCACATTATGTATTCTTGTATCATACTGCTTTGAACAAAATATTTTCTTTTTTTTTTCTTACATTGCAATGCCTACATTTCTTAAAACTGAGCAAGGAGAAAGAGAAAAGAAGGAAATAAACAGGTGTGCCTGTTTACTTTAGTAACCCCATTACATTTGAAAATAACTGAGAAGACTTTCCTTTACAGCATGCAGATATCGAGCACTATATAAATATTAAGAACAAAGGTTTGTTTTACCTATAGTTAAGTCTTTCCTTCCCCTCTCCTAAGTATTCCTCCAAACATTAATGACATGAAGTAGGGCATATGCTTTAGAGTCCCCTACAAGAATAACAAAGTCAAAAAGTCCAATATTTCCAGGCTTTCTTGTTCTGTCAAGTTTCACAATTATAAATGATTTATAATCCCACATTTGTCAGTTTCCGAGTTGCTAGTTGTATTCCTTTTGATCTCCACCTCCCAAATCCAGTATATGCTTCCTTTCCAATGTAATCTTGTTTCTTCTAGTCAACTTTTGTGCTTTTTTTCTGTGTCTCAAGCATTTTCCATTGAAACACTGGAAAAGGTTTTGCTAGCACAGTCTTGCTGTGGTCTTTATTACCAGAACAAGAAGCAGCAGAATTTCCTGTTTCACGGCTCACTTTTTGTTGGACAAACTTTTGTATTTCCTCTTTTGCATGTTCTGCATCAAAAAATGACTTTGTACCTTCAGGAAAGAATATTCTGAAAATAGCTGGATATAGTAATTTGAATCTCATGCCTACTTCTTAACATTCCCTGAGTAGTGAAATAAATGTACTCCTCTTCTGCCTGGTGTACAGTGAGTAATAATTTTTCATAGACACTCTACTGTCTCCCATTTTTAGTACTTTGTCCTTCTGCCACAGTTTTGTCAGAATCAGCTCCTCTTGCTTAGTAGGATTTCATCTTTACTATTAAAAGGTCAAGGTTGCCTTCTCATGGCCAGGTTTGGAGCATATACACAATGTGCACTTTCAGTTAACAACAACTGCTGTGGAATACCATTCCAGTTGCTTATTTGTGTTTTCATAAAATTAATAGTCTGTTCCTTCCAGCTTTTCTAGTACAGCAAAAAAATCTCAGGTTTTCCCTAATTTTATTATTTTTTGAAACATCTCTTCTTGAGCAGTCTTGTATTCAGCCAGCCTTTTCCCCAATTCGCCCTGTGATTTTTACAGTTTTATAACCTCATCTGAATATCTATTTAATGCTTCTTTCATTTTATCCAGCAATTTGTTGTTTGCACTCCATCAGAGTTTCATTTATTTTAATCATCTCTGAATACAGTTTTCTTATTTTTTTCCTCTGTGTTACTGGAAGTCATGTCTTACACCAGAGCTGGAGCTTGCACTGCTTTTGCTGAGCAACTGAAGAATTCTTCCCAGTCGGTGTTTTTCCTCACCTTTTGTGGTTGATTTTCTTTCAGGTTCTCTGAATTTCTTTTTTGCTGGCATCCAGACAGTGCACTTATGAGCCAGTTACTGAAATGTACCCCCCCCCCCCAAAAAATGAGTTCACTGGCTATCTTTTCTGAGTTTTTGATTTCACACTGGGAGAGTCGTACTTAAGCTGTTATTCAGTGTGCAGCCATCTTGGAAGTGTTTAGACAAGTATTTTCATGTGTTTTAATAAGTAAAGTTTCATATAGTATACGCACTTCTAGTGTTTTTTTGTTGTTATAAGAACACACACATACATATATAGTTTGATAGATATTGTGTGGTAAGGTAGCACTTATTTTTTTTTCATTTATCTTTATGTGACTTCAGCATCATTCCAAGAGGTTTAAGCAGTGTGAGCAATGCGGGCACAAGCCATCTCCGCAGGACCCCCATTTGCGGTGTGTTTGTTGTTTCAGTCCTGCCCACCTTGATTCCAATTACTAGTCCTGTGGATCTTTTAGTGCCAGGGCACTTCAAACTAGTTAAGAAAAAGTTATTGTGAAAGGCTTACTCCCTCCACTGACAAGGACCTCAACTTCCACAAGTGGTTCTTCCCCTTTTTCTTCTCCATCTAAGAGAGTGGATAAGTCTAAATCTAATCTTCGAAAGTAGAAACCCATGGATAAGGGCAGAGATAGGGATAAGGAGAAAGATGAGCCTGAGAGGATTGAGAAACCTGGGTCAGATTCATTCAGAAAATGTTCTCCAGGTCCAGTGGTGTCAGTTGGACTGGATCTGAAATCAGGTTGTAGGTTGGAACTGTCAGCTCCTCTGCCCGGGTTCTCACCAGAACTGCTAAGACCGAGGCTCCATTCTCCAAGAAAGATTCTCTTGACCACCTCCTGTGGCCATTTCCTCCTGATCATCTGGAAGTCTTACCAAGCAGGATGTTGACAATATGATGAGGAATTTTCTCAAGACTCGGATCCAGCTTTGGGGTTTTGTAGGTACGATCTACTGGAACTGTGCTATTGGTCCTGCCCATCATTGTTTTCTTTGGTATTGGTTCACCGTATACTGCAACCAGTCACAATGGTGCTGTCCTTCAGCAAGGTGTCTTTGTTGGGGTCAACAGTCGTGTTTACTTTAAGCCTGACAGCATTCTTTTCTCTTTCTCAGTTTCAAAGCAGTCAGATAAGAGAGAGACTCAGAGCTGAAACATCAGTACTGGGGTTTGGGGGGGGGTCACCATTGAGGCTGTCCGAGTCCCAGCCTTCAACAGCTCAGATCAGAGGTCAGCTTTGGGGTCAAAGCACATTGACATGAAGGGATCTCCATTGTCTGTGGATGTGGTGGGTCTTCAGAGCCAGTTGAATCCTTGGGTTTTGACGGTTTTCAGAGTGTTAGTTATGCCTAAGCAGAAGGCCCCTTCAGTCAGTTTTGCTTCACCCAAACCCCAACAGGACTCTGGCTCTTCTTCCTCCTGTTGTTCTGCTGGGCAGATCCAATAAAAACCACGAGCTTCTGAAACACTGTGCTGTGTTAGCTCCTGGTCTGATTCTGAACCTTCTAATCCCCCACAAGAAATGGTATGCAAGAAACAAGCATAAAAGCAGAATCACATAGATTCATTTCCAGAGTCCTTCACAGAAAACACAGATTTGGAGGAAGGTGAGCAGTCCACCCCCCCCCCCCAGTCCTCCTCAGAAGATGTCACCCTTGGCAAAATCCTTGAATTGATAAGCAGAGAAGAGGATGGTCTACCCAAGATCCCTCACCCAACAAGTCAGTGGTTTTGGAAGCTTTTGGCTCTGGCACAGAATAGTCCTGGGTGGTACAACCCATTGATTCCCTTATTGATCTTATGGCTCAATAAGCATGGAAAGACCCTGATGGTAGTGGAGCCCATACCTAAGAATGCTAACAGAATTATGGCAGATTCAGAAGAGACACAACATTGGAACAAAGGTCCTCCAGTAGATGCTGTAGCGGTAGCAACAGCCACAGAAAAGGAATTACTTGAGGAAAGTTCCTCTTTTCTTAACAGGTACGGGAAATGGACTTATGCCTTGGAGACTTTTTCTGTCAGTTCAATGAATTATTTGGCTCATGTTGCTAGGTTCCAGCGAGATTTGATTAAGGAACTCTCCAAAGCCCTTTCTGGTCTCTTGCCTGTGGATGTTCAGAAGATGGTGGACTCCTAGTTATCTACCCAAAGATCAACCTTCATTGTAGCCATCCGACTGCTCTCTAATGCAGCTGATGGCACAGCCAGGGCAGCAGACACCAGACACTGGCATCACCATGTGCTGTCATGCTTGGATATATCTTTGTGACTTTGCTAAAGACTTCAAGATGCCCTTTGTACATGCTACCTATGATAGGTCCATACTTTTTGGTCAGCAGAATGGTAAGACTCTGTCTTCAGTGGGAGTCTATTTCTCTTCTCCTCAAAGGTTTTTTTTCTAGAAATCAGAGGATGGGAAAGAAGATGCGGTTCCAAAAATCAAAGAGCTCTTACCATGACTGTTCTGGGAATAGGTCTCCTTGTGACAGAGGTCTAGGTAGATGAAACAGATGGTCTACTTAGGGGATGAGGTGGACCACAAAACCAGGGATCTGATGTTGTCATCTTTATTCACTCCTTGACCTGTGGGTCTTGGTTACGACCCTCAGAACTGACCATCTGCTTTACTAGCTAAAGATTCCAAGCTTGAGCACTTCCCTCTTACCCATAATTCTCCATTCCTCCAGATTACCTCAGATCTCATTTGCTGCTCGTTGAAATAACAATGAGGTTCCAGTGCTCCTGAGCTCCTCCACGCGTTTAGTGGTTTTCATCACACAAGTTAGTTTCTTTTTTTCTCTTTTTTTGCTGCTGTCTGCTTTCTTAGTCCCTCCTTTTTTTATAGTTTAAAAAAAAGTTTAGAATAATTTTTCCCTTACACAGGTTTTTCTGTGACATAGAATTTGCTTTTCTTCTCTTCTCTATCCTGTTTCCATGGCCGATCACAAGGAGAAACCATTAGATTTCGAGTAATGCACTTCCTGTGGGCACAAGATCCCATTGTCTGATGCCCATAGGGAGTGTGTTTACTGCTTAGGGCCTTCTCATTTAGACAGCAACTGTGACATTTGTAAAAGTTATATCCCCAACTTCCTGGCAGGTAGGAGCAAGTTTATTTTAAAATGTTTGCTCTCTCCTCCTTCCTCCTCTGTCCCTTCAACATCAGGGGCTCAGTCCCCCTCTAAATAGCCTAAAGAGGCCTGGGAGAGCAGGAAATGCTCTCCCGCGATGTTCTCTTTAGAGCTGCCTGAAAAGGTGCCAAGGTCCTCTGAGCCAACCCCATCAGCACTGTCTTTACCCCACCGCTCTGTGCCTTGTCTGCTTTTTTGGATTGGATCAGAGGTCCCCCCCATCATGCATAGACTTCTGACTCGGGGCCGACCACCCCTGCTCAGAAATCCCCTCCTCTGAGAAAATCTTCTAGGCCTCCTCTTCTACATCCTCCCGATCCTTTCGAAGCCTGTCTGAGAAAGAAGTGGGTAGACTAATGAGACAATTTCTTGGCTCCATCTCTGATCCGGGCCTTGGTTTCAGAGTCTTCCATTCCATTACTCTCTGGCACCAAGGTGTCAGGGCCAATAGTGATCTCCTCCTCACTCCTCACCATTTCCCCAACATGCTTAGCTGTGACTGTTTTGGGGCCAAGTGCGTCTTGGAGCCATAACCTTGATGTCAGTACTGGGGGGGTTTGACTTTCACTCCAAAGTTTTCAATGTGTTCTCTTCCCCTCAGAGATTCTGTGTTCGATAGCTCTGCTCCAACTCCCCCTTCGGCGCGGGAGGCTTGGAGGCTTTGGAAGGTGTCCACTCCAGTAGTTTCATCTGTAGAGGGGATGCTACCTAGAACTTGGAGTCCTTCAGCTTTTGAAGTGGTGAAGAGACCCCTCTCCCTTTCCAGGAGACCTACAGCTCTCACGTCTTCAGAACCTATCCCTACCCCTTCTGGATCTGTGCCTGAGGTCTCTAGTCTACCTCGTAGACAGCTGGCCCCAGAAAGTCTTCATACCTTTCCGTCTGTTGAACCCCAAGGCTCTTCTGACACTTCCCCAGAACACACCACCAAGGAGTTTCTTCTTTAGAGACTGTGCAAGAGGAGGAACATTGATTCCCCTGAGGAATCCATTACCACTGACACTGACTTTGAGGAAGGCAAAGGATCCCCAAAAGTGGCACTAGAAGAGATCTCCTTTAGAAACATTTTAGCAATTCTCCATCAAAAGGTGGGTGGTATGTCCAAAATCCTTCTCCTATGGAATTATTGGTATTGGAGGCTTTCGGGTCCATACCATCTACATCTAGGGTGCCCCCCCCCCCGCTTGATCCCTCATTGAGTTGGTGTCTTCTAGGCCATAGAAGGAACCTGATATGGTAGACCCCATGCCAAAACAAGTAGATAAAATCATAAGTGACTCCCACCCAGGACAAGACCTTCTGAACCAAGGGTATCCTCATAGATGCCATGGTTGTTGTAGCAGCTACCAAAAAGGAGACAGACCAAGAAAACACCTGTGTCCATCCCCCCAGTAGAGAAACTCAGGCTTTGGACAGATTTGGTAAAAGAGTTTATGCCTCTTTCACATTTACTTTCAGGGCATTAAACTATTTATCCCATTTTGTGAGACTACAGAAGGACTTGGTCAAGGAACTTTCTAGCTTGGCCCCATGGTCCATGTTTGCAGAGGAACAAAAAACTTTTTCCTCCAGATTGACCCCCCTTCAATCACTGTCTAACATGTCCATGAGGCTTGTATCCCATGCTGCGGAGGGTACCTCAAAGGCATCTGGTTCTGACATTGCCATATGGCGTCATGCCTGAATGAGGCTGTGTGACTTTGCTGAGCCCTTTAAGGCATCTTTCGTCAATGCTTCCTTTGATGGATTGACCTTGTTTGGACTCCCAGGTTGAGACGCACAATCCCATAGTGAGAAATATGGGAAAACCCTGTCTGCCATTGGAATCTGCTTTTCTACCCCACAAAGATCTTACTCCAGGAACCAGTGTGGCAGTAAAAAGATGTAGTTCAAGAAATTTCAAGCTTCCTATCAGGACTCTGTGGGAGATTTGACCCTAGCGGTAGAGAGGGAAATAACCAGAATGGTAGACACCACGTATGTGGCAGAAGGGGCCAGCAAAACCAAGGGTCTTGGGATCCCTTCTCAAACAGACCCTTCCAGTTCTCCTGAGCAGTTACCCAACTGCCTTCCTCTGGAGGCAGTTAGGGGGCACTTTTCCTTGCACCCTGGGCAGCCATCACAAATGACTGATGGGTGCTAAGGATCATATTCAGATGATACTGCATTCCCTTTTTAGAGAAACCAAATGCAAAAAATTACCCCCTGATGTTCCATCCAGTCAGAGGGAGGATGCAGGCACAGAAAACACAAAATTGCTGCAAAAAAGAGTTATCCAGGAGGTCCCTCCTGATCGAGCTGGATCTGTTGTGTATTCCAGGTTATTTTTGGTACTCAAAAACATGGGAAACCTGAGACCAGTTCTGGACATGACCTGTCTGAACAAATAGTAAAGAGCACAAAATTCAAGATGGTCACTGTTCAGTCCATCATACCCCTGTTGGGGATGAATGATTGGATGTGCTCTATGGATATGAAGGATGCATACTGTCACATTAAAATATTCAGGCGCTTCAGACTGTACCTTTTTTTTCAGGCTGGGAGCAAGTCATTACCAGTTCAGATCACTCCCATTTTGTCTCACCACAACCCACATGTTGTTCAAATGTTGGCAGTGGTGGCAGCCCATCTCAGGCTGCAAGGGTACCAGAACTTCCCCTATCTGGATGACTGGTTCCTAACCTCTCCAACCAGGAATCTATTGCTACAGGCCAAGGATTATCTCCTCTACTTGGCTCCAGTCCTTGGAATAATGATCAGCCTGCACAAATCCCAGTTGGAACTATTTCAAGTGATAGATTTCATAGGAGCATGGCTGGACACAATTTCTTGTGCTTACCTGACAACAGACAGAGTATCAAACTTAAGATTTCACATCAAACAAGTCATGGCCATTCCAAAACCTTCAGTTCTCAGAGCACTGGGTTCCATGGCGGCCATGATAACTCTGTTGCCCAAAGCGCACTTTCATATAAGAAACCTACAGTGGACTTTAGCAGTCCAATGGTCACTACACAGGAGCCCTCTAAGTTTTCCTATCAAACTTTCCTGGATTTGCAAAGAATCCTTTCTTTGGTAGCTTCATTCTACAGACGTTACTTATGGTCATCCTTTCGTTCTTCCTCCCCCAAACACCACAGTGACCACGGACACCTCCCAGATTGGATGAGGGTATTATCTGGGTTGAACAGTCCAAGGCACATGTACGCTGCCCCAGGATACCAATTTGCATATCATTGTACTAGAGATGAGAGCAGTTCTAGCATTGCAAAAACTACACAGTTCTTTTCCTCTAGGAACTATTGCTGTTCAGACAGAAAATATGTCAGTGGTCTGGTACATCAACAAACAGGGTGGGACCAGATCTTACCCCCTATGTCGAGAAGCTATGAGAGTGTAGTAATGGGTTATCTCTGCCAACTGCTTTCTGGTGGCAACACACATTCTGGGAGAATCCAACATCTTGGCAGACAGGCTTAGCCAAACTTTACTGTTGCCCCACTAGTGGTCTCCTGAATCAGTCCATGGCAAACAGACTCTCTCAGGAATGGGGTCAACCTTGCTGTGATCTTGTTTCACCTCTCAACAACAAATGCGTTGCCTTGATCCCTCCTCAGGGACAGTAACCCAGGGATGCTGTAGTCCATGTGTGGCCTCTCAGTCTGCTCTATGCCTTTCTCCTGCTGCCCTTAATCCAAAAATTCTTACAGAAGGCTCTCAGGGTTGAAGAGGAAGGTAATCCTCATTGCTGCCTTGTGGCCTTGACAAACCTGGTTTCTCTTTTTTTTGGCCTTATCTGATTTGCCCGCCAGTGACACTGGACCCAACCCCAGATTTACTTTCTTACCCAGCCAAGGCATCCTCACCTGGACATTCATGGTCTGAAACTAACCGCTCGGTTTCTCCAATTCCAGTGATGCCTAGACACCCCAGGCTGTCATACCCTGTTCAGAAAATATTGATCTCCGTCCATAAATCCTCAACCAGAAAATTTTATAAGTGTAAATGGAAACGATTCTCTGTATGGGTGCAAGAGAAACAAACAAATCCTTTCACAGCCCCTGTCTCGGTTGGTAGTTTTAGAATTTTGGGATTTTTTTCATTAATGGAGCTAGTTACTCCACTGTTAAAATACAGCTAGGAGGTATGTCCAATTTCCATTTTAGACAAGATTCTTCTTCTGTGGCTTCACTGAAGCTCTGTAAAGCCTTTCTTGGGGCACCTTTCTGCTTCATCCCCTATAAAAGATCCTACCCCTACTTGGGACTTGACTATAATTTTACAAGCTCTACTCTGCCTCCCCTTTCAAACCAGCAGCTGCAGTAGAGTTGAAATTTCTTTCCTGGAAGACATTGTTTTTGGTGGCTATCACTTCAGCAAAAAGCTTCTCCAAACCTCAGCCTCTTTCCTGCAAGTTTCCTTACTTGATAGTCCACAAAGATAGAGTTACCCTTTGTACCAATCCATCCTTTCTGCCTAAAGTTACTAGGGAAGATGATATCAATCTATTAATCTTCCTGTTTTCTTCACTAATTTTCAGAATAAGGGTGAATACACTCTTCATTTGCTTTGATGCATATAGGCAATTACAATTTTACTTAGAATTCATTTGCTTTGATGCATATAGGCAATTACAATTTTACTTAGAACAAAGTCCTTCAGGAATTCTGATCAGTTGTTTTTGTCCTTTTCAGATGTTAAAAAAGGTAAACCCATTACTAACACTACCCTAGCATGATGGTTGAAAGGCTGCATTTCCTTTGGTTATTTCACCAGGAGCATTCCGGTCCCTGGTCAGATTGAAGCTCATTCCACAAGGTCTCTGGCAACTTCCCAAGCCTTTTGGCTGAGGGTATCTATTGTGGACATTTGTGCAGCAGCTACCTGGTCAAACCCTCATACTTTCATTATGCATTATAAGTTGGACTTCATCTCCAGGAGAAGTGCCTTTGGCTCTGCTGTACTTCGGAATATCCTTTCATATGGGCCAACCTGTGTTGTTGTAGCTGGTGACTCTGTCCCACAGGTTAATGAATGAATGAAGATGACAACATCAGCTAAAGAAGTTATGATCCTACCATAATGTTCCATCTGTGTAGTCTGTCTTCATTCATCATTAACCTTCCTTCAGTCCAAGACTTCGAGAGATCTGACTGATGTGTTCATAGGAATCACAGTCTCTTACTGAGCTCCTGATGTTTTAATACTTACTCTGTGCTGCTTATGTTGATCTAATTGTTATTGCAAACTCGATCTGAGATAATCTGGATGAGTGGGGGATTATGGGTAGGAGGGAGGAGCTTAAACTTGGAATCTTTAGCTAGTAAAGTGGCCAGTCATTTCCGAGGGTCAGAACAGAGACCCACATGTTAATGAAAAATGAAGATAACACAGATGGAACGTTATGGTAAGCGCATAATTTTCTTTTTTTCTGCAGTCCTTTTACAGATAGGCCCAGTCAGCACCCCTGAACATTTGCCCAACTGCTGCACTGTGGAGGAAGTCAGGGGGCATTTGTCTTTGCACCCCACAAGCCGGCAAAATATAACTACAGATTCTTGGGTATTAGACAGTTTCCAGAATCTACTCAATTCTCTTTTCCCTTCCTCCTCAGAAAAAGGGGAATGTTCCCGATATTCCACCCTGTCAGTGGGAACCAGTGGCACTAGAAGTTTCGAAACTGTTATAAAAAAAGAGCTATCCAACCAGTCCCCCAAGACCAGTTAGAATCCAGTGTCTGCTCAAGGTTCCTTTTTTTTAATGCCAAGGAAAATGGGGGACCTCAGACCAATTTTGGATCTCAGTCACCTGAATCAGTTCACAAAACATTCAAAATTCTGAATGGTCACAATTCAGTCCATATTTCCTCTACTGAGGAAAGGCGATTGGGTGTGCTCAGTAGACATCCAGGATGCGTACTATCATGTAAAGATAGAGAAGCACTCTAGGAGATTCCTCTGTTTCTGGCTGGGAGCCAATCAGAGACCTACCTTTCAGTCTCACCACAGCCCCCAGGGTGTTCACTAAGATAATGTCAGTAGTGAAGGTGCACTTTTTTCCCCTGTGGATCCAACTTTTCCCCTAACTCAAAGATTGGCTCCTAACTGTTACATCCGAACATCTACTGTTACATTATCTGTAGCTTGTGCTGCAATGATTACAGAATTTTGGGGTAACAGCAAATTTTCCCAAATGCCATCTGACACCAACACAGCACATAAAATTCATAGGGTGCCACCTCAAGACCAAATTACAGATTTCCATTCTTCCCCATATACTAGAGTTACATCTTTGCATCTAGCAGCAATGCAGATGTTTCATCACCCCTTGCCTCCAGCAAGCCTGATGTTGTGACTGTTGGGTCTAAGGTTATCCACAATACTGATGGTTTTAGTAGCCAGATATCATGTGAGAGTACTCCAGTAGAACCTAGCAGTACAGTGATCCCAAAGCATTCATTCATTGCATGTGATAATTTGGCTCACCCAAATCTGTAGATGGCACATTGCCTAGTGGATTATGTCCTCTTCAGTGACAGAAAGTCACCATTTTCACATGGAGTCACTGGTAGCAGTAGTAACCACAGAAGTCTCCCTTCAAGGGTGGGAGGCATTTTGAAGGGAGTATGGTCCAAGGCTTATGGCCACCCATAAAGGTCAATCTTCACAACATTAGCTTGGAGATTAGGGCAGCCCTCCCAACATTCCAGGACTTTCAGGATCTCCTCCCCAAGATTAAGATTTCTATACAGATGGGCAATATGACAGTGGTATGGTACACCAACAAACAAGGGGAAACCCTTCCTATCTCCTGTGTCAAGAGGCCTTGAGGGTCTGGCAATGGGCAATGCCTTCACACCTCTTTCCGATAGCAATACACATCCCAGGGTTCATCCAATGTCTTGACAAACAGATTGAGCAGGATTATTTTGGTGCCTCACAAGTGTCCTCAACCCAAGAGTGGCAACCTTGATCTTCCTTCATCGGGGCCAACCTTGCTGTGACCTGTTTGCCTGTTCTCTCAACAACAAATGTCGCAGTTACTTTGCCCTGATCCCTCCACAAGGTCACATCAAAGGATGCTCCAGTCCACAGTTGGCCCCTAGGTCTCCTGTATGCTTCTTCTCTCATCTCTAATTAACAAGTTTATCCAAAAAGCCAGACAATGCAAACCCAAGGGTGATCACCATTGCTCCTTTCTGACTACAACAAACATGATTCTCTTTCTTGTGGTTTTATTGGTACATCCTCCTTGGATGTTGGATCATTATCATGATCTTCTAGCTCACCCATTTTGGATTGCCTCCTCCAGACCAGATGTCCTTGAAACTAATCACATGGTTTCTTCAGTTTTGACCATAGCCAGAGGCTACAGTTGTGAAGATCAAATCAGATTCTTAGAAGCAGACCATAAAAAAGGTATCCCATAGCAAATAGAAGAGGCTTTCTATTTAGGCTGTTTCCTTTTTCATTGGCCATTCTTTACATCTTAGAATTTTTATCTGAAGTTATTGAGAAAATTTGCAGATATTCCACCACCAAAGTTCAAGTAGCAGTGATCTCAACTTCCACATAGGCCATAATTTCTCGTCTATAGCTTCCCCAAAGATCTCTAAAGCCTTTTTGAAAGAAACCTTTCTTTTACGACCTCTCATGAGGGATCCATTTCCTCCATAGGATATTACCATTATGCTAGAGGCTCTAATGCAACCGCCCTTTGATCCTGCAGCCACAGTACATTTTAAGTTTCTGACTTGGAAAACTATTTTTCTGGTGGCAGATAAATTAGCTAGATGGATTTTGGAATTACAAACACTTTCGTGAAAACTTTCCTATTTGTTTTTTTCACAAGGACAGGGTTTCTTTTAGAGCTAATGTGTCCTTTCTTCCCAAGCTGACATTCAAAACAAACTTAAATCATTCCTTAAATTTACCAGTATTTTTTCCCCAGATATTCTAACAAAGGTGAATACATGTTACATATGTTGGATGTTCATCACCAACTGAGATTCTGTCTTAATAGAAAGAAACTGTTCAGAAAATCAAATCAGTTGTTTCTTGCCTTTTTGAAACAAAAACTGGGGAAAAGGTGTCACTAAAGTTATACTTTCAAGATGGTTGTCAGACTGCATTTCATTTGTCGATTACAAAAATAAGTTTGTTTTACTATCTAAGCGAAAACCTCATTCTGGTAGATTAATATGTACTTCAACAGCATTTTCCAGAAGGCTTCCCATTGTTGACATTTGTGCTGCAGCTCTTTGGTCCACAATCCATACTTTTATAGTTTGGTGACCCTGTTCCTCATTAGTGTATTTGGACCCAGGGCTTATAATTCCCTAACAAAAGGATACATTTGACCCTCTGTCTTACTACCAGGCTTTTCCTATTGGACTTTCACAGACTAGTGCATGAAATTATTATTTGACTTTCAAAAGCTAGTGCAAGTAATTTCTTTAATTCGTCTTTATTGTAAAGCCGTCTTCAACTATTTGGCCTCTCTTCCTAACTTACCTGCTTAGTGTCTGCACTGATGCTGATAGTTTTTTTTAGGAACCCACCTTACCTGTTGCACTCAATGCAACTCTGCTCCGTTCACCCTCGCTACCACTCTGCTCACTTCACTGCCCTACCCTGCCCTCATTTTCCACCCGCCCCCACTACCCCTAGATTTATACCTACCCCCTCCACCAATCTGACCTACACCAATCACTCTCTAGTGAACACTTCATCATCAGCCAATCCCCTTATCCCCGGCCACACACACTCCTCCCACTAACATGACACACTCGTGCTATCACAAGCCAATTACCATGCACACAATCTATTTCACCATCCTCTTTCTCCTAGCATCATCACACTACCTTACCTCCTACCAAACCATACTTAATTGTACCTTAACTACCCCTTTAAAACATACTTCCTCTTACACACCTCCCACCCATCACTACAGCCTACAAATATCCCCAAGTAGTCACCACCACTTTATTCTCCCACCTCCCTCAAAAGGACTCTTCACAATCTCTACCAAATCACTTACTACAAATAGATATATGGCCATTCTAACCAAAGTAAGGGTCCATTAAACCATATTAGCCATCATCTGATCCTTGCTGGAGACATACACCCCAACCAAGGGTCAAACCCTTGCACAAATACTTCATCTATTCAAGTTCTCTCACTCAACCAATCTCCCATCTCTAGACCAAAAAATAGCCTTCTACTACTAAGCTTAAATATCAGAAGTATAAGTAACAATTTGCACCTACTCCATGCTTTGATATCCACCTAATCCCTTGATTTACTATCCTTAACTGAAACATAGTTAAAACCCACAACACCAGACAGTGAGTTCCTCCCACCTGAGTACAACGTATTATGAAAAGATAGACTATCCAAAAAGGGAGGTGGCGTAGCATTACTTTACAAAAACAAACTAAATATGTGTACTGTTAATCCTCCAATCCATTCCCTCAATACTTCTGAACTTCTCCTAGCCAAACTCAAACTTAGTGAGAAAAGAAATCAGTCAATGTTATCACTGGCTATATCCCACCAGGCAACAATATTCCCTCCTACACTAGGTTAATCAGAATTTCCTCAAGAAAAGATCATCATAGGTGACTTTAATATTGACTGGAACACTTGCTCAACTACTAACTCCACCAACCATATTAATCTCTACAGCTTCTCCAAAGTCATTCAATCTAGCACTAGGCTAAGAAATGCTAAAATCAAAGAAAAGTCTCCTAGATTGGATCTTGATAAGTAAGACCAGTACTCCATGCCAAGCAGGAGTCCTTCAGGGCACCTTTAGTGACCACCGACCCACCTTCTTACTAAAATAGAAAATCCATGCCAACTCTACCCCACTAATACAAACTACCCGGAACAAAAATAACTTTGACCCAAGCAAATTCAGACTCAAACTAAAATACCATAATTGGAACATACTAAAAGAAGTACCCCTAGAAGAAGCTGTAATCCAATTCAACAACACTTTTCTAAAAATCCTAGATACCCATGTCCCACCTCGTACCATAAAACTCAAAATGAATACTGCCCCCTGGATCACCAAATAGACTAAAAATAAGATTTCTCAAAGGAATGGAGCTTGGCATCACTGGAGAGTCACACAAACTACAGCAACTAGAGAACAATTCCAAAAACTTAGAAATGAAACAAAAAAAAAAAACTATTCTCCAGGATAAAAAAAATTATTTCCTGCACCTGCAAAACAGGCACCAAAATAACCCCAAGAAATTCTGGGCAAGAATAAACAAACTACTTCACCCCGGCAAACCCTCCACCTATCGCCAACCTCCACAGGTGAAATCACTGACATACCTGAATCATTTAACAAATACCTCATAGAAACCATCTCTAAACTAGTTCAGCAACAACCCACTACTACTACTACCAATATCCCCAAACCTGCAGTCAGTTCCCAAACTGCCTTCCAATTCCAACCCATCCCTACTAATTATGTCAAACAATTACTATTCAGACTTAAATATACAACCCTAGCAGCGGATGGCTTCCAGCAGAATACCTCCAGTTGGCTGCTAATGAACTTGCCTACCCTATCTCTATTCTACTTAACAGATCTATATCAGAAAGCACCATCCCACCAATCTGGAAAACCTCCTACATCATCCCTTTACATAAAGGTGGAACATCCACTGACCTCACCAACTATTGCCCTATTCTCATCCTGTCCCCACTAGCAGAAATTCTTAAAAAATAAATACATTACCAAGTTATGCCATACCTACTTAATAACCAATTTCTGTCTCCTACCCAGCATGGATTCTGCCCTGCCCACAGTACAACCACAGCCCTTCTTTCCTTTAGAAACCTCATCAACCAAAACAGGCTCTTAGGTAAACTAACATCATCTATATCCTTGGACCTGTCAAAAGCCTTCGATATGGTCAACCATCCCAGACCTACTACACTCCCTTACTAATCTTGGCCTGAGTGATCACGCACTAGCCTGGTTCCAAAACTATCTACATGGTAGACAACAAGCAGTTCGATGGGACAACAACCTATCCTCACTGCTGCCTATTACCACAGGAGTCCCACAAGGGTCCATTCTGGGACCACTTCTATTCTCCATCGTCATTAATGATCTCCACAGCATATGCCAAGATGCAACTGTTATACAATATGCTGATGACTCAACATTAGTCTGCTCAGCCAATGACCCACACGAACTCCTCTCCATTACCCAAAAAGCCTTCCAAATTTCAGAAACCTGGTTTCTTAACAAAGACCTGTTACATAGACCAAACTGTTGCTGTTTAAACCAAACAAATCCATCTCAATGCCCAACACATTCGATATTGTGTCCAGAGATGGGACTATCATCACTCCAGACACTCAAGCTAAACTGCTAGGAGTGACCATTGACAACAACCTCAAGTTTGATCTACATATAAATCAAACTATTAAAAACATTCACAAAAAACTGGGCAGTCTTTATAAAAACAAACCATTTCTAACCCAACCTCCTAGAATAACCATAGCTCAAACCCACCTCCTCCCCACACTATTCTACGCAACTCCCATCTTCACCAACCTACCCAAAACTGAAATGGCCAAGCTTAACATCTACTACAATCAAATTGCCAAATTTGCTACTGGTGCCCCCTACCTTGCCCACCACTGTCATTCACTAAATCAACTTAACTAGCTCGAATTCCCAAATCTCCTCTCATTCCATCAGCTTTCTTTCGCCCATAAACTCCTACTATTTCCTGAAAAAAAAACAGCACTGTCTAATCTACTTAAACTAATACCAGACAACTTTGCTCTAGTGATAAAAGACTAATCAAGGTGACCAAAAGCAATAACACAGCAGGTGACTCCCTCTTCCCTAAATACATCGATAAAATTTGGAACTCATTACCTTCTGCTATTACCTCAGCCAACTCAATGGTTATATTCAAAAATCTACTAAAAGAACACCTAAAACTCACATGGCTATGGCCTTGCTACCCACCAGGTTGACCCATATCATACACACCCTCAGACCCACTCTTGTGCTCCTTTTCACTTTTATCCCTTCAAGAAGAATTGTGACTCCTCATAGTGCCTCAGCTGTGAACACCAACAGTCAGCAACTATGCACATTCCAACTTTAAACCCAACCACATCTCACAAAATTAACCCTAACATCCACTCCCAACCCCCTTTTACTTACATTTGTCTCAATCAATGTTATTACTGGAAACCAATGCATTCTAAGTACTACTTTACTCTAACTTAAACTATGGAATTTTGTTAAAACTTGCGACTGCCAATAAATGTTGTACTTTGTAACTTTAAAACTATGAAATCTTGTTAAATCATGTGTTTTCCTATGAATACTTGCTTGCTATGTAGAAATCTCATAGTTGTTTGGTCTTAATCTGTGGAGCTTTTCTCCCCGGGCCTCCACTGAAAATGGACATGTATCCAGTCGGACTCTCCCTGTCAACAAATGTAAAATAAAATAAATAAAATAAAATTTTGTGTCTCATTATAAACTGGATGTACAGTCTAGGTAACATTCTTCTTGTTTTGGTTTCACCATCCTCAGGAACATCCTGTCCTGCCTTGATAACCACCCAGATAGCTTATGAATCTGTCCCATGTATTGAACTAGACAAAAATAGACAACACTAAATACGAAAGTTATGTATTTACCATAATGATAGATCCATGTTGTCTAATTTTTGTCTAATTCAACCTCCCTCCCCCCTTCTTAAATTGACACACAAAACTTTGGGATGACCGGGGGTACTGTTCAACTCCCTGTCTGTGAACTATCCTGTTTTGACTATTTTCCCTTTCTCCCTCTCCTAGTTGAAACTACTGTCATATTCACAATGTTGTCAGGTATTTGGTTAGATAGGCAAATTCAATCTGAAGTATTAGGATGGAGTACAGGGAATTATGAGTAGGGGGAGGAGTTGAGTCCTTTAACTGAAAGAAGCTTCAGAGTTGATGCTGAGTTTGGATCCAACAACCCCTGTGTTGAACCGGAAGAAAATCAGACAGTATGGATCTTTTGCTATAGCAAGTACATAAATTTTGATCTGATGTTGTCAATTTTCATTCATTCCTCAACAGCTGGGTTCAGATTGGACCCTCAAATCTGACTCAGCTGCTTTTTGCATCTTGTGGCTACTCAAAACTCTCTAGCTCCTCCCTTACCCATAATGCTGTATTCCCCTAATATACCTCAGATCTCATTTGCTGCCTTCACGTATGGATGTGGTCGCTGTGAGCTCTCGTGCATTGGTCAGTTAAATTAATTAAATACTTGTATTTTTCTCTCCTTGCCTTGTGCTAATTGCTTTCTATTTATCCTCCCTAATCTTACACTTTTTGTACTGTATTTCTAAACTACCATTGTTAATATTTACCTTTCTCCTTCCAGTTACCATAGTTGGCAATTTTATCTCTTTCTTCTTTCTTTCTCTCTCTCTCTCTCTCTCTCTCTATACATATATATATATATATATATATATATATATATATAAAATGTTCTTTATTCTCTATAGTTTATATCTCTTTAAGATAGCTAAAAAGCCTTCAAGCTTTAAAAAATGTAAGCAATGTGGGCGCAAGATTCCTCTTAATGATGCACTTGATGTGTGTGTCTGTTTTTTGAGCCCTCATTTAAAAATTGATTGTGAGATCTGCAAGGCGTTTAATCCCCATGCTTTGGTAGATCATAAAAATAAACTTATTCTGAAAGGTCTTCTCCCTGGGTCCTTTTCAGGATAACTATCTGGGGCTCAACCCTCCAAGCCTGACAAGAAAGAGCACAGAAAGAGACCATCTGATCTGTCTGGATCCTCCACACCTTGTTCAGATCGATCACAGAGCATGCTCGAAAAGTTTTAAAAAAGTCAGATCTGAAGACTAAATCTTCAAATCCATCAGTGTCAGATGTCAGATCTACTTCAATGGATCCAATAGCCTCAGATCCAAAACATATACCTCAAACTAGGTATGCGTCCTCTCTGGATCCAGTCCCTTCCCAAGTGCCATCATCTTTTTTGGAGAGACACCAACATTCCAGGTCCTCTTCAGTGGCCTCATCCTCTCATTCTTCCAGGAGTCTGACAGAAGATGACATGGAAAGGATGATGAGGAAGTTTCTGTCAGCACAGATTCAGATGGGAGTTCAACCAGCTCCTAGAGCTTCAGGTCTGAAGACCTTTACTAGTACTACACGGCCCATCTTTGCTCCTTCTCCGATCCTGACCCATGGTTTCAGAGCCCTTTGATCCGAGTATTCCAGGACTGTCTGCATCATATTCGAAGACTGTTGTATCTTTGGCACTGATGCATTCTTAGTGCACTGGCTCAAAGCATGTTGGAGCCAGATGACTCTTAGAGCGAAGCATTGTTGTTGGATCAGGTGTGTTAAAGTCTACTCTGAAGTTGTCGGAGCCATCTCAACACCTCAGAGCCTCGGCATTGGACAACTCAACCCCAACTTCTGCCGTAGGTGGGACTGCCTTTGGGTTAGAGGGAGCCGATGGTACAGAAGCATGTCTTTGCAGCTCTGTCAGCATCCTTCTCCCTAGAGCACTCTGTCTTTGAGGTGGTACAGGGAGTGTTCTCTGCTTCTAGAGGATGGACAGTGCCACCCTACTTAGATCTTCCATCTGGATCCTATATGTCTTTGTACCTTGAGCCTCACCACTTTACTCCACATGGACAGTCAGCCCAAAATCTCCAGGTTACCCAGCAGGGTATATTTATTTCCTCTGCTACTTCTCTGGAACATTCCAATGAAGAAGTCCCTAGGGAGAATACGTGCAAAAGGAGGTACTTGGGCAACTGGCTCATAAGCGCCCCAACCAGGCATCTTCTGATACAAGTTCAAAACTATGTACTTTAGATTTGCTCTCATGTAGGATTTACCATCAACCACAACAAATCTCCTTTAGAACCATCTCAGACTAATATTAGAGTTCATAGGGGTATTGTTCAACATATCAGTGATAGCCTCCCTTCCCTTACAGAGGGTACAAACTATTCAGTTTCAAGTCAAAAAGTCAATTCAGAATTCTTCTCTTTTAACAATATTGATTCTACAGGCCTTGGGGTCAATGTCTGCCCCAATAGTTCTAGTTCTGCTAACAAGATACCATATGAGAATTCTTCAGTGTACCTTAGCAAATAAGTGGTCCATTGTCCATCAACCTATGTACACCCAGATCAGGATAACTCAGGCATACAAAAATTACCTCTCGATGTGGATTTGGTCAGGTATTACAAAGTCAACCCTTCATTCTTCCTCAGCCATAGTAGTACTCAGAATATTGCAGGCTTTTCAAGGCTCTCTCCCTTCTGGGACTACTGTGATTCAAATGGACAATATGTCAGTGGTATGGTACATCAATAAACAAGGAGGAATCCGATCTTTCCCCAAGTGTTGAGAAGCTCAAAGAGTGTAGCAATGGGCAATCTCATCCAATCAATTTCTGGTAGCAATGCACATTTTGGGGAATTCCAGTGTGATGGCAGACAAGTTGAGCAGGTCATTTTGTTAACTGATGAGTGGTCTCTCAACATGAAAATTGTGGAAAAAGATATTCCGCCTGTGGGGTCAACCTTTCTTCAGAAAGCATCTCGATTAAAGAGCAAAGTCATCCTCATTAACCCTTATTGGGCTTGTCTGATTAGTTTCCTCTTTTTTTGGCTTCATCTAGTTTACCCTTCTTGGATTCTGGATCCAATTCTAGATCTCCTGTCTCACCCTACAGACCTGATTTACCTGGACATTTCAAGGCTAAAGTTGACAGCATGGTTTCTCCACTTCATTGATAGCCGGACAACCTAGACTCTCCTCCCCTGTCCGACATATACTTTTTATCTTCCCATAAAGCTTCCACTAGAAAGATTGACAGAAGTAAATGGAAAAGATTTGTTTTTTGAGTGCAGCAAAAAGACATTGACCCTCTTTCATGATCAATAGATAATATTTCTTGAGTTTCTGGCCACAGTCTTTAATGAAAGGGCTGGTTCCTCAACTGTTAAAGTACAACTAGCTACATTTCTAATTTTCATATAACAGTTAACAATTCCACCTTAGCTTCCTCAAAGCGTTGTAAGGCCTTTATAAGGCGTACCCTTTTTCTGAGATCACCTTTTAAAGATCCAACTTGTAGATCAGAGCGTTTGCATTTACCTTTAAGAAGCACTTCCAGATGTAGTACGCACATATAAATAGTGAGCATGTGCAGACAGCAGTGCCATTTTGAGAGAACAGTCAGTGTGTTAACATGTGTGAGTGTGGTAGTCAGTCTGTTTATATGTTTATTTATGCTGAAGTTGCAAAGCCGCCTTCCTGATGTGTTTGTGTGTAATAAAGCTGCTTGAACTGAACCCACAAATGTTCGTTTGTTTTATCCCGACCAGATGAGTGACATGGTATCAGAACCAGGACTTAGAGAGCAACTTCTTCAAGCCATGAGGTGCAGAATTGAAGGTGAAGGCAGATTAAACTGGTTGAATGAAATGGAGTTCAGACAAGCAAAAAAGGCCAGAAACGAACTTAAGTTAACAAAAAGTGCACAAATTATTTATTTGGCAAAGAAAGTGAAACAGAGCATTTGTAAGGCGCAAAACACATTCTTAATCAAACGAGTAGCACAAAACATATTAATCAAACGAAAGGCACAAAATGCATTATTAACTAAACAAAATGTTTGATAAAAACAATATTTGATAAAACTAGCAGAACTATTCATATGGGGCTTAGAATTACCTTTGGTTTGCATAATGAGCATGTTTGAAGTAAAACAGGCACAAGAAAAGTATAATGAGCATGATAAGAGATTAAAAGGACACAACGAGTACAGTAAAAGGGCAAATTAAGAGCAAGGCGACTGCATGTTTTTAGTAAGAGACCGTGTTTGGGCACAAACTATTTCACCTTGACCATAGCCACTCAAAGCATAACTAGAGGAGTTTGAAGTATCTCAGAGTGTGCAAAATGTTTGCAGAGCATATGCTTTATTACAGTCAGTGGTGGCTGGTGACTTCAAATTAAAGGGGGGCTGCAGGAGACAGCTGAATGGGTGGGGCCAATGGGTAGGGGAGGAGCTATGTTCAAAAACCACAAAAACTGGAACTTTAATTAAATATACTACCCTGGGTGCCAAACCATCATTATGAGAGTCCAATCAAGACAAAATGAAGTGCAGAAGAAAAAAAATATTTAATTGTATTGGCTGCATGACAGCTTACTTAATATCTAGATGGAAACAAAAAGGTTGTGAGACATGGAAAAATAAATTACTTTTTAAATACATTACTGGAATGCCAGTCAAAATCAAGTATAAGAAAAACAAGCAGCAGTCAACTCAAACCACTTCTCCTTGCACTGCAGTTCTAATTATAATTTATATTCAGCTTTATAAAAGTACCAAGTAACATGATGAAAGTAGCAATTTATGTGATACCCCCACTTGTAAAAATGTTTCTTATCCAAAAAAGACCTGCTGCCTGACAACAACTATCTACTTGTTTCATGGGAAAAACATGATCAAAGTAAAAAATGAACAGCAAACAAGATCAAGATAAATTGCTTAAAGGATTACTGCACAGGTTATGGACCACGCATGATAGATTGGCATTCTGTTTACTTTACAGGTAAAGCCTGCACAGATGACAGCAATCCTCCAAAAAATGTAATGAGCTTCTTAAAATAATGTAATCCTGTCCTTTATTACAAATACTGTCATATGCATTTCAGTACCCAAGGCTTACACATTATCTAGTTATTTAATATTCTCTGCATGGCAACATCAGAAAGGCTTTCAGTGTTGGTAATTCTTTAACAGTATG
This sequence comes from Protopterus annectens, assembly GCF_019279795.1. Taxonomy (NCBI): domain Eukaryota; kingdom Metazoa; phylum Chordata; order Ceratodontiformes; family Protopteridae; genus Protopterus; species Protopterus annectens. The sequence goes on from NC_056744.1 coordinate 866,591,641, forward strand.
CTTATTAAAGCTTACTTGCATCTTACAATCTCAGACAAGTTTACCTGATGGTCATTAAAGCATTCCTACTTAAACACAGAGCAACAGGCACTTTCTGAATAATAATAAGCATAAATCAGCAGTATAAAAATATGACAAAAAACCAGAACATTCTGCAAAATTAAGGACAAATGAAAAGCCACTGTAGTGCTTGTGTCTGCCTTGGGAGGGGGGGTTACTATATACACATACACTGCATAACTGCTCTTTGCCTTGCTTGGACACATCCAGAGTCACTACATGGTGGAGTGGGGTGCAACAAGTATGTCACAATTTCATATGTGTCTGGCTGACTGTAATGGCCCTGACACATTTGTCATACCTCTCAACCTCAGAGCAAGAAATCTGGACAAAGCCATACATAGAAGTGGGACAAAGGCCCAAAAATAAGGACAATTTTTAAATATTGCTCTTATAAACATAGAAAGATAATAGAATAGTAGGTCTTGCATTAGTATGAATTTTCTGAAGGGTATGAAATCTGAAACTGAAATGTCTGTCATTATTTTCTAACTTCAATCTTTAATGAGTTGCCACTAATTTGCCAGAAAACCACAATTTTATGAAAAATGGACCAAAATGTGATGCAAAAATATAAAATAGCCACACAATACAGCTGGGAACCTGTCAAAGAATGGACACTTTTTTAATATAAGTACTGTTAACTTGAGCAGCTGACAAAATAAATCTACATGCATTTCTGAAATAAAAGTAATCTATAACTCTGGTTATTACAGTTATTTATTAACTGTAAACCCTCCATGTTTTCTTCTAAAACTGTCATTTTGCAGAGGGATTATTAGAGGGAGAGCAACATTGTGAGCCAAAATCGGGGACAGTTGAGAGGTTTGGATATACCTAATTCTATAAAGCAATTTATCTGCAGGTACCTCTCAACCTGTTAATGCAGGAAATCTGGACAAGGCCAAATATATTGGGGGAACATACAAACAGTACTAAAAATTTCTCTTGTATAACTTAGTTGATAGAATAACGGGTCTTGCTTTAGCATGCATTTTTCTGAAGGTTATGAAGTCTGAAACTCAATGTCTGTCATTATTTAGTGACTTAATTCCTAAATGATTTGCCAGAAAACCACAAATTTTATGAGGAACAAACCAAAAATAAGAAGCAAAAATCTATTCATTCTGTGAAAATCTGGACAGTTGAGAGGTATAGTTCAGCCTGGGCTGTCTTTCAGTTTGCTGCCCTTCCCCCTCACAAAATCATGGTCGAATGGACCCCCCCCCCCCGCAGCCATTCCAATGTCCCATCACTTGGCTATTTCGCCTCATTTACTATAAACACTGTAGTGTGCATACTGCTTTACTTCTACAATGATTTGGATTTCATTTGAAAGTTTTATTTTGCATTTTACAGCACAAACACTAAAACATCTGCTAAAGAAAGCAATGCAATCTTACAATGAAAATAGACTTAGCATTAACACTTCTCTGCCCTTGAAGCTCACATTCATTGAAACAGCATTGAAACACACATTCAAAGAAAATACTTTTGGCTACTGGCAGATAAAGATTAACTTTGGGCTGTTTTCAAATGATAGGCCCCTTGCACACAAAACATACATGTATTCTGTGATGCACCTTCCTGATTGAATTAAATTATATTCCTTTTATAATACAGTACAGTTGTTGGAGGATGTTTTAAATTTATTGTTTTGAACATTTTTCCATTAAACAATGAAACAAAATGCATCCACCAATAATGACAAAACTGCCCAATTGACAAAATTTCCATCATAAAAGTCTACTCAAACTTCTACAATCCACCAGTATCAGTAAATATGTACAATCTCTACAGAAGTAAAAGTCAACTAAATAATTCCACATTAAAAAGATGTGTAACTAATGAAGAGGTTGCTACTAGCAAACAACTTAATATTTCATTGTTTTATCTACAAATAAAGTGCCTGTTGCCCTTGAGGAATAAATTGCCTATGTTACATTAAAAAAAGTATAAGCTAGTAATATTGCAATAGGGAATGGATGGCAAACTGATAACAGGTTCATAGTTACTAGGTAGCTTCGCCAAAGAGGACATTCTCAAGAGGGCAGCATCCACACTGTCTACAACACAGTACAGTATCAGCATTGCATCTACATACTGTGGGAGTAGATACCTTCTGCATCAAAAGCAAGTACATTACATGTTGTGCTATTAATGCAAGCAGACTCAGCGTAAGCAGCACTAAACTTCTCTTCCCCATGCAGCTCTCAGCTCCTTGTAAAATGTACTCGACACTCAGCTGTATCTCTCAAATTTGGAGGACAAGAAATCTGGAAAAAGCCAAAATGTATGGGGGGGGGGCAAAAGCCCAAAAAACAGGGACACATTTTAAACATTGCTTTTATAATCTTGGAAAGTTGCTAGAATAAAATGCTGTATTACCAGCATACATTTCATTGCCAAGTCTTTAACCCAGGACCCTGTGCAAAACAGTCATATCAACATACCACTATGCCAAATCAGCTGTTTTGTAAAAGAGAGGAAGACGAAACTTAAATGGCTACCACTTAGTGAATTCAGTTCTCAGCATAGCTGTCAACCTCTTAGCACAAAAAACCTGGACAAAGCCAATAATGGGGAAATACAGTCCCAAAAATAGGGACAGATTTCAAATATTCATCTTCTAAACTTAGAAAATTGCTAGAATAAAAGGTTTTGTGTTACCATGTGTACTTTCTGAAGAATATGAAGTCTGAAATTGAAATATCTGTCAACTGTATTTATTTAACATTTGTTAACCAGGAAAGTCTGACTTGGAACAAAACAATTTTCAGCAGAGGCCCAGGGAGAAATACTGCAGACACATGTCTTTGTAACATGGGAGGACACCACACAAACACAGGGAGGACATGCAGACTCCACACAGAAGGCCCCCCAGCCAAGAATCAAACCAGTGAACCTCTAGCTGTGAGGCAACAATGCTTCCACTGCACCACTGCAACATCAAGTATTTAAGGGATTAAAAATTCAGAAACCACAGATTTTATGAGGAACAGAACAAAAATATGAGGTAAAAAAATCTGCAAAACTTCCACAAAACTTCCACAAATGGTGGTGGGTAGGGAATTCAGGCTCTTGCTACCTGCATCCAAGGTAAAGGGTTCACACCTGAGGTATTCTGTAACCACCACCAGCAGGTATCCTGAGTTCTCTCTAGACACTAGTATAAATCAACTGTGGTATTTTACACACACACACACACACACACACACACACACACGCACACTGTTTCTAATATCCTCTGTTCCTATAGTAACGTACCTAAACTCCTCTGTTTCTAAATAATTCCAGCATATCAGAATGCACAGTTTACTAATAGAGTATCCTCCGCACTTCTAACAGCATGTGCCAGAATGCACAGTTCCAGTTTCCTGGCTCTTGTTCCTTCCTGTCCCAGTTCATTCTGACTGCAGACCTTGCAGTCCGATTCTCTTCCAGTCTATGTGGTTAGCACTGCATAGACTTCTGGGGCATCCGCAGACTACTGCCTTCTTCCGGAGTCCGGACTGGTAAGACAGCAGTCCAGATTCAACTTTCTAAGCACGCCTGCATGCAGTTCAGGAGTTTACCATTGTGGTTTACAGCTGGGGGGGGGGGGGCGGCTGCAGTCCGATATCACAAGCCGCCACTGATTACGGTGCAATTATTTCAAAGAGTTTGCTGTGTACAAAGTACAGTTATATTGCAAAGTGCAGTCAAAGTACAGCCATTTCGAAAAGTTTCTTGTGCTGAGTACATTGATTTGCAGAGTGCCACCATTTCAAAGTTTTTCTTACACTGTGCAGTTATTTCAGAAAGTACTGCTGTTTTGGAAGGTTCTTGTGCTGTGTACAGTTTATTCACAAAGTGCATTCATCTCAAAGTGTTTTTTACTCTGTGCTTCTTCTGCTGTGCACAGTTTGTTTGCAAAGTACAGTCATTTCAAAGTATTTCTTACACTGATAAGTGGTTTCAAGAAGTACAGTGAGTTCAAAATGTTCTTGTGCTATGGAAATTTATTTGGCAAGGTGCAGTTATTTCAAAGAGTTTGTTGTACTATTGGGCATAATTACGGGTACTGGCATATATGTTTATGTGTACGTTCGTACATAATTTCAAGCAACTTCACTACTGTGTGTCGATATGACAGAGGCATTTCACAGACCTAGTCCACTTGTGTTTGATCATAATACGGCAGAGAATTGGAGAGTATTTGAACAGGAATATGATATTTTCATACAAGCAACTTTTTCAGACAAAGATTCACGTACAAGGGTATTCATTTTGCTTAACTTAGATGGGTCAGAAGCCATTTTGCTTAACTTAGATGGGTCAGAAGCAATTGAAAGAAAGCATTCATTTGTGTGTGCACCAGCAGTATATGCAGGACAGGGGAAAAAACGCCATATTGGTGTACCGGTTGAATCAAGGGAGGACCCTGTGTGCTTAAAACTTAAATTTAGAGAAATGTGCACCCCCCCAGATAAATGTTACATTAGAGAGCCACTTATTTTATACAAGAGACCAAAAGCCAGGTGAAACTTTTGCAGCTTATATAACTCACTTGAGAAATGAAACCAAAGCGTGCAGATTTGGTGACTTGAAAGATGAGTTAATAAAGGACAGGCTTGTGTATGGTGTTAATAGTGCTGCAGTGAGAAAGATTATACTTCATGACAGTGATTTAACGTTAAGCAAAGTCATAGAGATTTGACAAATCCATGAGCTCACAGAAATAAGTATGCTAGCAAGGGATAAGAGCATGGTTTCAACAGCCTCTAGAGCATACATAGACCGCATGCAGCACATGGCAAGCAGAAACAGGCCTAAGCACATGGCAGCTGCAGCCCCTGTGGGGTTTCCTGGGAGAAGTCACAGCTTTCTAGCAAGTTCCAAGAACAGCTCAGTAAAAGGCCGTGCTCAGTGCAGTATAAGGGTGAGTCAGTAAAACCCAAGTCAAGTCTTATTGTTAGCTATTGTAATTGTGATGCCAATCATGAGTCTAAAAGAGAGACGTGCTTAGCATTTGGTCAGCAATGCCACAAGTGTAAAAAAAATGAAATCAGTTTCAAAGGTTCTGTAAATCTAGCAAGCCTCATTTAGTTATTAAGAAAGGTCACTCAAAAAAGCAAGTTGATCTTGTAGACCGCTGCAACCCTACTTTCTGTGTAGTTGGTGTATCAGTGGTTGGTGAAAAGGATAATGAAGTAGATTTGTTGGCAAAGAATGAAGTATTTTGTACTGTCCTGATCAATGATAAACCCACAGAGTTCAAAGTGTAATGTGATAAACCCACAGAGTTCAAAGTGTAATGTAATATCAGCAGAAACATTTGCTAAAGTGAGGGCTGGTGAGCAAATTAATTTGACCAATTGTGTGAAGCTTGTTGCTTTTTGAGGTGAAGAGATTCAAACCTAAGGCTTAGCATTGCTTTCGTGCTGTTCGGTTGGGAACAGTTGAAGCTTGCAATTTTGTGTACTCCGAAGACCTGTGTAGTCATTATTAGGTCTCAGAGACAGTTTAAGAATGAAACTGCTTTCTTTTACCAAAGACGTCCGTCATAGAAGCACGTCTCAGTTCCAGCTTTACTGATGCTGTTTTCCCACAGTATATGCTGAAATTTTCAGTGACAAGTTAGGCAAACTTCCAGTTGTGTACTCCATGAAAGTAGACCCAGAGGTCAGTCCAGTGATCAGACCAGCAAGGAGAGTTCCAGTACCTACGCAGGACAAAATCAAGGTCCACTTAGACAAAATGGTGCAGCAAGGTGTGATTTGTCCAGTCACAGAACCAACTGAGTGGGTGTCTTCCATGGTAGCAGCTCATAAGAAAAATTCAGATGAAATCAGAATATGCATTGACCCAAGAGACTCAAACAAGGTATTAAAAAGACCCCGATGCATACAGTCGAGGAGATTGCCACCCTCATGCCAAATGCCACTGTTTTTTCTGTCTTAGATGCAAAGAGTTCATTTTGGCAAGTAATGCCTAATTGCAGATCTTCCCTACTAACTACATTCAATACCCCATTTGGTAAATATGGATTCCTCGGGATCCCTTTTGGAATAAATTCTGCCAGTTAAGTCTTTCAGCCTGCAATGGAGCAGATTTTTTCAGGCTACCCGTGTGCAATAATAGTTGTTGATTTACTGGTTGGAGGCACTGGTGAAGCAGAGCATGATACAAACCTTAGGAAAGTTCCGGACAGAGCATGTGAAGTGAATTTAAAGCTCAGTCTTTTGAAATGTAAATTCAGACTACCAGATATTACTTATGTAGGTCATTTATTTACCAGTACAGGCTTATGACCAGATCCTTCTAAACAAGCAGCCATTCTTGAGATGCCAGCTCCAGACAGTCTCCAAGCTCTACAGTGTTTTCTTGGTATGGTTAACTATTTGGGCAAATTTATCCCTGACTTTAGTGACTTATCAGTGCCTTTGATAGAGCTGACATACAGAAATGTTTCCTGGTCATGGTTAGAACAATACCAGAGAGCATTTGATAACCTCAAACAGCAAATTGCCAACCCGCCTACATTAAGGTACTATAATGTCTACAAGACAGTAGTTCTTTTCTGTGTTGCTTCAAAGTTCGGCCTTGGTGCAGTTATTCTTCAAGAGGCTGTTACCTATGCATCTAGAACTCTTACCCAAACTGAGATGCAGTATGCTCAAATTGAGAAGGAACTTTCGGCAATTGTGTTCGCATATTCGAAGTTCCATGATTATATTTATGGCGGAGCTATCCAGAGAGAAACTAACCATCAACCTCTAGTCACTATTTTAAAGAGGCCTATGCATTCAGCTCCAACAAGACTACAAAGAATAATGCTCAAATTGCAAAAGTATAATTTCAAAATGTTCTAAACAAAAGTTAGACTTCTTTATCTGGCTGATACCTTACCCAGATCACCCAGAAATACCGTGGAACAGCTTGATGCAGAGAATTTGACTTTGATGTCATGAAAGTGCATAATTTTTCTACATTAGACTTGATGAGGTAAGAGATCATACAAACACTGATCCAATTTTGCAAAACCTCCACCACTTCATCAATATAGGGTGGCCATAAAAACAGTTCTGTATACTGCCAGAAGTACAGCCTTACTTTCCATACAGAGATGAGATGCTGACGGAAGATAGTATCATTTTCAAAGGTCCAAAAGTTATTGTTCGTACTTCCTTACGATGTGAATACATTCAGATTTTGCATCGTGGCCACCCAGGTTCTGATACTATCAAAAGAAGGGTGAGAGGACAAGTATTTTGGCCTTCTCTGTTGAAAGACATTGATTAAGTGCTTTCTTCTTGTTCAGTATGCAACAGTACTAAGCCAAATTTGCAAAAAGAGCTACTTCAGCTAAGCCAGATTCTTGAACTACCTTGGTCAACAGTAGCTACTGACATATTTAAGTGGAACAAGCACCATTACTTAGTGTTGGTATACTCTCTTATTCAAACTGGTTTGAGATCAATTTGATAACTAACCTAACGTCCAGTGCTGTTGTTACTAAGATGAAACATCATTTCGCAGTCCAGACATAGTTATTTCTGACAACGATTCTCAGTTTACCAGTCATTTGTTTCAGAGATTTGCAAAAGAGTGGGACTTTATTCATGTTACTAGTAGTCCTGAATACCCACAGCCAAATGGCCTTGCTGAACATGCAGTCCAGAGTGCAAAGCAATTACTTGAGAGGCCAAAGTGTGACAATGCCGATATCGTCTTGAATTTACTCAGTCTCAGAAAATACCCTGTGACAACCTACTTAGCTCGCCTGCTCAGAGACTTCTATCTAGACAAACCAGAACAACCTTGCCTATCACTTCTAGTTTTTTGGTGCCTAATGCTAAAAACAGAGCAATCATAGCCTAAATTTTTAAGAAGCATTCTTCTCAAAAGTCCAGCTCTGACAAAATGAGCAGATTTCTTTGTCCATTGAAAGAAGGATAGACAGTAAGGATGCAAACAGCGAAAGGCTTTGATCGAATTGGTCAAGTAAGAGGTATATGTGCCGAGATCCTCCCTAGTGGAATCTGAGGGTATAGAATACAGGGGAAAAAAAAAGCAGATATCTTACTGTATCAGAAACAGCATCATACCTGTGATACAGTCTCTAGATCTGAGAGCAACCCTGAAAATGTTCATACCGAAGAACATGTTGTAGTAGCCATTCCTGTTCCTGATGATGTCCCAGTTCTGAAAGCTGAACATTCCTTGAAGACCGTCCCCACTGCAAGATGCAATTCTGACTTTTATGTTACAGGATCAGGTCATATTTCTAGACCTAGTGTAAAATGCGCGGCAATCTAGACATGATTGTTTTATGTGTGTCTAATTTTGTCCGATTGCATTTCACATAATTAGTTCTGTATAATTGCATGTCAAAAGATCATTTCTGTAAATTGCATATCATTGAATACTGTCATTTTGTACATGAGGTATTTTTCAAAGAGGGAGGATGTAGATCAGAGCATGTGTATGTACCTTTAAGAAGCATTTCCAGATGCAGCACATGCATATAAATAGTGAGCACATGCAGGCAGCAGTGCCATTTTGAGAGAACAGCCAGAGTGTTAACATGTATGAGTGTGGTTTTCAGTCTGTTTATAGGTTTAAGTTTAAGTTGCAAAGCCTCGTTCCTGATGTGTTTGTGTGTAATAAAGCTGCTTGAACTGAACCCACGAATATTTGTCTGTTTTATCCTGACCAGGCAAGCGATACAACTCCATTATGGGATTTAAATTTAGTATTACAAGCTTTGATTTGATCTCCCTTTGAACTAGAGCAAAATGTGAACTGAAGTTTTTAACCTGAAAAAGTATAATCTGATGTTGCTAATCTTCTTTCCAGTCATCACTGATGGGTTCGATTCCGAGCCCAAGGAACTGAGTTGGCCTTTTTACTAAGCTCGTGGCAGCCAAAAAAAAACTCTCAAGCTAATTCTCTACAAAGAATGCCCTTATCCCTGTTACCTCATATCTTGTTTACCGGGTAGCCGTAAAGCCGCGTTTCAGCTGAGCTCTCAGCTAAATGGAACTTTATTTGATATTTGTGTGAAAAACTTTTGATATCTTCATATTTTATTAAGCGATTAGTATTTCCAGTGCTTTTTCTTCTGTGTAATCTTGTCTTTTCCTCTCTACTGTACCCATTGTTACCGTTGGTAAACTTTCAAGTACCATTGTTGGTACGGCCTTCCCTTCCTTACCCTTGTGGTATTTCTTCAATACCATAGTTGGAATCGTCTTTCCAGTCTAACCTACTAGCTTTGACTCTTAGTAAGGTGTTTCTTTTTTTTCTGTACATATCTGTGTGTTGCTATAGTTCGGACTTCTTTGAACGGTGTTTGACTTTGTTCTAGTTGGATTGTATAGTTGGCCTGTGGTGTCTTTCTAACAAGATGTCAGATAAGAAGGGTACTTCAGGTTTTAAGCATTCTGCTTCATGTAATGGCAAGCTACCTAATAGTGATTCTCATGATGATTGCGTATAATGTTTGGGAGTGTCCCACCTTTCGCTGCGGCCTCCGTGTGACATTTGTCAGAGTTTCAGTCAATGCAGTCTTAGTGAATGCAAAAACAAACTGATCCTGAAAGGGTTACTCAAGTCTCCCTTCTCAGAAGCCATTTCTGTGATGGAGGTCTCAACCCCTCCTACTAAGGACAAAAAGAGATCCCACTCTGTTCCTTCTTCACCATTGGGTGATCAAAGCAAGCCTGGGAAATCAAAGGTCCCAAATTATCTTCAGAGCATAAATATGCCTCTACGGCTCCATCTTCCTGGGCTCCGAGCATCTTGAAACGTTAGATACCGGCACTGGTCCTTCCTGCGGCACCAATCATAGACCTTACTATGCCTATTTCGACTTGGCTCAGGAAGCAGTCGGGGGTCGTTTCTCTCTTTAGCAAGTTGCTTGGCAATCTGTCACCACTGATCATTGGGTGCAGAGTATTATCACCGGAGGTTACACCATTCCCCTTTATTATCAGCCAAATCTTCCAAGAAAACTTCCCAACGTTCCACCCAGTCAAAGGGAAGAAGCAGCTTCAGAGATTATAAAGCTGTCTCAAAAAAAAGAGTCATCCAACCAGTCCCATCAGACCAGTGTGCATCTGGATTTTACTCTAGATTCTTTTTCGTGCCAAAAAAGACAGGGGACTGGAGACCCATTTTGGATTTCAGCAGATTAAACAAGTCTGTCACCCAAACCAAATGCTGGATGGTCACGGTTTAGTCCATTCTTCCTTTTCTAAGAGAAGGTGATTGGATGTGCTCTATAGATCTCTGGGGTGCTTATTACCACATCAAGATGGACAAATGCTACAGGAGTCTGCTTCACGTCCGGCTAGGGGCCAGTCATTATCAATTCCATGCCCTGCCGTTCGGTCTCTCTATAGCCCCCAGAGTGTTCATGAAATGCATGGCAGTGGTAACAGCTCACTCGAGACTAAAAGGATTACAGGTGTTTCCATATGTGGACTAGTGGCTCCTTACCACCCCCACCGAGCATCTTCTGGTAACAGCACTGCATCATACTCGCTCTCTGGCAAAATTGTTGGGAATAATGATACATTGGGAGAAATCAAACCTTACTCCTACATAACAAATAGAGTTCACTGGAGCAGTGTTCAGTACTCAGTCCTGTCTGGTATCACTCCCAATTCACAGACTCCATTGGTTGAGGCTTCAAATCCGGATGATACTCTCTCAAACAAAAGTCTCAGCAAGGGAAGTTCTTCAGGCCCTAGGCTCTATGGCAGCTTCAATCCCAGTAGCGCCTGTAGCAAAGCTACATATGCGGATCCTGCAATGGCTCCTCCTTTGTCAATGGTTCCCAAACTATTAGCCCCTCGGTTACCAGATTTGAATAACCAGCTCCTGCAAACAGGAACTTCTTTGGTGGAAAAGGCCAGACGTAGAACCTTGGAGTCACCCATTTCAATCCCCTTAGCCCACAGCCGTTGTGACCATGGATGGTTCCCTGATCGGGTGGATGGGCCATTTCCAGGGAAAGACTATCCAAGGTACATGGTCCCCTCAGAGGCCTACCTGCATATCACTGTTCTGGAACTGAGAGCAGTGCTGTTAGCGTTGCAGGCCTTCCATTTGGTGCTCCCTTCTAGGACAATTGCAATTCAGCCAGACAATGTCAGTGGTCTGGTATCTCAACAAACAAGTAGGAACCAAGTCCTACCCCCTATGTCGAGAAGCCATGAGAATTTGACAGCGGGCAATAGCTTACAACCTCTTTCTGATAGCAATGCATATCCCAGGAGCTCCAACGTGATTGTGGACAAACTGAGCAGATGCATCCTCATGCCTCACGAGTGGTCACTCAACCCCGAGGTGGCATCAGAAATCTTCAGTCACTGGGGGCAGCCTTGCTGTGATCTTTTCACCACCCCATCAAACAACAAGTGCAGCAGCTATTTCGCCCTACTTCCCCCAGACGGGGAATCACTGACGAATGCTCTGATCCACAATTGGCCTCTGGGACTTCTTTACGCTTATCCTTCTATCCCCCTGATTCCACAATTTCTAAAGAAAGCTCTTTGATTGAGATGCAAGGTGATCCTCATAGCCCCATTCTGGCCTCAACAGGTTTGGTTCCTCTTCCTTCAGCCTCACCTAGTATATCCGGCATGGATTCTGGACCCTCTACCAGATCTAATTACTCAACCCACAAGGGTTGATTCACCCAAATCTCTCCAGTCTCAAGCTGACAGCTTGGTTTCTCCACTTCCACTAGTCGCCAGGCAAGCTAATCTCTCCTCGCCTGTTTGAGACATCATTTTGGCCTCTCATAAACCATCCACCAGAAGACTATATCAGGATAAATGGAAAAAGTTCTCCATCTGGTCCAAAAATAACATGCTAGACCTGTATTCGGCTCCAGTGACTGCAGTGCTTTAATACATGGCTAAGCTTTTTGATAATGGAGCCTCTGCCTCTACCGTACGAGAGCATCTAGTGGCAATTTCCACAATGGTATAGATGGCACCCTCTAATCTCTTTGCACCTTTGCAAGGCTTTCCTCAAGGGGACCTCTCATATCAGGCCTCCTGTCAGACAGCCCGTGGAACCATGGAACCTCACTCTAGTTCTTCAAGTCTTTGACTCAAAAGCCTTTTGAAGCTGCTGTGAAGTGCAACCTAAAGTTTTTGTCTTGGAAATCCTTGTTCTTGGTAGCCATTACATCTGCCAGAAGAGTCTCGGAGCTGCAGGCATTGTGTATCAAGAGGCCATATCTGGTCTTTCATAAAGACAGAGTATCACTTCGGACAAATCCATCCTTCCCTCCCAAAGTTGTTTCTGAATTCTCCATAAACCAGACCATTGATCTACCAGTGTTTTTTCTGAATTTTGCCAATAGAGGAGAGTACTGCCTTCACTCCTTAGATGTACATAGACAATTGAGATTTTACCTAGACTGGACCAAACCTATCTGTAAATCTGAACAGCTTTTCATCTCCTTTTCTGGGCCCAGAATGGGAGAGGCTGTTTCCAAGGTTACATTATCAAAATGACTAAGGGACTGCATATGTTTCATCTATTCCCTCAGTAATGAACCTATGCCAAAAGTTAAAGCTCACTCCACCAGATCTATGGCAACATCTGTAGCTTTCCATGGATGACATCTGCACAGCAGCTACTTGGGCTGAGCCTCATACCTTTATCAATCATTGCAAATTGGACTTGGTCTCCAGAGGGAGAGCTGCTTTCGGCTCAGTAGTACTCAGGAATGTTATTCCATAAGGGCCTGCCCATGTACCTCAAGGTAGCTTGGAATTCTGTCCCATCAGTGATGAATGGAAAGAAGACTAACAACATCAGATAAAGAAGTTATGTCTTACAATAACATTCCATCTGTATTGTTCATCTTCTTTCATTCATCACTTCCCACCCTCCTACCCCCTCCAAAGGCTCCTGGGGGATGCTTTGGGTCTAAGTGGTGCCCTAGGGTGTTTGGGCAGAAGTGGCCTTAGCTTTACTTCTTATTCTCTAGCAAACTTGATCTGAGGTAACAGGGAGAAGGGCATTCTGGGTAAAGACTTGGCTCGAGATTTTTTTTTGGCTGGCGCAAGCTTGGTAAAAAGGCCGACTCTGTTCCAAGGGCTCTGAACTAGACCCATCAGTGATGAATGAAAGAAGATGAGCAACACAGATGGAACGTTATGGTAAGACATAACTTCTTTTTTTTGGTAGCTATAACCCCCGCTTAAAGACTTTCTGAACTTTAAGCCTTGTCTTCTAAGCCTCCTTATTAAATATTTCATAGAGAGAGGGTGGCACTACAAACCAGTCCTTCCTTTCTTCCTAAGGTGGTGTCAGAATCCAACATCAATTAGTCCAATAATCTTCCAGTTTTCTTTCCAAATTTCACAAACAAAGGTGAGTACATGTTACATTTGTTGGACGTTCACAGACAGTTTTGTTTCTGTTTGCATAGAACAAAGAATTTCAGGAAAGCAGATCAACACTTTGTTTCTTTTGCAGACTTGAAATTAGGCAAGCCAGTTGCAAAAATAACTTTAGCCAAATGGTTGACTGATTGCATATCATTGAGAAATGAATGAAAATTGACATCATCAAATAAATAATGTTCGATCTGTGTTGTCTATTTTCCTTCTTCCTGAACTCTCCTCCCTTCAACCCCCTACCATTTAGTCTGACTTCTTGAAGAACAAGATAATAAGGGACCCAATTTTCCTTCTTTGAGCTCCAGGTATTGGTTTCTTATACTAGTGTTCTAATATTACTATGAAGCTTTAAGGCCAGCAAACAAGATCTGAGGTATGTTAAGGGGAATAGAGCATTATGAGTAAGGGAGGAGCTCAAGAGTTTCCAGTAGCCGCGAGGTGTAAAAAGTGGCAGAGTCAGAGCCAAACCCAATTGTTCGAATTGTTGAGGAATAATGAAAATGGACAAACACAGATCGTTATGGTGAGTATATAACTTCTTTTTTTTTTAACACTGACGAACAAAAGGTAGCAGGAGATGAATGTCTATAAAAAAGATACAGGGGAGGAGCAGTCCCTTGTAGATCAGCTCAGTGGTATGTGTATGCTAATGCAATTTTTTATGAATATTTTGAAGTCAATATTCTGACAATCTATATCTATTTGTTTTAGCTTTTTTTATCTTGTCACATAGGAATACTGACTTCTCAGCCACCCCCCTCCTAAAATGATTCTGATCACAGATAACAGTCACCTGAGTTTGGGTTTTAGTATGAGGTGGCTTTCAATGAAAGTGATCCGTAGTATAGCATTTGTGTGTCAGAATCTTAAAGATGCATGAGGTTCTTCATCAGGTATGGATACAGAAGCCAATTTTTGCAGGTGGTGATGGTATTATGTAAAAATACATTGCTGAAGTATCTACAGAATTTTCATTATGTAACAAAACTGGTAGAATATGTAAAACAGCAAGCTGTTATCCACTTCATAATAGCTATTTCTGTTGTAATAATCATGTGAACTAAGTACCCCATTGTGTGATGAAGCTGTGTGTTTTTTTGTACCTCACCTTCAAAGCAGAACTTACTTATACCATTCTGCTAAGAAGCGGTCCTGATTTGTTAGTGTTTTGTGGCAATGCACTGTTTTGAGGTCCAAGCCACGGCTGCTTAGGACTTTTTCACTTAAGTTGGAGCTTCTGTGGAGGGTGTTTTAAAAATTCTCTGACCAGTATCGAGATTCAGGACCTTTTTTTAACACTGTTTATTACAAAAAGTACATCACCTTTGCATGCTTTTTTTTTTTTTTACTGAAGCATTGATTCTGTATTTTACTGAAGCATGGTAGACTGGGGTGTTTTATATATTTGTTTTTAATTTATATTAAAGCAGTGAAGCTGCATGTGTGAGTTCATATGATTCAGAATGTTCTGTTCTGTTTTTGCCACTTCATTGTTTTTCTCTCTATATTAATGGTATAGCAGCCAATTGTTTTCATCATTTGTTGAAACTTGCTGCCTCAGAATTTGAGTTCCTTTTAAACTCCATTGTTATCTTTCTTCTTGTGTATTGCTCCTCACAGTATAACTTTTAACAAGGCATGTGATTCCTGTTGGGTTAGGTAAATGCTTTGGGTGGCAGCAGCATAGAGTATAAAGACTATGCGCTGTTGTTGTTGTCTTTCGGCTTTTCCCAGTTAGGGGTCGCCACAGCGGAACTCCGGTCCGCTAATGATTGGCAGTAGATGTTCACGAATACCGAGGAGCCAACTCGACGTTCAACCTTCAACAAAGGTACGCCCATTTACGCATGTCTTTTGAATGCCCACCCAACGGCGGGGAGGACATGCAGACTCCTCACAGAAGACACTCCCCGCACTCCAGTCGAGAATCAAACGGAAGAACCTCTTGCTGTGTGGCACCAATGCTACCGCTGCACCACCACGGAAGTACAAAGGCTATGCACTGTTGATCCTGAAGCAAATGCCACCAGTAGTTGCTCAGACTTTCTTAGAGATATGGTCCTGTTTAAGTAGAATCTTAGTTGTCTGTGTACGTCCAATGAATGCAGAATCTGCTCCCCCTTGTTCTGTGGATTTGGGTAAAATGTTGGCAGGTGAATTGTTTGGTTAAGAGCCACACTGGATACCACCTTAGGCATAAAGGAAGGATTGGTCCTGAGGGACACCCTGTCCGGGTTGTTGGCTATGCACTGTTAATGACTTGCTTTTAAAGACTAGGTTTTGATACCCTCAGCCTCCCTTTGTCTATTTTGTGACTTTGAGTAAGTCACTTCACCAGACAGTGCTGTCATGTTAGCCCTGAAAAGGGACACATACAGTGGGCTGGCTTACCTGATCAAAAAATTAAATATAATTAAAAAAATAAATAAATGATTCTGCACATTGAAGCAGGACTTTTTGTGAGCACCTCTAGTACTGCAGACCTCTTCTAATATCTCTTTAAGCAGCATACTGTTTTCTCACTCTCGCACTTTCTGATGCAGATTTATACCTCTTATCTCTTCAGAGTTCTTTTTACTAATGGTAGCCTTTTATACGCCAGTTAAAAAGGCACCAGGTGATCCAGGTAGGTGTTACCCATTCTTTTTTTGAAATTTCCATTCTTGTATGCTTGTTTATCCTTTACTTTGTGTAATTCTTGTGCTAGCCGCATTTTACAGACAACCTTTAAGGCTTGTAAAATATTTTGCATACTGCACTCATGACTCCTGCATTCTGATGAAGACTCTTAGATTTACATTACATTTTGCCATTCGAGTTGTGCAGAAACAGTTAACTGATTACAGTACTTGAAATCAGAGCTAACCTAGGAGGATAAGACTGCTTAACTCCCAATGCCTTGAACATCACAGGTGAACTATTAAAACCCTGAAAAGAGAAGTTTATATATTAAAAACATTTAGACTGAATAAAGCCTATTTAAGTAATACAAAATCAAATACCTATTGCCAACGCATAGAAAGTAAAATAAATACATAAACAGATAAATGAAACATATCACTGCAGTGCTAAGTACTGAAGCAAATTGTAATGCCTACTCTCTGCTTATGAACGCAGTCAACCAAAGGCATGATTAAACTCAGAAATGGAAAAATAGTGTTTGAAGTACTTAAAAAAAATGTATTTTGTGACACTTTTTAAAAAGGAATTCTGCTGAAATCCTTCCCTTTTCAATGTTTATGGACCATGAATAAAATGAGCTACACAGGTACTGGGAGGGGAGGAGCTGCTACAGTAAAAAGTACCATTATAAAGAGCAACAAACTAACTGAAAAGCAAATTAACTAGTGGTCCCCCCTCCTCCCAAAAATCAGCTTGACACTAACAATGAACTTTAAAAATGAAAATAAAAATCTAAAAGAAACGACTACAATGACAAAAGCACAATTCCTTCATTTAAATATATATACACACCTGAACACTCATTTATACTGACAATGCAGCATTTACGATATATTTTACTGAAAATACTTAGACACTTTACTAAAGTCATAAATGTGGTATAATGTCTATTATCCGGTTGTTTTTCCTTTTTTGTACTTTTTTTGATTGGCTAAATCATATTCATGAGGGTGAGTAGTAAATCCTTTAAATGCTCACACTAAAGAGTGACAACTGCATTTAAGGTAAAATCATAAAATCAGTATGGGTTGGCAAAAAAAAAAAGCAGATGGCAACAATTTTAATTTTTTTTATTTTCCTCACAGAACACTACATCTCTTATGTCCTTCATTAATATCCTAAGTCAGTTTTAACACTACAAAATTCATCAAACCTCATATGATCAATTAACAGTAATCTGGTAAATAACCTAATAATATTGTGAGTAATGCTGTTCAGTATGATTTCTTTCATAGACAGGTGCTCGATAGAAAGCAATAGCATATGAAAATAGATAACATTAAAACATTGCTCTGTTAGATGTAGCTTTGTAAACTGAGGGAAAAATGCTAGAATTTACCAGCACATACTTTTCTGTCAGTGTCAAGAACTAAGAGATTGTAAAACGTTGATGGCAATAAACAAGATTCTTGAATGTTAGAGCAGGACTTTTGTATAATCATTTGTCACGTGCAAGACTAAGAAGTAACTTTGTAAGTTGAACTGACAGAATAGACAATAGCCCTCAATGTTTATTGCCATTGTAAGATAAGTATCTTGTCTGCTGTTTACCAGAGACGATGATCTTTGAAGCACATCATCGTTTCTCTTACATAAACATACAATATGGGACTCTGCCTGTATTTTTCCTCATTTAAGATGAATTCTTGCTATTACCATCAGCTAAAAATCAAAATGCTGTAATGTTGTGCATGGTGTTCTGCAATTAACCTCAAAATCTAGCACTTGTTATGCACGTCCCAAGAGCGAGACCCAATCTTAACAGCACTTAGGGGTGCTTATAGGTTCATAAGTTGGTATTAGGCTATCGGCCCTAGGGCCTATACAAGCCTAGCCATAACAATTCCCAAAAGGTTTATGGAAACACAAGCACTGTTAAGATCATGTCTCACTGTGGGGACTAAAGGTGACAAACCAAGAATAGTGGCAGAAGGTAAAATGGTTATTAAAAGCTGTGAGAACTTCACTTAGCCACACAAAACAAAAACAGTGACATAACAGCTTTTAAAGCCATTACTTTTACTCAGGAGCAGTTAATTTCTGCTGGTTTGTCCATACCCCTCAACTATCCTTGATTTTGCAGAAATGTCCCTGTATTTTGACATACAGTTGACTGTCCCTCATAATTTTTTTTCTTATATATCAGAGATGGCGCAGTGGTGCAGCAGTAGCATTGTCGCCTCACAGCAAGAGGTTCTCTGGTTCGATTCTCAACCGGAGTGCCTTCTGTGTGGAGTCTGCATGTCCTCCCTGCGTTTGTGTGTGTTTCCTCCAGGTGCTCCTGTTTCCTCCCACATTACAAAGACATGCATCTGCAGTGTTTCTCCCTGGGGCCTCCGCTGCAAATTGGCTTCGTTCCAAGTCGGACTTTCCCGGTTAACAAATGTTAAACAAACAGTGATGATTACAGTTAATCAGTAATGCCAAACATAATAGTTCCATACATCTATATTTAAAAGTTGTCCCAGATTTTGATCCTTTATCCCACCATTATTTTTAGATTTGTTCAGGATTCTTAAGCAAATACATTGAGAGGTATACTGCTGTCTGTCTGACAGTGCAAAGTGCTTTCCCAGCTTTCAAATCTGGTAAAACACTTCAGAGTCTTACACTTTCTCTCATTCTTTTATTACTTCTTTTTGTTTTGTAACTGATAACATAGGGAGTCAATAATACTCCATGCACTACAGTGAACATTGACTGGGTTTCTGATTATAACCTTGTATTATCATTCCCACAGCTGTAGTAGCCCTTAAGCATTGTTTCCTGCCTAGGAAAAAAAAACAACAGACTAGCTCCAAAAAGCTCTTTCTTCCCCCATACCTTCATTGACAGCCGATTGGCTAATTCTGAGAAGGGCAATTACCAGTCAGAGTGAAGCTTTCTTTAGTACTTACTTGCTGTCTCAAGAATCATCATCTCTTGGGCTTCACAGGAGCCACAGTCAGCTAAGAGCTTTGGTTCTGGCAGGTAAATCCCTGATGGGGAATCTCTGTACTCAGAAATTATTGTCCTTTGAAGAAAATAGCATGTTATCTATTTTTTGACTAAAAAAATGTTTTTTTTTTCATTTTTTCATCATCTCTTAAATGAAGGCTAACTTGTCTCATCTAATTTTTTGATATGTCCAAAGCCTTTGACACCGTTTCTCACCAACTACTAAACAAACTTTCATCTTATGGCCTCAGTTCATCATCCCTGTCCTGGTTCCATAGCTATCTTTCCAGTTGATAGCAGGCTACTAAATGGGAGAACAGTCTTTCCCCCCTACTCCCCATCTTTGTTGATGTGCCCCAAGGTTCCATATTTGTTCCTCTCTAGCATATTTACAAACATCCTCAGCTCTGCAACTTAACTAGCTTCCATTGTTAAGTACGCTGATAATGCTGCACTTATCCTCTCTGCCCCCTCACCCCAGAAACTTCAAATAAAAATGCAAATTTATTTTCTGGACATAGAAAATTAACTCACTGAACAACAACTCATACTAAATCCAAACAAAACTAAGGTAATAGTCTTCAGAAATAAAAAAAATCCAAACCATACAAGTCTCCCCTCTCATAGGTAGGCACTAGGTTATCGGCCCGAGGGCCAAAGCAAGCCTAGCCAACAGTGTATTGGCTTTCGCTACCCATGTATTGTTAAATTCCTGCCCCTCTATCGAGCAGTGCTCCAGACATAATCCCAGGGGTGAATTTCCTATCACCCATCCACTTATCAAGGTTTTTCTTGAATAGTGCTAACGATGAGCTCTGCTTGATGTGGATGGGAATTTTGTTCCAGAGCATGGGAAGTCTCTGGGACAAGAATCTATCCCTCCAGCATGTCATATTTATTGTTGTGGTGTAGTTTAGGTCCCTAGAGCGTGCAGCTCGGGGAGATTGGGATTTCTTCAAGTGGAGCATGTCCAACAATTCCGGGTTTGACATAGCTTTGTATGCCAGACAGAGGTCTCCTCGGAGTAAGCGGTATGCGACTGAGTAGAGTTTGAGTTTCTTGAGCCAGTCAGCATAGTGTAATTGTTTGAGGCCAGCAATCCTTTTGGTGAGGTACTTTTGGGGCCTCTCAAGATGTTGTAGGTGTCTTGTGAGGTACATCCCAAGTGGGGCATTGTATTCAATGAGGGGTCTGATAAGTGATGAGCAGAGGGGAACGATGACTTCCTTATTTCTAGATGCAAACCCTTTTGTGATTAAGTGGGCCACGTAGAAAGATTTTATAACCACTGTGTCAATGTGGTTATCAAAGGAGAGGTTACTATCCACTTCGGTTCCAAGGCCTCATCACACTTTGTGTTAAGTGAACTTCCCCCCATTTGGTAATTCATGGGTACCGTGTTTTTGCCAAAGGGGATAACAGTGCACTTTTTGGCATTTAGTTTGAGGCCATGATTTTGACACTAGGTGTCAGTGTCGGTGAGACCCTTTTGCAGGATGTCTGTGCCAGCAGGGGAATCGATAATGACACCCAGTTTACAGTCATCTGCGAACTTGGTTAGCCATAGACCCTTGGTGTTCCCTTGCACTTCAGAGAAGTATATACTGAACAGGAGGGGTCCCAAGACCCAACCCTGGGGTACTCCACTTGTCACTGGTTTGGAGTCAGATCTGGAGTCAGCAACTCTTACCGTGTGGGTTCTGTCCGTGAGCCAGTTGGCCACCCATCTTGTTACGTAAGGGTTTATGTTAAGGTTGATGAGTTTGACACTATCCCTCATTCAGGAATCATAGATAAAGGCCTTAGCGAGGTCCAGGTAGGCTATGTGGACCATCTTGCCCTCATCTGTGGCCCTAGTAACTGTTTCAAAGAAGTCTACCAGGTTTAGGAGACATGAACTACCTTTTACAAATCTGAATTGAGTAGCATCCAGAGTTTGGAGGTTACCAACGTCTATGTTTATGAGTTCCATGATGATACGCTCCATGGCCTTGCAGACCAGGCTTGTCAGGCTAATAGGTCTATAGTTCCCGGGGTTTGTGGTGGTTCCTGCTTTGTGGAGTGGGATAACCATTGCTGTGCACCATTCTGTGGGCACATAGCCTGTGGTGAGGCTGTGATTGAACATGGATTTTAGATGGGGGGCTAGATCATATTGGAGTTCATGTAGGATGCAGCGTGGGATGTTGTCCGGTCCCATGGATGCCGTGTTTTTGGCTGTAGACAGTGCTGTTTTTACCTGTGTGTTTGTGATTGCCAGAGCTCTACAACCATCTGGTATAGTTATAGGCCCTTTAGGGGGTGAGGGGGGGGGGGAGTAAAGTTTGCACTGAACCTATCAGCCAATATGTTGGCAATATCAGTTGGCTCTCTATATTTTGTGCCGTTCTGTTGCAGCTCGGTGCAGATCTGAGCGTTGCCATGGAGATTCTTGATATAGCTAAAGAATGCCTTGTGTCTGTCTTTGGAATCCGTGGCAATTTTTCCTTTTAAAGTTAGCTTTGGAGGATTTTATGAGAGATCTTAGTTTCTTACTGAGGCCTGTCAGTGAGTCTCTCCATACTTGGGTTTTTACTATCTTTTGCAACAGTTTCTTCCTTCTGTTGTAGTTTGTTAATGGCAGGGGACCACCAGATCAGCTTACTTTTTTTGGAGGATAGCGTCTTGGTTTTATTGGGGATAGCATGATCCATGCACTCATGCAGGTGCTTGTAGAGTGCAGTTGTGTAGGATTCAGCAGTTGTGACTGTATTGACTGTGTTATCCATCTGCAGGGGCATCAACGAAGTTAGTTACCTCAGTTTTGAGACGCGTGAAGTTCGCTTTGGAAACATTTTTTAGGGTGGTTTCCTTGTGTGGGGGTAGGGTCGGGATGTTGTATATCTGGCGTGATTAGTTTATGGTCTGATCTAACAAGCGAGGAGTTGATCTCGGGCATTGAGCACTGGTTACCGATGTTGGTAATGACCAGGTCCAGAATATTGTTGCCCCTGGTGGGGGCATTGACAAGTTGATCCAGGGCGTTAGAGTTTATGAACTCCAGGAATCGTTGAGCAAGGGGGTTAGTACAAGAGTAGTTTTCCCAGTTTATGTTGAGGTAGTTCAAATCGCCCATTATTATAGTATTCGGTTGGACCCTCATTTTTTCCAATGTCCCCAGGAACGAGGAGTGAGCGTCCTGGGTCAAGGTGGGGGATCTATAACGAGCTACAATTTGGAATGCATTTTTGCCCTGGGTTAGTTGCACTTGGATGATTTCAGAGGCATCATATTTTGCAACTAGCCTGGAGGTGTGGATGTCCTTGATGAATATGGACACACCTCCACTCTTCATGTTTCGGTCCGGGTTTTGTGGCCGAAATGTGTGGTATGAATTATAGCCTGATAGTGCTGGGGTGCTCTCGTGAGCCTTGAACCAGGTCTCAGTCACTGCACAGATATCGATGTTCTCCATTTTGAGGAGTGCCTTGAATGAGTGCATTTTGAGGTTTAGACTCCTAGCGTTGAGTAACATTGCCCTCAGTTTTTTGTTACCTGTAGTTCTTATGGTGGTGGGTTTGTTTTCTGAGCCTTGCCTGAAAAAGGCACTATAGGGGCGACAAGAGCCTTGGCCAATATCCTGAATCCTAGGGATGACAGGTGCAGGACATCTTTGGCGAAGCATCGTGGCCTGTCATGCATGTCATCCCAGGCAGACAGATACTGGATTCCCTTTGAACGACACCAGAAGCTTAGCCAATTGTTGAAGTTGATTATCTTTTCCTTGTACTGTGGTATCATTTTTGGTAAAGGCAGGATGCTACTCAGGGCTAGGGTCATACCTGCCTGGGCTACAAGATCGGCAAGCTCTTCCATGTCTCTCTTCATGTAGTCCAGGGAGGTACATCTCAGGTCATTTACACCGACATGGACTATGACAGAGTCATATTTGTAGTGACCTGTGTGCATGCATTATGTGGTGGATTCTGGCACCCAACAAGCAGCTGACAGTAACCTTCTGTTTGTCTAGCCTGGTGAGTGGGGATGTAGGTCCCACTCACCTCAAATAGAATCAAGATTGAACCCACTAACCAGACTAAACTTCTAGATGTCACAATAGATGACAATTTAAAATTTGTTAAACGTATTCCTCTGACAATCAAAAAAGTCCACATCAAACCTGGCACCCTCTATAGGGCCAAATCATACCTTAATCAAAGTGCCAGGCTGGCCACTGCTCAGTCACACATGCTTTCTACCCTTCTCTTTGGATCCTGTATATTCACAAACTTGTGAAAGACTGCCATTTTGAGAGAACCTAGAAGCCTGTTGCAACAAAATTGCCAAGTTTGCCACTAATTACCCACACAGAACTCACTACTGTGCAGTTCTCCCCAGTTTAACCAGCTAGAACTCCCTAACCTTTTACTTCTCAATCAACTTAGCATGGTCCACAAAATAGTCCACCAACCCAGCAACTGCCCTGTCTTTCTAACCTAATCCAACCTAGTATTAATCTCAGGTCACTCAGATCTTCTGACAAACTAATGTCAATGGTTACCCACTCCCACAACTATCATGGCGACCCCCTCTTTTCTTACAAAATAGCCAAATTTTGGAACACTCTTCCTCAGCTCATCACAAAAAATCCTAACTATCATGAGTTCAGTCAACTCCTAAATAACTATGTAGCTAATCATTGGCTTTGTTCCTGCCATACTCCAGGTTAATGCCTACTAGCTCCTTAACCACATCACTCATTCTACTCCTCCTAACTCTAGTCCTTTTCCTGCTGCTTCTATCTTTACCACTTTTTCCTTTCATCTTGACGCTGAATTGCTTATTTTACATCACCTTTCTACGGTACTGTTGGACATGGGTTATTGCAACTTTTTTCTCTGTTAATGCTACTCTATATGTTGTGCACACTGTTGTTTGAATTTGTATTTGTTTTTTATATTATTATTGTTTGCATTTATATTATTGTTACGGTTTTGGAACTTTTCTCCCTGGGCCTCCTGGCCTAGTCGGACGTTACCCGGTTAACAAGTGTAATCAATAAATAAGAAACCCAGTATTTTTTTCCATAATATCAGACGTTTGTTGCTGATGACTGCTATTTTTAACTTGGAGTATTTACTAAGGTACTTATGGCTAATTTTATGAGGAATTGTGTACTGCTTATGTAAACAGTACTAGTTCTTTCATTTGTAAACCCGTACATAAAACATTCAAAATGTTGACCTTACAGGACCTGTTTACCCCTCCTTCCTCGCTTGAGTGATTTGATAACTCTACATCTAAAAGATACTTACTATCACATTCCCATAACCAGTCTTCAAGACATTTCTAAGGATCTCTGTTTCCAGGACACACTTTTAGTTCTCTGCATTACTCTCTGGTTTATCTGTAGATCTAAGGGTATTGACAAAATGCCTAGCCCCATTCCTAGCTTATTGCAGACTGAGTGGCATCCACATCTTTCCTTATTTAGATGACTTGCTTATTTTTGCAGAGTCTCTATCTAGATTTCAAGATTCATTAACATAGATTATATCCCTTTTGACCAATGTGGGCTTTCCAGATAAATTTAGAAAAATCCTCCTTGACTCCGTCTCACAGGATTGTGTTTCCAGAATACCTTATATAGTCCACTCTTCATAAAGCTTTTTTAACACAAGACAAGTTGGATTTTTATCTGGGATTTTTCCTATACTTCTCAAATCAGTGTCTGACTTCTTCAAGAAAATTTTTCTGGATCCTAGATTCTCATGACACCTCTAGCTAGATTACAAGAGAAAATGCAATGGTTTCTAAAAAGCACACATACTCAGCATTTGCATTCTCTGGAGTATCAAATTAGTTTTTTTTTTTTTTTTTTTTTTTTTTTTTTAATAAAAAGGGAACTGCACTGTGGATATGACAAATTCAAATGAATCCAGGTCTCCCCTTCATTCCTCAGACCACAATCCAATCTGTCACCACAAGACGCATCAGATTTTGCTTGGGGAGCAGTTTCCAGAGGGGTAGAAGTGCATGGCCTGTGGAATCCTTCAGATCAAATCACACCAACTAAAAAGAGATGCTGACGGTTATCCATGATCTCTACATCATCTTTGATCCCCAGGACCTCTTCATAACCAAGCAGGAAGATGCAAAGGCCCCTCTATGCAAGATAGAAGTGCTAGCTTGGGGGTTAGCTTTTCAGAATTCGTTAACCCTCCAAGCATCTTAGATTCCACTGGGCCTAGAAAGAGCCCATTTTCAGTGTAGGCCTGGGGAGAAAAGCTCCACATTGATTACATACAAACATAAAAATGTTAATACATAGAACAAAGTATAAGGAACAGGACTTTTACATTCATTAATTTACATGTAAATGATGCTTAATTAAATACAAAAGTAAAAATGTTACTATGTAAAACAAAGTAATTAGAGCAGTACTTTTGTGTTTAAAGAAAGTAATAGCGATAAGAATGATGTCTCAATCAGATATGGACATGTCATTAAAAATTGCAAGCATTTGAGCTAACACATGAGTACAGCTATATTTGCTGGGTTCTTAGCAGAGGAGAGTTGATTTCAGGGTAGAAAGGAGGTGATGGGAGGGCTAAAGGAGGAAGGGTCAAGTTAAGGTGATAGCAGGGAGGAGTACGAGATATTTGTAGTTGAGTGGCTAAGGTTGAGGCTCTGGGGAGAGAGAGGATAGGTGTTGGGGTTATTAGTTGGGGTGCAGGAGCATAGCCAGAGAAAGGAGAGAGATAGTTTGAGTGATCTTTTAAAGGAGGCAAGATTGTTGATAGTCCTGAGTGAGGAAGTGAGATTATTCCATAACTTGGAGACAGCATAACAATACAGCATTTGGCCGGCTGAGAGTTTGGGTTTCTTGACAGACAGTAGCATTTTGTTTTCAGAGCTGAGGTGGCGATCAGAATTGGTACATGGTCAGTGTGGAGGAGAGGGAAGGGCAGGTTTCTGGTTGGTAGATAATCTTGTGGGCTGTAGTTAGTTGTAGATATGTTGGTGAGGGGATTCTAGCCAATTTAGTTGATGCAGAGAGGAGCACTGGTGGGTAGAATATTTTGCATTTGTAACAAATTTAGCAACTTTGTTGAAGCAAGAGTCTAGTTAAGTTTTTAATGAGGATTGTAGATTTGTGAGGATGAGGGCACCATATAGAAGAGGTGGAAGCAGGAAGGATGAGCCCAAGGCTTTTTTTTGCAGAGGGGCTAAGGAAATATTTGTGCTTATAGAGGACACCTAGCTTTTGATAGGTTAATTTTCCATAGAGATAATTCACATCCAGAGTGATTTCATTGTTTACTTTGTATCAGGCCATCAGTCTTCATTTTCTACCCAGAACATAAAAACACAGGAAGAACAAATTCTGTTTACTCTGCTACTGTCTTGGCAGAACCAAGTCATTTAGAAAAACTGATCAGCTATTTCTTGTCAAGGGGCAACCCTGTGTCTAAACAATTTCCAGGTGGTTGCCCTCAGCTATTGTTTTTTTTTTGTTATTCCCACCATGGGAAATCCATTCCAGGCAGTATCAAGGCACATTCCACAAGAGGTGGTTTTTTTTTTCGTCTGGCATATTGGAAAGGAGTAGAGGTTCAAAGCATTATATAACCAGCTACATGGTCCCTGTGCATAGTTTTACAAACTGCATTCCATTTTTAGATCCAGGTCAAACTTAGCTAAGACCATTCTACAGGGCCACCTGAATTTATATCCTTTCTCCTTCTAAGTTGGATATGCTTTGGTAATCAACGCATATAGCCTAAGGGACACTTTAGCAGTGAGAATGAAGAACATGTACAATTGTGTAACTTGCACTTACCCATAACAGTAGAGGTTTGAATTTTTCACTGCTGCAGTAGTTGTGCCCACCCTCCACTCACCCCTCTGTTGTATATAGTTGTAGTCGGGGATATAAAATGTGGTTGTTTCCACTTTATATGTTTTATTGTTATTTTGTTGGTTATTTGAGGATTGTTTGGCTCTTTTTTCATTGTATGGTCAAGAAAGTCTTGAAGAAATCTTCACTCTGACATTTTATTTCCCTCCTTGAGATTAGCAGACAGATTGGAGGTGTGTGGGGGAGCCACAGCTTTTTGAATTTGGACAGTTGTTGTTTCCTAGTCAGGAATCAAACCATTTAGCCTAAGGACTACTGCAGCAGTGAAGAATTCAAACATCTGCTACTATGGGTAACCGCAATTTACACAGCTGTATTGTTGTGTGTTCTCAACATGGATGCCAAGATTCACCTGTCAAGGTGAATTCTTTGGCATCCATGTCTCAAGGACATAATAAGCTGGTTATGATCTGAGACCTGACCATAAACATCTATGTTAATGGTATAAATAACATAATAAAGCACTATTGAATATTAGTGGGCATTAAACTGCATAGTAAGTCAATCACCTAAACTGTTGCATAACTCTGACATCGTAAGCTGCTGAACTAGAACATGATTATAATAAGAATATTCAAAAGGTAAAAATGCCAAATGCAAAGTAGTGGCAAAAACCTTTCAAGCATTCACATTATCAGAAATACGAAGCACTGAAAGTAACAAAAGATCGCCAAAAGAAAACAATTAACCTTTGCAATCTTTAAACTAAAATCCTTTTGTAACACTAAGCCCTAATTTGCCTGAATAGTGGCAGTGGTATGGAAAGAGTTTTTCTAATGTAAGATGTAAGGTTTTACAGATTTTACTAAGTTAGGTAAGGGGGCTTTCCTCATTGCAAAGAAGAAACACAGTCTCAAATGTAGAAATACAGGGTAGAACAAGTGTTTATAGAAAATGAGATTCTAAATGTTTTAGAGTCACTGCTGGAACATAGCTGTTCAATGTCTACCTTTTTGTATCTGAATCAATAAAATACCAATGATAAAAAAAAAACAATAATTATCTAGTTCTTTTTTATTTAATTTTAAAAGATGGGTTTCAGAAAACTAGAAATGCTACTGGCTGTTCAAAATTCTGAATGCATACATTAGCAAAATTATAGCCTGATACACAAGTGCATCCATTTGCAACCCTAAATCCATAAACCATCAAAACTACATTTTATCAACCTGTCATTTCAATACTTACTGAGTATTGTGAACTTCCATTGTATAACCTTTTGAACGTCTTATATTAGGAAAACTGATGGAATCAGAATTCTGAGGTTATTATGGGAGATATATAGAACAAAAGTCAATTAATTTGGCTGAAGTACATTGTAGTAATAAATGTAAATTAAATTTCCAAAAACAAACATTGTACATTGCAGAAGAGAATATATCGCAAATTTATTGAAGCAGAAAAACAGAATATTCCTTAATCTCTATTATTTGTTCTGGTTTATAGCTTCTATCTTTAAAAGTCTTCTCCAGTGTCCCTAAAAGTATTTTCAGACTTTTCAAAATCACTGGTAGGTCTTGAATTTCTTAGTATCTTTCTCTTTACAACATTTATAAAAATAAACAGGAGGGTGCATACTGTGCCTGTGTAAGCGTATTATTTTTACAGTCTTTCCAGTAAACTCTTGTAGAAAGTTCTCCTAAATCTTTTTTACTTATATTAACATCTAAAAAGCAAAGTGTTTCATCAGATATTATTAATGTCAAATTTCAAAGATGATGTGGTTGTTTCTAAACAATTTTTAAAATCTGTTGGTGTAAGTACATCTTCATCTCTGTTTTTCCAAATTAACAAAAATATGCACAAAATGCTTCTAAAATAGCAAATGTTTCTAAAAAAGTCATTTATCAAATATTCCTTTTGTAGTAAAACTATATTTAAGAACTGCCCATAGCCATACCTATTTTTTGCAAAAAATATATTTTTTTCAAACATAGACATTATATTCTAGTAGCAGTTCTAATAATGTGCAGTAAGCATCAAACTGTGTGTATTAATTGATGCACAATTGTTCAGAAATCTTCTGCAACCCCTTCCATATTAGGAATGCTTAGGAACAGTGAATGAAGTAACACATTTATATTCATCCACAAAACATTTTTCATGTTTATTCCAACTAAATAAATAAGTTAAGAAATGGCTTGTATCTTCTAGAACTATATTATAATTCTTGATATGATCATGTAAAACCTTTTATAGACAAATACTAACTGGCTCTGTAATCCACCCTGACCTAAAACTAAAGGTCTCATAGCTGGTGATATTTTAGCTTTATGTACTTTTGTAAGCCTATACAGTTCAGGTGTCAACAGATGTCCTTCCATATCACTGTTGCAGTAGTCTTTACATAAAGGATCTCCTGCCAAGTACAGGTTAACGTCTAGCCAGTATACCAAACCCTTTAGTTTTTATAGGCACTGTACATCACATGTGTGCTCCCTGGGAAAGGCATAGTGCATAAAGGTGACGTACAGATGTAAATGCTCAGAACTTCTTTGCCACCAGTCTGAACACCATTATCGAATGAAGGTCTGAATGCCTTTCTGTCATACTGGTTACCAAGCAGTCTTCAGATAAGTGCTCTTTGGGGTTCTTCTCTACCTGTTTTTCTTTTTTTGCATTGTACTTGTGTTCATGTCAGCCAAGAAGGGAAAATGTCTGTGTGGGAGGCAGATTCCCCATAAAAACTGTGATAACCAGTGTCTTTTGCCTTGGCCCTTCCCACGACCATATGCAGTGCTCTATCTGTCAAGCATTTGTCACTAAGACTCTTAATAGTCTCATCTTCCTTATGTATATACCTTTCAACCAATGATTTAAGCTGTTGGCCCAGGGTGCTATGGTAGAATCCTCCTGTCCCAAGGGTCAGCCATCTGCCAAGAAGGTGGCCAAAAAGGCTAGGCCTGATCCGGTTTCTGTCCAGCCTTCCGTCACATCTCTGTAGATGCTAGTGAAGTTCCTAAAGACCGTCTTGTGCTTGCCTGTGATTCCTCTGTTGTGACCCCCATCAGAAGCTGGCTTGGATCTGAATTCTGGCATGTCTTCACAGGCATTTCTGATGTCCATTCCAGACATTGGAGAATCTTGACTGATTATTTCTGAGATGCCGAGGGCGATTCCTCAGATTTTGGCATGGGAAGAGTTTCCAACTATGATTATTGAACCTCACAAGGGTCTGAACCACTAAAAGTCTTTCAGGTTGATGTCCCACCCAAGGAAAAACAAAACAAATGCAAACACACTAAACCTGTTGTTAAAGATCATCAATGTGAATGGCAGGATTTTACTCTGGGTCTATTCAATGCTTTAATGACTTGAAGCTTCCTCAAGGGGTGTCTGTCCCTGCTCTTTCTTGGTCTTCCACCCCCTGTTAAGAGGAGTAGAGAATTGTATTCCTCATATGCAGGCTTGAATTCTGGGGAGGAATCCCTAGTTTTCTCCTGTCAAATTCCTTTTCCCCTAAACTACGGTTCTGAGGAAGAGGATTCCTTCAGCCCAGACTCCCCCTTGGAAGAATTATCCTTTGGGGATACTATTGCTAGTATGATCGAGTGCTTTCAATGGGATTGTTCCCTGGTCTCTGACATTCAAAAAAGATGATACAAGCTTTTACAAATGGAGTCTCCTAAGCCATCTGCTGTTCCTCCTGTTTTGGCAGCCCTTTTGGATCCACTGAGGTATCACAAACCTTTTTGCAGCAAATTATTCTGTGATAGAGTTAAAATAAACTAAGAATAGTTAAATAGTTCTATCTGTTGTGTTGTGACATGCTGCACATTGACATCTTAATTTTTTGCCAGAGGTTTCTTCCTCCTCCTTTTCTGTTTTTCTGTCCCTGACTTCTCCCCTCGTCATAACTTATCAAAAATGGGGCTGTTCTAGTGAAGATGAAGACGTTGTGGGGGCTTCTGGTTCAGAGTTGCCAGAAACAATCTGATTGATGGAACTGCTATCATTCATACCATTTTTTATAGCCATTCTGTTGCTCTAGGCCATTTACAAATATTTACAGCTTTGAAATCTTCCAAATCTCGTTGTAGCTTTTTTTTCTTTTTGTAGAGATAATTTGTTCCTTAACTAAAATACATCTTGGACATGGTTCAAGTAGATACTTTAATGAGTGTAAGTTATTTGTGAGGATGCTGAATTTGAAAGTGCGGTTTAAAACCAGTCCACAGACGAACAGTTTAAGAGGCCTAGCTGATTCACATCTCAAAATAATCTGATAACAGAAGCTTTACAGCAGTTATGTCAGATTAGGGAATATTATGAGGTCTTTGGCCTTAAAAATACATTCTGACATTACAATCTCTCTGTGTAGCTAAGCTTCTGCTTGAAGTGAAAATAAAATATTTAAACAGGATGACAAGTTTAATTGTACTGACATGTAAAACACTTTGTAGTTGATCTTGGTGGTTGCAATGATGATCAGAGAATTTAATTTCAGAGGATTATGACTCTGTCTCAATTCGTAACCAGTTTCTCTATCTGAGACACAGATGTCAAAGAAAATCACCTCAAAAGCAAAGGCTGAAAGGTGAATCCTGATGTGCATTTCAGGAATTGTAATTCTTTGTAGTGTATGCAACTCCATGTACTACAAAAGTTAGAGAATAAAGTATAGGAGAGACAAATGTATTGTTTTTAATTCTGTAGCACACTGCTGCATGCAGAAAGTAGCTGTCAAAGAACAATGATCAGAAGTGAAACAGATTTTAAAAGCTCTTAGACAAATGTTTGTGAGCTTTTAATGCTGCTTGCACTTCCTACCACTCGTCATTGCTGGCCACTGATGGCTGTTAATGCTCCTGTGTGACATTAAGAGATTAATGGTGGGGAGGCTTGCTTAATAAGTTGGTCTTTTCCCTGATTTATGGCTTAATTGCAGTGTTCCATGCATTGCATATGATTTGTGTCAGCCTTCACTGCCATTGTCCCTTCCCAGCAAATGAAACAGAAGATGTAATTCCATATCACTGCTGCAGTATTATTTACATAAGGGATTCCCTTCCAAGGGTAGCCCAATGTCCAGCAAATATACCACAGTCTTAGGAATGTATAGACATTGTACATCCCACGTATGCTGCCCACACTAGGTGTACATCATTAGGGTGACATATGGTGTGCATACTTCAGAACTAATTTGCTGCCAGTCTGAATGCCATCACTGATTGTTGGTCTAAATGCTCCTTCCTCTGTGCTGGTTACCTAGCTGTGTTTCAGATAAGTGCCCTGTTGGGGTTTCTTGTTATCTATTTTTACTTTTCTTTTAGGGGTTTACATGTCATCTAGAAAGGGAAACCGTCAGTGCAGGAGGCATATTCTCAATAAAGATCATCATGAGCAGTCTCTCTTCTGTTTGGGTGCTTCTCACAACCATACACGTTGTTCTCTTTGCCAGATGTTTGTCCCTAAGACCCTACATAGCCGTCTCTCCTCATCGTTGATTTACCTGAAGAATCAACATTTTAAATTGCTGGCGCAAGGTGCCATGGCAGAATCTTCCTGTCCTGAAGGTCAGACACCTGCCAAGAAAAAAAGCAAATAAACGTCAGGTCTGTTTCAGCTGTTGTCTCACCTCCTCTGGATGTCTGTGTTGAGGCTGGTGAAAGCCCAGAGGATTGCCCTATTGTCTCAGATTCCTATGCCACAACCCTGTCAGAGGCTGACATGGATCCGGCTTCTCACATGTCCTTGGAGGCGGCGCAAAAATCCACTCTGGATGTGGAGGGGAACCTCTGCTGGTTATTTCTGAGGGACTGAGGGGGATACTGCAAATCTTAGTTCTGGAGGAGATTCCTACAATGTTGGTTGAGTGTCAGCAAGGGTCTGAACGTGTTCCTCAGAAGAAAAAACAAGCGTGTTTTCTCTGTTGCTAGAGATCCCAAGTATAAATGACAGGATTTTACCCAGGGGTTGTTTAATGCCTTAATGGCTTCAAAGCCTACTCAATGAGTTTCTATGCCTGCTCCTCCTTGGTCATCTACTCTACTTATGACGCCCAGAGAACAGGAGTCCTCTGAAGAGGATTTGGATTCTGGGGAAGGCTTTGGCATATCCTTCTCAAATCCCTTCTCCCTTGGATTATGGATCTGAGGAGGAAGATTCTATTGGTGCAGACTCTCCCTTAGAAAAACTCTTCTTTGAGGACACAGTTTTCAGATGAAGTATTTCAAATGGGACTGTTCTCAAGTTTCTGATATTTAAAAGAAATGTTATGAACTCCTCCAGATGGAATCTTCTAAACCCTTTGATGTACCTCCAGTTTTGGCTGCCCTTTTATATATCTTTTCAGTAGCCTCATTGGCTCCTGATTCTCATCCTCCAGTTGCAGAGAAATTGGATACATTTTACAAGGTGCCTGATGATTGTAAGTTGTACAACTGTCCTTCAGCTGATCCATCTGTAGTATCTGCTTCTTCTGACAAACCTTCTAAACTTTGGCCTTCTTTCATACAAGGACAATACAGCTATGGAACAGTTAGGCAGAAAGGTATATACTGCTGCCACCGTGGCTTTTTGGGCTATTAATTACTAGACTGATATGACCAGGTATGGTTTAGCCATTCTTTTCCAAGCTTCTCAGGCAATATCTGACAAGGTAAGGTCTTGGACCGTCTTTCCTGGATTCTTCCTCTGAAGTGTTTCACCTCTCTATTAAATGTAATTATAATACAGTTGATGCTTCCTCTAGGGATGCTGCCTTTGGTTCAGTTTTGAGAAGTTCCTCATGACTTAATTGACAAGCCCTTACCCGATGATATTAAGGCTAAATTATTGGATGCTCCTCTTGATAATAAAATCTGTAGATCCATGAAAGTGTATATACCTTTAAGAAGCTATCCAAGGTATTACACTAGAGTATACATACTGACCACGTGCAAGTCTGACTGCTATTTTGTAGTTAGCTGTTGATCTGTAAGCATGTATGTATGCTCGCTCTGTCTGTTAACTAATTTGTTCATATTTAAAGATGCTTCTGTCCATCCTGATGTTGATGTGTTATATATTAAAGCATCTGAACGAAACCCCAAGCCATTTTGTCATATGTGTTAGAGACGAATGAGTGACAAAAACCTTTTTGGTTCTGCTGCTGCTGCTGAGCTTTTTAAGTCTCTCCAGGATAAGGGCAAGGCGATGCAAGAATTGAAACATGCTTTTTTTTTGTCTCCTATTCCTAAATTCCAGTGGAATTATCCATCCAAATCTTTTTTCTTAGATGGCCTCACTCTGCTGAGTCTGCTTAGAGTCCTACTTCTCAGAAGCCCACTTTTCAAGGTAAACCAAGTTCTATCGACAGTTTACTTCCCCTTTCCCTAGGCTAGGTTCCCTTATCCCTTCGCCTTTATCTGTCCCTTCCCAGTTGGTTAAGGGTTACTCAATACGTTTGGGCTCTATCTGTCATCCGCAACAGGTAATGTTATGTTGTCCTATCTCACCTTCATTCTTACAATGATGGGTTCGGCTCAGACTCAGCCGAATACTTAGCTGAAAGTCTCAAACCTGGCTTGTGGCAAGAAGGTATCCCACAATGCAGTGATGTAATTCCCCAGATCTCGTTTGCTGCTTTACTAGGTTGGATGTGCTCATCTTGGCCGTGACTAATTTGTGATATATGCTTATATTTACCCTTGTCAAAACTTGCTATTTTTGCATATATTTAGCTTTATTATTTTTAGGTTTAACTTGTCTCTTTGCTGCTTCTTGTTAAATAGTGATAGTTTTTTCCCCTTTAGCACGGCTTTTGCTGTCGCTTTCTAGGCCCCTTTTGGTATCCCGTGTAGTGGTTGTTTTTCATTGTTAATGTATTTTATAGCTCGTTTAAGTTAGAGAGCTATACACCCGTTTAAGTTAGAGGGCTTGTACTGTTTATTGTTGTGTGGAAAATAGAACCATTTTAGTTAGAGGCTCTGTTTTTCTTTCCTTAGTTGTTGCTCCTTGTGTTGTCCTGTAGTAACCTTTAGTTTAGCTTTAGCATATTAGTCTTGGCTAATAAATTTTTGTTGTTGTGGTTTTGCTATCGCCTTTAAGGTCTTATTTGGAAAATGTCTAAAGACCAAAAAAAGAGAGAACATACGCCTTCGGGCTTTAAAAAATGTCAAAACTGCTTGCAAAAAATGTCCATAACAGATAGACATGTCATTTGTGTTTATTGCCTTAGTGCCATTCATCTCCAAGAAGACTGCACCTTCTGTCATTCATTTAGTGCTAGAGTTCCTCAGGAAAGAAGAAACAAATTGATTTTAAAAGGGCTCTTAAAGCCTTCTTTTGAGGAAGCCATTCATAGCTCTTCCACCTCTTCTTCAAAAAAGGATACATCTCATAAAAGACCATCTCCAGCTACATCGGCTGAGTTGCAGCCACCAGTCAAACTCCCAAAAATTTCAAAGGCCACTACTTCCTCTGCTCCACAGTCCTCGGAGCCGTCGGAAGTCCTTTTGGTTAATAGGCCTGGTACTTCAGCTCCAAAGCCTTTGGAGCTGCAAGATACCTCCACTCGGAGCTGGCCCATTGACATTTCGCTGGTTTCTCCAACCTTGAGATCGCCAATCCTCCATAGGTCTCCATCTCCTTCCCTATCTTCCATCGTCTACAAGAAGCTTATCAGATGATGACATGGAACGGGTGGTGCGTAGACTCCTCAAGTCACCTACGCTGACTGAATTATTCTCGGCTCCCACCCATTTGGTTTCGCAGCCTACAGTGCCCAGTGTTGTTCCTCCTCCAAGCCAAGCTGGTCCTTTGAAGCCAGAGAACTCGGTACCACTTACTATGGATCCGTCGGTTCTGGGACCCCCTTTGGTGTTCACTGAGCCAACATCTGCTCTGACTCTCTTAGTGCCGTCTGGTGAGACTGGGAGCTGAGGTTTCCTGGTCGGCCCCGATCCTCTTTGGTGCCGAGCCTACCCCTCGGAGCATCTGCTTGGGTTAGCTTGGCTCCCACATCAGCCACAGTTTCCGATCTTGTTGGCTCTGTTGCCTTTCTCTGTCTCCTCAGAGCCGAGGAAGTCTTTCGAGCTGGGGGGATCAGCCTTTGAGCTGATGAGGATCATGTTGTTGACCCATTCAGCACCACAAAGGGGTACCAGTACTCGTCCCCCAAAGGCACCGGCTACTGTCGCAGCACCACCCATTCCTCAGGACAGCAGAGACCCAGAGCCTCAGGATCCCCTACTGGGCAAACCTCTCTCATCCGAGGCCTCCCCAGAATATTCTTCTGAGGAGCCACCTCTGAAGACAACCGTGAAGAGGAAGCATGTTGACTCCCCAGATGAGTTCATCGTTTCAGACACTGACCTCGATGAGTCAGAAGGGTCCCCACGGTCATCCTCTAATGATATCTCATTTGCAGGTATTCTACAGATCCTCAAGCAAAGAGGCAGCTGGCATACCACCACCCCTTCTGATTAGTCAGTGTACCTGAGGGCTTTTAGGTCTCAACCTTCAGCATCCTGGGTGTCTCCGCCTTTCGATGAACTAATGGACCTGGTAAGTCGAAAGGCGTGGGAGTCACCCGACACTATGGAACTGGTCCCTCAGAGGCCAAACAAATTTTTGTCAGCTCCTTTGGGCAAGGAATTTCTAACAAAGTGAGTACCTGTAGATGGTATGGTGGTGGCAGCAGCCACCAAGAAGGAACTTGCAGAGACTTCCTCATCTGTTCATCCTCCGAATAAAGATTCTTGAATGATGGACAAATACGGGAAGCATATTTTTTCTTCAGCGACTTTCTCATTGCGATTGCTGAACTACTTATCCCATTTCACGAGGCTACAATGAGATCTCCCGAAAGAGGATTCTTCACTATTATTCGTCCAATGTTCACTTCAAGAGCTTCCAATGTCTCATCTGATCAGAATAACGGAATCTTGCAAGAATGACTTGAGATGGTGGATACACTCCACTCATGTGACAATGGGCAGACCCTTTGTTCCACTTCAACCAATAGCTACAGTGACCACGGACGCTTCCCAGATAGGGTGGGGGGGGGTCATTATCTGGGAAGAACAGTCCAAGGCACATGACAGGAACACGAGGCTCACTTGCATATAAATGTTGTAGAGATGAGAGCAGTGCTTCTTGTGTTGCAAGCACTTCAAGACTCTCTCCCTCTAGGGACTATTGCGATCCAGTCAGACAATATGTCTGTGGTTTGGTACATAAGCAGGGGGGAACCAGATCTTACCCCCTTTGTCAAGAAGCCCTAAGAGTATGGCAATGGGCAGTTTCTTCCCAGCGCTTTCTAATCACAATGCACATTCCAGGGAAGTCCAACGTGATAGCGGACAAGCTGAGCAGAGCAATCCTAATGCCTCACGAGTGGTCTATCAATCAAAATGTAGTGGGGACAGTCTTGCTGCAATCTCTTTGCCACTCCCATGAATGCCAAGTGCAGCAACTACTTTACCCTAATTCCCCCTCCCGGGGAGACACCGAGAGACGCTCTTGCTCACAATTGGCCATCGTGACTTCTACATGCCTTTCCACCGTTTCCTCTCATACACAAAGTAATTCAGAAAGCACAAAGCTCGGGAAGCAGGATAATTCTCATTGCCGCTTAATGGCCTCGCCAAGTTTGGTTCCCCTTCCTTTGGCCTCACCTTCAGGAGAAGCCTTAGATTCTGTACCCAGTGCCAGATCTGCTGACTCATATGTCAGGGGAGCTTCATCCTTCTGTCCACACCCTAAAATGGACACCTTGGCTGCTCCACTTCCCAATTTAGTCAGGCTTCTCAATTTCACTCCTACAGTTCGACATATCTTAATGTCTTCCCATAAAGCTTCCACTAGAAAGCTGTATTCTAGTAAATGAAAGAGGTTTTCCCTTTGGGCTCAAGAAAGAACATTGATCCTTTCTCTGCACCTATTCATTCTGTTTTGGAATTTTTGGCGGAACTGTTTCAACAAGGCTCAGCTGCAGCAACCATCAAAATTCAACTTGCTGCAATTTCAAATTTTCATATTGGTGATACTACCTCCAACTTGGGTTGTAGAGCCTTCTTAAAAGGTGCTTCCTTATTAAGACCTCCCATTAAAGAACCCCTTTCTCCTTGGGATCTAAATTTTGTTTTGTCTCATCTCAAGTTACCTTCCTTCGAGCCCTCTTCATCTTCAGACCTCAAGTTCCTTTCATGGAAGACCTTGTTTCTAGTGGCTATAACTTCTGCTAGAAGGGTGTCAGGTTTGCAAGCTCTTTCTATTAAACCACTTCCGCGGTGGTGCAGTGGTAGCATTGTTGCCTCACAGCAAGAGGTTCACCCGTTCGATTCTCGGCTTGGGTTGGGAGTGCCTTGTGTGTGGAGTCTGCATGTCCTCCCTGCGGTCGAGTGGTTGTTCGAAAGACATGTGTTGAATGGGCATGCCTTCGTTGAAGGTTGGGCATCAGGCTGGCAACTCGACACCATAAAAAAAAACTGCCAATCATTAGCGGACTGGAGTTCCGCTGTGGTGACCCCTAACCGGGAAAAGCAGAAAAACCAACAACAATTTGATTTTTCATAAGGATAGGGTATCCTTACGTACAAATCCATCCTTTCTACCTAAAGTCTCTTCTCCAAACAACATAAACCAATCCATAGCATAGAGCTTCCAGTGTTCTTTCCTAACCATAGCAACAAGGCAATGTACAAATTAAATCAACTGGACGTGCATAGACAACTCAGATTGTATTTGCATAGAACCAAAGACTTCAAAAAATCTAACCAATTATTTGTATCCTCTGATGCAAAAAAATGATCCTCAGTCTCAAAACTACTCTTTCTAATTGGCTTTCAAATTGTATTACATTAATCTATAATTCAAATCACAAAGATTTACCTTTCAAAGTGAAGGCTCATTCCACTAGAGCAATGGCTACGTCATCTGCCTTTCAAGTCAGAATTCCCATAGATAATATCTGTGCAGCAGCTACTTGGTCTACTCCACATACTTTTATCACTCATTACAAAGTGGATTTGGCCTCCAGGGACAGGGCATCCTTTGCTTCCACAGTGCTTAAAGGTGTACTCCCATGAGCCACCCAGGGGAAAAGGTGCTAGGGATGCTATCCCATAATTGTAAGAATGAAGGCGAGATAGGACAACATAACATAAAGAAGTTCCATGTTTGTTGTCCATCTCACCATTCATTCTTAAGAACCCTCCCTCCTTCCCCCTGCCAAAGACTCCTTGTGGACCTGTTAGATTTCCACTACCTTCAGGAGTTCTTTGTCTCCACTTGTTTCTCCTTCCAATACATATAGTATGGACTTGGATATATGTATATGTTTGTAGATATGTATATAGTGTATTTATTGTTCAGTATTAGCAGCAAACAAGATCTGGGGAATTACACCACTACGTTGTGGGATATCTTCTTGCCACAAGCCAGGTTTGAGACTTTCAGCTAAGTATTCGGCCGAGTCAGAGCCGAGGATCTGCTCCGAACCCATCATTGTAAGAATGAACGGCAAGATGGACAACAAACATGGAACGCTATGGTGAGTACATAACTTCTTTTTTTCTTTTTCATAGTATGGAAATCCTTTCCTCCTTTCTTGGGCATCCCTCAAACTCCTCAGGAACAGCTTCATTTCTTTCCAGAACTGCTTCAGGGCCTTTGGGCTCAGGGTGCCATTCAAGTTGTGCTCCCTGCCCAGGAAAGGAAAGGGTTTTATTTCAGGATGTTTCTGGTTCCCCAGGAAGGTAGGCATCTGGAGACCCATTCTGGATCATTCTCAGCTCAACCCTTCCTTTCTGATATTGTCCCTTCAAACCCAATCCCTCCCCCTCCAGGCTTTCTTAAGCATCTCAGAGGTCCTGGTATGCTATCTTCACACCCCCATTCATCCCCTTTTCAGGAAATTTTTGTTTTTCTCTCTCTTCCTTGCATTTTCAGTTCTCTACTTTGCCTTTTCGTCTTTCTACTGCCACAAAGGTATTCACCAAATGCCTCATTCCTGTCATTGCTTTTTGAAGGATGAGAAGGGTTCAAATCTTTCCTCATCTGCCCAACCTGCTCATTCAGGCTTTGACTCCTGAGGTCTTACTTCAGCACCTCCAGTTTATGGTTTGTCTGTTATAATGCCTGGAGTTTACCATAAACTTTCAGAAGTCAGTCATGGTTCCTTCTCAGGATCATGTGTTTCTCGGCTGCAGGATCCACACCGTTCCATTGTTGGCATGCCTGCCTCCTCTCAAGGCTATCTCGCTAATCACCTTTTTATTCAATCTCTTCTTCTCTGGCTTCAGTCACAGCCAGGGATTATTTTAGGGTTCTTGGAATCATGGCCTCCAGCATTCCTATGCTGCCAGACCCCATATGAGAAAACTACAGTGGTTCTTAAACTCAGTGTGGCTTCAATACTGTCATCCATTGAATTTCCTAGTTCCTTTCCTTCCACGCCTAGACTTGAGCTTTAGTGGTGGATTCATCAGTTTTCTCTCAACCCAAAACTTCCATTTCAACCTCCACTCCCATCTCAAGAATTTTTTTTTTTTGAATGCCTTGAACAGGGGGTAGGGATCCTCTTTGTTTTCCCTCAAGGTCCAGGATCTCTGGCATCCTCATCTGCAGGACAGATCACATCAACATAAAGGAGATGAGAACTCTCATTTTAGCTCTTCTGGCTTTTTATTCCATCTTTCTTACAGGGCCTCTCAAAGTCTTCACAGACAATATCACAGTGATGTGGTATATCAACAAGCAAGGGGGACATGATCCTACTTTCTTTACAGATCTGCTCTTCAGGTCTGGAATCTAGTTGTCCAGTATCAAGCAACTCTTCAGACTGTCTACATTACTTCAGAGCAAAATATAGTGGCAGACTGTCTCTGATCAGTCCAGTACATGGGTTCATGAATGGATGCTTCACATAGATGTGTTTCTGGACATTGTCCACAAGTGGGTTACTCCACAGGTAGTTCTTTTTTCCCCTTTGACTTTTGAACGGATAAAATTCCTCTTTTCTGTACCACAGTCCCAAGTCATCTGGCTTGGAAGGTGGATGCAGTATTTTTTCCTTGGAAGGGGATGCTTCTCTACACTCATTTGACATTTGTTAACTGGGTTGGTCCAACTGAGCTAAAAGCCCATTTTCAGTGGAGACCCGAGCAGAAAAGCTCCAAATACTTATATGGTTATGTAAATAAGCAAAGTAAAAAATAAAACAATGATGCAATAATCAAACAATAGAAATATGTAACAGTTTACAAATATATGTAGTCCAAAAGAAACCAATAATAATCCTAATTATGGTAAATACAATAGGCCAACACATGTGGAATGAATTTTACATGTTATTGTATATGGAATAGGAGGTAAAGCTGTTTAAGCAATAAACATCCTAGAAGTGATTAGCAGATTGAATAAGTAGTAGAAGGAAAGAGGTAAGGGTTTATGTAGGGTCTTGACAAGGGCATATCCAAGATTTAGACAGACATTTTTTTAGCTCTTTTTTGAAACAACTGGAGTGTATAATGTTTCTTAAATTGAGTGAGTGTTTGTTCCAATTATGGGATATTGAACATCTGTATAATACTTTCTCAATAGTTTTCTTGGGTTTATATTTTTGAAGAAGGAGTTGGTCAATACAAAGGAGTGGCCATGTGGGGATATAGTAGGATACAAGATTTGCTAGGGAGGGACAGGCTAAGTTTTTTTTTGAGTAGGAAGTGAGTTATGTGAAGTTGTTGAAGTTGATAGGGGAATTCGAGCCACTGTAGTTTCTTAAGTGCTAAGCAGTGGTGAAAGGTATGTGGTAGGTTTACAGCAAATTTTGCGAATTTATTGTATGCCTGTTCAAGCTTAGTAATTAAGGAAGATTGAAGGTTTGTAAGGATGAGGGCAGTATAGAGAAGGCTAGGAAGTAAATACGCTTGAGCTAAGGAGAGCCTACAGTCACGAGTTAGGAATTTTGTATTCCTACGGATTAGGCCCAGTTTTTTTGATGGACATGGAGGTCATATTTTAAATGATCAGCTATAATCACTCCAAGTAGCTTTGTGTGGGATTCAACATTAATGATGATTTTATTTAAGGAGGAGATGATAAAGCTGGGTTTGAGATATGTGTGGCCTTTAATGCAAGAGCCATAAACGACAGGAGGAATAAATTTATTTTGAAAGCCCTCCTTCCTGCTTCTGTTCCATCTTCAAGCACTTCTTCAGGGACTCAAACCCCTCTCAGAAATTGAAGGAGTTCAGGGAGCTATGTAAATGCTCACCTGCCCAGTTAGTCTACACCTGCTTTAGAACCAGTAAAGGAGGATTCTAAGACCTCTGATCTGAAGTCTTCAAATCTGACACCATCTACTGTTTCATCTCCTTGGCCCTGTGCTCACCAGTTTTCTCTAGAGCTGGTATCCCCGAGATTAAGTTCTCTCTTTTTGCATGAGACTCACAAGAAGCCATCATGGCCACCTTCCACATCCTCTTCCGTTAGGTCTTCCCATAGTCTGTCCGAGTTGGAGGTGGATAGGATGATGAGGAAATTCCCCAGAACTCAGATCCAGATGGGGTTTTGCCAGCTCCATCTCCCATTGCGTCCGTGAGCCACCAACCTTCTTTCCAACCTGTAATTGCTCCTTCTCTCATCCGACCAACCAATTCAGAGTCCTTGGATCCAAAAGTCCTGAGAGTGGAACCATCTGATCCAAAGGTTATTTCATCTTTGACTCTGGCTACTTCTCTGACCCAATCGGCTCTGATACTGTTGCAGCACAACGGCTCTCAGAGCCGAAGCATCTGTGTCAGATCTGAGGGGTTGACATCGACTTAGAAGTTTATGGAGCCATCACTTCCTCTCTGAACTTTGGCGCTGGATAGCTCAGCTTCTCCCTTAAGGCAGAAGGTTGGAGGGTCTCGGGGGTTGTCTTTTCTGGAAGCCTTAGCTTCAGTGGGATTGTACTCTACTTCTCCAGGTCCTTGTGCAGTTGAGATGGTGGAGAGAGCATTCTGTCAACTCAGAGTAGTTTTGACTCTCCCTTCTATGGATCCATGCCCTATTCCCTCTCTGGATCTTGTGTCTGAGTACTCGCATCCTACATCTCAGGGACAGCCAGCACAGATGAGCTTCCAAGCAGTTCCCACCAGGGAACTCCACGTCTCTTCCAATACCTCCTGGAGCATCCCACTGAGGAGATCCCTCAGAAGAGGGCATGCAAGAGGAGGCACTTAGATTCCCAAAGGAATCCCTCACAGAAGACACCGATTTTGATGAAGGAGAAGGGCCCCTTAGATCTCCACCTGAAGATGTTTTCTTTGGAGACGTTTTAGAGATCCATCACCAGAAAAGTGTTGGTCCCAAACCCCTTCGCCAGGAGGAATCAGTGTTCTTGGAAGCCTTTGGGTCTGGCCTGTCTACACCTTGGGTTGCCCCCTATTAGGATGAGCGTATAGACCTTGTGTTCTGCAGGGCATGTAAAGAAATGGACTTGTGGAACCTATCCCCAAATGCCCAGACAAAATCTTAAGTGCCACTGCTGATACAGTACTGGACTAAAGGGATTCCTGTAGATGCCATGGTTGTTGTGGCAACCACCAAAATGGAGCTGGCTGAACAAGGCTCTACTGTCCATCCCCCTAACAGAGTGTCTAGGGCTTTGGACAGGTTTGGGAAGCGAATGTATCTGTCAGTTTCATTTGCCTTGTGATTGCTGAACTACCTGGCTTACTTCACGAGATTACAGAGGGACTTGGTAAAGGAACTCTTTAAATATGCCCCAGGGTCTATGTCTGCAGAGTAACAAAAGTCTTTCCTCATGAGTGGCCACCCTACAATCGATTACAAATGTGTCCATGAGGTTATTCTCACAAGCTACAGAAGGTACCTCAAGGGTGGCTGGTTCATGAATAGCCATAAGGAGACATCCACTGTCCACCTGTGTCCCTAAGTCTCTTGTCACACTTTCGGTGTTTAGTGTACTGCCACCTATATGGTAATTCACGGTTACATGTTTTT
Source organism: Protopterus annectens (assembly GCF_019279795.1). Taxonomy (NCBI): domain Eukaryota; kingdom Metazoa; phylum Chordata; order Ceratodontiformes; family Protopteridae; genus Protopterus; species Protopterus annectens. The sequence goes on from NC_056744.1 coordinate 866,635,570, forward strand.
TCCCAAAGGGGATAACTATACATTTCTTGGCATTGAGCTTGAGCTCATAGATTACCCATACATGTCAAGCAGAGTGCCTCTTTGGCCCTCTTCAAAAGGAACCTTGATGACTGGATGGGAGAAAGGAAATTCACCCCGGGAATCACATCAGTCACCCTGCTAGACAGGGGTCCAGGGAAGTATTTATTTATTTATTTTATTTATTTTACATTTGTTGACCGGGCTAGTCCAGCTGGATAATTTCCATTTTCAGTGGAGGCCCGGGGAGAAAAGCTCCACAATTAAAACAAGGTTAAACATTTAAGCAACAATGCATACATTTTAGTGTAGTAGAAAATACAGCGAAAAAAAATCAGGTAAAAAACAAATAGCCTAAGCTATATATTCATATTTTTTTTTTTTTTTTTTTTTTTTTTAGAACAGTACAGTAAACAGTGTGGGAAGAAATAGACAGGGAATTGTTATGGCTAGGCTTGTATAGGCCCTAGGGCTGATAGCCTAGTACCAACCTATGAACATGCGTGGATGCAATTGTGCAATTTTGCGGAACCCTTCAAGGCGTCATTCATCAGTGCTCCCTTTGATGGATCATCTTTGTTTGGCCCAACAGTGGAAGAGACTCTGTCCTGCAGTGAACAGGACAGAAGGACCTCATCTGCCACCGGAATCTGCTTTTCTACCCCGCAGACACCTTTCCCTAGGAATAAAGACAACTGCAAGAAAATGTGGTTCAGAAAATCTCATGGTCCTTTCCAGGAGTCATGTGGGGATTTTTCCCCCAGAGGCAGAGGGAGAAATAAATACAGTAGTGGACATCGCCCACTCAGCAGAGGGGGTCTGCAGAATTAAGGATCTTGAGATTCTTTCTCGAACAGATCCTTCCAGCATTCCCGAAATGTTGCCCAACTGTCCCTCTCTGGAGGCAGTTGGTGCTTATTCTTGCACCAGAAAGCCTGTATAACCATCACAAATGACTCTTGGGTGCAAAGATCATATAAGGGGATATTTTATTCCCTTTTTGCAAATTCCTGTAAAAACAAGGAAAACTCTCCCCAGTGTTCCACCCAATCAGAGAGAGGTAGCAGCTCCATCCAAGAGATCCCTCCAGAGCAAACAGGATCCAGAATTTACTCAAGATTTTTTTTAGTGCCAAAAAAATACAGAGGACCTGAGACCTATCTTGGATCTCGGTTAGTTGAACCAGTTTGTAAAGAATTCCAAATTCTGGTTCTTCGGTTCAGTCCATTCTGCCTCTCTTTCAGAAGGATGTCTGGATGTGCTCAATCAATTTTCAAGATGCGTACTATCACATCAAAATGAGCAGTGGTTTCTCCATAGTCCCCAGGGTCTTCACCAAATGCATGACAGTGATAGCAGCTCACCTGAGACTGCTTGGATTCTGAGTTTTTCCCTGTTTAGGTGACTGTCTCCTTACTGCACCGAGCAGACATCTACTAGTAAAATCCAGGGATTATTTGCTTCAACTATCACTTTCACTGAGAATCACCATCAATATGCATAAATCTCAACTTCACCTAATTCAAGATGTGGATTTTATAGGGGCTCACTTGGACACAGTCAATTGTCTAGCTCTTCTGCCTCGAAACAGAGTTCTTATGTTGAAGACACACATCAGACAGATTCTTTCTATTCCTTCTCCCCAGCAAAACTGGTCCTCAAAGCTGTAGGGTCAATGGCTGCGGCAATAACTTTAGTTCTCAAAGGTCATTTCCACATGAGAATTCTTCAATGGATTCTGGCAGTACAATGATCTTTTCATCATCATCCCTTAAACATCCAATAAAATTGACTCAGGCTTGCAAAAAGTCTCTTCTTTGGTGGATTTACTCCATGGAGCTCTATCAAGGTCGTCCATTTATCCTTCCTTCCCCCAGTGGCACATTGACTACAGATGCCTACCAGTTGGGATGGGGGGCGTTACTAGTGATAGACTGTTTGAGGCACGTGGTCCCCACAAGACATCAATTTGCATATCAGTGTCCTAGAGATGAGAGCAGTGCTTCTAGTGTTGCAGGCCTTTCAAAGCATTCTCCCTCTAGGGACTATTGCAATACAAAAGGACAACTTGTCAGTAGTCTGGTACATCAACAAACAGGAGGAACCAGATCCTACCCTCTTTGTTGAGAAGCAGTGACAGTATGGTAATGGGAGATCTCATCCAGCCACTTTCTGGTAGTGACGCAAATTTCGGGGATATCCAACATTCTAGCAGACAAACTCAGCAGGACCGTCCTCTTGCCTCACAAGTGGTCTCTCGACCAATTAGTGGCAAACAAGATCTTCCTAAAATGGGGTCACCCTTGCTGCGACCTGTTTGCATATCCCCAAAACAACAAATGCAGCAGGTTCTGTGCCCTTATCCCACCTCAGGGACAGTCACCGAGAGATGCTGTATTCCATGTTTAGCCCTCCTGTCTCCTTTATGCCTATCCATCCCTGCCTCTCATCCCCAAGTTTCTTCAGAAAGCACTTCAGTTGAAGAGCACAGTAATCCTCATTGCTCCCTTCTGTCCTCGATAAGTGTGGTTCCTCTTCCTTTGGTCTCACCTTGTACATCCTCCTTGGACACTGTATCCCAGTCCAGACCTTCTTTCTCACCTGTCAGGACAGATTCACCTGGACATTGCAGGCCTCAAGTTGACCATATGGTTTCTTCAATTCCGATGATGGCTAGGCATTCCAGGCTTTCCTCCCTAGTTTGAAAAATCCTAGTCTCTTCTCATAAACCTTTGAGTAGGGGAATTTACAAAAGTAAATAGAAAAGGTTTTCCTTTTGGGCTCATTAGAGAACATTAGATCCCTTTACCACCCTGCTTCCAGCTGTTCTACATTTCCTTTCCTCGATTTTTCAAGGCAGAGCAAGTTTTTCCACTATTGAGGTTCAGTTAGCAGCTATCTTAAACGATCACATCAGAGATAATGCTTCTCTTTTAGCATTATCTAAATTATGTAAGGCCTTTCTGCCTTTCTTACGGCTACCTTTGTACTTAGAACTCCAGTAAAGGATCCTACTCCACTTTGGAGCTTCACTACGGTTTTAGTACTTTCTTCCTTTAACTGTCTTTCTGGTGGTTATAGCTTCTGCAAAACAAGTATCTGAACTCCAAGCACTATCTTCCAAACTACCGTATTTGATATTTAACAAAAACAGGGTTACTTTATACACAAATCCTTCCTTCTTACCAAAAGTTACCTCTGAAACCAGTATCAATCAAATCATCAATGTGCCAGTTTTCTTCTCCAAATTTGAAAATGAGAGTGTACACCCTTCATCATCTTGATGTACATAGGCAACTTTCTTTTTACCTTCACAGGACCAAGGAATTTAGAAAAAACTGATCAACTATTTTTCTCCTTTACTAGAAATAAATTGGGAAGACCAGTTTCAAAAGCTACAGATTGTATTTTCTATGTTTATTTCTTTGAATAACCTTACCAAGACAACCAAAAGCTCATTCAACCAGGTCAGTGTCTGCATTGGCTGCCTTTTGGGCTAGAGCCTCTATTGATATTTCTGCAGCTGCCACTTGGTCTAATACCCATACCTTTATTGCACATTACAAATTGATCATCTCTAGAGATAGAGCTGACTTTGGTTCCATGGTTTTCTGGAACATTCTTCCATGAGGGCCACCAAAGGTTACCGTAGCTAGGGACTTTGTCCCATTCATTGAGGAATGAAGGAAAATGGCAACATCAGATAAAGAAGTTAGAAACTCACCATAACTTTCCATCTGTGTTGTACATTTTTCTTCGTCCTCAACTCTCCCCACCTCTCCTTCCCCTAACCATGACTTTGGGAGAGACCTAACGGAATCGTTGTTAGGAAACATAATTCTTGGCTTGAGCTCCTGATCTTTCAGCTATCACTTTTCTGGCATAACATTGTTACTGTATTGTATGATTATAATGCATATAATAGCAGCAAACTCTGTCTGAGGTGTTGTAATGGTTGGGGGCATTGTGGGTAAGGGAGAATCTCAAGAGTCAGATCCTAGAATTTTTAGAAAGTGGCCAAGTTGGATCCAAAACCATTTGTTGAAGAAGAAAGAAAATGGACAACACAGATGGAAAATTATGGTGAAATACATACAGTAACTTATTTTTTCCTTCCATCCCACATCTCTAGGTTTGGCTGTTTCTCAGCAAACCATATGCTCCTGGATCTATAAGGCCATTTCTTTTTGTTTTTCCTTTCATGATTAATGTCTTTCTACCTCTGTAAAGGCTCATGCTAGTAGAGTTGTTGCTTCCTCTGGTGCTAGGTTGGATACCACTTCCATCCTTGAAGCTGCTAATTGGACTTCTGTCCATACTTCACTAAGCATTACAAGTTGGGTGTTATTTCAGTTGCAAGAATTGGCTTTGCCACAGCTATCCTGTATGGGGATTCCAAAGGGCTCCTGTGTTCCTTCCTCCTCCCAAGTTTCCTCTTGAGCTTTTATACTACCTTATGTAAAGAATACTGCAACAGTAATATAAAAGAATACAGTACAATTGTGTAAAATCTTATCTAAAGAGTAGATGTCCTTCTTTTCACTTGTGCAATATTTGCTCACTCACTCCCTCTTCCCCCTTCTGCTCTACCCTGTTCCTTCTGTCTTCCTAGTCTTTAATTCTTTTCCATTTTCTCTTTCTGTATACTCATGTTTCTCTTAATTCCTAGAATATTTGTTCCTTGTTGGGCTTTTCAATTCTGAGGTATGTACTTCTGTATGTCACCGTTATGCCCTACTCCTTGTGTGGAGAACATGTGTGTGATGTACAACGTCTGTATATTCCTAAAGCTTTGGTACACCGGCTGGACATTGAGCTATCCTTGGCAGGGAATACTTTATGTAAAGAATACTGCAAAAGTGAAGAAAAAGACACCTACTATTATGGTAAGATTTTACACAACTATGCTATCTTTGTTTCCGCTATAAATGCATTCTTATTAAATAAAATACATTTTTGCAGCACTAAAATTAATGCTCATTTTGAGCTTTAATTAACAGACTTGGTAGGTCTACATGAGCATGTACCCAACTAGTGCACACACTTTTGTCCTCTGTCACTCATGTCCATTTAGAAGTTGTTGACATAGATTAATGTTGCAGTGAAGGATTTACTGGATGTGAACTGCTCACGCATTTCTTTTATGACTCGCATTTAAGGAAATATTTGCACATCAAACTTCTCTAGCTTTTCCAGATTCACGTGGCACTTCTTCAGTAATGACTTTTCCTGGGTATGTTTTGCTTTATTTTTAACTGAGTATTTCTCCTTCACAAGTAATGTCTTTGGCCTCCCCTAAATCCGTCTTCACTGAATTTCACAAATGCATGTGCCCATGGATCCTAATATTGTGTTGAATTCATTAAGTTTTTTTTCCTTGACTTGTATTGTAAATATATATCTCCATTGCATTCTTCACATTTTAAAATGTGTATTAGTGCATTAATGAATCTCATTTGTTAAATATAAGAACTACTCTAGTTTACTTAGTCCTTAAATACAAAACAGCACACCTACAAAATATCCATTTTATAATTTTCATTTGTTGTGCCCATATATTTTATTCTATCTAACATGCTTTTCCTTTCTTTGTTAAAAAAGAATAAAAATGCAAAATTTAAATTGAGTTTTTGTTGCCGAGTGAAGGTATGCATGTATTTGCCATTTGTTAAATATAAGAACGGCTCTAGTTTACTCAGTCCTTAAATACAAAACAGCACACTTACAAAATATCCATTTTATAGTTTGACTATTTTCATTTGTTGTACCCATAGATTTTATTCTAACATGATTTTCCTTTCTTTGTTAAAAAATGAATAAAAATGCAAATTTTAAATTGAGTTTTTGTTGCCGAGTGAAGGTATGCATGTATTTATATATGTGGACAATTAGTATAATAAACAGTGTATGTGTAGGAAGGTATAATTTAAACACACTGCAAATAAATTGCTAAAAATGAGAGTAATTTTTTGTTTAAAGAAAGTACTATTATGAAGTTTTATGTCAAGTTGCATAACTGAGTCAGTAAATTTATTTGATATATTTTTTTCTATTTTTAATTATTCTTACAGGACCTGGCCCCTACCATCCTGATACTGTTGTACAGAATACTTGTGAAGTTGCTCAGCTTCTTGATGAATCACTGGAGATATGCAGGAAGACAGACAGTGCATTGGCTCTGGATACTGCACTGCTGTTCGGTACAAAAAAGGTAAACTGGTGATAAGTCACCTTATTGTGTATCTGTTTATTTTGTTCCTTTACTTCATTGCTTGCTTAAAATTGACTAATTCCACATTAATTATTTGCCTGATTAAAATAGCATGTTAAGTTGTCTATCTCGCCTTCATTCTTGCTGGATGGGTTCGGAGCCGACCTCGGCTCCGACTCGGCCACTCTAAAAGCTCGAGAGTTGGTTCCACCGGCTCGAGGCTCCCCTTATATCCCACAATGCTAGGCGAGAGTTACCTCAGATCTCGTTTGCCGCTACAGCTTCGAGGTTGGTTGTTTCTACCGGTTCTTGGTGAGTACTATTTCTTCTTGAAATTAGTCCTTAAAAACCCCTTTATTTTAATATATTTACTTAGTTTAGTGTAGTTTAGAAAACTTTTTATTCCCTTCCAAAAAATTTCCGTTTCTTTTCCTCAAGAACCTTTGGTTCTTCCCTTGGGCCTATAGGCCTTTCCTTCCCTAGTGGAGTGTGTGTGTACTATTTTAGTTTAAATTACTAGTACTGCTTTTTATTATAATTAACCTGACAGGGTGTAACTAGTGTGTTTGTGTGCGTGTTTGTGTACACCTGTTCAGATAAAATGTCTAAAGAAGCAAAGGTCTCCGGATTCAAGAAGTGTGATGCGTGCTGTCAGAAAATGTCTCTGACAGACGCTCACACTTCTTGTGTCTATTGTCTGGGGCCTTTGCACCTGCAGGACTCCTGTGCTGTGTGCCATGGCTTCAGCCCCAGGGTCCTGCAGGAAAGAAAGAATAAATTGATTCTTAGAGGCTTACTCAAGCCAGAGGATTCCCTGTCTGTTTCAACAGGAAGCCCTCTAAGGCATCTAGGTCTTCGGCTCCGGCAACTGAGCCGAGACCTAAGGTTTCTCAACCTTTGCCTTCATCGGCTCCGGCTGGAGCCGATAAGTCTCAGTCCACAGTTTCTGTGGCCCTCGGCTCGGCGGAGCCGAGGTAGTAGAAGTTCCGTGTCGGCTCCGACCAGACCTTGGAGCCGACAACTAGGAAGAGGTCCAGGTCACCATCTCTTGGCTCCGTTCATTCGGCTCCAGGATCTCCCCTGCTGTCTGAACGGAGCCAAAGATCTCACTCCTCTAGGTCATCGAGGCTGTCGGATCATGACCTTCAGAGGGTAGTGAGTCGACTACTTAAGTCCGAGGCACTGGCCCAGATGCTTCAGAGCCCGACTCATCAGTCGATGCCTGCCCAGGTCCATCAACATATTCCTCCTTCGACTCTCTTGAGCTCGGGCCGGGTCGTCGGAACCGTGACTGTGATTGCGTCGGAGCCGATACAATTGTCTTCGGCTCCGTCGTCGGCTCCGTTTTCTTCCTTGGAAGAATCTCAGCGCCGGACTTCCCTCGTCGGCTCCGAGGGGGTGAGTGGCATCGGACCCTTGTCCGACCCCCTCTCCCTCTCGGTGCTTCGGCGCTGGTGAGTTCGGCTCCGACATCGGCCTCGGAGCCATCACTGTCGGTGCCGAGGGGTTCTTAGCTTCTCGGGCGGGGACCTCTGGCTCTGCCTGACAGGGGTGCATTCGAGGTCATGCGGAGTGTGTTAGAGCCTGGCTCTACTCCACAGTCGGCTCCGTCCGCCCCTCCCTCTATGGTGCCTCAGGCTAAGTCGACTCACTCCCTCATCCCGGACCGCAGAGAGCCAGCTCCTCAGGAGCCCCTGTGGGATTTCATCCTCTTCCGAGGCCTCTCCTGATTTGGCAGAAGAGCCCCTCGGAAGAGGAAGTGTAAGAGGAAACACATTGACTCACCTGAGTCCATCAGGTCAGAGACAGATTTGGATGATTGTGAGGGTTGGCCCCGTTGGCCTTCTGAAGATGTCTCATTTGCAGACATTCTGGAGATCCTGAAACAGAGGGGAAATTGGCCAGCCCTCAACCCTTCGGAGGACGAATCTGTGTATCTTGAGGCGTTTGGCTCTCGTCCTTCCACCTCCTGGGTGTCCCCTTCGACCCCCTCATGCAGGTGGTTGCTAAGAAGGCATGGACGGCTCCTGATTCAGTGGACCCCACTCCCAGGAGACCCTCTAAGTTCATAACAGCTCCAGCAGACAAACAATTCTTAACAAAAGGAGTTTCTGTGGATGCTATGGTGGTAGCTGCTGCCACAAAGAAGGAGCTAGCTGATCCTTCAGTACCTGTCCATCCACCTAACAAGGAATCTAGGTCCATGGATAGGTACGGGAAGCGGATGTTCTCATCAGCGACATTTACCATGCGTTCGCTGAACTACCTGTGCCATTTTACACGTCTTCAAAGGGACTTGATCAAGGAAGCGAGTGAAATGTTAAAGGATCCTACAGCTGCGGGTTTCCAAGATAAGATGAACACGCAGCTGGCTGCCCTTAATTCCATAACCAACTCCTCCATGCGCCTTCTTTCTTACGGCTGATGGAGCGAGCAGAGCCGCAGGGACAGGTGTGGCCTTACGTAGGCATGCCTGGATGCGGCTATGCAATTTTGCGGACCCTTTCAAGACGTCTTTCACGAACTCCCCTTTTGATGGATCATCTCTCTTTGGTCCTCAAGTGAAAGAAACCTTGACTAGGTGCGAGACTGATGGCAAGACCCTTTCTGCCGTCGGAGTCCGTTTTCTACTCCTTCCAGGCCTTATCCCAAAGGCCAGAAGGGTGGAAAGATGTGGTTCCGTAAACAATCTCAAGGGACTATGCCTGCGACAGAGTCGTTTTCCCACCAGAGGCAGAGGTGGGAATAACAATGGTAGACGCCGCCTAGGGGCAGGGGGTCCGCAGAACCAGGGCAATCGGGAAGCCTTCCTGACAAGCCCTTTCAGCATCCCTGAGGTGTTGCCCGACTGCCCATCTTCGGAGGCAGTCGGGAAGATTGTCACTGTACCCAGAAGCCTGGCTATCCCTGACTCAAGACAAATGGGTACAGTCCATCATTTCGAAGGCTATTCTATCCCCTTTCTTCGCTTTCCAAATCAGTCAAAAAATCCCTTCCAGATGTTCCACCGCTCAAAGGGATCTAGCAGTTTTGCAAATTTCAAAACTGCTTGCAAAAAGAGCAATTCAGCCAGTTCCAGCAGACCAACAAGGATCCGGAATCTACTCAAGGTTCTTTTAGTTCCAAAGAAAACAGGGGACTGGAGACCAATTTTGGATCTCAGTGTCTTGAACAAATCAGTCAAGAAAACAAGATTTCGGATGGTCACGCTGCAATCCATCCTTCCCCTTTGGGCAAAGGAAACTGGATGTGCTCTATAGACCTTCGGGATGCGTACTATCACATAAAGATGAACAGATGCTCCAGAAGATTCCTCCGCTTCAGGCTGGGAACCAGTCATTTTCAGTTCAGGGCCCTGCCCTTTGGTCTCACCACTGCCCCCCGGGTGTTTACCAAATGCATGGCAGTGGTAGCTTCTCACCTGAGACGACAAGGATTCCAGGTGTTTCCATATTTGGACGACTGGCTCCTCACAGCTCCCACCGAGCATCTCCTTCTGATGGCCAGAGATTACACTTTTCGCGTTTGTCAAAAGCTGGGTATTTCAATAAATTGCGAAAAGTCTGTTTTGTCGCCTTGTCGTACTATTACCTACATAGGCGCAAATCTAGATACGATAAACATGTCTGCAAGGCTAACACATCAGAGAATATCAGACATTCACAAATTGGTATCACTCCTTCTCAACAACAACAGAATCAAAGCCAGGTTAGTTCTAAAGGTGTTGGGAATTATGGCAGCGGCCATACCTCTCCTTCCATTAGCCAGATACCACATGCGGATCCTTCAGTGGATGCTTTTCACTCAATGGTCATACCAGGAACTTCCAATGTCTTACACCATTGTGATCACGCAAGCGTGCAAAAAGCATCTCATGTGGTGGATGTCTTCCCCCCAGCTCCTGTCGGGAAGACCCTTTGTTCCACCTCCTCCGGTTGCTACACTGACAACGGATGCCTCCCTGATCGTGGGGGGCATTATCAGGGCAGGACAGTCCAGGGCACATGGCAACCAAACGAATGCCACTTGCACATAAATGTTCTGGAGATGAGAGCAGTGCTTTTAGCGTTGCAAGCCCTTCAAGACTCTCTTCCCTTGGGAACAATTGCAATCCAGACAGACAATATGTCTGTAGTATGGTACATCAACAAACAAGGCGGAACCAGATCATATCCCCTGTGTCGAGAAGCACTCAGACTGTGGCAATGGGCGATTTCTTCTCAGCGTTTTCTGATAGCAACGCACATCCCCGGGAAGTCCAATCATATTACGGACAAGTTGAGCAGAGCTATTCTCATGCCTCACGAGTGGTCTCTGAAAGACTCTGTAGTGAGAGAAATTTTTCTCAAGTGGGGTCAGCCTTGCTGCGATCTTTTTGCTACTCCCCAAAACAGCAAGTGCAGAGAATATTTCACTCTATTCCCTTTACCAGGCCAACCCAGCAGAGACGCTCTAGTCCAAGTTTGGCCCCGGGGACTTCTGTATGCATTTCCTCCTTTCCCACTGATCTCTCAAGTAATACAGAAAGCTATCGCTCAGAAGGCCTCATTGATCCTCATTGCTCCTTACTGGCCTCGACAAGTGTGGTTCCCCTTTCTACATCATTTTCTCTTGGGCGACCTTGGAATCTGGACCTAGTTCCAGATCTTTTGATCCATCAGTCGGGTCAGTTTCATCGCTCCCTCCCCTCTGAACCTCACTGCTTGGTTCCTCCAGTTCCAACCTTAGCCAGGCTTCCTCAATTATCTCACTCTGTTAGAGATATATTGATAGCTTCCCATAAATCTTCCACTCGAAAGATTTATTTGAGTAAGTGGAAACGCTTCTCATATTGGGCACAAGGAAAGGACATAGATCCTTTCACCGCTTCCATCCAACTAGTCCTTGATTTTCTAGCTGAACTCTTCCATGCAGGTTCATCTCCCTCTACACTTAAAGTTCAATTGGCAGCTATTTCTACCTTTCATGTGGGTATTTCTGAATCTGCCCTAATGTCCCACAAACTCTGCAAAGCCTTTTTGAAAGGAGTTTTTCTTCTCAGACCTCCTATAAGAAATCCTCCTTCTCCTTGGGACCTAAATTTAGTTCTTGCTTCTTTGATTCTTCCCCCTTTCGAACCTGCAGCTTCCTGTTCTTTAAAATTGTTATCATGGAAAACTCTTTTTCTGGTAGCTATTACATCAGCTAGAAGAGTTTCAGAGCTTCAAGCACTCAGCTGTCGTCCTCCTTATCTTTTGTTTCATAAGGACAGAGTATCCTTACGAACTAACCTGTCCTTTTTGCCTAAAGTGGTCTCGACATCAAATCTGAATCAATCCATTGATCTACCAGTCTTTTTTCCAGAATACTCCAATAGGTCTGAACAAAAATTACACTGCCTGGATGTTCACCGTCAATTAAGGTACTACTTGGATAGAACTAAACAGTTCAGAAAATCTGATCAGCTGTTTGTCTCCTATGCGGAGAGCAGAAAGGGACTTTCAGTTTCAAAGGTATCATTATCCAGATGGCTAACATCATTGATTTCCCTTGTATATGAGATTAGACATCAAAAGCTGCCTGATAAACCTAAGGCTCATTCCACCAGAGCTTTGGCTACTTCTTTAGCTTTCCAAGACAGACTGCCTATTGACACCATTTGTGCAGCGGCTACTTGGGCTACTCCTCACACTTTCATTTCTCATTATAAGTTGGATTTAGCTTCTAGGCATAGAGCTAACTTTGGTTCCACTGTTCTCAGGAGTCTGTTCCGTTAGGCCACCGGGACAAGGTGCTAGGGGCCGGTCCCATCCAGCAAGAATGAAGGCGAGATAGACAACTTAACATATAGAAGTTATGTTCTTACCATAACGTTCCATGTTAGTTGTCTTCTTCTCGCCTTCTTCGTCCCACCCTCCTTCCCCCTGGCCTGGACAGACCTAGAGGAGTTGTGATTGTGACCTCTCTTTCTACCACCTCTTTCTTAGACATATGCTATTATGCATATTTCCTGGTTCAGGATGTAGGTCACCCTTCTTTCTTCCTGTTGTTAGAGGTGGACTCTTTTTTACAGTTAGTCTGTTACTTTTATAAGCTGGGGTTAGCTTACAAACGAGATCTGAGGTAACTCTTGCCTAGCATTGTGGGATATAAGGGGAGCCTCGAGCCGGTGGAACCAACTCTCGAGCTTTTAGAGTGGCAGTCGGGCCGAGGTCGGCTCCGAACCCATCCAGCAAGAAGAAGGCGAGAAGAAGACAACTAACATGGAACGTTATGGTAAGAACATAACTTCTATTTTTGTTCCATACTGCTTTGCAGATTATGCTGTTGCACTCACTAATAACGTTTATCACCACTGCTTTCCACAAACAAGCAGAAAGTTCTGATGGTAGTCTTTTATGTACTGACAGTTTTCTTACAAAATAGCTTCTTTTATCCTGTGACTTTTTATTGAAATGTATTGAATATCATCAAATAGTTATCCAAACAATTTAAGTTCTTTCAATTTGTGTATATAAAAAAATCTCTTCTTTTTCCTGTTTACCTACATTTGAATTGTATGCTGCTGTTTTACTATCTGGCTGTTAGATGGGGTTATTTGGCATGAATTTGACTTTTACTATAGATTTAGAAGATGAAAGTTACTTCCTTTTACTGTGAATACTTACTTTAGCCAATGTGGTACATAGCATTCAGATAGCTTTTCATTTCATTCAGTAATTTAATATTTTTTGGCTCTAGCTGTGCTATTTTTTAAACTAATATTTCATGCTGAAGTTTTTAGTAGTTGGTCACTACACTGTACTTTTTATTATAAATCTGTTTACTATGAATGGAGTTTAGAACTGTTTGTTTAGGTTGCAAACTTTACTTTTTAGAGCATTTTTTTATTCAAGGATTTTTTTAAAACAACAAAACTAAAGGAGGCATGTAAACTTTATTTTATTTTTACCTTTGCCTTGATCAACCCAATACCCATTAGGGGGCTGGAATTTATTGGAGAAAACTGGCAAATGAACCAAGGTGTTGGGAGCAAATAACTAGAGAGGGAAAGATGAAAGAATAGGAATCCGCAAATCATTTATTTGGACTGCAGGTTAGAGATTGGCTTCCCTATCAAAGATTGATATCAGAGTATAGACAAAGAGAAAGTAATAGGGGGTTCCTAAATGAAAGAGAATCAAAAAAAGGAGGTTAGAAGGGATTGAAAAGAGAGCTTGGATAAGCAATTCACAAAGAAACAATGGGAGGATATGTGTATTTCTCCCAAATATGCAACAAAATCTAGAAGATTTAGGATTTTTTTTCTTGGAAATGTTTACATAGATATTTTATATCCCAAGTAGACTCCAGAGAATTTTTCCTCAGGTCGACAGCAAATGGTTTTGGTGTGACGGGGAAGAAAGAGGTAATGCTCACAAGCTCATATTCAAACCTTCTAGTTGTCCTCCTCTGTCCGCCCCATTAACCCCCTACATTTCCAACTGCTCTCTAAGATCAGAAAACCACAATCTTCTAGACATATATAAGCCTCGTCGACCCCTGGCCATCTACCATTATCCTGCTCCCTAGCTAAACTCTGGAATTCTTTCCCTACCACCCTTTGAAATAATCAGAGCCACTCAAACTTCAAAACTCTTCTCCAGTCACCTTCTTTCAAAGTGGGAATGTTCCCGTACCACTTTCACATAAACTCTTTAACACTATATACCTCAATCTTCTATCACTGTGCTCTCTTACACTTTGCCTCTACTTGCTCTCCTACCCTACATCTCATATACTTCCATATCCACTCCCTTTCTCCACTACATACCACCTTTTCCTCTCCCACCTCATCTTCCTCTCTCTGTCCTCTCCTCATATTTCTAACTTCCAAAAAAAGCTTGTTTTTTTTAATCTGTACATAGATCTATTACTATTTTTTTTTTCATCTGAAATGCCTGTACTTTTAATATGTTTAGAGTACATGAATCTCACTTTTGTAAGTCATTACATAGGATTAGAAATTTTATTATTTTTTTTTTAACAAATTGTGTTATCTCTGTATTTTTCACTGTTCTATTACTGATTTACTTTTGTATAACTATTGTAAAATTGTCTATATTCTGTGGAGCTTTTCTCCCCGGGCCTCCAATGAAAACAGGCTCTTCAGGCCCAGTGGACTATCCTGGTTATCAAACTGTAATAAATAAATAATTGGGAACATATTTTCCGGGAGTACAGTGAGTTGGCAGACATTTTTCTCCCCAATAAATGTCTTTATTAAATTATCATGTATGATATAAGCAATCTTACATTTATATAAATGAAAAACAACATTAACACCACTTCAGTTGAAAACATTATACATCACAGACACCATTGAAACAACTGTAGTTGCAAACATTATATATCACTTATAATCTATTCCGTCATTGTCAGTTAAGCATTATATGGCTCATTCAAATCCTGCCGCTTAAACCTTGTTTCTTCTCTGCATATATTGTTCCCAGAATTCCCACTTTTTCTGTCTAGTTTTCTCCATCCCTTTTCTAAAGATCCCAATTCCATTTGTTTTATATCTGTTACTATACTCAGTAATTCTAGTAAAGCTGGTCTGGAGTTTGATTTCCATTTTCTAGTAATTGCTTTTTTGGCAGCCACCATAATTAGACTTAACAAGGCTTTACTCTGTCTAGGCAATCCCAATTCTGTCTCATAGCTCAAAAAAATCCCCCCAGTCAATCCAATCTGCTCACCCAGCATCTCCGACAGAGCAGTTCACAGGGAATTCCTAAAGTCTGATAGCTAATTCTTGCCCGTTACACCTCCAACATTTGCTATCCACCTGAGGAAAAATTCTTTGAAGTCTGCTTGGGGTATAAAAATACCTATGTATAAATCCTTCCAGGCAAAGATCCTAAATCTCCTAGACCTTGTTGCATATTTGGGAGATGTACATAAATTCCCCCATTGTCCCTTTGTGAATTACTTATCTAGTCTCTCTTCCTAATCCTTTTTAAGCTCCACTGAATGATTCTTAAAATTATTGTGCAATGTTTTATCTTCTTCTTCATGCAATGTTTTATCTTCTTCTTCTTTTGGCTTTTCCCGGTTAGGGGTCGCCATATCAGATCACCTGTCCGCTCATGATGGCAGTGGAGTTTTACGGTGTCGAGTTGCCAGCCCGGCACCCAACTTTCCATGGAAGACACACACACACACGCACACGCACACACGCACGCACTAATGCCTAGGGCCAATTTAGGGTATCCAATCCACCTTCAGCATGTCTTTGGGATGTGGAAGGAAACGGGAGCACCCGGAGGAAACCCAAGCAACCACAGGGAGGACATGCAGACTCCACACAGAAGGCACCCCAGCTAAGGACCGCTGCACCACTGCGGCGCCCTGTCATGCAATGTTTTATATACTCTACTAATTATTCCTTTTTTAATGGCAGCTTCTGTTCTAGATTCTATTAAAAACTCTACCAGTGCTGGTCTTTCATTTAGGACCCTGATATTTCTTTCTCTTTGCCTATACTCTGATATCAATTCTTGATAAAGTTTGCAGAATAAAAAAAAAATGTATGCATTTTTACAAAATTTACCATGTAGGTTCAGGCTATTTATTGTATGACAAATTTTCTGATTTTAGAACAGATACATATGTATTTTTTTTATTCTACAAAGTGATTTATATGAGATGCTTTTTAGCTGCATTATGCATTTTGGTTAGCACAAAAAGTTTTTCTTTTCTTTGAGCTCATTAAGTTTAAGTGGGATATGACCAGTTGTGACTCTGATACATATAACTTGCTTTGCATGCAGTTTTTAGTTGTCTGAAGAAGTCTGATTATATATACCAGATGAAAGTGCTTACTTCATTTCATGTTTTAAACATACTAGATTTATGTAAGAGGGTATTATGCTTAACCTCTTTTTTTTATATAAACTAGTCCCAAGAAATCTAAAATCAGTTTTACTCAATGTTATATCATGGAAATTTACACTATCTAGTGAACTTCTAAAACTAAATATTAGAAAACTAGCAGTTCCATGTAACATCTTAGTGAAGTTATCAAGTTCTTCTTCTGTGCCTCCCCAGATCATAAATATATCATCTACAAAACATTTGTAAAAGTAGATGAGATGTTCAAAAGAATAATTCTTCAGTATCTTTTCAGCTTCCCAAACAGCCAACACTAAATTGGCATAGTTGTTAGTACATGCTGTGCCCATTGCTACGCCTCTCATATTCAGCCAGCCTTTTCGACCTCTGATTTTTGCAGCTTTATCATTTCATCTGAATATCTGTTTAAATCTTCTTCCATTTTTTTCCATCCTTTTATTGTTTGTGCTGATATGCTCCATCAGTGTTTTGTTTAGTTTAACCAGGTCTGTATGCAGTTGTCTTATATCTTCCTGTAGGTTACTGGAAGTCATGTCTGAAGGTTTCATTGCTTTTTGCTGAACAGCTGCAGAACTTTCCCGAGTCAGTGTTTCATCCTCACTTTTTTACCAGGTTTTTTTCCAGGTCTTCTGTATTTCTTTATTCCTGGCATCAGGGCAGTGCAGTTACAGAAATTTACCTATAAACACAAGTCTACTGGCTTTCTCTGCTGAGTTTCTGTTTTCACACTGGGAGAGCTAGAAACAAGCTGTTACTCAGTGTGCAACCATCTCGGAAGTTGTGATTTGGTGGACTTTAAGGATTCCCTGTGGGATGTACTGTCAGAGATGCTAGGTGGGCAGATTGGTGTGACAAGGGAGATCATTTTTCTGAGCTATGATACAGAATCAAAATTGCCTAGACATGGTAAAGCCCTGCTGTGTCTCATTATGATGGCTGTCAAAAAGCAATTGCAAGAAAATGGAAATCAAAATCTAAGCCAACTATACTAGAAGTACTGAACATAGTAACAGAGATAAAACAACTGGACTTGAGATCTTTAGAAAAGGCTAGGTGCAAACTACATAGGAAAAAATGGGAAATGTGGGAACAATACATACAGGGGAGGAATGAGGTTTAAAAGAAGGCAGAACTTAAAACAAGCTGTGTAATGTTTGACTGAAAATGATTGGGTAGATTATCAGTCATGTTTAATGTTTGCAGCTGGGAGTGTGTCAGTATGGTTTGTGATGTAAAATGCTTCTGACTAGGATTGTGTCTTTGTGGTTTGTTTTCATGTATATAAATGTTTGATTGCCTATGTCGTAAGTGGTGGTTTGATGAAGATGTTTCTTGCTTAAAAAAAAAAAAGGTCAGGAATTGAAAAATGCATGTAATGTTGCTTAGGTTATGTGATATATAGCAATATATGTGAAGTCTAATGTTTGTAAACATGACCTTGTGTGCACATTTTGATTACTTTTATATAAATGTAAAATTGCCTATCATTTTTATATAGATGTAAATTTGCCTATGTCACAAATGATAATTCAGTAAAGGTGTTTAAAAAAAACCCTCTACCCACAGTTTCATTTTCTGTTTAGTGTCATGTACACTGGAGTGAGTGAGTGAGTTACTGCAGGTGCATCTGAACAAACTTCTAGAGAGAGAGAGTTACTTCATAACACTGGGCGTTAGCAAGGCACCAATACTGATCAACACAAATTTACATTGTAATTTCAGTGATCAAATACCATATCAGATGTCATTGTTTATAGCCTTATACACCTTTGTATCAAATATGATTCGGTCATTAGTGTTTTAGATTAACTTGTGACGCTTGTTATTTGTAGATAAAACGTACTATACCCATATATAGATAAATATACCCCCCCACACACACACTCATGCATACACATACTTGCATTGTAACTTCTGGCATTTTTAGCTGTGTTCTTTACCAGCTTTTTCCCTATATACATCCTTCAAAATGAGTTATGCTGGAAGTATTAGTTCCATGGTTAAGGAGGATGGATGTGTTTTTTCACTTTTCTCCATGAAGGACACCTCCTCTTTCATTCAGCTCTCCATGCAAATTTTTCATGCAGCTGTAATACAGTAGAGAGTCGATTATCCGAACTAATTGAGACCTAGGGTAGTTTGGATAATCAAACATATAATTGAACTGGACAAAAACACTTCTAAAAATGCTTTTGATTAACATTAAGCAAGAAAAATAAAACAAATTTACTGTAAATGCAAAATGGTACCGTATATTATTGTAGTAAAATATTTATCAAACTATTCTGATGATCAAACATATAACTGAACCCAATAAAAACCTTCTAAACCACTAACTCGCTACATATTTATCTTTCAAAAAATACCCTGTACTGTACAGTATAATGCTTAAGGTGTTTACCTTACAGACAAAAGGTGCAAGGTTGGATTCTCACAAGGGGTAATTGGCTAGGCTTAAAATGGCCCAAAAGGACAGGTAACCTAGTACTGTACTAATCTATGAACCTATTATATTTAGATTTAATTTAAATCTTATTTCAAATTTTATAGCACAAACACTGATAGACAATTACTAATCAAAGCAATACAGTCTCACAATGAAAACAGATTTGGCATTAAAACTTCTGTGCCCTTGAAAGTCACTTTCATTGAAACAGCATTGAAACTCACATCAAAGAAAATGCATCTGGCCAATGGTGGATAAAGTTTATCTTTGCACTGTTTTTCAAATCATATGCCCCTTGCACATTTTAGGACCATATATACATGAATACACCTTCCTGATTGTATTGAATTATATTCCCTGTATAATACAGCAGCATTTGTTAGAGCATGTTTTAAATTTATAGTTTTGAACATTTTTACCAGTAAGCAATGGAACAAAATGTATGAACCGAGAATGAAAAAAACTGCCCAGTTTAGAACATTTCATCAGTAAAAGTCTACCCACACTTTTATTATTACAATCCACCAGTATCAATCTATGCACAATCTCTACAGAAGTAAAAGTCATCTGAACAATCCCACATTAGAGAGATCTGTAAATGAGGACTACAGCATCCACATCCTTGAAAGTACAACACAGTACAGTATCAGCAATCCATCTACATACTGTGAGAGTAGAACCCACAGCATTCTGCATCAAAAGCAAGTATACTACCTGTTGTGCTACTAATAATGCTTTTAAATAATTTATCACAGTAGTGATTATCATTTGCTAAACAACAGTTGCACACTGTAAACAGACTTGGCATAAGCAGCACTAAACCTGTCTTCCCCTGAAGCTCGCAGCTCTTTGTAGAATGCAGTTGACACTCCCTTTCTTGTAGAATGTACTTGACACTCAACAATATCTCTCAACTTTGTAGCACAAGAAATCTGTAAAAAGCCCAAAAAATTTTTTTTTGGGGGGGGGGGGGGGGGCAAAGGCTCAAAACCAGGGATACATTTTAAATATTTCTTGTATAATCGTAGAAAGTTGCTAGAATAAAATGTTTTGTGTTACTGTACCAGGCATTTCCTGAAAGATGGTCACAAACCTTTTCTCCCAGTGCACTGTTTGTTAAAACAGGGTCTCTACCAACCTTATAAAATCAGTTTCTCAGTGGTAGTAGGGGTAGAAAATTCAGGCTCTTGTACTTAATGTACAGGGTTTGAGCCTGAGCAATAACACTAACCACCAGTTATCCCTAATTGAGGCTTTCACACACACACACAGACACACACACACACACACACACACTACCAAAAGCAATCAGCTAAAATATTCAGAAAAGCAGAAATATTAATTCCCTTCTAGCAATGAAGCAACAAAAAGTTCACTTCACAAGCAAGGATGTTAAATTATGTGTGGTAGAAAAAAGACGAACGATAGATGTGCTGACACAATGGCTCGGCCGTCCGGATAACTGACATTCGGTTAATTGAAGCTCTACTTTAATTGTTTTTAATATTCATGGATACTTCATCTCTCACCCAACTTGTGGGTGCGCAATATCAACAGGAAAGCGAGGAAAAAGTGAGTGGTACACCCATATTAAGGAAAAGTAAATGTTTGCACATGCATATAAAGGTATGGAAAAGAATCCTGAGCAATGTGTTATGTACCCGAGCTCTGGTTATGTAACCAAGCTGAAGTGCAACTGCTCATATGAAGTTACTTAGTCACTTAAATACTTCCTTGTTTGTTGTTCTTTCAGCTGTTCCCGGTTAGGGGTCGCCACAGCAGAACTGCAGTCCGCTAATGATTGGCAGTAGAGTTTTACGGTGTCGAGGTGCCAGCTCGATGCCCAATCTTCAACGAAGGCATGCCCATTCACGCATGTCTTTCGAACGCCAC
This sequence comes from Protopterus annectens, assembly GCF_019279795.1. Classification (NCBI taxonomy): domain Eukaryota; kingdom Metazoa; phylum Chordata; order Ceratodontiformes; family Protopteridae; genus Protopterus; species Protopterus annectens. Next base: position 866,656,011 of record NC_056744.1, read on the forward strand.
TCGACCGCAGGGAGGACATGTAGACTCCACACAGAAGGCGCTCCAGCCGAAAATCGAATGGGAGAACCTCTTGCTGTGAGGCGATAACGCTACCTCTGCACCACCGCGGCTTATCACTTTAATACTTCCTTGCATTAGATCAAATCCTTATTATATTTTTATGTTCTGATTGATGAACTTTTTTTTTGAGAGGTTTGTGTGGTGTGGATATAAGAATATAAGAATGATTAAATGAGGTTAATGAATTAAAACAGTCTCCGCCTTTGTTGTATATTCTTACTTGATAGTATGCAGTACTGGGGTTCTTTTTTTTTTTTTTGTAATGTCTTCCTTTAGCTGCAGTTGTTAAGATCAGTATGATCTTGGGTATAAATCATATGTATCTTAGGATATGCTGGTATCCAGAAGAGGAGTGAGATTTAAGTGTGTGTGTGACCTGTAGACCTTTTGCATTTCTGGCATTAATTCACTTTTGAATGTCCCCAAGACAGGGCATTCCATTTAATGGGATTATGTGACCTTAGGCCTTTTCCTATCCAAATCAGTAGTTCATTTCAATTTTGATGCAGAACTTGTGAACTTGGCTAAAGCCATTCATGGATTAAAGTATTTGTGGTGTTAACATAAATATATTTTAGAAATGGTATTGTTCTCTTTTGGAAGCTCAGATGTTTTTACCATTGTTTATCTGTACATTCAATGTTTTTTTGTTCTCATGCCACATTTATTTAGCAGCATGGTGTGAAGAATTAAGTCAGTAAAATTATTGGATAAACATATACATATTTATTGAATGGCTGAATAATGCACTAGTATGCAGAGTCTTCCCATTTGGTATGCTAGCAAATTACAAATGATTCTTCCTTGGCCACTTGGTTTCCTTTCCATTTATTCCCATATCCTGCTGAGTCCCTTGGTTAGTTTACAACTCATTTCTTCTGAAAGTACATTTTATGTAAGCAGTAGTGTGCAGCAGAATAAAACCAAAGAAGATGAAATGTAAGGCGTACAAAAAAGTGGTGCGACCATTATTTCACAAAGTCAGCATGGGAAGGGAGAAAGGAGATTTTTCCAATAGGGATGACTGCAAGTAGGGGTATAGAAAATAGACAATAGAAGGCTGGAATTTACTAGAGACAATTGACAAAGGAACCAAGGTATTAGGAACAGATAACTAAAAAGGGAAAGGTAATAGACTGAGATGAGACCAAGCAGAAGTTTGCACTGCACCTTGCCTACCAGGGATTGATATCGGAATACAGGCAAACAGGGGACAAGAGTGTTCTTAGTGAAAGACCAGCTCTGGTAGAGTTCTTAGTTGAGTCTAGGACAGAAACTGCTATTAAAAAGGAATAATTAGTAGAGTGTATAAAATATTGCTTGATAACTATACTAATCAGTCAGAAGAGGTTAGAAAAGACTGGGAAGAGAGATTGGAGAGACATCTTAGCAAAGTGCAACGGGAGAACATCTGTATAGTTCCCGAGTATACAACCAAGTCCAGAAGATTTAAGACCTTTGCTTAAGTGTTTGTATAGGTATGTTTGTACTCCAAACAGACTTCCGAGAATTTTTTCCTCAGGTAGATAGGAATACTGGAGGTATGATGGGAAAAAGAGAGAGAGGTAACAGATAACATGTTTTTTGGTAGTGTAATGAGTTGGCTGATTTTAAAAACTCCATCCAAAGTACTGTGTCAGAAATGTTGAGGAAACAAATGGCTGTAATTAAGGAAATAGTTCTTTTGAGCTGGGACATATGATTTCAATTCCCTTGTGAAGTGCTGAGTATTATAAAGAAGATAGAACTGGAAGCAGGATCTTTAGAAGGGTAGGGGCAAATTGCACAGAAATAAACTGAATTTTTGGGAACAATACATGCAGAATAATAATCACGAGAAGGAGGAATAAGGTTTAAGGGAAGGCAGGAATCAAGCCATTTATGTGATGTTGGAGTGAATGCTAATTGTTAGAAAGAAAATATATGTAATATTTAATGCTTGGAAGCAAAAAATGCTAATGTGGTTTGTTTTCTGTTAATGTTTGTATGTCTGTGCTATAAGTGGTAATTTGATAATTTAATAGCAGGTTAAAAAAAGAAACCTGGGCAGTGAAAGCAGACCAGTTGAGGAAGCTAGAGGTGATGCGGATGACATGCCTGAGAGAATGGTGGTAGGATGCACACTGTGAGACGGGTGAAGTAATGATTATAGAGTACAAACTAAAGTAGCCCAAATTGCAGAGAAGGCCCAGTAGAATAGATTACACTGGTTTGCACACGTGCAGGAAATTACATGATTTTGTGAAGATTTTGGAGAGACAGGAAGAAGATAAGAGGAAATGAGGGTGTCCAGCAAAACGATGGATGGATCGTGTGATTGAAGACCTATGACCATCAGACATGACTATTGAATGGATGACAATGACATTGAAATGAGATGTGACAACTCTTGGTGTGACACCCTTGTTGTGAGATGTAGAAAATGGGGAGGAGGGGGTGGTTGATGATGATGACCATGTTCAGTGAAGGCAGGTAAAGCTGTGGTGTGTGTGTGTGTGTGTGTGTATGTACGTAAGTGTGTATACAGAGTAAAACCCGTTGTATCTAATCACTGGTACCAGAGCAAATTGTGAAACAACATAGACTGTTTTAGAGATGTTAATTATTGGTATTGTACAGGCTAATCGAGTCCATACAACAATCTAGTATGATGACTGAGGTTATTGGATGTCTTATGGAAAGCATCTGAGGACTACCATGATTCAAAAGCACACTACCTTTGCTCTGACACTCTGATGGTTACTGAACATTTTAATTACTACAGCAGGGTAATATTATGCAAGTATTAACTCAGCAGATGCCTTTCCTTTTGAGCTGAAGAGAACAGACAACAGTCTGTATAGGTTCATAGGTTGGTACTAGGCTATCGGTCCTAGGGCCTATACAAGCCTAGCCATAACAATTCCCTGGCTATTTCTTCCCACACTATTGACTTAAAAAGTGTAATTTGGCTGGAGACGTAGAAAAATAATTTTGTCAAAATGTAACTGTATTTCATTACACTCATCTCTTACTGAAACCTGAAAGCTAAAGTCTTAGATTAGGGAGGAGAGGGTACACTGCAAAAAACTGCATGTCCCGAAATGGATCTAAATGTAGAAAAAAATCGAATGCTGCTTACTTGACAGTACAGGCATTCCTGAGGCGGTGGCATTTAAAAGAAGTGCGCTCTCACATCAATCACATTAATGTTTTTTAAAGCACTTTTATTAAATTATCACAAGACATAGGCAAACACATGTTAATAGAAAAGAAGTCAAACCATTTTAACATTTTTCCATTTGAATACAATATACGTCATATATATTTTCATTCCTTTTGGCATCAGTCCAGCATTACAAAAAATTGCTTAATTCCTGCCTCCCCTTAAACCCTACTAATCCTCCTCGTCAACATTATTATGCATGTATTTTTTCCCACAGTTTCCATTTACTTCTATGTAATCTGCTTCTTCCCTTTTCCAGTTCTTATCTCTCTCATAATAATCATTATTACCCCATATGTAGCTGGTGGAGACTCTGATTTCCATTTTCTAGTGATTGCTTTTTTGTCAGCCAACAAAAATAAACTTAATAAGGTCTTATTATGTGTAGGTAAATCAGATCTTGTGTCCCAGTTCAGAATCATCATCTCCTTAGTTGCATCCATTTTCTCACCCAATATTTCTGGCACAGTATGCTGTAGAGAATTTTTCAAATATGCCAACTCATTACACTCCCAAAACATATGTTCCCAGTTACCTCTTTCTTACCCATCACATCTCCAGCATTTTCTGTATACCTGAGGAAAAATTTTTCTCTGCTTGAGGTATAAAAAAAAACCTATGCATTCACTTCCAAGCAAAGATCCTAAACCTTCTGGACTTGATTGCATACATGGAGGCATAAGTATGTCTTCCCATTTTTTTCTTGTAAATTGCTTTTCCAGTCTCTCTTCCCAATCTTTTCTCGCCGCCTCTGATTGATTCTTATAGTTACCATGCAATATTTTTTATGCCCTATTAATTATCTCTTTTTTTTTAACAGCTGCTGCTGTTCTAGAATCAACTAAAAACTCTACCAGAGCAGATCTTTGACATAAAATCCTCCCTTCTCTTTCCCTTTGGCTGTATTCTGAGATCAAGCCCTGCTAGGGAAAGCAGTCTCTAGCCTGCAGTCCATGCCTTCTTGGCTTCATCCAACTCTATTACCATTCTTGATTAAATTATTTGTTCCCAATATCTTGGTTCCTTTGCCAGGTTTCACCAGTAAATTCCAGCCCCTTCTTGCCTATTTTCTGTACCCGCAATTGCAGTCATCCCTATCAGCAGAATTTCCTTTCTCCATTCCCGTATTGGCTTAGTTCTTAGAATACTTTCTATTTTATGAATATAATAGGCTGTATGGTTATTGCTGTTCTCCTTAAGGATCTGCATCCAAAATAACAGCCTCTCCTTTTCTCTTGAGCTTCATTCTCTCTCTCCACTTTGAAGTATAGGTTTCTGCTTGTACTATGTATAGGAGCCTTAACTGTGTAGCTCCGAAATACCCTTCAAATCAGGTAATCCTGGACCGCCTTGTTCTATTGGAAAAGTCAGCTTATCCCACTTGACTCTTGCTGTCTTCCCCTCCCAGATAAAATCCTTCAGTTCTTTATTAATTGCTATCCACAACTACGCCTCTGGTTGATAAAATTATGCCTGACTTGTGTATAAAACTAAAGGGACTAAAACATTCTCACTGCTTGTATCTTACTAACCATATCCATAAAACAGAGCTTCCAGTTTCTCAGTTTTTTTTTATTTCGTCCCTTCCCACATATCCTTAGCTGCCATACCAGAATCCTGTTTAATACATACTCCTAAGTACTTCATTTTATCATGTCCCCATAAATATACATCTGGAGCATTTCTCCCCGGGCCTCCCTCCGCTGAAAACAAGCTCTGTGGAACCTAGTCGGACATTCCCGGTTAACAAATGTTAAATAAATAAATAATAAATAAATAAAATATAGATATTGCTGAACCAATTTGTTGGTGGGTACATAATTTACAGCTGTTGCCTTTGTTTTAGCTTCATTAATCTTGTATCCTGAAAAGCTTTGAAACGGTCTCAAAATGTTCCACAACACTGAAGCATCCTTTTCTAGTTTTATCAGGTATAAAATATCATCTGCAAATAGAACCAGCTTTTCTTGACTGCCATGCCAATTATATATTTGAATTTCTGAGTCCCTTTTTCTTTCTTGCCAATGTTTCTAAATGTAATGCAAATAAAGGGGGAGAGGACAGCCCTGCCTGGTTCTTGGGCTCAAACAGAAACTATCAGAGAGGAACCTGCCCACTTTAAGTTTCACCTCCAATCTCTCATATAGCCTCATAATCAACCATATAATTTTAACAGAGATTGCAAATGTTTCCATTTCCCTACTCATAAACTCCCAGCTTTCTCTGTCAAATGCTTTCTCTGCATCAAGACCTAACAACAATAGTGGTGTTTTCTTATGTTTTGCTTCCATCTGGATCATCGGTGTTCTATTAATGTTGTCAAATGTTTGCCTCACCTCCACAACACCACATTGATCTATATCTATCAAATTTGTCATCATCTTTGCCATTCTTTTAACCATTATAGACATAAACAATTTATAATCATCGTTTAAGATTGAAATGGACCTGTAGGATCTGATAGGTCTTTACCCTCTTTAGATATTACAGCCCACCACTGCTTACTTCCAGGATGTTGGTGCTTCTCCTCCTCATAAAATACTGTTAAGCAAAACTTTCCAGATCTTTTTCAGTGTTTTTCCCTTCTAGCTTTCAGACTTCTACAGGAATACATCTGTCCCTGTTGGCTTTCCTGTGGATTGGTAATGCATCACCATTTTTATCTCATCTTCCCCTATCCTGTCAGTAATTGAGACTTATCTACCTCTAATCTTGGCGTATTTAATTCTTCCATAAACATTTCCAGTTGCACATTTCTGGATTTCCATAAATTGTTCATAATATTTCTAGTAACTCTCTCTCTTGTTATCTTCCTTGTCATAGGCTCCCTAAGCTTGACAACATCCCTTTCTACTTTCTGTTGCCTGAGTTGTGCTAAAATTGTTTGTGCTCTGGAGTTATCAAAAACAGTTGCTTAACAGCAATCTTTTCAAACTCATGTATATTATTGGGGTTAATCCCTTATTTTCTGTTTAGCGTTCTGCCGTTGCTGCTGTTCTTGTTCTATGGGATTCCCCCTATTCTGCAGTATTTTAACTTTTGTCAATCCGTCTACATAACTCTTGTTACTTCTTAACCATATCTCTCTCCTTCATTTCCACACCATTCTTAAACTCCACTTTAATTTTATCCCACTCCCTAGCAATGTTTTCAGAAGAAATTACTATCTTCTCTAATAACTCCCAAATAATTTCTACCCATTCCTTAAATTCATCTCTTTTCTAAAAATAGTTGGGAAAGTGCCAGCGTCTCATTTTTATTTCATTACCCTGCATTTTTACTTTAGTTACTATCGGCACGTGATCTGAAATAGTTACTGGATGCATATCAAAACTTTCGGTTAAATGCACATGTTCTTGTGAAATATATGATGCCTAGTTTAAACCAGTTTTTGTATCTTCATGAGTAATATGTAAATTCACTCTAAACCTCTACTACTGAATTCAATCTTCCATGCCAAATATTTTTATAAATTTCTTCAAAAATCTACCCTCCTTTGTTGTATTTTCCCTTTTGGGGCACCCAAATACATCTTCACTGCTTCAAATTAAATTCCAGTCTCCACCTACAAGTAATATTCCCTGCTGAAAGCTGATTATTTCTTCCAGAATTTTCTTATGCTCCATTATAGCAGTTTTAGGTCAAATATAAATACATGCCAGTGTAATCCTCCTCCCTTGCCAGTAGGCCCTTAGTACTATAAATCTATCATTATCTTTTTTAACCCCTTCTATCACTATTGGAGCTCCTCTTGCAATTAATATAAGTACTCCTCTTTGCCTTTGTCCAAGGTATTCTTCTGAATAACCTTCCTAAAAGCCTTTCTTCATCAAATTCACATGTTCATTTCTTTCCAAATGTGTCTCTTGTAGCATAGCTATTTGCACTCTACATTTTTTAATATAGTTTACTACTCTTTTTTTATATGTTTGTAAGACCATTTACATTTAAAGATAATATAGATAGCATCATTCTTTTAAGTTATTTCCACTTTTTGCTCTCTTTATATATATATATATATATCTGTGTGTGTGTAAGACCTTTTACATTTAAAGATAATATAGATAGCATCCTGTTAAAAAGTTATTATTTTCACCTTTTATGTCTAACAGTTTTTTTAAGTGTCTGGTTCCAGCTTTTGTGTTACATGCATACACTGTTTGGCAGGTTGATCATTTATACAGTTGTTTCTTGTCATATCCATGTGAGCCTATGTTATGTTTTACAAAACTTTGTTAAGCAACAAATGTTGTTGTTTGTCTTTCGGCTTTTTCCCGGTAAGGGGTCGCCACAGCGGAACTCCAGTCCGCTAATGATTGGCAGTAGATTTTTATGAAACACAGAGGTGCCAGCTCGAATGTATTGGTTGCAAATAACTAGGGAGGGAAAAGTAACAGAATGTGATGAAGCCAAGCAGTACTTAAGACTATGGATCAGAGACTGCCTTCCCTACCAGGGATTAATAACACAGTGTAGGTAAAGAGAAAGGGATATGAGAGTGTTAAATGAAAGATCAGCTCTGGTTGAGTTAATGGTGGAGTCTATTACAGAAGGTGCAGTTAAAAAATGGATGAATAGGACATACAAAATTCTTAGTCTTTCGGCTTTTCCCGGTTAGGGATCGCCACAGTGGAACTCTGGTCCGCTCATGATTGGCAGTGGATTTTACGGTGCCGAGTTGCCAGCCCGATGCCCAACCTTCAACAAAGGCACGCCCATTCATGCTCACTCCTACCTACATGTCTTTAAAGTCAGTCGACTGTAGGGAGGACATGCAGACTCCACACAGAAGGTGCTCCATCTGAGAATCGAACAGGAGAGCCTCTTGCTGTGAGGCCACAACGCTAACCGCAGCATCACCGTGGCTTAAATCGGACATACAAAATAATGGGTTATAACTATGAGAATCAATCAGAAGAGGTTAGAAAAGACTGGAAAGTGAAAATGGAAAGGCAACATACAAAGAAACAATGAGAGAATATTTGTATGGCTCCGAAGTATGGAAAAATGTAGACAGTTTAGGATTTTTGCATGGAAATGTTTGCATAGCTAATTTTTATATCCCAAGTTAACTTGAGAGACGTTTTCCACAGGTAGACAAAAATTGCTGGAGGTGTAATGGGAAAGAAAGGGATACTTGGAAACATTTTTTAGGGAATGTGATTAGTTGGTAGATTTTATAAATTCCACACAGGGTGAACGCTCCCTACATCAAAAAAGTCAGGGGAGCAAATAATTGTAACTAAGGAAATTATTTTGAGCTGGGATATAGAAATTGAATTGCCCATACATAATGTACCCCTGCTACGTTTAGTGCTGTTGGCTGCCAAAAAAATAATTACTAATGGAAATCAAAAATCAAACAAACTATAACAGAATTATTTAATGTTGTAAAGGTTACAAAAGAATTGGAGGCAGGTGGGATCTTTAGAAAAAGAGAGAGAAAAATTTCATAGAAATAAGTGGAATCTGGGAGCAATACATTCAGAATGATGATGAAGTGGAGGAATGAAATTTCATGCAAAGCAAGACTTGACTAGTCTATGTAATGTTAAGTTGAAAATTTAAGAAATTATATATAATGCATGAGAAGAAAAAAAATTAATGATTTTCTCTTTTATAATTTAATCTGTACTCATGTCTCTATATAATATGTGATGTTAATAAAGGTGTGAAAAAGAAAAGAAAAATACATGTCAGGTCAATGTGGATAGGTAGCATGTAAGTGAATGTAGCCAGCCTAGATAGTGTAACATACATGTTAATGCACATGTCTCTACCATCTCTGAAGAAAAGAAATCACAAGGCAACGACTGGTAAAAATTATGTACTAGAAGTGGTGCAGAAAAAGAAATTGTGGAGAACCTGGTTATTTAAATTCAATTGCAGACTTTCCAAATAACTAAAATTATGAGAATCGTTTCAAATCAACCTAGAATAACTTGTAAGTATTGCACTAATGCTAAGCACAACTGTCCAAAACTGGACATAATTTATTTAGGTACATTTTTATAATTGTGTTGCTGATGTTATCCTAACCAATGACAAAACAATAATTAATACACTACAGCAAAACCATATGTAGTAGTTTTTATAAAAATGTCATTATATACTGCCTTGCATTTAATTGTCTGATGAATTTGTAGTTTCAATTTAAGTCATGAGTTAGACAAATTAACTGTTGAAAAATGTTTTCAATTTGTCACACTGGTTAAAAGCCATATATAGTTCTGTTGAAAGCATGTATTGCAATTTAAATTAATGTATACTTAGCTGGTTCAGTAATTCAGTAGTTTAAAAATACTGTGCTGGGGCAAAAGCCTGTCAGAACACAGACTCCAGTAAAAATATGAAAGTTTTTGAGCCCACCCAAAGATTAAGATTTTTTTTTTTTAAATAAATAATAGAGATTCAATTTGTTGCATGAACAAATGATGCTTATTCCACAAGCATACCAATGAATGTAAAAAAAGATTTGGATATAATTGCAGTTCTGCATTTACCAGTTTTAAAAGAATAATTAATTCCTCTAGTATTTCATATGGAGTCCATGAGTTCAATGCTTAAAAATGAGTGAAGCTCTTCATTCTTTAAAGCCTGATAGCCTAAACACAGTTTGCCTTACATATACTTGTAACTAATAGAAAAAAGATCAAGATGTTATAGTCTAGAATGTTTTGCAAGACTATTCACCTACAAAAGTCTCTTTGTAAACCTCTTCTGAATTCCTTTTAAAGCTAATAAATCTCCTTTGTTACATGTACAGAACAAAATATTATGTTCAATAATAGGGTTAATATATGGTGTGGTTAATGTTTTAAACAGCTCCATATTACTTGAAACAAAATTCTTAAAAATTAATCCAATGACTAAATGATATAGTTTTGGTAGCTTGAACATGAAATCTAAATGTAAGATTATTACAAACACAAGTGCACAAATCCTTGTATTCAAACAAGTTCAGAAAATCAGTAGATCCTAATTTCATGTTAGCAACCACACTGACTGTACCAAATTGAAGAACACCACATTTATCCTTATTAACGTTTAACATATGTTTTGATGAGAGAGCTACTTCACTTAAGTACATGTTACAGTTATCTACAGCCCATAATGGTGTCACAGCACATCCAAATTTGGAGTTATCAGCATATTTTGCTATCCATATGGAAGAAGATTGCGGTATCAAAAAGAAATCTATATTAAGTAACATAGGACTCATTACAGAGCCCTCTGGGATCTCCTCTGGTCACCTTTGCCCAGTTAGGAAGATATTTGTTCATTCTGAGACTCTGCATTCTCCCATTGAGCCAGTTGGAGACCCAGCAGATAATATACTGATTTATCGACTGTTTATACTTTACTTCTAGAATAGCAGTAAATGAAACACTATCAAAAGCCTTTGATAAATCTAAATAAGCCACAGTTGCAGATAATCTGCTGATCTAAAGCTGTAAAAACAGGCTCATAAAAGTTGGTCAGATTTGTAAAAGTTGATCTGTTTTGTGTAAAACTGTTGTGACAAACCCAGCAAACATTCCTTTAGATCGTTATTCAGAACAGATAAACCTTTCTAAAAGCCGTTATCAGCTAGTGAAGTCATGCTAATAGGCCTGTAATTACAAATATTGTCCACTGAGCCTCCTTTATGAATTGGCATAATATCTGCATGTTTCCAACTTAATGGAACATAGCCATATAGAAATATATTATTTAAAAAGGATGTGATAGTTGTAGAAATGTATATGGTATAAATGACCCAGAAAGATCCTGGCAAATTGCCTGAACCCATTCTGCACTCTTGTCTTATGTGACCCAAAGACTTTCTCTCAGTGTCAAAAGTAAAAGTAGGACCCTCTTGAGTGTCTTTTATAGAGATACTCCTTGAAAGGCAATTGGTCACACAAGAATCACATGCCAAAAAGTGTTTATTACATTTATTTATTTATATTATTTTACATTTATTTACCAGGATGGTCCGACTGGGACAGTGCTCATTTTCAGCGGAAGCCTGGGGAGAAAAGCTCCAGTCTAAACTTGCATACAAATTATCACAATAAGTAACAGAAATTATAAACAAAATTGACAAAAAAAAACGCATTTGCAGGATAAAAATGTAAAAACTAAATGTATACATAGTGTCAAATAGAACAAGACTTAAAACACTTGAATATAGATACATATATGTTCGAATTTATATATGTGGAGGGACATAACATTAGGAAATTAACTCACTTGGGCAAAGTAGTGCATAGTTAGTAATACTTCCATGGTGAGGGTTGCAGCTAAGAATGTAACTGCTTATAGAGAAGTAGTGTTGTTAGAAGGGATATGTTAACAGAGTTAGTACATATAGCCAAATTGTATAAGTAATGCTAAGTTAATAATTAACCTGGAGTGTTACATGTGCAAAGCCAGAATTCAAATGTGTCTTTTGAGGGATTTTTTGAAATGATTACGATTGCTTATGGATCTAATACTATGTGGAAGGGTATTCAAATGTTTTACAACAAAGTTAGAGTAAAGAGAGTTGCCTGCTGTATTGGATACCTTGGTTACTTGGAGTAAGTCTTTGTTGGATGATCGAAGAGTATGAATGTTAAAGTAGAGTTGCAGAAGATTTTTTAGGGAAGGTATGTTGTCAGGATTGTACATTATTTTGTGAGCCATTATTAACTGGTTGTATTTCATAATATGAGGTAGTTCCAACCAAGAAAGATTTTTTAAGGCATTGACAGTGATGGGCTGAATGTGTGGAATCTGTTGCAAATTTGGCAATCTTTTTATAACATGATTCTAATTTACTTAGTTCTGACTTTTTGCGGTTAAGTATGGGGATACATATAAGAGTGAAGGTGGGTTCTAGCTATGGCTATGCTTGCAGTGTCTGTTAAGAATTTTTTGTTTCTATCCGTTGTTCCCATTTTTTTGCGACTCTTTTTGATTCTGTTAGAAATGTGCATGTCAAATTTTAGTATGTTGTCGATTATGATGCCTAATAGTTTTGTTTGGGAATTTGGGAAAATTTTAGTATTATTACTGGCAGTGATATAAAATTTAGCTGGGAGGTTAGTAGGTTTAGATGGATGAAAGACCCTAAGTTTAGTTTTATTAGGGTTGAAAATGAATTGTGTGTTTGCTAGCCACGTTTCAGTATCAGAGAAGGCTTTTTGTGTGACTATAAGAAGTTGTTATTGTGGATGCTGCACATATGAGGGTTGAATCATCTGCGTATTGTATGATAGATGCTTGAGAAGAGGTAGTATTAAGATCATTTATGAATATGCTGAAGAGGAGGGCCCTAGGATTGAACCATGGGGGACTCCAAGTACCTAACTACTTACAGTCCTGCATGTGCTACCTCATTATTCACAATGATAGGTCCCTCCCCATATTTTTTTACACATTTGTATTTATTAACATAGGAATAGATATTCCTCATACTTGCGTTTTGCATTTAGTAGAGAAATCCTCAGTCTTCTATTAATTATAAACTGAGAAAATGGAAGCTGTGTTATATGGCTATGGATAGTAAGATACAAGCAGTTTAAATGTTTTTAGTCCCTTTAGTATTATACACAGGAGAAGTTGTGGATAACAATTAATAAAAAGCTGAAGGATTTTCTCTGGAATGGGAAGACGGCAAGAGTCAAATTGAATAAGCTGGCTCTTCTAATAGAAAAAGGTGGATTGGGATTACCCGATTTGAAAAGGTGTTTCAGAGCAACACAGTTAAGGCTCCTATATGTAGCACGAGCAGAAAACTATAATTCAAAGTTGAAAAAGATGATGAAATGAAGGTAAGTTCAAGAAACAAGGAGAGACTGTGATTTTTGGATGCAGACCTTTAAGGAGAATAATCGTACAGAATATTATATTCATAAAGTAACAAAGTATTCTAAGAGCTAAGCCAATGCAGGAATGGAGAAAGGAGATTCTGTCAATACGGCTGACTGCAATTAGGAATACAGACAATGGCAAGAGGTGGCTGGAATTTATTGGAGGAAAACTGGCAAAGGAACCAAAGGTATTGGGAGCAAATAACTAGAGAAGGAAAGGTAATAAAATGGGAAGATACCAAGAACTTATTTGGACTGCAGGCTAGAGATTGCCTTCCTATCAAGGACTGATATCAGAGTATGGACAAAGATAAAGAAATAGGGAGGTTCCTAAACAAAAGAGCAACACTGGTAGAGTTTTTAGTAGAATGTAGAGCAAATGCTGCCATTAAAAAAGGAAGAATTAGTAGAGCATATAAAATATTGCATGATAACTTTAAGAATCAATCAGAGGAGGTTAGAAAGGATTGGGAAGAGAGATTGGATAAGCAATTCACAAACAAACAATGGGAGGAATATATGTATGTCTCCCAAATATGCAACAAAATCTAGAATATTTAGGATTTTTGCTTGGAAATGTTTACATAGGTATTTTATACCCCAAGTAGACTCCAGAGGATTTTTCCTCAGGTAGATGACAAATGTTGAAGGTGCGATGGGGAAGAAATATGCAATTGGGAACATTTTCTGGGAATATAATGAGTTGGCAGACTTTAAGGATTCTCTGTAGACTACTCTGTCAGAGATGCTGGGTGAGCAAATTAATGTAATTAGAGAAATTATTTTTCTGATCTGTGATACCGAATCAGAATTGCCTAGACATAGTAAGGCCTTGTTGAGCCTAATTATGGTGGCTGCCAAAAAGGCAATTACGAGAAAATGGAAATCAAAGTCAAACCCAACTGTACTAGTAGTAGTGCATATAGTAACAGAGATAAAACAACTAGAATTGGGATCTTTAGAAAAGGGAAGGAGCAAATTACATAGGAAAAACATGGGAATTGTGGGAACAGTGCATACAGGGGAGGAATGTGGTTTAAAAGAATGAAGGACTCAACTGAGCTATGTAATGTTTGGCTGACAGTGATTGGGTAGATTGTAAGTGATGTATAATGTTTGCAACTAGAATTATGTCAATATGGTTTGTGTTGTAAAATGCTTGCAGCTGGGATTATGCCAAAATGGTTGTTTTCATTTATATAAATGTATGATTTCCTATGTCATAAGTGCTAATTTAATAAAGATGTTTCTTGTTTAAAAAAATCTTCTGTTAACTGTGTTATAAACTGTTTTTGCTGTAACATTCTTAAACCTTTTCCAGATGCTAAACTTTTTCCTTTTTTTTCTTTTTAACAATTAAAATGCAATGTATTCCACCAGGAAGGCAAGTAGTTCTCATGTCTCTTAGTTACAGTTAATCTACACTTATCTAGGTTTGCACAGCATGTACACTTGAAAGTGTCCCAATTACTAACAGCATCTTCAAGACATGTCATGGATAAATCAAATTAATTAATATTTTGTATTTTTCTTAAATCACATGTTTTGTTTTATTAAAGATCATCTTAGGCTGATACTTTGAATGTAAACTCGTACGTACTATGAACTCAAATGCATTGTTATCTGAGCTGTCTGACAGCATAACTATACTGATTATTATTCTGTCTGATATTTTGGTAAACAATAAATCAAGAATATTATCCACCCTTGTAGAAAATCAGTTAACTGTATCAAATTGTAAGTTAACTTTAAAATGTTTATTTAATTTCTCAGTAAATAAGTGCTGATCTAACATAGATGATGTGAGACTCTTCCAACATATCAGCAAATGTACAGGGGTTGTAGCAGTGTTAAAAAGTAATTCTAAAAATAAAATTTCCATACTTTGATCAACAGCAAGCATGCTAGCACTTATCCAGGTAGCAACAAATAGTATAACACCACCTCTTAAACAGTCATATAATTGATAACCTGGTAGAGAGCCATTATAGACTTCCAGGATTTTGTAATCACAATCACACTGTATTCATTTACCTTACAAATTAACTGAAGTTCATTCATTTTTTACTGAAACTGCTAGTATTTGCAGAATACATTTTTACTAAACTATTCTTACTTCCCTTATCTTTTCACAGTTTAGTACCAGACTGAAATCTAAAAAATGCTTCACAATGTCAAAGTATTTCTTTGTCAACAATCTACCCCCATGAAAACTCAAATGAAATTAATCCTTATGAAAAAACATATTCTTCCACACAACAATCTTGACAGTTTCTTACAATATCCAAGTCAACGAAAAAAGAATCAAGGTGACCACCATGGCTAAAAACATGTACTTTAATCCAATAAATAAAAAGATACTGCTGAGCCATAAAAGAAAGGCGCATTCATACCATAAGTGCTTCTTCAGATCTACTCCATCAAAAAAATTATCTAATTTAAAGAAACTACCAACCAATAGGATAGTCAGATCAATTAACTCTGATATGCAAACCTGTTAGCTTTTAAAGCAGGCTTTAAAGGTATAACCCCATTTAAGCCGGGGGTTTTATCAGCCTGTAATCTGGCAATCCATTTCATTTCTGCCACTTTAGTACGATTCACAATGTCCCCACCTCTCAAACTAACTTCAGCTATTTCCATCACCATAAACGTAAAATAATGCCCTGGGTTATTAAAAATATGTTTGTGCAAGGCATTAGAAATCTTCCCATTCCTAATGTATGTTAGTTATATGCTGCAAAATATGTTCTTTCTACAGCCTGTTGGTTTTTCCTATATAATAACCATCTTGTAGTTAGTGGAACTCGAACCAAAAGCTGTAGATGGAATGAAGGAGCGAACACTATTCTTTAGTACTTTCATTCAAATTTATTCTTCATGAACTTCTTCAGAAAAAAGTTAGCTAGGCATGCTATTCACTGTGTGAACTTTAAAAAGTTCACCTTTTCAGTCATAGATTACGTTCAACATGTGGATTATATAGGGAACACCAATTTGATTTTAGAATGTAAGGAGTCATTGTGGCAGATCAGTTTGGTAGCAGACAGAGCCCCTGGTCTGAATGAATGCATTAATATTAAGTGTTTTTTAGCACTAAAATAACATTGAAATCATAATAATAATATGATGTTTTTATATCAAGACATTTTTTATGATTTTTCGACATTCAGAGCTGTTTGGAAAACAAGACAGTTTTTTTATTTTTATGGTACGATTTTTATGCCTTTAATTTAAAGTAACACGAAAGTCATGTGATGCGTGATGTAACTTTATAAGAGGTGTGTTTTGAGAGGTTAACTTTTTTCTGAAAAAGTTCATGAAGAATAAATTTGAACGAAAGTGCTAAAGAATAGTGTTCACTCAGTCATTCCATCTACAGCTTTTGGTTTGAGTTCCCCTTTCTAGTTTGTTGTGTGCTCATACGTTTTTGTGCTTTGACTTTCACCATCTTGTAGTTAGCCAAATAAATCAAATTCCTCATTCTACAATCAGCATAGGTATTAAACTATATATGGTGTGTTTTAAGGGGGTGTACAAATGAATACCAACCTAAGGCAATGCGATCTAAACAAGCTAAAGACCTGCTACAACAAAATTGCCAAATTCGCCACAGGGGCATCCTACCGTAGTCACCACTGTCTCTCACTTGCTGAACTGGGCTGGCTTGAACTCCCTCACCTCCTTCAATGGTATCAACTCTCACTCGCCCACAAACTAGTAAACCATCCACTAAATGTCCCATCCCTCCAGAATCTACTCCAACCCTATCGCACCACCAGACCACTAAGATCCAGCAACAAAAATCACTTGCAGATCACTAAAGCCAATAACTCTGCTGGTGAAGCACTATTCTCTTGTACCATAGCCAAATTATGGAACTCCCTCCCACCCACAATTACCTCCATACCATCATGCACCCACTTCAAAACTTTACTAAAAGCACACCTAAAAACATGCTGGCTATCCCCTTGCAACTCCCACTCTAATATCACCCACCCCATACAACCACTACCTTTCTTTCCACTCCACTAACTGCCTTGATTATAGCAAGCTCAGATGTTCATAAGCCTAGTACTTATACAGCAGGAACTTCTTATTTTAACATTTGTTAATGTCTGTTATATACTTCACAGATAAAGATTCTAGTTGTCTACTGATGTACTATGCTCTTCATCTGTAAATATGTTGTAAGTAATTGCTATGTAAATTGTTAATCGCTATGTAATCCAATGTAACTACTGTCTGTTTATTTTAACTGTGGACCTTTTCTCCCTGGGCATCCACTGAAAATGGACCTACGTCCAGTCGGACACTCCCGGTCAACAAATATAAATAAATAAATAATACATAAATATGAGGCGGAGATCATATTGCAAGCTTTACAGGCTTGGCAGCATGGAACTGGAAAATTATATTATTTTATCTTCATTTTACTTGTCAGAGCAGCATATATCTGTGTTAAGTAAAGGATTATCATTTATACCAGTGAGACTTTCGGAGGTGAGTGACATTGCCCTGAGTCTTAAACTGTTTGTGAGGATCATAATGCTAAGACTGTTTTTTCCATCTACTGATGCGAACAGTGTTTGTGGTTTAGAAAACCCAGGACTTTTTTACCACAGTCTCACCCACTTGTTGAAGCCCTCCTTAAAGTTTGTTAGAATGATGTGTTTAATGAACTTAATTCCAATCATACACAGAAGTTTCATAACTTGACTGAAAGTGAATGGCAAGCTTTGAGGGAACTACGGGACGATCCTAAAATCTTTGTGTCCTGCTGATGGGGGGGGGGGGGGGGCAGTTGTGGTTTTTAATGCAGATGTAAATGTTCGGAAAATGGAGTTGATGCTTAACGATGTGTGCACATATTCCACAATTACTAAACTGGATGCCAATAAGATGGTTAAGTATGTGTATGCCTGTTTGTATGATCTGTTTATGAAGAGAGCCTTTACCAAGGAGGTTTTCGAGTATTTGACTGCAAGAGATCCTTTGATTGCCGATAATCCATGGTCTACCTAAAGTCTACGGTTAATTGACCCTCCGATGTGACCCATTGTATCGGGTCATGGTTGGCTGACTGAGCGTTTGTCGATGTAGAAAAAAAGTTAAAACCTATTGTTGAGAAGGCTCCCTTCTTTTCTTAAGGATACAGAGCATTTTTTACGGTCACTTAGTCAATGCTTTGACACTTCGGAAAGTACCAGTGATTTGTGTTTTGTTACATTAAATGTATGCACTTTGTTTACTATTATTCCAAATGATCTGGGTATTGAGTCCAACAGGAATTTTCTAAGTACCACCAGTGACTATGACAATGGACAGATTGACCTTATTTGTACTTTATAGCATCGTATCCTTACTAATAACATTTTTATTTTTAATGATGTACTTTATTTGCAGAAGCTAGGTGTAGTTACGTGTCAATAGCCATGCCAGTCTAGTGATGGCCAGTTGGGAGGTGGAATATGTGATGGATTATTCTAATAATAGATTTTTTGTAAGTATGTTATATGTTATAAGCATTTTGTTGATGTTTTTATGCTGTGGGATGGCCCTATTGATTTGCTTTATGATTTTGTTAGGTATCTTGAAAGTACCTCTTATGTTAAATTTACTGTGAATTTCTCCAAGCAGTGCATAGATTTCCGTGATGCTCGTTTGTCCTTCAGGGAGAATGGGAAAGTGGATACTTCTTATATAGGAAGAAATATAAGAAAAACACTTTGTTGCATAGAATAAATGTGCATCTGTCCCATTGCTATAATAATATTCTTAAGGGACATTTTCTTAGGATTTCTAGATTGCATACTGGTAAAACTGAATTTTTAGAAGCAACTGAGAGCTTGGGTAAAGAATTCTTAGGTCGGGGTTATCAGCCCAAGGAGACAGAGAGAGCCTGCTGTGAAGTTAACAGACTGAGGACAACGAAAGGTCGACCTTATTTTGATGAGGCACTACAGCCTGTGACTAGACCTTCTGTGCCACATAATACTGCTTATAATGGCACCCCTACCACTAGGTTAATGTTGATTATAGCAGTGATTATGGGAAAGTCTGTGATATTGTCAGGAAAAATTGGCCTATCCTGCTGTCAGATGACAATATTAGGAACATTGTTGGTGATAGACCCTATTTTCGGTTTAAGAACAATCCACCTGTGAGACAGATTTGTTATGGACCTAGGATAAATAAGAAATGTCCATCTATTAAGGTTGGTACTTTTCCCTGTAAAGCTTGCAATATGATCTCCGCATCTTATTCACTTGTGCACCCCTTAACACACGCCATATATAGTTTTATGCTGATTGCAAAATGAGGCATTTGGTTTATTTGGCTAACTGCAAGGCGTGTAATGGTTATTATATAGGAAAAACCAATAGGCTCTTGAAAGAACGTATTTTGCAGCATATGAGTGACATTAGTAGTGGAAAGATTTCTAATGCCTTGTATAAACATATTTTTAATAACCCAGGGCATTATTTTATATGTATGGTGTTGGAAATAGTTGAAAGTTTGAGTGGTGGGGACATTGTGAATCGTACTGAAGTGGCAGAAATGAAATGGATTGCCAAACTACAGGCTGATAAAAAAATGACTTAAATGGGGTTATACCTTTAAAGCCTGCTTTAAAAACTTGCAGGCTTTCATATTGGAGTTAATTGATTTGATTATCTTATTGGTTGGTAGTTTTTTTAAATTAAGTTGATTTTTTTTTGATGGAGTAGATCTGAAGAAGCATTTATGGCTTGAAAGAGCTAATCTTCCCTTTTATGCCTCCGTTATATGTTTTTATTTATTTATTGGATTAAAGTACATGTTTTTAGTCGTCGTGGTCACCTTGATTCTTTTTTCATTGATTTTATTTGTGCAAGATCGACCTTTGGCTGCTTGTAGCATATTTTTGGCCACAATATCCAAGTTGTTAGAAGTGCAAAATTTGTCAAGCCATAATGCTTTAGAAAGCTGGTAATCAGAAAGTGAGGGAGAAAGTAAGATTTCTGAGAAGCATAAATTGAATTTTATTTACTGTACAGACCTCAGTGTCCTGGACCAGGTTTTGCACGTGTTATAGAGGGGTACCTTTCAAATCATTCACTCCCACATGTACAGTTACAGAATCATGTTTTCCTCCACCTCCAGTTTCTGTAACCCTGAAAGAATGTCCTGTAATTGACATCCACTAAGGCACGATATGGTAACTTTTCCCCTATGAAGACTATATGTATTTCCTAATCATCGAATCACCGATTAACGTTACACCATTTGTTTGTGCCTTTTCCATAACAGTCTTTTCTTAACTACTCCTGAAGTTCTGTCCAACAGCTCTTCTCTTAACCTTTTTATTTACCATAGGGTCATACACATTCTTCCTACTATTGTCACTATCTCTCCTTAACCTTTTCCTGTCATTTATTCTCTCCCTGTCTAATATCCAATCCATAACAGCAGAATAACCCAACTTTACTTTCTCCACCCTGTTGGTAGAGAACAAGGTTTCACTACACACAATATATTAGAAGTCAATATACTGTCGTTTGTATTCCAAAATCTATAAATGATTTGTGAACAGTAATTTCACTTTGTTTAGCATCTGAAAATGTACTGGTATTAATAAAGTCAAGTGAACCATTAATATTATCTGAGTGCCTAATTCAAATGTTAACCCCCCTCCCCCACACAATTGGTGTTTGTGTGCATCTATTATTATAACTAGGCACACATCTATCAGTACCTAAAGGTACTAATTCAAACTTTACACTACTCGTGGCATTTCCATATCTTACACACTCAATTTCTGACTCCAGATCAGCCATATTACTACACTTCTAACATAGACTATCGTCACTATCTACAAAATTGTTAGCAGACGTACTGTACATTAAACACTGAAACTGCTGTAATATTGTCCTTTTCATTGCCAAGTCTGCTAATAGAACCCTGGTCACCTGGATCATAGTCAGGTGTCCATTCCTCTGCACCACAGAGCCAGGCTCCTTTATATGTCCTTTTGAATGAATAATGAATTGTAAATATACTGCAACAACTGTTATAGAGTACTGTGATGGTTATCATTGGCCTTTTATTTAGTGGAAAGCAAAAGAGCATACATATGATATTAACAAACTGTCTCTGATTAAATGACCTCAGTTACAAAAGCCAAATATTACTATTTTAACAAACAAGAGAAATCAGGTGTTTTTTGTAGCAAGCAATGTAGAAAGCTAAACAGATGAAAGTCAGCTGATTCTTGAAGGGAAGGTAATTGTGTGAGCAGAGAGAAACATGTAGCATGATCTGTGTCCACTTTTAAAATTATATTGCAAGTGACAGTCTACACCAATGCTGTTATGTGCATCTGTGATTGAATTTGAAGTGTTTTTGCCAATCCTGTGGCAAAGTATAGTTTTAATACTAAGTTTTCATTTAGTTTTCATCTTGGCATGAATTGTTTCCAAATGCAGAGAGTGAGAAATCTAATGTATATCACATGATTTTAGCAGTTTATTTGTTAATTATACCATGACCCCTCCCAAAACGTGCACGCTGATTGGCCAGCGTGCACATTGTAAATCGAGTTATACTAATGGAGAAACGTCTGGTCGCCCGGACTTTTTTCCATTAGTATAAATCTACTTTTAAAACACTGTCTCGCTATGTTAAAAGGGTTTAACATAGCGAGACAGCTTTAAAATAAGCAACGGACATCTCCGTTGCTTATTTTAAAGCTGTCTCGCTATGCTAAACCCATTTAACATAGCAAGATAGGTTTTAAAATAAGCAACGGACATTAAAAAAAAAGCAACGGAGAAAGCAAGATCTCCGTTGCTTTTTTTACTGTTTCGCTATGTTAAATGGGTTTAACATAGCGAGACAGTTTTTTTTTTTAAAACTGTCACGCTATGTTAAACCCATTTAACATAGCGAAAACAGTAAAAAAAAAAAAGCAACGGAGATCTTGCTTTCTCCGTTGCTTTTGCCCACAGCTCTGATGTACTGCGCAGGCGCGCAGTGCATCAGAACTGCCGCGGATGCCAGACATCTGCGGAAGGGCAGTAAACAGGCATTATACTATGCCATTATTTAAGAAAAGTAATAGTTTCTTTTCTTAAATAATGTCATATAATAGCAATAACCCACTTCTGGGTGTGGGTAATGCTGTATTTACCCACGGTTGGCTTTGTTTGGTCCCTCGGGCTTCACCCTCGGGACCAAACCACGCCAACCGTGGGTAAATCCAGCATTACCCACACCCAGGCGTGGGTTATTGCTATAACAGTGTCCAAGCACCTGTATTAATAGTAGTTGTTTACCTTCTTTGATTACACAGAGGGAATGACTAAAATATAAATTAACCTCCCATACTTTCTGAAGAGATGAATTTGAATGTTTAATATAACTTCAGTCTCTCACAGGGTGGATTTCTCTTTGATATGTGTTTCAATTTGGTATGACATTTTTTGTTACATACTTTTGCTCTGACTAAATTCACTTTAGTAAGGTGACATTTGGATCAGTATTGTTCTGTAAGTTGTTACTTCATACAAATGGTTAGTAATGCTGATTAAAATGTGTTAGACAAATATTCTAATTGCTTTATACCTCTCACTGATGTGTAGATTATATATAAAGCAGTTAAATTATGGCCAGTGAATTGATGCGCTTGTAGTGTTCATACCTAGGGTAGAGTGCAGCCTTGGAATTGATGCAAAGTTTTCCTAGCAAATCCTTGCAAACACTGTATTGCATCAAAAGGATGTAATGCTTTGGAGAAAATCATGTGATTGTTTGCAAGGATCCTACTGGAGGACAACTTGTTAATATAAGGAGATTGATTAGAGATAAATGTTAATATGGTTAAATTGAATCATAATTTGTGGATATCGGGAGGTTAAATAGCAAATACATTTTTTATTATATTAGAATGACTAAAGGCACTTGAGAGTTAATTTACTGATTTTAAGCAGCTACATCCATGGCTGCTGTTACCACATTCACATTTGTAAGTTGTGGAATCTCATAGCTCTAACAATCCACACACATCCTTACATCCCTGAGCATTTTCTGAAAAATCAAGTTGAAATGTATAAGCCAAACAAATGTAAAATATCTTGTGAACAGTAAATACTATTAAAATGTTCACCTAGCAGTTTTTCCTGTAAAAAGCAGGGTTGTTGGGTTGTTCTTTTAGATCACTGCTGCAATAGCCTTTGCTATATGGATTATATCCTGCTACAAAATTAACAGCCAGCCAGCTTCCAAAGCTTCAGGCCACCTTCTATGTACCCTAACCATTAGTCAGCTTGAATTGAGCTGACTAAAAGATAGGTTTGGTTGCTAAGCCCTTCAGAACTTTCCTGTCACCGAAGAGTGCTCCACTTGCGAGGTTTCAAAGATTGGTGGTTGTCTAATGCTTTCCATTGCTGGGGAGATGAGTTCCCTTTGGGGGGGAAAGCTTCACGTTTACTTTTTTATATCAGAAACTGAACTTTTTCTGTGGGGGGAAAAATAATTTTAAAGCTAGGAAAAGTGTTTTATTGACTTTCATGTGATTTAATTACTTTTCAGCAGGAGTGTTAATTTTTAACTTGTGTGCAAAAAAGTTGCTTAAACTAATGTAAAACTGCTTTTCCTGAAGTAAACATTGTTTTATGTTACACTTGGCAGCTGGGGTAAATGTTTAAAGTACTTTTTTTTACTGTTTTTTTTGCCATAAAAATGTTTTGCTATTTACCTGTTTTGTTGAATACTTCTGCAAGCAAGGCTTCTGGTGGGATTGGGCATCTTTTTCACCTTAGCAGTGGAACACCCTTCAGGTTCCTCAGTTCATCTTTCTTCCGTTCACAAAAAAGAAGAAAATTAATGAACAGACTTTGCTACCACAGCATTCAGCTAAACTGCCTCAGCCACATATGGATATTTCTGGTTCCTCAGACCAGACCATTCATTTTTTTCCTTGCTTCCTCTGGTGTAGTCCCTACAGCCACCATGGACCAGGGAATAGACAAGTCTTTCCACTGCTGTTAGAGTTCCCTTGGTGGGCAAGGAAGGACCACTGTTGTCAGTCCTGGTAGAAAAGGCAGGGAATATATTTCTGCCCAGCCAGACTGCTGTCCCTGTCCCTAAGGAGTTTTTTTTTTTTTTGACAAAAGTGGGACTGCTGCTTCAGAAATTCATGTCAAGAAGAAGTAAAAATGTAGACATATATCTTCTCCTGTCTTGGTCACTTTGAGCAGAAGTGATTTCTTGGGCTTGACTTCGGCTTTAGTTCATGCTCTTGACCCTTCCAGTTCATCTTTTCTGGTAATAGAAAAAGAGATTGTTCATTTTCTGATGAGGTTCATGAATTTGAACCACAAAATACTTTTGAAGGGACAGACACTGTTTTTCCTCCTCAGGTTTCTGTTTTAGATTCTAAGGAGTGTATGCTTCTGCCAGTTCCATTGAAGGATTTACTTTTTCTGAAACTATTTCTAGAATCATTTGAGAATATAATGACATCCCATGGTCCCTAAAGAAGTATTAGTTATTGCAGCTGTATGTTCCTGAGCCTTCTCAATTTCCTACTGCCCTTTCAGTATTGAAGGAGGTTTTTGTCACAGCCTGTAACTTTCCTGCTGTCCCTAACAAAGCAGATAGATGTATAAAGTTGCTTAGTCGTATAAATTTGTATGTACTAATCCCAGATCAGACCCAGCAACTATTTATTTAGTAAATCCAGCTACTGGTAAACATCTGAGTAATACCAATCCTCCCCATTCTGACAAGGATGGGAACGCTTTTCATAGATTTGGGAAAATGTATTCTTTTGCAGCACAGCTCATATGTTAAAGTTTGTGCTTGCCTCTTTTGAGAACTTGAGGCGTATTATGGCATCTGTTTACTCTTCTACAGGAAAGACTTCTTTGTGTAACTTGATTGCTTCTGTCTCTCCAGAGGCTACTCACTGTTTAAAATGCTCTTCTGTTTTGATAATGCCTTTCAAGCACTGCTGATGCTGAAACCCTCCTTGCTTGGTTGTGTGCTGAAAACCTTCAAGAGGATGTTAAAGCTGTTTTTTTTTTTTTGAATTCTTGCTTAAACAGACTTAGTTTTGGATCATCTGCTGCAGAGGTCCTTAAAAACTCTGATGAGTGAGGTAAGCTGATTTGAGGAATTTCTCAGATTTTTCAGCTCTCTTTCTCCAAGTTTACCAAGGGAGTTTAATGCTACCCCTACAACCTTTTTCAAAAAACAAAATAAATACAGCAAGCTGCTGGTATGCAAACATTTAACAAAAATTGTGTAAATATTCCAAAAGGAGAGAGAGAACTCCCATAACAAAGGACAGACTAATAAGTCTAAATGACTACCTTCAAATCCCCCCCCCCCGGCAAACACTTGGTCCTTCCAGAAAGTCTAAGTAACCATTTCTCTCTCTGGCACATATAGTTTTAAATAAGTGGGTTTTGAAAGTAATCCACCAAGGTTACAGAAGGCAGTGGGAGTATCTCCCTCCTTTTCAAGGAATTCTCCCTCATCCACCAAAGCAAACTCTTTTCCTTATTGTTATTCAGCATCTGCTGTTTCAGGAGATGATAGATGCAGTTCGTCTTCCTCAGCTTAGAGAACAAATTTATTCAAGAGTGTTTCTGGTGCCAAAGAAAGGAGAGTTGTGGAGACCAGTTCTGGATTTTTCCTTTCCAGACATGTTTGTGATAGTGCCCAAGTTCAAAATGTTATCCATTCACAACTACTTACCTCTGAATCCCCATTTGAGTTTTCTGCTGACATAAGATTTAAAAGGTGCATATCATCACATTCTTATAGATCCAGATTTCAGATGTTTCTTATGGTTTTCTGTGTTTGCATGACACTATCTGCTCTCTGAATTGCACTTTGTGAATACCTGTGGAGCAGTGGATAGACCAAAATGTCTAGTTCTTGTAATAGCCTATTGCAGACTGCAAGGTATTCACACTTTTCTCTGTTTAGATGACTTGTTTATCTTTGCACAGTATTTTTCTAAGTGTTGGGAATCTCTCACCTGGGTGAGGGAGCTCCTGTACAGATTGGAGTTTGAGGAGAACATGCAAAAGTCATGTTTGACTCCCATCTCGCAGGAATGTTTTCCTGGAATGTCTCTCAGATGCAGTTTAAAGAGCTTTTCTTCCAGAGGGTAACCTAACTGAATTTAGATCTGTTCCTGAGTTTTTTCCACTCAGACTGTGGCTTCTGTGAGGGAATATCTTGGAACTTTGGGTCTGATAGCTTCTGTGACTCCTATGATTTCTCTAGCAGGGCTCCACATGAGAAAAATCCGGCTGTACCTAAAATCTGAATGTTCACAACCCCAACATCCATTGACATTCCAGATTCTAGTTTTGGGGTTTATGAAAATGGAGACTGATGAAGTGACCAAATGTATCAAAATCCAAGTCTCCCATTAGCCTTCCAGGTCTTGCATAATCTGCAACAACAAATGCCTCAGACTTTGCTTGCGGAGTAGTATCTATTGGAATAAATGTGCAAGGGCCTTGAAACAGAAAAGAGAGACCAAAGCTCATACATGTAATTATTTTTTTTATCTATTCCTCAACCAGTGAGGTCTCAGATGCGACTTCAGATGCTTCTAAAGACTTTGGCTGCGTAACATGAGCTCCTCCCCTTACCCACAATCCTTCTCTTTACCTTGAATTACCTCAGATCTCATTTGCCGCATCAGTGAATGGACATTGTCTACCATAGCTTGGGCATTAATGGTTAAGATAAGTGCTTCTCTGTGATATTCAATAGCTTTTTAAGCTGTTCTATTTTTTTATCTCCCTGTTTTTCTCTATTGATTTATACATACATGTATGTATGTATGTATGTATATATAGTTTATTTTCTTTCTGCTCCCTTTCAGGTGTTTTGTCTTGCTGTTTTATACTTTTATACCTGGTTTTAACTGTTAAGGGTACATCTCTTATTAGCATCATTGGTATTTTCTTTTGGTATACCATTGCTGGTATTCTTCTACTTCTTTTCCTTTAGGTTTTCTCCAGTATGACAGCAAGCCTACTGGCTTAACAAATGCACCTTGTATGGGCATAAGATCTCAAATTCAGAAGCCTATCAGTAGCGCATTTATTGTCCTCGTTCGGCCCATCTTGAGGTGGTATGTGTGATTTGCATAGGGTTTAACCATCGGGCACTGGCTGGGCACTATAACAAACTGGTGTTTAAAGGGTTGTTACCTCCTACATCTTATCCTACATCTGGAGCTCTCCACCTTCCATACCTCTCAACCTCTTGGCACAGGAAATCTGGACAAAGCAAAAAATAATGGGGGGACAAAGGCCCAAAACCAGGGACAAATTTTAAATATTGCTCTTATAAACCTAGAAAGTTGCTAGAATGATTAGTTTGTGTTAGCATTCATTTTCTGAAGGATATGAAGTCTGAAATTAAAATGTCTGTCATTATTTAGTGACTTCAATTTTCAATGATTTGCCAGAAAACTACAAATTGTATGAAGAACATACCAAAAATACAAGGCAAAAATCTGAATATTCTGCGAAAATCTGGACAGTTGAGAGGTACGCCGCCTTCTAAAAAACCTTCTGAGAAGACTAAGGGGGATTCATCAGCTAAAGGCAAGTAATCTAGAAAGCAATCCCCTAATCATTTTCCTTCCTCTGTTTTGAGTTTGTCCTCATCTAGTGCATCCTCCCTTGGGTGTTGGATTCAACCCAGGATCTCCTCTTTTATTCATCAGGGATGACTCTTCTGGACATTTGGACCTTCAAATTGATCACATGATTTCTCCATTTCCAGTGATGGTTAGGCAGTTCAATACATCCTCCCCAGTTCAATACATCCTCATATATTCTCAGAAGGATTCTACTAGGAAGGTATATCAGAGCAAATGGAAATGATTCCTCTTTGGGCTGTCCAGAGGCAATTACACTACTTTTCAACACCTATTCCAGCTATCCTAGACTTTTTTGTTTCCTTATTCAACAATGGAGCTAGTTATTCGACTATAAAGATCTAACTTACACCATCTCAATTTTTTGTGTAGGAGACAACCATGCATCCCTGGCAGCAACTAGATTATGGAAAGTCTTTCTCAAATGTACCTTTTTACTGCAGCCCCTATTAAGGGTCATACTCCTCTATGGGATTTAGCAGTACTTATTCAAGCCCAGACTCTGCCTCCATTTTTAGCCATTTGCCAAGGTGGACTTAAAGTTTTTGTCTTGGAAAACTATTTTTCTGGTTGAAATTTACATCGGCCAGACAAGTATCAGAACTCCAAGCTCTCTTTTCTAAGCCACCATAGCTGATCTTTCTAAGGACAGTGTCTCTCCATACTAATCCTTGTTTTATACCTAAGATGACTTCAGAAAATGCTATAAATTAGTCCATTAACCTTCCTGTTTTCTTTCCAGTTTTTTTTCAACAAAGGAGAATACTTGATGCACATTTTGGATGTTTATGGATAGCTTAGGTTCTGTTTTCACAGAACAAAAGACTTCAGAAAATTTGACCAGCTACTTGTTTCCTTTTCCAAAGCCAAGTTGGGCAAATCAGTTTCAAAGGTGACTTTTGCATATGGCTCACTGATTGCATTTCTTTTGTCTATAAGAAGAGATTGACACTCCCTTAACCTCCTAAAGCTCATTCAACCAGATCTGTGGTCACATCTTCTACTTTTTAATCCAGAGCTTCCATAGATGACAGTTGTGCAGTTGCCACTTAATCTAATACTAAAACCTTCATTACTCACTAGAAATTGGGCATCTTGTTTTAAAATAAAGCAGCATTTGTCTTTGCTGTCCTCTGGAATATCTTTCCTTGAGGACCACCTTGGGGTTTTGTAGCTGGGGACTCTTCCCTATCAGTTGAAGAATGGACAGAAAAGACAACATCAGATAGAAAAAATTATGTATTCACCATAACAATGCATCTGTGTTGTCAGTTTTTGTCCTTCCTTAATCTTCCTCCCCTCCATCTCCCTTCCTATTTGAATTTTTTTCTTCTGGTCTTCTAGTTAAATATGAGCTGTTATGCTGCCTGCCTTTTGAAAAGCTCCAATCTTTTATTCTTTCTTTTCTTGCAGACTAATTGGGATTTTACTGGTAATTTTACTGTAATATTACTTACTATTGGGCTAAGAGCAGTATTATAATTGATTAGAGGACAAACTCAATCTGAGCTAATTCAAACTAAAGAGGAGGATTGTGGGTAAGGGAAGGCGTTTTAGCTACAGAGCCAAGTCTTTAGAAGTGGCCAATGTTAGATCCAAGATCCAGTCGTTTGAGGAAGGGTGTAAACAGACAACACAAATGTATTGTTATTGTGAGTACATAACTTTTGGTTTTGGTACTTATAAATGCAGTAAGCTCTTTTATTCGTCTATGGTCCCCAGGACCATTACAAGTGTTTACAGACAACACAGTGGTGTAGTACATAAACTCTACAGGCATCTTATGTTTATAGCAAAACTGTGTGGCAAACAAGCTGAGCAGGACCAAGACAGACCCTCACGAATGGAAACTGAATCAGGGGAGTCTTCCAGAAATTGATCCAGCTACGGGGAACAGCTCAAATAGATCATTTGCTTCCTCTTTCAACAATCAGTTGACAAAATTCTTCTCTAGGACTCCATGAAAGATGGCCTGGAAGACAGATGCTGTTTCTTATCCTTGGACAGAAATGTTCCTGTATGTATTTCCACTATTTCCACTAATATACCAGGTCATTCTGAAGATTAAGAAGAAATTCAGAAGGACTCTCCAAAGATCATTGTGGTGACTCCCTTATGGCTTAGGCAACAGTGGTGGTCCTTTCTTTTGTGAATGGACAATGGAAATTACCACAAGCTTCCTCAAGGACTGGTCCTACTCACACAGGGCAAGGTATGTTTGATACACATCCTGATCCCAAACAACTGCAACTAACTGCCAGGTGATAAAACCTTAAAACATTTTAGGCAGCTATTTTCTGAGGAAGTGCAGAAGATATTAAACCTAGGCAAGAAAAAACATGTTACTAGAAGACCATGTATTAGCAAATGGAAGACAGTTTCGAATGGCTGCCAAGACAAGGAATTAGCACCCTTTCAGGGCTAGTTTTTCTCTAGTTCTATATTACTTTTTTGAGTCACTATCCCCCGGCCTGTCTTACTCCACCATCAAGGTTCATTTATTGGCCATTTCAGAATGTCTGTCCATTGCACCCCCCCCCCCATGCAATTTCATGTAAAAATGTTTTTGAAAGGGGTGTTACATACCAAACCTTCTAGAATTTTCCTTGGGATTTTAATTTTGTGTTGGAAAAACTAACTCTTGCTCAATTTCAACCAGCTCATCAGACTGACTTAAGGTTCTTAAGATGGAAAACTGGCTGCACTGACCTCGACAAGAATGATATCTGAGTTGAAAACTCTTATGGTGGGTCAACTTTATGTCCTTTTCACAAAGGCAGGTGGCCTTTGGGAATTATAGGTTCATAGGTAAGTACTAGGCCAGCTGCACTTGTGGGCCATTTTAAACCTAGCCATTTTCCCCTTTCAAGGATATAGGGAATCTCCAAACTCTGGATCCCACACAGTTTGGTTTTGTGAGGGGTACATCATGCCTGCTCAACTTCTTTGAGTCAGTCACCAGAACTGTGGATGAAGGCAAGGTGGTTCATACAGCCTACCTTGATCTGGCCAAGGCCTTTGATACCATTCCCCACTCAGGAATCTTAGAAAAACTCACTAAGATAGGCATCAACCCCTATATCACTAGGTGGGTTGCAAACTGGCTCACAGATAGAACCCACAGTGTGAAAGTAGCTGACTCCAAGTCAGACTGCCAACCAGTCACAAGTGGAGTCTCACAGGGTTCGGTCCTGGGTCCTCTCCTGTTTGGCATCTACTTCTCTGAAGTCCAGACCAACACAGAGACTCTGGCTGACAAAGTTTGCAGATGATTGCAAGTTGGGTGCCATAATTAACTCCCCAAGTAATGTTTACATCTTACAGAAAGGCCTCACTGAGACCAACGACTGATGTCAGAACTATGGCCTTAAGCTCAATGCCAAAACATGTATCGTCATCCCCTTTGGGAAAAACCCAGTTCCCATGAATTACCACATCGATGGTAGTCCACTAAACACAGAAGACACTATACGAGATCTGGGAACACAGGTTGACAGGAACCTCTCTTTTGACCAAAACATTGCCACTGTGGTCAGAAAGTCCTTCTATGTAGCACATCTCACTACTAAGGGTTTTGCATCCAGGAAGAAAGAGGTCATTGTCTCCCTCTACTCTTCCCTCATTAGGCCAATCATTGAGTAAAATTCCCCATTTGGCATGTACCTCACTAGACACCTGCAACAACTGGAGAGGCTGCAAAAGTACCTCACAAAGAGGATCCTAGGCCTTAAACACTTGTCCTATATGGACAGACTCAAAAAACTCCAACTATTTTCTGACTCATATCACCTACTTAGAGGTGATCTCTGCTTGACTTACAAAGCCATGTCTAACCCAGGTCTGTTAGAAATGCTACATCTAAAGAAATCCCAATCCCTCCTCATTACACGCTCCAGAGACCTCAACCTCATTACCACAATCAACAGAACAAGTTGGAGGGACAGCTTCATAACCCAGAGGCTGCCCATGCTATGGAATAGACTTCTCATAAGCGGATCCCCTCACTGGTCCTCTTCAAAAGAAATCTTGATGACTGGATGAGAAATAGAAAATTCACCCCGGGGATTACTCCAGTGACTCTACTCGACAGAGGCACTGGGAACTAAAGTCGGGTGGCACAATGCCAGGGTAATCCTTTGGGCTAGGCATTTGTAAAGGCTCCAGGGCCATTCACCTAGTTACACACCTATGAATCTATGAAAGGTTAGACTCAAACCTTGTGATTGTGAGGTGAACACTTTAACCTTTTTATCAACTCCAACTTTATGCTTAAAGTAGCATCCAAATTCACTTTAAGCTAAGCTATCCATCTCACTTTCTTCTTTCCAGAAACCAAAACTGAGGGAGAAAGAATACTGTATACCTTGGAAAGCCCACAGACAGCTAGGTACTATCTTGACAGAAAAAAAAATATCTTGGAACTCTGAACATTTGTTCGTTTTTTGTGCAGGTAATAAAAAGGGAAGCCTGTATCAAAGCAGACTATTTCCAAATGGTTGTCTCATGCTGTTATCTTTTGTTATACCCATACAACAAGGCAGTTCTAGGCAGGATCAAGGCTCATTACCAGAGCCTTGGCGTCCTCTATGTTTTTGTAAAAGGCTGGATTCTAGAAGCAGCAACTTGTTTCTATATGCACATTTTACAATACACTATAAACCTTCTCAGGTCTAGGACAGGCTTTGCTAGTACCATTTTCAGGGGCTTATGAAACCTCGTCCTTCCTCCTGTCAGTCAGTCTAAGCTGTGGTAATCTACCTATATAACTAAGTCTGCTGCAGCAGTGATCTTAACGAAGAACATGGTACAGTTGTGTAAGTAAACTTATCATAACATTAGATGTTCAAATGATAACTGCTGCAGTAGCTGCTCCCTCACATCATTCCTGCTTATTTATGCATGCTTTTGTTGTGATAGATAGATCTAACCATGTATATTTCTTTTTCATGGCATTGTCCTTTTTAACTCATTCATTCCAGAGCAGCTCAGAGAATGCTGACTGCTTACGTCCACCATAGGAACAACAGTACAGCCTGGGCTGTTTTTCTGATAATCCATTTGTAACACCATACAGAAAACAAATGTTCATAACCCTTTAACATAAGAGCTAGACTAAAAATGTAAATGTGAAAGTTGTTCAGTAGACACTGGACTTTCCAAAGGTGTAAATGTTGATAGTGTGCATCTAAATTATTATGAAATATGTGCCAGGTGAATGCTGATGATATGCATATTTTTTTCTTTCTGGTAAAACAAATCACAGTATCTCTATGAACATACCATGTAGATCCATACAATTGTTGATAAATTACTTTATATGAATGTCAGCTTTAAAAAGATACCTTAGCCAGTACTGTGTCATGCTCTGTTACTGAGATATTCACAGAAATATAATTAATATTATATTTGTCGTAATCTGATAAGTAACACAGCATATCTCATCACCTGTAATAGACAGACACTGAATATCAGTATAGAAGCTGTGCAACTCAGTGTCAGCTTCAAAATGAGGTATTACTTAGCATGTTGGCATGTTCCCTAACAAAGTTATTTAACAAATATGAAAAATATCATAATTCTCATAACCTAAGTCCTAAACAAACTGTGATAATTTTATATGTATATGTGTACAGCATATAGGCAGTTATTTTATCATGTTGTAAGGACTAACACTGTCTTCAAAATGAGGTATCACTTGGCACAATTATATGCTCCCTAGCAAAGTGATTTATCAAAAAAAAATCATAATTTCAATAACTGAAGTCCTAAACAAAATTTGGTATCTGTACATTTGTCCAGCATACAGACACAGTTCTTTTCCCATTCTGTAATTACTAATATTGCCTTCAAAATGTGGTATCACTTACCCTGATGACATGTTCTCTGATAAAGTTATTTAGCAAAATAAGAAAATGTTATAATTCTCATAACCATGGTCCCAAACAAACTGTGATATCTGGACATGTTAATGGTATACAGATACAGTTCTTTTTATATCTTGTAAGTACTAATACTGTCTTCAAAATGAGCTACTACTTAGCATACTGACATGTTCCCTTACAAAGTTATTCACCAAATATGAAACAATATCATAATTCTCATAACCAAAGTCATAAACAAAATGTGATATATGTACATTTGTCCAGCGTACAGAGACAGCTATTTTTCCATCCTGTAACTACTAATACTGTCTTCAAAATGAGGTATTACTTAACCTGTTGACATGTTCCCTGACAAAGGACAAAGTTATTTAGCAAAATAGGAAAATAAATCATAACTCTCATAAACATAATTGTAACCAAACTGTGATGTGTACATACAGACAGAGTTCTTTTTCCATCTTGTAAGTACTAAAACTGACTTCAAGATGACAACTTCCAGACTTTTACAACTAAATATGAAAAGTATCTATAGCACTTGTAAACATATGGAGTATCCCACACCTGTGCTTGCAATGTGATAATGACTTTTAGTAATGTGAATAACCATGACAGCTGCCAATGATTTTACCAAACAAGTGCAAATGACTCAGTGTTATACTGTAACTGCACAAATAATGTGATAATCACCTGCATGTCTTGACTGCAAGATTCTGCATGGTGGTACAAGTATTCTGTAAGACTGAGTCATTACCATCTGTCAGGAAAAGCCAGGAGTAGTGCTGTAAAAGTTTTATAACAATTCTGTATTACTTAGCCCTTCCTGTCATCTAAATTCTGCACATGACTGATAAAAGCAGAAAAAAAAATATTGCTGGATGGTTATTGACATATTCTCTTGTACGTGATAGCACTCTCCTCAAACAGTTGTTCTTACTCAGCATGTTCACCACATACCACAGTTATTTGCCAAACTCAGAGAAATATCATAATTTACATAACACAATTCATAATCAAATGGTTATCTGTACCTACATACAGATAGTTCTTTTACAATCTGAAAATGAAGTGTTACTCAGCATGTGTACAAGTTCCCTAGCAGTTGTTTTCCTGTGAAAATGAAGAAAAACACGAAGCAGGCAAACGTATGACCACAAATAAACAGAGCTAAACAAGTAAGGAAATAAGTAAACAGTCGTGCGAAGTACAGCAATAAAAACATAACATTTATTTCTCAAACACAGGTAAGCGCTTTCACCACCATACCAGTGCCTTCCTCAGACCATATACAGCGACAATAAAACCATAGAATTAAATGTTTCAAATTACCTACAAATTCAGCCTCCCATTAAACAAATCATTTGCACCTTTTACATTGCACGTAACATCCCCACTTCCTAATACATTAAACACGTGTACCCTTCTGAGTCATATGACAATCAGATGCACTAGTTTAAAGGGGAACACCCTAGTAAAAGAACAAAGACCTACTAAAAATACATATATGTAAATAAAATAAAATGCATCTGGAAACCAGCATATGTACAAAATAGAACAAAAAATATATATAATATAATAAAATACAAATACCACTAATACACATAGCATGCATAAAGCATATGTACACATCTGCAAAATCATACCACTCTACAAACGTGCAAAAGTATAGTCACTAATACCTAACTCCCCGGGCATCCAAAACAGGCTTAACTGATACCTTCCCATTGAGGCCAAACCCCTTCTCTGCTCTAAGCCGGGGATCCACCTAAGCTCATTACTCTCCACCTTATTCCTAATATCCCCCATCCTATCACCTGGACTTACTCTATCAATTCGGTTATTGCCCTATTAATGAAATTTATTTATGTCATATTGATGTTTGTAATGACTGGATGCCAGCTTAATGTCGGGTGGATTACACGTCTGCTTTGTAAAACTTTTTACCTGTCATATCCTCCTGGATATTCTGTTTATGAACCACTATTTTCACCATTTTTGTAGGTGACAAACTGGGCTTTCCGGCACCAGTGTGCTCCAGGAAAATTGGCAGATTCTTGGAAACTTTTCTGTACATTCATTATAGAGCAAAGAACACATTTTGGTTGATTTTTATATGTGAAATTGTTGACGTTTTATTTAACAGTAATAATAATGGGCGTGTGTTGGCTGGCATTTATGCATTAATAGCCCAATGGATATTTCCCTGTCTGAAACATTGATTATTGAGTGAATGGTGTGCGTTTTCACTTGTCTGACTGGGTGAAAAGTTTCCTTCCCCATTTGGATAAAGTCCTTTATCACTAAGTACCATATTTCTTATGGAGTATAGTTCCAAATTCTCAGTGTGTTGTCCAACATGCTGCTTACTTTCAGAATATACTAATGATATTCTAAGAAATGTTTCCTGCCTGATATGTACCCAGTTAGAGGAATGTCTTTTCTGTAATGTGCATGTGTCATTGGAGTGCTTTGGAAATCATAGATCAAAAGTTACATAGCATTTTTTCTGTTCGGCTAGATTTTAGGCTCCTTTACAGTGTTTCCAGGATGCTTCGTGTGTATAGCAAGATGAATTGGTAAAATAGTGTTTAGAAGCTGTGTAGCTGGAAGTTGCCTTTTTTATACCTGTTTGTAATGCTAACTGTACTAACACTAATTCCTACTAATGCAGCATGTGCATCTGCATAGGATGATTGGATGTAAACCTGGCAAATCAGGAGAGAGTTGGGAGAGTAGTTAATGAAATGCAACAGCAATCAGTAACTAGTAAATTTATATGTGGGTACTATGAGTGAATAAGTTACCGTTGTGTATAACTGTCATTAAAAACTGCTTGTATATACTTGGACACATACTGCTGAAGGGATTAGTGGGGGGGGGGGGTTCTGAGGGACATATTTTGTTTTGGTGTTTATGTGCATACTTGAAACTACTGAAGGGAATAGATTGCTGGGGTGATGGAAGTGTTTCATTTTGGTGCTTGTGCACACTTGAAACCACTGAGGGAATGGATCACTTGGGGAAACGTTTCATTTTAGTGCTGCTACATACTTGGAGATATACTGCTGAAGGGATTAGTGGCGGGTCTGGGCCGGGGGACCTTCTTTTAGTTGTCTGTTCTTCAGTTTGCATTTGAAAGTTGATATCCCACAGTTCCATTGGAGTGGGCAGGGTTACATAATTATGTATGCAAATTTTATGTTAATCAGCATACAGATTTGTACCTATTTTTTGTGGGCTTTGTCCAGATTTTTGATGTTTCTAGGTTGAGAGTTAAGATGTGCATGTATGTGTGTATGCATATATATATATATATATATATATATATATGTGTGTGTATATATATATATATATATATATATATATATATATATATATATATGAAGAAAAAAAAATCAGGGGTTTACTAGGGTAGGTAGTTGAGGAAGAATGAAAATAAATGGACAACACAGGTGGAACATTATGGGTTAGTACATACCTTCTTCATCTGATGTGTGAGTATGCACAAGCACCAAAATGAAACATCTCCTCAGTGACCCTTTCCACAGTCTGTCCTACTATGCACAAGCACCAGAATGCAACATTTCAGTGACAACCCCTTCAGCAGCCCTTCCAAATATGCACAATAACCAAAATGAAACATTCCCCCTGGTGGCCCCTTTATTAGTATATCCGAGTATACTGTTGTTATAAACTTAGAAAGCTGTTAGAATAAAAGGCCCTGAATTGCATTGCATTCTGTGAATGATATGATGCTGCCTGTCATTATTTAGTGAATTCTCTCCTCATTGATATATCACAAAAATCCAGAAAAATCACAAATTTTATGAGGAACAGACCAAAACACGAGGCAAACATCTGGATATTCTGTGAAAATCTGGACAGTTGAGAAGTATGCCACTCGCTAATTTCATTAAGTACTCTAACTCCTAGTAACTCATGTCCTATAACTTACCTATCCCTACCAGAACACTGATCCTAACCCTACAAACTTCCACCTAGTGCTTAACCCTAAAATTCTCCAGCCCTTCCTAAAACTAAATTCCCCCCTCCCTAACACTAAATACCCTATCACTCCCTAAACCTAAAATCCCCTTCCCCTTACTATCCATGATAGCTTTCTAAGCCTGAAATCACCATCCCCCTTTCTAACCCTAAAATCTCCAAATACCTACCTAACCCTGATGTCCACGCTACATTCCACACCCCATTCCAAAATCTAACACCACCCTCCCAGCTCCCCTTCCCCACTCAACAGGTCTAAAGCAACCATTTGCTTCTGTTTGTTCCCTAGGACACTAGAAGGTGGTGCGGCAGCTGCATTGTTGACTTCACATTTAAGTTAGAGTGCAAGCAGCTGTTTAAGTCCTTGGCTAAGAGTTCCTGGAATTCAAGTAGCTGAGGCTCCAGGGGCTGTAGAACACCCAAAACAAAATGGTCCTTTTCCTTGTACTAACCTCCTCATTTAGTTCCTTCTTTATGCAATCAGACCAAACAAATGTTATAAAAATCTTCACACTTTTACTGTAACATATTCTCCTTGTTACAGGTACTGTTTGGATTAAATATGTGCATGCCTTGTATGATGCCAGTGTTCCGAAATTAAAATATGGCTATATACGTACTGTAAAAGTAAATGTTGCTTGTACTGTGGATGCTTGTGTACATGGTGTTATATTGCATATTTTTACTGTTATGTACTAATAATTTCCTTTACAAATTATGCAATGAATGCACGTTACGTCCTTGTTTTGTACATCATAGTTCCTAGCTTCTTTGCTCAAGTTAAGAATTGGGGACAAAGCCGGTAATAATTTGGGGCACTTTTAAATTATTGTTTATATATAAACCTAAAAGTTTGATAATTTGCATTTGCACTAATTTTAAAAAGAACTCTATATCTGTAATCAATCTTATTTTGTCACAAAATTATTTTAGAAAGAACAGAATGATACCTGGCACATCTGTGCTCAGATAAACACACTTGACAAAACATTAGTTTAGGCTCCGCTCCACCGCTTCTTAAACTAGTCAGTCAGGCAGTACATATTTTCTTTTTGAAATAATGTCTGTGTGGTAAACTAAATCTTTTGTACTTCACAACTGTTTATGCAGAAGCAACTTCCTTATCATTGTTTTCACCAACACTTGAAACTATGAGCCTGAAAAGTGTGCAGGCGCCTTCTGCCAAACACCGTAGCGTCACTGTTGCCATAGCAGCAGTGCCTTGCAATGTCTGCAAAGCTATTTCTAGTATTCTGGAATATTTTCTTTTCAATAGTGTCAAAAATGTCAGAACCTATCGATAAAATTGGGTCCAAATAGAAGCTGCAATAAAGTGGTAACTCGAAACAGGAAATGGGAAGAGGTACGCATCTTTGAAACATATGCCCCCACCGTGTTTTATGATCCCAAAGGGCACGCACGTGGATAAACACAATTATTAACGCCAAAATAAAACAGCTTTAGTTGCTACCTCATCACAACTCTTGCTGTGCTTTTCTTTACCCTTTTCAACAGCGTTATAACCCATAATCAGAACGCTCTGATTAAATATGAGTAGGAATTTGACCTAGAGCTTCGATATTTTTTTCCAGTACGTACGGTACGCGTCTTCTCTGTGGAGATATGCGTGAATGGGCATACCTTCGTTGAAGGTTGTGCATCAGGGCCGGCAACTCGGCACATAAAAATCTACTGCCAATCATTAGCGGACCAGAGTTCTGCT
The DNA here is from genome assembly GCF_019279795.1 of Protopterus annectens. Taxonomy (NCBI): domain Eukaryota; kingdom Metazoa; phylum Chordata; order Ceratodontiformes; family Protopteridae; genus Protopterus; species Protopterus annectens. Next base: position 866,695,399 of record NC_056744.1, read on the forward strand.
CTGGCGACCCCTAACCGGGAAAAGCAGAAAGACTCAACAACAACGTACTAGTTGGATTTTACAGTGTGCTGCACTAGGCTCAGCTGGGGCACTTTAATAGTAGCTCGAACATGTTATTTGGTCTTCTGTTTGAATTATTAAGCATTTACATCATATGATTAACTGTTTGGTATGCACGGAGGTGTCGTGCAAGTGGTGGCTTGGATTGCAGGAATCTGATTGGCTGCCACCACTTGCTTGAACAAACACTTTGAAAGGAGATTTTCTCCTAAAAGTTTAATGTAACCAGCATGGAAAAACACACTGAATCGTAACTATATTAGGTAAATAACAAGTTCAGTTAGAATTTCTGCGTGTTTTACACTAAGCTGATCTATAAACCTACATTACAATTTCACACGTGTGTGGAAGGCACGCGGGGGTAACAGCTTGCATTTCCTATCATCTCGTAGTGCGCTCGGATGTAAGCACAGAGTTGCTATGAGACGGTAGTCAGGGTTAATGAGTTAAGGCTTTATTCTCCTGTCTGTTGTGGCATAAAATCTTTCGCTTTAGTCAGCTCAATTCAGTCTGGCTAATGGTTTGGACACATTGAAGATGCCTTGAAGCTTTCAAAGCTGGATGACTTTTATATTGTTTGCAGAATATAACTCTTATAGCTAAGGCTACCACGGCACTGTGATTGTTTAAACATCTACTGTTATGATAAGGTATTTACACAAGTGTACTTTGTGTACAATGAAAATAGGTAGTGCATTCACAGTATTTACAACAATACTGAAAAATCTTAGTATGCAAACAAATCAAGAATCTTTTTTTCCTAGAATTTCACAAACTACTTTTCATATCTTCTAAACTGTACAGTCTAGACATGTAATATCAGAATACTTTTGCTTAGATGGATTTGAACTCTTCTGTGTGTTTGACATATTTACAGAAATAAAAATCAAGCCTATTTTGTATAATTAACATTATAGATATCACTTAAATATGCCTAAATCGTTTTGGTCTGAAGTTTGATGGTTTACAAAAAGGCAAATCTGTTGTTTTTTTTTTATTTAGAGTTGGATATTGGAGATATTACTGATACTAGAATACATAGGAAATTTAATGATGGAACCCATTGTATAGATAGTAAGAGTTGTCATCCCCCACATGTACTTAATGCTGTACCATATAATGAGTTGTTAAGGGTGAGTGGGCTATGTAGTAGCCTGGAAACCCTTAAGAACTGCAGCAGATAGTAAAGACAACCACAAGGCCTTCTGTAGTTATGTAAAGCATCTCCACGGCAATATCCATATTTGCTCTGAGCTACTGCACAGTGGTACCTCCTATACCGAGTCAACAGATATTGCCAATATACTAAACGACAGATTTAGTGCCAACTTTACCCCTCCCCCCAAAGGACCAATCACAATACCAGTAGATTGCCAGGCACCCAGCATTACTGCTGCACAGGTTAAAACAGCACTGTCCAAGGCGAAGAATACAGCTTTTATGGGACTTGACAGTATCCCTGTCTGTGTTCTACATGAACTACAGAGTGAACTGGCACCTCACCTGTGTGCCCTGTTCAATCACAGCCACACCTCAGGCTTTGTCCCTACCAAGTGGCGCACTGCTACAGTTATCCCTCTCAACAAAGGAGGAACGACTACAGACCATGGGAACTATTGCCTATTAGCCTGATGAGTCTGATATGCAAAGCTATGGAACGCATCATCATGGACCTAATAAACAAGAATATAGGGAATCACCAAACTATGGATCCCACACAGTTTGGTTTTGTGAAGGGTAGATCATGCCTGCTCAATCTGGTCAACTTCTTTGAGTCAGTCACCAGAGCTGTGGATGAAGGCAAGGTGGTTCATACACCCTATCTTGATCTGGCCACGGCCTTTGATATCATTCCCCACTCAGGAATCATAGAAAAACTCACTAAGCTAGGCATCAACCCCTATATCACTAGGTGGGTTGCAAACTGGCTTGCAGATAGAATTCACAGTGTGAAAGTAGCTGACTCCAAGTCAGACTGCCAACCAGTCACGAGTCGAGTCCCATAGGATTCAGTCCTGGGTCCTCTCCTGTTTGGTATCTACTTCTCTGAAGTCCAGGCCAACATGAAGGGGCTCTGGCTGACAAAATTTGCAGACAGTTGCAAGTTGGGAGCTATTAACTCCCCAAGTGATGTTGACATCCTACAGAAAGGCCTCACTGAGACCGACGACTAGTGTCAGAACCATGGCCTTAAGCTCAATGCCAAAAAACGTCTTCATCCCCTTTGGGAAAAACCCGCTTCCCATGAATTATCACATCGATGGTAGTCCACTGAACCCAGAAGGCGTTATAAGAGATCTGGGAACACAGTTGACAGCAACCTCTCTTTTGACCACTACATTGCCACTGTGGTCAGAAAGTCCTTCTATGTGGCACATCTCATTACTAAGGGTTTTACATCCATGAAGAAAGTGGTCATTGTCTCCCTCTACTCTTCCCTCATTAGGCCAGTCATCGAGTACAATGCCCCATTTGGCATGTACCTCACTAGACACCTGCAGCAACTGGCGAGGCCACAAAAGTACCTCACAAAGAGGATCCTAGGCCTTAAACACATGTCTTACATGGGCAGGCGCAAAAAACTCCAACTATTCTCTGTCTCATATTGCCTACTTACAGGTGATCTCTGCTTGACTTACAAAGCCATGTCTGACCCAGCTCTGTTAGAAATGCTACATCAAAAGAAATCCCAGTCCCTCTTCACCACATGCTCCAAAGACCTCAACCTCATTACCACAATCAACAGAACATGCTGGAGGTACAGGTTCATAACCCAGAGACTGCCCATGCTATGGAATAGACTTCCCATACATGTCAAGCAGAGCACTTCACTGGCCCTCTTCAAGAGAAATATTGATGAGTGGATGCAAAATAGAAAATTCACCCCGGGGATCACTCCAGTGGCTCTACTCGACAGAGGCACTGGGAACTAAGGTGGGGTGGCATGATGCCAGGGTAATCCTATGGGCTAAGCTTGTAAAGGCTCCATGACCATTAGCGTAGTACACACCTATGAACCTATAAGACAGTCATGTATAGCTTTTAAACAAAGGGGCTATGGGGAAGAGTTAATTGTACATTACTTGAATAAACTGTTACAGCCAGAAAAGGGGAATGGTGATTTGACTGGTAAAGGGAACAGAGTGAGGAAAAATTACTGTAAGAATATAACATCTAGGGAAGATAAAAAAAGTATAGTTTGTTACTTCCTACAATGTTTATAGTGATGAGCTAGTTAAGATTATTAAATATTATTGTCCTTTCCTTTCTAAAGGTAGGAATGGGGTTAACATTTTGTGTAAGTTTCCCCTTAGTTCCTATAAAAGAGGCAGAAATGTCAGGGATATGTTTGTTCATAATTTATTTGTTCTACCTATGGAAACTTTTGAAAGGCATTTGGCCACCTTTGGTACATCTACCTGTGGCAAATATTGGGTGTGTAAACATGTAGTTAGATCTTTTGACAAGATAAATGGGATAAATTATAAGCCTGTAGCAGTTTACTCTTGTACTACAAAGGGAGTGATGTATGCCTTGTCTTGTTCCTGCGGTCTTTTTTATATAGGGGAAACCAAAAGAATGTTTAAGGCTAGACTGTAGGAATATATGAGACATCAAAAATAAACATTTGGATAATCCAGTGGCTATGCACTTCCATCAGACACACGCAGGGGTATATACTGATTTAAAAGCTTGTATTCTAGAACAAATTTGTGTGAAAAATACTGCTGTGTTAGAAAGTATGTTGCTGTATAAAGAAACAGTCTTTTATATTGAAATTTGGCACATTGTTGCCTCAGGGCTTGAATAAAGAATGTGATTGGAAAGCCCTTTTGTAATGAAGTGTCTATAATTGGATTGTTTAAAAAAGATTTAATTGATTAATTGATGATTGGTTTTAGATTTTTCTGTTTAATTGTGGAGTAATGTCCTTTTTGTACTAACTGTAAGAAGGCTCGTTTGCCGAGGCGCTAGAGTATTTTATATTAAAGTTTTATCGTGTGCAACTTTGCTTTTTGTTTTTTTCACTAGCCATATAGTTTTGTTTTTTATCTTTATTTGCTGTGTTGTGTATCTAATTTGAATCAGCCTATTTACTTGCCAGTATTCTTTCCAAATTTTAATAACAAGAGTGAATGTTTGTTTGGAAGGATGCAACAGTAACAGCCATAAAAAAGAAATAAAAAGGATAGAGTCACCTTATGGAGCAGTCCCTCCTTTTTGCCCAAGGTCACTTCAGAGTCTAATTTGAATCAGCCTATTCAATTGCCAGTGTTCTTTCCAAATTTTAATAACAGGGGTGAATACTTGTTTGTTTGGCTGTGCATAGACAATTCATATTTTGTTTGGACAGAACCAAAAATTTCAGAAAATCTGACTGGCTTTTTGAATCTTTTTCAAAGACAAGGTTTAATAAACTTGCTTCCAAAGTGACCTTATCCAAATGTTTCTGTGATTGTATTTGTTCTGCATACTCTTTAAAAGGAATGTTTTTGTCTGAGAAACCTAGAGGCCATTCCAAGTGAGCAGTGGTTGCTTCAACCACCTTTTTCCCCACAGGCTTCCAATGATAATTGTTCAGTGGCTACTTGGTCTAACACTCACACCTTTGTGCTCCATTACAAACTGTACATTCATTCCAGGTGTAGAACTTCTTTTGGTTCCACCATATTGCAGATGTTTTTCTCCTAGGACCTCTCTGAGATTTTACTGGCTGGGGACTCTGTCTCACTGGTTGAGACAGGAAGGAAAAGACAACATAAGATACAAAAGTTATGTACTTGCCATAATGATAAATTTGTGTTTCTTCTGTCCAACACAACCATCTGTCCTTCCAAGCCTCCTTCATATTGTCATCTTTAGTGAGTGTGCCTGATCAGCCTTGTGGTCTGGCCTCAAAACCTGCATACGAGGGTCCATTTGTGCTGTCCTCTCTTCCCTGCCTTCATATTCATCATCCTAATTATGATTTGTTATATTCAAGGGAGTTGTCATGGGGCAAAATTGATCTAAGTAGAGGCTGTTAGAGCATAGTATTATGGATAGAGGAGGTGGAGCTCTTGGATTGAAGATTCTGAAAAGGCAGTTGTCCGATCTGATTACCCACAGGCTGAGATGGATAAATAAAGTCAACATGGATCTATCATTATGGCAAGTATATGACTCATTTTTTGCAGTGTATATTAAGAGATCCAAGATTGCACATTACCCAAAGGAAGGGGTATATTCCCCAACTCTGAAAATTCTCTCTCACATACCTATTGACCATCTGTTTTGTCAGTCAGTGTGTGTCGACAAAACAGATGTTGACATTACAGGGTTTTGCTTATTTTAAGTGTGTGTGTGTGAGACAGACAGACAGACAGACAGACACACACACACACACACGCACACACATTCATAGGTTCATAGGGTAGGTACTAGGCTATTGGTCCTAGGGCCTATATAGGCCTAGCCAAAAAGGTACCCTGGCTTTCGCCACCCAAGAAAATTATTTTCCTGTGCCCCTGTCGAGCAGAGCCACAGAGGTGATCCCCCAGGGGGATATTCCTATTTCACATCCAATCATCGAGATTTTTCTTGAGTGGTAATGAGGAGCTTTGTTTGATATAGATAGGTAGTTTGTTCCAGAGTATGGGAAGTCTCTGGGACAGTAATCTATCCCTCCAACATGTTCTGTTTATTGTGGTGACAAGGTTTAGGTCCCTAGAGCTTGTAGTTCGGAGGGATTGGGATTTCTTTAAGTGGAGCATGTCCAGCAGCTCTGGGTTTGACATAGCTTTGTATGTTAGGCAGAGAGCGCCTATGATTAGGCGATATGCGACGGAGTAAAGCTGGTGTTTTTTGAGACGCTCTGCGTAGGGCATCTGTTTGAGGCCAGTAATCCTCTTTGTGAGGTATTTCTGCGGTCTTTCCAGTTGTTGTAGATGTCTTGTGAGGTACATACCAAAAGGGGTGTTGTACTCTATAATGGGTCTAATGAGTGATGAGTAGAGGGGAACAATGACCTCTTTTTTCCTGGATGAGAAACCTTTTGTGATGAGGTGTGCAACGTAGAAGGATTTCCTGACTACTGTGGCGATGTGATTATCAAAGGAGAGACTACTGTCCACCTGTGTCCCAAGGTCTCATCACACTTTCGTGTGTTAATTAGACTACCACCTATGTGGTAGCTCATGTGTACATAGTTTTTACCAAAGGGGATGACAGTGCACTTTTTGACATTGAGCTTGAGGCCATGGCTTTGACACCAGGCATCTGTCTCCATGAGGCCCTTTTATAGGATGTCCACATCGTTAGGAGCTTCTATTATGGCTCCTAGTTTGCAGTCATCTGCGAACTTCATTAGCCAAAGACCTTCTATGTTAGCCTGTACTTCAGAGAAGTAGATACCAAACATGAGAGGACCCAGGACTGAACCCTGTGGTACTCCACTTGTCACTGGTCTGAAGTCGGATTTGGAGTCTGCTACTTTCACAGTGTGGGTTCTGTCAGTGAGCCATTTGGCAACCCATCTTGTGACATAGGGATTTATACCTAGTTTAGTGAGTTTATCTATAATTCCAGAGTGGGGGATGGTGTCAAAAGCCTTGGTGATATCTAGATAGGCTGTGTGAACCACTTTACCCTCGTCTATGGCTTTGGTGACTGCTTCAAAGAAGTCTGTTAAGTTTAGGAGACATGATCTGCCTTTAACAAACCCGAACTGAGTGGGGTCCAGAGTTTGGAGATTACCAATGTCTTTGTGTATAAGATCCATGATGATACGTTCCATGGCCTTACAGACCAGGCTCGTTAGGCTAATGGGGTGGTATTTCCCAGGGTCCATGGTGGCTCCCCTTTTGTGGAGTGGGATAACTGTCGCTGTGCACCATTCAGTGTGCAGAAAGCCTGAGGTGAGGCTATAATTGAACATGCTGCTTAGCTGGGGTACCAGTTCATTCTGCAGTTTGTGTAGAATGCAGACTGTGATGTTGTTAGGTCCCATGGATGCTGTGTTCTTGGCTGGAGAGTGTGGTTTTTACCTGTGCAGCTGTGATTTCAGGAACTTTGCATTCTTCCTGTATAGAGATGGGCCCTTTAGGGAGTGAGAGGGGGGTAAAGTTAGCACTGAACCTATCTGCCAGGATGTTGGCAATATCAGTTGGTTCTGTATATTTAATAACATTGAGCTGTAACTCAGAGCAGGTCTTAGTGTTGCTATTGAGATTCATGAAATAGCTGTAGAATGCTTTGTGGTTGTCTTTAGAATCAGTGGCGATTTTGTTTTCGTAACTAGCTTTGGAGGATTTTATGAGAGATCTCAGCTTCTTACTGAGGCTGACCAGGGAGTTCCTCCAATCATGGGATTTTAGTCTTTTTTTGCAACAGTTTCTTTTCTTCTGTTATAGAGTTTGTTTATGGCATGGGACCACCAGATTGGCTTCCTTTTTTTGGAGGATAGCATCTTGGTTCTGTTAAGAATAGCACGATCTATGCACTCGTGTAAGTGCTTATAAAGTGCATTTGTGTAGGATTCAGCAATCGTACCTCTATTGGCCGTCTGCATGGGTGTCGTGAAGTTTGCCACTTCTGTCTTAAGCGTGAAGTTGGCTTTGGAGAAATTTTTTATGGTGGTTTCCCTAATGGGGGGTGGGGGCGGGATATGGATATCTAGGGTGATTAGCTTGTGGTCGGATATGACCGAAGAATTGACCTCTGGTGTGGAACACTGGTCACCCATGTTGGTAATGACCAGGTCTAGGATATTGCTGCCCCTGGTGGGGGAGTAGATAAGTTGATCCAAGGCGTAGGAATTTATGAATTCCATAAACCGTTGAGCAAAACTGTTGGTACATGAGTAGCTTTCCCAGTTAATGGTGGGGTAGTTGAAATCTTCCATTATTAGGGTGTTGGGTTATACCCTAATATTTTCCAGTGTATCAAGAAATGAAGAGTGGGAATCCTGGTGCATGGTGCGGGATCTGTAAAAAAGTTACAATTTGGATTGCGGTCTTGCCCAGAGTTAGTTGCACTTGGAAAATCTCAGATGCATTATGCTGAGCAACTAGGCTAGAGGTGTGGATATCGTTAATGAATATGGACACGCCTCCGCCTTTAGTGTTTTGGTCCAGGTTAGGCAGCCAATAGGTGTGGTATGAATTTTACCCTTGTAATGCAGGGGTGCTCTCTGGAGCCTTGAACCAAGTCTCTGTCACTGCACAGATGGCAATGTTCTCCATTTTAAGGAGTGCCTCGAGTGAATGCATTTTGAGGTTTAGACTTCTAGCATTGAGTAGCATTACCCTCAGATTTTGCTTGCTTGTACCTGTTAAGGTGGTGAATTTGTCATTTGAACCTTGCCTAAAAAAGGCACTATAGGGGTGGCAAGAGCCTTAGCCAGTATCCGGAATCCCTAGGGTGACGGGTGCAGGCCATCTCTGGCAAAGTATCGTGGTCTGTCGATCATGTCATCCCAGGCAGACAGATACTGGATCCCCTTAGAATGCCACCAGAAGCTTAGCCAATTGTTGGTCTATCATTTTGTCCTTGTACTGTGGTATCATTCTGGGTGATGGCAGGTTGCTACTCAGGGCTAGAGTCATACCTGCCTGGGCTACAAGATCTGAGAGCTCCTCCATGTCTCTTTTCATTAATCTAGGAAGGTATGTCTCAGGTCATTCACACCAACATGGACAATGACAGAGTCATATTTTTACTTGTTGTGGAGTGACCTGAATGCATGCATTATGTGGCAGATCCTGGCACCCTAAAGGCAGCTGACAGTAATTTTCTCCTTGTTTAGCCTGGTGAGTGCAACATCAGTGTTCCTGACAATAGAGTCTATGACTAGAGTGTTGGGTATGTTGTTATGCCTTATGGGCTGTGGCTGAGTGGCACACTGAGTTTGTGGTGTTTGTGTCATTTGGGTTGTGTTGGGGGGGGGTGGAGGTTGCTTGCATTTCTGCTTTGGAGGTCTCTGTTGCTTGAGCAGATTTTTATTGAGAACCTCCACGAATGTAGGTGTGTGTTTCATGTTTCTATGTATGTGTATTGGTGATGTCAGTTTTGAGGGACTATGTGATGAGTGTGGTGTGGTGCAAGTGTTTATCTTCTCCTCTTGACTGTCTAGTCCAGTCTTGGGTGAAGAGAACTTTGCTTCCAGTTTGGCTATATAAGTGCATCTCTCACAGGTTGTAGTGTTGGGTGATAGGAGGAGAGGGGGTTGTCTGTGTACATGAGGCAATTGCTGCATTGCCCCAAGATGCCCAGATTTATCAGGTAGACAAGAGAAAACACCAGGAGCTGACCCTTAGACATGCCTCTAGACAAGTGAGGAAAGTTAAGTGCTGTAGTAATTTGTAGCTTATTTAGTGCTTACAACGAGTTCTGAACTAGTGCTGAGCTCAAAGAAACAGATTTTGGTGCTAAAACTAAAAAACTGGCTAGTTCTAAGGGAAAATTTGAAGAGCATACTTTATGGTGCCAGGAATAGTTTAACCCTAGCTAAGTGGCGATGCATAAAGTGTATCTTTTTTTAATATAACAGTGGCAAATGAGCAAACCGATTTAAACCAATAAAAAGATAAAAACTGAGCCCCGTTCCAGCAGTCTTAAATAAGCAAGGCCAGCCTTAGGCATAGGCGAACTAGGCGACCGCCTAGGGCACCATACAGGCCGGCCTTGTAAAGGGCGCGTTATGTATTTATTTACTTATATTTTTTAATTAATATAAAGTTTGAGCTCTTCTTGGTGCTGGAACCAGAGGGTAGGGGAGGGGAGGGGAGGCGAGGCTAGCACCCTCCCACTTACAGCTGCAGGTTAGCCAGGAGGCTAAAAAAAAATGTTTAGTTTGCGGAGCAAGAATCTTCTCCTTTAAGGAGAAACTTGTGTGCATCATGATGCCAACGTCATCCAAATGCATTCTGCAGTTCCACATGGAATTTAAGCCAGCAGTTCAAAAAAAGAGTGAAGTCGGACTCCCCACGTGTGGCCGTTTGGGTTATAAAGAAGGTAAGTGTATGTGTGTGCGTATGTGTGTAATTTAAACTTTTTATTTCTGTATGAGAAAGAATGTGTGTGGGTATGTACGTATGTGTATGGAATTTAAATTTGTTGTTCTGTTTGTATGTGATATAAAGTGTGTGTATGTTACTGTGTGAGAGTAGGTGTGTGTGTGTGTATGTATGTATGGAATTTAAATTAGCCGTTCGTTCCTTTGCGAGTCTTTGTTGCTGTGCAAGAGAGTAGGTGCATGTGTGTGTGTGTGTGTGTGGCTTTATGAGAGAGTCGCTGTATGTGTGTGCTGCTGTGGCAGAACAGAGAAGGTAGGTGTGCATAATTTAAACTAGCAGTTTCTCTCATTTCTGTATGAGAGAGAAAAGTGCGTGTGTTTTGTATGAGAGCAGAATTGGAGTGTGTGGAATTTAAATTAGTCGTTAGTTACTGTATGAAAGAGAAGGTGTGTGTGTGTGTGTGTGTGTAATACCTGATACCTCTCAACTTCTTAGAGCTAGAAATCTGGACTAAGCCATAAAGTGGGATAATGGCCCTAAAATAGGAAAACTTTTAAAATATTGCTCTTACAAACTTAGAAAGCTGATAGGTTTTGCATTAGTGCTGCAACTTCAGTCTTGAAAGATTTACCAGTAATTTGCCAAAAAAACATAACTTTATGGAAAACAGACAAAAATGAGGTCCCTCTGAAGTATCCAGATTTAGCGTTATAGCTTGCCTGTTTCTCATAATTTGTGGATGTTAAGTTGTCAATCTCGCCTTCATTCTTGCTGGATGGGTTCGGAGCCGATCCTCGGCTCCGACTCGGCACTTGCTAAGCTCGAGAGTCACTTTTACCAGCTCGAGGCAGCCCCATATCCCATGATGCAAGGCGGTAAATACCCAGATCTCGTTTGCCGCTTCGCTGATGAGGTACTCCTTTTACCAGCTCTTGGTAAGTAATTTGTTATACAAATTTTAGTCACCCCATTCCTAATTTTTCTCTCATATATTAGTTTATTTGTCACTTTTAGATAGTTGTAGGGTCTCTAGCTCTAGTTTTACTGTTTCCCTAGTTGTTTTTATTTAGTCGGGCCTTCAATCCCCTCCCATCCCTTCCTGTCAGGGTGTGTGTGTGTGGTTTATTTTTTTCCCCATTTTAAGTTACATTTTCTGAATTTGGGACTGTGTGAGTAGTGTGTTGTGTGTGTACTCACTATGTCCAAAGAACAGAGGGTCTCAGGCTTCAAGAAGTGTGACTCGTGCTGTCAGAAGATGTCTCTGACAGACGGTCACACTTCTTGTATCTATTGCCTGGGACCTCTCCACCTGCAGGACTCCTGTGCTATTTGTCACTCTTTCAGCCAGAGAGTCCTGCAGGAAAGGAGAAATAAATAAATTTTAAGAGGACTACTTAAACCGGAGGGCTCCCCGGCCAAGTCTGCTTCGGGCAAGCCCTCTAAGACCTCCAAGGCCCAGGCTTCTGCTACTAAGCCTTCGGCCCTGGCTCCGACTCCCTTGGAGTCGAGATCGGCTCCGGCTGGAGCCGATCTTATTTTGACTAAATCTTTGGCACCGATGGCTATCGGTGCCGATACTTTAACTGCCACATTGGTGTCGGCACCGACCGGCTCTGACCACCATGTGTCTCAGGCTTCGGTATCGGCGCCGGCCAGCTCCGATACCATTATTTCCTTGCCTGTATCGGCTCCAGCCGGAGCCGATACATCTTTGACCAGGCTTGGAGCCGATAAGTTGTCAGCTCCGTCTGGAACCGAGGGTTCTTCGGCTCCGATGGTTCCGTCGAGGAAGCGGTCCAGGTCCCCCTCTTTGGAGCCGATACTGTCGGCTCCGACCTCTCCTCTTCTTTTGGAGCGGAGCCATTGCAGCCGATCATCTAGGTCTTCCAGGCTCTCAGACCACGATTTGGAGAGAGTGGTAAGCAGATTGTTAAAATCACAGGCACTAGCCCAAATGCTTCATAGTCCGTCTCAACAGACGACTACTAGTCCACACCCTCTTCAAGTTCCTCCTTCGACTCTCCTCCAGAGCTCGGAGCTGGAGTCTATGGGAATAGTCACTGCTACGGCTGCGGGGCAGATACTACCCCTTTCTGCTCCTTCAGCTTCTACTCTTATCTCCTCCTCGAGACCTTCCTTGGAGGGATCCGGTGGTCGGGCTTCCCTGGTCTGCTCCGAGGGGGTGAGTGGCATCGGACCCTTGTCCGACCCTGCTCTTCCCCTCGGGGCTGTGGCCTTGGCGAGCTCGGCTCTGACATCTGCTTCGGAGCCTTCCCTTTCGGTGGTCCCGGGAGCCCCTGTTTCTTCGGAGCGGGGTCTCTCTGTTCTCCCTGGGAGGGGAGCCTTCAAGGTGATGAGGAGTGTGCTGGCCCCTGGGCTCAGTCAGCAGTCTATCCCCTTAGCTCCTCCCTCTACGGTGCCTGTAGATGTCTCTTCCCACTCTCTTGCTCCCGGACCGAGAGATCCACCGCCTTAGGTTTCCCCACTGGGAAGAACCCCCTCTTCCGAGGATTCTCCTGATCTGTCAGGAGATCCTCCGCGTAAGAGGACCTGTAAGAGGAAGCACCTAGACTCCCCTGAGTCTACAACTTCAGATACCGACTTAGATGAGTCGGAGGGGTCCCCAAGATCTCCCTCTGAAGATGTCTCTCTTTCAGACATCCTAGAACTCCTAAAACTGAGGGGAAACTGGCCCTCCATTAATCCCTCCGAGGATGAGTCTGTATACCTAGAGGCGTTTGGATCTCGACCCTCCACCTCCTGGATGTCTCCGCCTTTTGACCCCCTCATGGAGGTGATAGCTCGGAAGGCGTGGGCAGCTCCTGATTCCGTGGAACCAGTTCCCAGGAGGCCTTCTAAATTTATTACAGCCCCTTCCAAGAAACAATTTCTTACAAAAGGTGTCCCTGTTGATGCCATGGTGGTGGCGGCCGCCACCAAGAAGGAACTTGCAGATCCTTCCATACCAGTCCATCCTCCTAACAAGGATTCTAGGACCATGGACAGGTATGGTAAGCGGATGTTTTCCTCAGTGACCTTTGCCATACGTTCACTGAATTATTTATGTCACTTCACCAGACTTCAAAGGGACATCCTTAAAGAATTAGGTGAAGTAGTACAGGATCCTACAGCTGCAGGGGCTCAGGACAAGATTGCTTCTCAGCTAGGAATCCTTAACTCCATAACTAACTCCTCCATGCGGCTGATTTCGTATGCAGCAGATGGAGCGAGTAGAGCTGCAGGGACAGGAGTGGCTCTTAGATGTCAGTCCTGGATGCGGCTCTGTAATTTTGCAGATCCCTTTAAGGCGTCCTTCACAAACTCTCCCTTCGATGGGTCAACATTGTTTGGTCCTCAGGTGAAGGATACGTTGACCAGGTGTGAGCAAGACGGCAAGACTCTTTCTGCCGTAGGAGTCCGTTTTTCCACCCCTTCTAGGCCTTACCCTAAAGGACAGAAGGGGGGAAAGATGTGGTTCCGTAAATCTCAGGGAATCACGCCGGACACACGTGGTCAGTTTACCCCTAGAGGCAGAGGGGGTAATAATAATAGACGCCGCCCTAGGGGCAGAGGGGGTCCGAAGAACCAGGGCAACAGAGAGCCTCTCTCTGACAAGCCCTTCCAGCATCCCTGAGGTGTTGCCCGACTGTCCATCCTTGGAGGCAGTCGGGGGAAGATTATCACTGTACCCAGAAGCCTGGCTTTCCCTTTCGCAAGACAAATGGGTGCAGTCGATCATATCCGAGGGTTACAAGATTCCTTTCGAGGAAAGTCCCTTCACTCACAAAAATTCCCTTCCAGATGTTCCACCCGGTCTAAGGGAATTCGCAAAATTAGAAGTATCAAAGCTTCTACAAAAAAGGGCCATTCAGCCAGTTCCAACAGACCATTCAGAGCCCGGAATCTACTCAAGGTTCTTTTGGTTCCCAAAAAGACGGGAGATTGGAGACCAATATTGGACCTCAGCAGACTCAACAAGTCTGTGAAAAAGACAAGATTTCGGATGGTCACACTTCAATCGATTTTGCCCTTCTTGGGCAAAGACAACTGGATGTGCTCAATAGACCTTCAGGATGCGTACTATCATATAAAAATCCACAGACGCTCCAGAAGGTTTCTCCGCTTTCGGCTGGGGTCCAGTCATTTTCAGTTCAGAGCCCTGCCCTTTGGTCTCACTACAGCCCCCAGAGTGTTCACCAAATGCATGGCAGTGGTCACGGCTCACCTTAGACGTCAAGGATTCCAGGTGTTTCCGTATCTCGACGACTGGCTCCTCTCAGCCACCACCAGGCATCAACTTCTCCAAGCCAGAGATTACACCCTAAATCTCTGCACTCAATTAGGAATTTTGATCAACTACGAAAAATCCTCCTTATTGCCCTGCCAGTCTATTATTTTTATAGGCGCAAATTCTGTTCGGATGTCAGCAAACCTCACAAGGCAGAGAATCCTAGATATCCAAAACCATGTGCGGATCATCCTTGCCAGCAAAAAGGTGCAAGCCAGACTGGTCCTAAAAGTATTGGGCCTCATGGCAGCTGCCATTACTCTTCTTCCTTTGGCCCGTTTTTACATGCGTCTCCTTCAATGGATGTTGTTCACCCAATGGTCCTTCCAACAGCTTCCCATGCGTCACCAGATTCTGGTGACACAAACTTGCAAAAACCACCTATCCTGATGGATTTCTTCTCCCCAGGTCCATCAGGGCAGACCCTTTGTTTCCCCGGCCCCGGTAGCCACAGTCACTACGGACGCCTCCCTGATCGGGTGGGGGCGTCATTATCAGGGCAGGATGGTTCATGGGACGTGGCAACCGTTCGAATACCACCTGCACATAAATGTCCTAGAGATGAGAGCAGTGCTTTTAACGTTGCAAGCCCTCAACGACTTTCTTCCCTTGGGAACAATTGCAGTTCACACGGACAACATGTCCGTAGTGTGGTACATCAACAAGCAGGGCGGAACCAAGTCCTACCCCTTGTGTCGAGAGGCTCTCAGACTTTGGCAATGGGCGATCTCCTCTCATCGGTTTCTGGTAGCAACGCATATCCCTGGGAAAACCAACATTTTAGCGGACAGATTGAGCAGAGCTATACTCATGCCTCACGAGTGGTCTCTCAAGCAATCTATAGCGGAGGAGATTTTTCAGAAGTGGGACCGCCCATGTTGCGATCTTTTTGCTACTCCCCAAAACAGCAAATGCCCAGCTGCCTTCTCTCTCTTCCCACTTCCAGGCCATCCCCCCAGAGATGCTCTTACCCAAGATTGGCCTCAGGGACTGCTTTATGCCTTTCCTCCCTTTCCATTGATACCACAGGTACTCCAGAAAGCTACTGTTTTGAGAGCCAAAATGATTCTCATTGCCCCGTATTGGCCTCGACAAATTTGGTTTCCGTTCCTTCATTGTCATCTTTTGGTGCAGCCGTGGCATCTGGACCCAGTGCCAGATCTTCTGATCCACCATTCGGGTCAGCTGCATCAGTCCATTCCTTCTCTCAACCTCACAGCTTGGTTGCTCCACTTCCTTCCTTAGCCAGGCTTCCTATGATCTCTAACCCTGTTAGGGATATCATAGTGGCTTCCCTTAAATCCTCTACTAGAAGGATTTACTCTAGCAAGTGGAAATGTTTCTCCCTTTGGGCGAAATCAAGGAACATAGATCCCTTTACTGCCCCTGTTCATGCAGTTTTGGATTTTCTAGCGGAAATCTTTCACTCGGGTTCTTCATCTTCCACGGTCAAAGTTCAGTTGGCTGCAATCTCGAACTTTCATGTCGGGTTTGCAGATCACAACATTATGTCCCACAAGCTTTGTAGAGCTTTTCTGAAAGGAGTTTTTCTCCTCAAACCTCCTGTCAGGAGTCCTCCTCCTCAATGGGACCTAAATCTAGTGCTGACATCCTTAATTCTTCCTCCTTTTGAGCCAGCTGCTTCATGCTCACTAAAGTTTCTTTCGTGGAAGACACTCTTCCTTGTAGTTATTACCTCGGCTAGGAGAGTGTCAGAACTTCATGCCCTCTCTATTCGTCCCCCATATTTGGTCTTCCACAAGGACAGAGTATCCTTGAGAACTAATCCATCCTTTTTGCCCAAGGTTGCTTCAAAAACAAATTTAAACCAATCCATTGATCTCCCTGTATTTTTTCCTAATTCCAACAGATCGGAACAAAAATTACATTATCTTGATGTTCACCGCCAACTCAGATATTATTTGGACAGAACAAAACAATTCAGGTAGTCTGATCAGCTCTTTCTTTCTTATGCTGAAAATAAGAAAGGCCTCCCTGTTTCCAAAGTGACCTTGTCTAGATGGCTATCTTCCACCATTTCTGACATTTATCAACTTAGGGGCAAACAGCTGTGCTCAAAACCAAAGGCACATTCCTCTAGAAGCCTAGCCACTTCTACAGCCTTTCAGGCTAGGCTACCCTTAGATACTATTTGTGCAGCAGCCACTTGGGCCACTCCTCATACCTTTGTTTCTCATTACAAATTGGATTTGGCCTCCAGGGATAGAGCCAGTTTTGGTTCCACAGTTCTCAAGAGTCTGTTACATTGAGCCACCCAGGATAGAGGTGCTAGGGACGCGGTCCCATCCAGCAAGAATGAAGGCGAGATTGACGACTTAAAATTTAGAAGTTATGTACCTACCATAATGTTCCATGTTAGTTGTCTTCTCTCGCCTTCTTTCTTGCGACCCTCCCTCCTGCCCCCTTGCCTGGACAGACCTTGATCTCCCTTGGCTCTGGAAGATTTTGTTTCTTTGGGCACCAGTTAGTTCTAGTTTTAGTTATCTGGTTTCCCCTTACAACCTTTTTAGGCTTATTGCTCTTCTTTCCTTAGTGGAAAGTTTTTATGCTAGGTAGTTTTCCCTCTAGGTATTTACCGCCTTGCATCATGGGATATCGGGCTACCTCGAGCTGGTAAAAGTGACTCTCGAGCTTAGCAAGTGCCGAGTCGGAGCAGAGGATCGGCTCCGAACCCATCCAGCAAGAAAGAAGGTGAGAGAAGACAACTAACATGGAACGTTATGGTAGGTACATAACTTCTAATTTTCTGGCAAATCAAGGAGGACTGAAGTCACTAAATAGCACTGCAAGCAAAACTATCCCTATTTTTTTTGCCATTGTATCCACATTATTTTAGACTCTGTCCAGATTTTTTGCACTAAGAGGTATGCATACCTCTCAAATGTCCAGATTTTTGCCTCATATTTTTGGCCTATTCCTCATAAAAGTTATGGTTTTCTGGCAAATCACTGCAGATTGAAATAACTAAATGCCAAACATTTGAGTTTCAGCCCTCATTTCCTTCAGAAAATGCATGCTAAGACAAATGCTTCTAAGTCTGTAAAAGCAATATTTTAATTTGTCCCTCTTTTTGTGGCCTTTGCCCCCCCCCCCTTCCCCAACAATATTTTAGGCTTTGTCCAGCTTTCTTGTACTAAGAGGTTGAGAGGTATGGAGGCATGGTATGTAATGCCTTAGTTGCCGATTATTTGGTGCATTTTAAGGGGGGATAGGGGTCTGCATTCCTGAGTGTCGTCTTTTCTATAAAATGCCTAGTTGTCGGTTTCTCAGTCATTCCCTATTGCAATATTACCAGCTTACCAGTTTTTTAATGTAAAGTAGGCAATTACTTTGTCAAGGGCAGCAGGAACTGAATTTGTAGATGAAGCACTGAAATGTAAAGTTGTTTGCCAGTAACAACCTCTTCATTATTTACAAATCTCTTTAATGTAGAATTATTCAGATGAATTTTACTTTTGCAGAGATTGTGCTTATGATTGACACTGGTGGATTGTAATGACAAAAGTCTGAGTGGCCTTTTATGGTTACAGTGTTCTGAAATGGGCAGTTTTGTCATTATTGGGTCATGCATTTTGTTTCATTGCTTGCTGGAAAAATGTTCAAAATTACAAATTTAAAACATACTATAATAACTGGTGCTGTATTGTACAAGGAATATAATTTATTACAATTAGGAAGGTGAATCAAAGAACATATACTGGTATTCATGGCCATAAAAAATGTGTTCAAGGAGGCTGTAGTTTGAAAATTGCCCAAAGGTAAACTTAATTCTCCACTTTCCAGATGCATTTTATTTGAATGTAAGTTTTAATGCTGTTTCAATGGCAGGGAAGTTTACTGCTCATGCTAAGCCTGCTTTCAGAGTCTGTACTGTTTAGCAAGTGGCTATTGGTGTTTGTGCATTTTATTTCAAAGGAAGAAAGTTTAGTGCTGCTCATGCTAAGTCTGTTTTCAATGTGCAACTGTTTTATCAAATGGCACACTGTTGTAGAATCTGAAAGCAGTGTTAGTAGCATAATTGCCTTTGGTGCAGAAGGCTGTGGATTCTACTTCCACACCATATAGATGAAGTGCTGATATCGCAGTACCCATATGATTGCAGATTATTTGGTGTATTATAAGGAGAAATAGGGGCTCTATACTCCTGAGCCTTTCCTCCTTTGTATGAGATGGCTTGTATGAGATAACTATGAACTGGTCGGTTTCAGTAATTTCTTTTGCAATATTACCAGTTTACCAAATTTTTAATGTAATATAGATGATTAATTCAAGGGCAACAGGCACTGAATTTGTAGATGAAACATTGAGGTGTAAAGTTGTTTGCCAGTAGCATCCTCTTCATTAGTTACAGATTTCTTTTACTGTGGAATTATTCCGATGATTTTACTTCTGCAGAGATTTTGTATCGAATAATATTGGTGAATTGCAATGACAGAAGTCTGGGTTGCCTTTTATGGTTGAAATTTTCTGAAATGGGTAATTTTGTCATTGGTTTATACTTTGTTTCATTGTTTATTAAAATGTTTAAAACTACAAATTTAAAACACATTCTAACAAGTGGTGCTGTATTATACAAGGAATATACCTTAATACAATCAGGAAGGTGAATAAAAGAACAAAATCATGTATGCATTGCCCTAAAATGTGTGCAATTGTCTAATTAGAAAACTGCCCAAAGGTAAACCTAATCCTCCACTGGCCAGATGCATTTTCTATGAATGTGGGATTTCATGCAGTCTCAATGGCAGAGAAGTTTACTGGTCATGCTAAGTCTTTTTTCATTGTGAGACTGTATCGTTTAGCAAATGGCTATCTGTGTTTGTGCTATTCTAGTTTAAGCTACTGTACACAGGGGGGGGGAGGTTCTATTCTACTT
Organism: Protopterus annectens; assembly: GCF_019279795.1. Classification (NCBI taxonomy): domain Eukaryota; kingdom Metazoa; phylum Chordata; order Ceratodontiformes; family Protopteridae; genus Protopterus; species Protopterus annectens. The sequence goes on from NC_056744.1 coordinate 866,714,639, forward strand.
TCACTGAGCTGTAAGGCTCACTCGCCTACCCAAAGTAAATTAAACTGTGTAGACTAACTTAAGCATCCCTTTGAAAGAAGGTACATGGGCTTCTATTTTCTGAGGGCATGACTTTTGCAGTGAAATGTGTGAAGGAACAATAGATAAAGCAGGTTTATTAAAATAAATTCCACCTTCACTTGAGTTTAACTATATTACAAGGTATCTTTTCTTCCTATGCATTTAAATAATTGAAGGAAATGACTGGAGTGGCTTCCTTGGGGAGTGACTTACATGTGGGTATGGTTTATAGGGGTGTTTCATGAGTATGGTATGGGTGGGGCTTAAGGGGGTGCCGGAGTACTACAAACAAGGCCTCCCTCGAGGATCGAGAGGAGTGTGAAGAATGGTGGCTACGTTCACTTTGTAATAATGGTTGACCGAGGCGCCGAGTGGATGGACTCTAAAGAAGGGGACCTCAGTCTCTTATGGCTCCGTGACAGCTCCGAAACATCTGATGGAGTTGCCTTGTCGGTGCCAGCCGGAACCGACATACTCGGTTGTTCCAGTACAGGAGTCACCTCCGAAGGTGGAGCCGACGGTTTGACAGATTTAGGGGATTTCACTGGCTGCGAACTCTTTGCCAGTGAATCCTGAGGCTTCAATAAACCCCGAAGGATTCATTTGTTTTTGCGCTCCTGCAGGACCCTTGGACTAAAGGCGTGGCAAATAGAACAAGAGTCCTGCAGGTGAACAGCAGCCAAACAATAAACGCAGCTAGTGTGCCCATCTGTCAGAGACATTTTCTGACAGCATGAGTTGCACTTTTTGAAGCCAGAAACTTTCATATCCTTGGACATAACTCTACCACTACACAAAATCCAAGTACCACAATACAGACAGACAAAAAATCTCTACACTACTAAACGAACACAACAGTTTTTTTTTTTTTTTTAATATATATATACAGTAAAAAGGAAGGGAAGGAGATCCTCTAAGTTAAACAGCTGTCCTAAGGGAGGGGTGGGAGAACTCTCTAATTTAAACAAGTTCTTAAGAAAAAAAGGGACTGCGGAAAGAAGCGACGTCCACAAACAACACCCACAGAGAAAAAAACTATAAGGGGAAGTATGCACTAGTTTTAAGAAGTTTAAACAAATATAATTATATAAATATACAAAAGTATACAAGCCTGAGCCAGAAACGACACACCTCGTAGCTGAAGTGGCAAATGAGATCTGGGTAACTTTTGCTAGGCATCATGGGATAAGGGTTAGCCTCGAGCCAGTAAACAGCTCTGGAGCTATTGAAGATGGCCGAGTCGGAGCCGATCCCAAACAGCAAGAAGGAAGGCTAGATGAAGACAACTAACATGGAACGTTATGGTAGGTACATAACTTCTTTTTATATAACCAAGCAGTACATGTTTATTTAAGATTTTCTGACACATTTCCAAGAAATGACTGAAAATATCCTTCCATCCCGCCAGTGCTATTCTTTAGCCCTACCCAGTATCCTATTATTTAGTGGGATACAGACACAAGTTTGATCAACAAGTAGCTACTTACACTCAGGAGACCTGAGCTGAGCAGTGTAAGCTCCTCAGTAATACTTTTCCAGAAAACAAATACATTTCTAAGCTATAGCAGTGCAGTAAGTAAAGAAACTATTCCTTCATGTCAAAAGTAGTGACAAACATATTGATACTGGATAGTGTTTACTGCACTAATATCAGCTGTTTGTATTGAGGATAGCTAAGCAGGAAATGCTGCTGAGTCATACTACTTCAGACTACAGCTACAATAGTAAAAGTAGTATTTACTGAAAAAACAGAAAAAAATTATTTCCATGCATTGCTGTAGTACTTTACACAACGTACCCTTATGATACAGGTTATGAGTTGTTAGATTACAAAATGGCTTAAGCACAAACCTGCTTAAAGAAGAAGGTGTTTAAAAAGGACAGAATTGTTGGCATTATTTGGGAGCAAGCCTCCTACAACATGTTCAAAACTAATTTTGTTAAGCAAAGGGAGTAGGGGAGTCTCTCAACCCTGATGCAGGCTAACCCTTTTTCACTTGTTTGTCATCTAAACATTTCTGTCAGCGTCATAGTTAATAACAACTCCTTCAGGATAGCTGAATAATGTATGCTGTTCACTTCAGATGGTCACATTTTCCCTAAGAAAATAGTTGCATGTCATCTCCACATATCCTTTTCCAGCTCTTCGTTACAGACCCCATGCAGTGCTTCAGATACATAAATGCAGACATGCAACATCTTTACTGTACTAAAGACCATTTGTACTACTTTACAGCTGATTACTTACCAAAGAAGATGCTGTGTTTTTTTTGGGGGGGGGTTGTCATTTTCTAAAGGACTTTGAACACAAGTGACCTTAATTTCATTTATTTTCTGATTACCTGCTTAGTCTGTTTCAGGATCTTGGGGAAGATGGAGCCAGTTCCAGCACTCAATGGGTACAGGAATTTGAAATCAATCCCATCGCAGACCATAACTTGTTAATATAGTTATTTTTAAGTTAATATTTTCAGCCCTAATTTACAGTCTGGAATCCACAGATTCCCACTTCATTTACTGTACTAAATATGATTTTGATGGAAACTGCTGTTTCATACACTGGCTGTAAATCCACCTTTGGAATAAAATTGTGCCTTAATATTCCAGACTTCATGACATAGATTTTTCAGATGAGTTCCAAAATATTTCTGCCTGCTGTATATTCCTGTCTGCTCAATTTCTGTCTGCTATATTATTTTTGAGGATTCATTTAAATTGCTGAAAATTTCCTTATAACTTTATTGAAATAGAGTGGTTTTATACCAGACTTACAAAATGGCATTTTTGGACGTTATCTTATGAATTTCTGGACTGTACTTGCATATTTCTCTCCCAAAAATGCTTTCAGATAGGAGACGTTTCACACAGTGGCTACAGAATTGTCTATCATGACCCACAACATTGAGAAATGTACACCTATATTGCAAGAACATCTGTGTGAAAAAAAAAGCAAAGTAAGAAAGAGAGCTGTGTTGGCGTAGAGTGATAAAGCCCTAACTATCTCTCAAATGACCCAGGATCATTTAGCAGTTTGGCCAGTGAAAAGATCTGGCTGGAGTGAGAAAGACAGATGTGATGAAGTGAAGCCTGCTTGCTTGTTTTACAGAGTAGGTATCAGGAACATGCATAGACAGAGCAAAAGTCTTAATCCTTGATGAACTAAAGACCATGCACAGTTGATGGCAGTAGACATTGTGGTGAGGGCTAATATGATATGTCACCATGGAGGCAGGGCATGTGATATTGCATAACATCTTTTGCTTGCCCCGTTGGAATTTAGGGCTCCTGCTTCCCCTTCTCTTCCTTTTCAACTCAACAGTCCAGCCATAGTATGATGATCACTGTTCATTTGCTTCATTCCACAATTACAGGGCATTCTGAACCATGAAGGCAAAGATGTCTTCTTTCTCTGGAGAGACTGGGTTCATCCACTTAAGGGGTTACATCTAGGGCTTAACTCACCTTGCAGTGACTTTTGGGAGAAAGGACCCATGAGACAAACAGAAGACTGAATTAAGGGATGTCTGACCTTGCAGAAGTCCATCTAGCACTAAGCATTCGTCCTATTGCTTAGAAAAGGAAAGAAGCATATATGCATGGAAGAAAACCCCTTTTGCACCCCATAACTTAAATTTAGTAACTCTACAGTCACACAACCATTGAGTAAGAGTGGAGAGACCGTTTCCTCTATTTACCTCTTGCATTCCTTTGCCAAACTCCTAATAATTATATAGCACCTGCAGTTCAAACACTGACTCTCTGAAAAAGACTTGCATTTCAAAAGAAATGCGGTGACTGTCAAGAAAAAAAAACTAACACCATTAAAGCATTTTTGAGGCAGTACATGGTAGGTTCCATCACCCACAGCCCTACTTATGAGTATGTGCTAACTGTGATTTGAGACTACTTCAAAGAATAGAGTATATTCTCAGATAAATTAGTCTCAGGCTTAGTATATATCCCTCATTCATGCACCTAACAGTTTCACTGATGTGAGGTTTGTAATTGCATTCTTTGGAATTTCAGCAAGAACCCAAAAACTACATATCATACAAAAATATCCACCAGCCCTAATACACAGTCACTTATTGTCTGTAGAAAAATACCTTCACCACGAACATCAAAGTGATGCTTTCTGTCAGTGCCCTTAGATATTTGTGATTCCCAGGTCATGAATTCAAAGATATTACTTGTGAGAAAACATTATGCTAACTAAAATCATCTTTTATGATGGAATTAGATATTATATTTCAGAGATCTTCTTTGGGGAGTGCCACTGTCACATTAAATTGTTACATCCATGTTTATCCACATTCTGTATCCCATTTACCAGGCTAGAATTTCTTCTGTGTAGTGAAATGACACATTCTGTGTGTGCTTCCAGGGCTTGTGTAGTGGATAACTTAAATATTGACACAGGGTGGCATAAGGAACTGAAAAGTATTGATTGTTGTTGCTCATTCTCAATAATTCTTCTAACTAATTCTGAATTCTATTCACGCCTTAGCTATGCTGGTTTTAATTTAGACTGTGCAATGGTACAGGTTCTTCATGTATTTTGGTTGTCCTCCTCTTCACTATCTCAATAGGTAATGCTTTCAAAAAATAAAAGGTCAGGTCATAAGCCTTAAGTCTGAACCTTCTAAAAAAGTGGACTTGTATGAAGAATTGTTTGAAAGATTACATAAGCAGCTGGAATCTGATGCACTTCTTAAATCCTTGGAACCTGGCAGAAAAGACGAGATATTTTCTTCTTCAACTTCTGGACTTTAATAACTTTTCAGCAGAGTTTCTTGAAACTGCCATAATGATTTAGGTAATTCTCCAAAACAAGGATATGCAGTCTGCCTTCGAAGTGCTTCTGAAATAACTATCTGTAGGAGTACCTTCTCTTGTTACCTGTGTCTCTACTTAAGTTGGTAGTTCAGTCACTGAAAAAGAACATCCTTTCATAGTTAGATTTTTAGATTTTGTGTTTTACTATACATTGTGCTGATCTTCCACCTTTTAGTTTGTCACCTTTTCAGAGAAATTTCCTTTAAAAAATAGAAATGTTATGTTGCCTCATCTCGCCTTCCTTCTTGCTGGTTGGGTTTGGAGCCAATCCTCAGCTCCGACTTGGCCGATATACAATAGCTTGAGAGCTTTTACTGGCTCGAGGCTACCCATTATCCCAACATGCCTAGCGGCAGCTATCCAGATCTCGTTTGCCGCTTGCAGTGTCATGATTGCTCCATACTGGCTCAGGCTAAGTACTTTATGTTTTTCTAGTTACTTGCTATTTTTTTTGTATTTTTACTGGTTACATTTACTTGTTAGAGTGTGAATTTTTCTTTGTTAGTTTAATGACCCCTTTCTCTGCTCTTTGTGGTGTTTTTTGGCTGTTGTTCTTTCTTCCAGGCCTGCTTTCCCCTTAGAGCCCATTTAAGTTAGAAAGTTCTTTCTTTTCTTCACCCTTCTCTGGGATTGCCATTTAATTTAGAGGCTCGCCCATCGGGGGAGTTGCCGTTTAAGATAGAGGCTCTCCCACTTCCTTCCTTTAAAAAAAAAAAAAAATTTAAGTTGGTTTCCTTTTGTGGTATCAGCCTGTTTACTTCTGCTGCTTATAGGCTCTAAGCGATAGTTTTTCTCTTTTCTCTGTGGGAACTTTTTCCTTGACTAGTGCTAGTTATGTCTAAAGAGTCTAAACCCTCTGGGTTTAAAAAATGCGACTCGTGTTGTCAGAAAATGTCCCTTACAGACGGGCACACAAGTTGCGTTTATTGTTTAGGGGCTGTTTACCTGCAGGACTCTTGCTCAATCTGTCATGCTTTCAGTTCCAGAGTCCTGCAAGAAAGAAAAAATTAGCTCATTTTACGTGGCCTCCTGAACAACCCTCAAGATGCCTCGTCTGAGGATCCTCAGCTAGCCAAAGTGTCGGAGAAGCACTCCAAGCCCTCGGTTCCAAGCTCGGAACACACAGAAATTACAGAGAAGCCTTCGGCTCTGTCAGCCCCCAGCAATGGCTCCGACAAAGCTAAGTCTCCGGCGGCTCCATCTGAGTCCTCAGACCCAGTCCGGATCCATAAGTGATCAAGGTCTCCCTCTTTGGAGTTGGTATGCTCCGTTCCACAATTTACTCTGCTGCAACCTGGAACAGGCAGTCACCGGTCCTCCTCACACTCCTTTCGGTCCTCCAGACTTTCGGATCACAATGTGGAGAGAGTCAACATGCTTCTCAAGTCACAGGCACTTGCTAAATTACTCTCGAGTCCAGCCATAAGGATTTGGCTCCTTCAGCCCTCCCAGCTTCTCTGTCGATTCGGCCTCCAACTCTCTTGGGCTCTGAGCCAGAGTCCATGGAGGTCATGGTGGTGGAACCATCGGTTCTGGTTTCTTCTTCCTTATCTGTTCTGACTACCGCTCTGATCTCCTCGATGTCTCAGTCCATCGAGGGGTCTGGGTGCCAAAGCTCTATCGTCGGCTCCACGGGGAAGTGGCATCGGATCCTTGTCCAACCCTGCTCTCCCTCTTGGAGCTTCAGTGCAGGTGAGCTCAGCTTCTACATCGGCCTCGGATCCTTTGCTCCTGGTTCGAAGGAGATCTCTGGGCTCTTCAGAACAGGAAGCTCCTTCGGCTCGGGACTGTGACGCCGTCTTGGTGATGAGCGTGCTGTCTCCTAAGACTGCTCCAACCTCGGCTCCATTGACTCCTTCTCCCTCGGTGCCTGTGCCGGCCTCCTTTGTCCCTCTTTCTGCCAAGTGTAGGGAACCTGTGCCCCAGGACGCCTCACTGCATGACCACACTTCTTCCGAAACCTTCCCCGAACATTCAGAGGAGAGGTCCCTAGGAAGAAGACATGTAAGAGGAAGCATCTAGACTCCCCTGAGTCTATCACTTTGAATACAGACTTGGATGAGTCAGAAGGGTCCCCACGGTCCCCCTCTGAGGATGTCTCTTTTTCAGACATCTTGAAAATCCTCAGACAGAGGGGTGACTGGAAGTCCCTAGCCCCATCTGAGGATGAGTCCATATACCTGGATGCATTAGGTTCCCGACCCTCCACCTCTTGGGTGTCTCCGCCTTTCGACTCACTTTTGTCTGTAGTGAGTCGAAAGCCATGGAGCGCTCCAGAGACCATGGAACCTGTTACGAGGAGACCTAACAATTTTATTACAGCCCTGAAAGATAAGTTTTTCCTCTCCAAAGAAGGCCCTGTTGATGCCGTGGTGGTGGCAGCAGCCACAAAGAAGGAACTTGTGGAAACTTCTTCATCTGTCCAGCTGCCGAACAGAGTCTCGTACGATGGACAGGTATGGGAAGCGTATTTTTTTCTTCAGTGACTTTTACTCTCAGATCGCTGAATTGTCACATTTCACCCGACTTCAGCAGGATCTCCTGAAGGTGCTAGGAGAAACCCTGCAACATCCTACAGCTGTGGGAGTTGCAAACAGGGCAGCTTCCTAGCTTGCGACCTTGACCTCCATGGTAAACTCCTCCATGAGGCTCATGTCTTACTCGGCAGATGGAGTGAGTAGGGCAGCAGGTACCAGAGTAGCTTTATGCAGACACTCTTGGATGTTCCTTTGTCAGTTTGCGGAACCCTTTAAGTCTTCATTTACCAACACCTCCTTTGATGGCTCGTCCTTGTTTGGTCTTCAGGTAAAAGAGACTCTCACCAGGATGGCAAGACTCTCTCTGCTGTAGGGGTCTGTTTTTCCACTCCATCTAGGCCCTATGCAGAGGGTCAGAAGAGTGGCAAAATGTGGTTCCAGAAATCCCAGGGATCTTCGCCTGACACACGTGATGATTTTTCCCCCAGGGGCAGAGGGAGAATCAACAATGGAAGATGCCGCCCTTGTGGCATAGAAGGTCCGCAACAGCAGGGCGACAGAGATGCTTTGTCTGCTAGGCCCTTCCAGCACTCCTGAAGGGAGGTCTGGCTGTCCACCTCTGGAGGCAGTTGGGGGCAGACTATCACTGTACCCAGCAGCCTGGCAATCTATCACAAGAGAAACATAGGTACTGTCAGTAATATCCAGGGTATACAAAATTCCCTTTTCTCAGTCCCCATCAAAAGACAAATGTTCTATCCCCGATGTTCCTCCCAGTCTTTGGGATCATGCAATCCTAGATGTTCAAAGATTGCTAGAAAAAAGAGCTATCCAGGAAGTCCCCGCAGACCAAATCGGATCCATAACTTACTCAATGTTCTTTTTAGCTCCAAAGAAGACAGGGGACTGGAGACCAATCTTGGGCCTCAGCAAGCTAAACCAATCAGTAAAAAAGAAAAAGCTCCGGATGGTGACACTGCAGTCCATTCTTCCCTTCTTGGATCAGGACAATTGGATGTGCTCCATAGATCTCCAGGATGTGTACTACCATATACAAATGGACAGGCAATCCAGGAGATTCCTACACTTTCGGTTGGGAGCCAGTCATCATCAGTTCAGGGCCCTGCCCTTTGGTCTCACCACAGCTCCCAGGATGTTCACCAAGTGTATGGCGGTGGTCACGGCTCATGTGAGGCATCTAGGATTCCAAGTGTTTCCATATCTAGACGACCGACTCCTCACTGCTACCACCGAGCATCAACTAATTAAGGCATGGGACTACACAATCCAAACTTGTTCCCAGTTAGGCATCGCAATAAACTATGAAAAGTCTGCCTTGTTGCCTTGTCAGCCTATTACCTTTATAGGGGCAGACTTAGATACAAGACGCGTGATAGCAAAACTGCCTCTAGACAGGGTGCCAACCATTCGTCAACAAGTTTCCTTTCTCATAAACAACACGAGAGTTCAGGCAAGACAAGTCTTACAAGTACTGAGCTCAATGGCTGCAGCTATCACACTAGTTCCTTTAGCATGGTTCCACATGCGGATTCTACAGTGACTTCTTTTTGCTCAGTGGTCTTTCCAGGAATTGCCAATGTCACACATGATCTTGATCACGGAATCTTGCAAAAAGGACCTACTATGGTGACTGGTGTCCCCCCAGGTAACTCTGGGCAGAACCTTTCTAGACTCACATCCGGTAGCCACAGTGACCACAGATGCTTCCCAGATAGGGTGGGGAGGGGTCATTATCTGGGATGGACTGTCCATGGAACATGGCAACCTCACGAGTACCATTTGCACATCAGTGTTCTAGAGATGAGAGCGGTGCTTCTGGCATTGCAGGCACATCAAGGCTCTCTGCCTACAGGGACTATTGCAATCCAGACAGACAATATGTCAGTGGTATGGTACATCAACAAGCAGGGTGGAACCAGATCTTACCCCTTGTGTCGGGAGGCACTTCGAGTTTGGCAATGGGCAATGCCTTCCTAATGTTTTCTGATTGCAATACACATTCCCTGACAATCCAACGTGATAGCAGACAGGCTCAGCAGGGCTATCCTCATGCCTCACGAGTGGTCACTGAAGCAAGAAATTGCAGACTTGATTTTCCCCAAATGGGGCCAGCTGTGCTGTGATCTTTTTCACACTCCCCTAAACAACAAATGCAGCAGCTACTTCGCCCTAGTTCCCCCTCCGAGACAGTCATCCAGAGATGCACTTGTTTACGATTAGCCTCCAGGACTACTGTATGCTTTTCCACCCTTCCCTCTCATTGCAAAGGTACTTCAGAAAGCAAAATCGTTGAGTTGCAAACTCATCCTCATTGCTCCTTACTGGCCTCTTCGGATATGGTTTCCATTTCTACGCCATCACCTTCAACTGGAGCCCTGGATACTGGACCCAGTTCTTGACTTCCTGATGCATCATTCGGGTGGGCTTCACCCATCCCTTCAAACTCTCAAGCTGACTGCTTGGTTACTCCACTTCCAGTCTTAGCCAGGCTTCCAAACATTTCTCCTGTTGTACAGCACATAATAGTGTCCTCCCACAAGCCCACTACTAGGAGGATTTACACTAGCAAATGGAAGAGGCTCTCTTACTGGGCCAAAAATAATAACTTTGATCCTTATATGGCTCCTGTTCACAAGATTCTTGTCTTTATGGCCCAGACTTTTGAAAAAGGGGCAGCTTGCAGCTACTATTAGGGTCCAACTGGCTGCCATCTCCAATTTTCATGTAGGAGACTTGGGTTCAAACATTATGTTCCTTAAGTTGTGCAGAGCATTCTTACATGGTACAACACTTTTACGGGCCCCGGTAAGAGAAACCCCCCCCCCCCCGGGACCTAAACTTGGTTTTAGCTTCAGTGGTTCTGCTCCCCTTTGAACCAGCAGCATCTTGCTCCTTGAAGTTTCTATCTTGGAAAACCCTCTTCTTGGTTGCTATAACCTCAGCTAGACAGGTTTCTGAATAACATGCTTTGTCTGTTCGCCCACCATATCTCATTTTTCACAAAGATAGACTCTCTCTAAGGACCAATCCTTCTTTCTTGCCAAAAGTTTGTTCTGAGTATAACATAAATCAGTTCATTGAGCTTCCTGTGTTCTTCCCCAATTATGGCAACAAGGCAGAGTATAGATTACATCAACTGGATGTTCATAGACTATTACGTTTTTATTTACACAGGACCAAAGACCTCAGAAAATCAGGCCAGTTGTTCATATCCTTTGCTGACAATAAGCAGGGTTATGCAGTTTTTAAAGTAACATTATCAAAATGGCTGTCAGACACACTCACTTATTCATATGGTTTGTGTAAAAAGACGCTTCCAGGAAGACCCAGAGGACATTCATCTAGGGGCCTTAGCCACTTCTGTTGACTTCCAAGCTAAATTGCCTTTAGATTCAGTCTGTGCAGCAGCAACATGGGCAAATCCTCATACCTTTATCTCTCATTACAGTGTGGATGTGGTCTCCCGGAATAGGGTATCCTTTGGTTCCACTGTCCTGAAGAGTTTGTTTCAGTGAGCCACCCGAGAACCAGGTGCTGGGGAATGCGGTCCCAACCAGCAATAATGAAGGCGAGATGGGACAACATAACATAAAGAAGTTATGTACCTACCATAATGTTCCATGTTTGTTGCCCTTCATCTCGCCTTCCTTCTTGCGTCCCCCCTCCTTCCCCCTTACTGAAGATTCAAGAGGAGTTTTTTATTGGTTACACTGGCTGAGTTTCCTGCTGAAATGCCAGGTTAGTTAACCATACTTTGCCCTTTTTTCTTTCCTTCCTACCTTGGTGTAAGAGCTTAGTAAGAAAAATAGTGTGGGCTGTTTCAAATGAGATGTGGGTAGCTGCCGCTAGGCATGTTGGTATAAGGGGTAGCCTCAAGCCAGTAAAAGCTCTTGAGCTATTGTATATCGGCCAAGTCAGAGCTGAGGATCAACTCCGAATCCAACTAACAAGAAGGAAGGTGAGATGAAGGACAACAAACATGTAATGTTATGGTAGGTACATAACATATCTACTTCTCAGAAGTACAGGCCAACATGGGAGGACTTTGGCTGACAAAGTTTGCAGATGACTGCAAGTTGGGCGCCATAGTGGAAAGTGCATCGGACATGGATATCCTTCAGAAGGGACTCACGGAAACAGATAGCTGGTGCCAGAGCCATGGCCTGAAGTTAAACGCCAAAAAATGTATAGTCATACCCTTCGGGAAAAACAAGGTAACCCCAAGCTACCATATAGGTGGCAATCCACTAAGCACAGAAGAGGTTATCAGGGACCTAGGGACCCAGGTTGACAGTGGCCTTTCTTTTGACACTCACGTTGCTAAAGTGGTTAGAAAGACCTTCTACATTGCCCACCTGATCATGAAGGGATTCACATCCAGATCTAGTGAGGTCATTGTTCCCCTGTACTCTTCACTTATCAGACCATTGATCGAGTACATTGCCCCATTCGGGATGTATCTCACCCGACATCTGCAGCAATTGGAGAGACCCCAAAAGTTCCTCACCAAAAGGATAAAGGGACTCCAAAATCTGTCATATGCTGCCAGATTGAAGAAACTCCAGCTCTATTCAGTCGCATACCGTCTGCTCAGAAGTGACATGTGCTTGACATACAAGGCCATGTCCAACCCGGAATTAATGGACATGCTCCACCTCAAAAAATCCAAATCCACCAAAACCACTAGAGCAAGTGACTTAAACCTTAGCACGGATATAAATAGGACGTGCTGGAGGGATAGATTTATCACTCAGAGACTCCCTATGCTGTGGAATAAAATCCCGGTCCATGTGAGGCAGAGCACCTCGCTGGCTCTGTTCAAGAGAAATCTTGACCTGTGGATGGGAGATCGTAGGTTTACCCCGGGAATCATCTCTGTGTAACTGCTGGACAGAGGCACAACAAACTAATGGGCACAGTATTTTTTCATATAAGGGGTGGCGTAAGCCACAAAAATTTAGGCTAGGCTTATAAATGCCTTAGGGCAGATAGCCTAGTATAAACCTATGAACCTATGAACTTCTTTTTTCTGTCTGAGGTCTGCCAACAAGGGCTGGTGTTGGTATATTTGAGAGACCAGCATAGGTCTATTTCTCTCTTGCTCGGCTACAGACCTTTTCAAGTACCACCTAAAGCCCAGAGTTTGAAGAATGAAAGTTCTAAGAGTTTTTCATCTTTTTCTTTTCTTTTTTTTTTTGTTTCTCTGTGGTGAAAAACTCGATTTTCATGTATTGAAATCTTCACCTCTTTTGATTCAGAATTTCCCTCACAGAAGTTAGCAAGTCTTTAGCGTAGCATACATCAGAATTTGCTGTCCTACCAACTCACACATACATTTAATGGAAATGAAAATGTGAACATTTTTTCTTTGTGTGTGTAATTGTTTTCAAAGTTCAGGTTATTGATGTACTTTTTATACTTGACTCTCAGCTTTTTACTATGGGAATGTACAACTTCTGTGTACTACAGACTGTCAAGGCAAAAACAAATCTAAGTTTATTACAAATCTAGAACATAAGACAAGGTAATAGCTGGTCCCAGTTGTTGCCATCAGTTTCTGTTACTTTCTTCAACATGAATTTTAAGATTCTTGTGATGCCCCACAAACTGGCCCAGTAATGAAGGAGCCTCAATCCTCACCACTGGCAACAATGGGGATGTATACACTGGGAGGATGACAGGTACACGCACAGTATTTCCAGATGCAGCTCTCTGCATCAAGTGCAATTTCCCCTTAAGAGCACAGAGATCACAGTCAGCCTGGGGCTGGTTTCTCTCACCTTCTCCAGATCCCCAGTAAAACTCCCCACTGGCACAGCTATAGAGTTGATATCTCAGCTGAGTGATCAAGCCAAGAGTTCTAGCACTCCCTCTGTTCAACCATTGTTTCGTGTCCCTGCCCAGGTAGTTGATAATCAACCACAGTGATAGGTTTAAATATATTTAATAATAAATAATAAAAGAACAGGAAAATACTCAGTAAATAATCACAGTTACATCAGACTTGAAAATTACAGGAAATATTTAAAACAACATTGCAGGACAGTCTCAAATAAATAAAAAAAAGCATGTAAGTTATACTTCACCATATTCCTGTCTGAATCTAAGAGAAATGACTGTACTCTAGTTAACTTACTACCAAAGCAAGGCAAGTGTGGTGACTGAATCTTCTAGCTGATGTTGTTGGGTCCAAGTCAGAATACTGTCTCTCTCAGAGACTCCTCAAATGAATATCTCAAATATTGCTGCTGGGTTAGCTTGCAGGATGACATCACTTCTTGTCATCAGACTTAAGTTCCCAGGCTAAACCACCATTGCTAGACACTATCAGCCTTTAGCATCTACTTGTAAAAAATACATATACCTCAGATCTTTGCAGCTGCTAGAAGACATGAAACAGTAAAACACTTACAACACAAAGCAGAAAGCTCCCTAGTTTTAGACATCCTGTCTCCTTGCTGCATTGAAACCATCTTTTATGGCTCAGTTATAAAATAATTTAAGTTCAGCTATTTTTCTGAAGTTTTGCAAGTTAACCTTCAATGTTCCAGTTTCCACTATTAAAATATATACATTTACACAGTTACAATAGTGTATATACATTTCTGTTCTTTTCCAGTAGGATACACTGTGGATACATCTTTAAGTTCAGTACTTTACAAATGCTTTCAACAAACATTTCTGTTTCAGCAGTTTGATATACAGACAACATACAGTTCTAATACATTTGTAACACAAGTGTAGAATAGTGTGTGTGTGTGTGTGTTGTATCTTTAAGAAGCATTTCAATGATGGCACGTGCATATAAATAGCAAAAAGATCACTATTCCCACTCAACTAAACTTTAGAACCACCCAGAACAAAAAGAACCTGAACCTAGGTAACTTTCAAGCAGAGCTAAAAGCCTACAATTGGTCACCCCTAAAATATCTACCTCTCAATGAAGCAGTCTCTTTTTTTAACAATACATTCCTAAAAATCCTTAAGCACCATGCCCCCTCTCATACTATTAAAATTAGGAACAAACCTGCTCCCTGGCTTTCAAATGAGACAAGGCAAAAAATTAGACAGAGAAATAAAATCTGGAATATATGGAGAAGTACGAAGGACCCTATTGATCATTTAAACTTTAGACAGCTCAGGAATGCCACTAAAAATCAATATTCCTCAATAAAAAAGCTATTACCTTAAATTCCAGCAAACCCAATATCTAAGCCCACAAAAATTCTGGTCAGGATTAAATAAATTACTCCATCCTGGACAAGCCAAAACACCTACCCCCTCTAACTTGACTCATAATTCTCCCAACCAAATTGCTGATAGTTTTAACAATTTTTTTCAGAAACTGTACAATCTTTAGCAAATACCTTACCACCTGTTACCACCACTGACTCATCCTTGCCAACCACCCTACCCCAATTATTACAATTGCAGCCTGTCCCAACATATCTCATACACTAGAAAAACAAATAAATGAGCCACTCCACCACGTCTATACTGCTTGCTTTTTATGAGCTCATCCTTTACCAGAGCGTTGGTATTGTTTTTTTCCATTTTATCTCTCATACACTCCCTACTTCTTAAGCTTAACCTCCTCCCAGCTGAATACCTTCAAATGGCAGCTGGAGTGTTTGCCTACCCTGTTTCCACCTTAATTAACAGAACCATTACAGAAAGTTCTATCCCATCCCTCTGGAAAGCCTCATATATTATCCCACTGCATAAGGGTGGGAACTAAAATGAGCTCTCAAACTTCCGCCCCATAGCCCTACTTTCCCCTTTAGCAAAATTATAGAGAGATGTATTCACCATCAGCTATTTGATCATCTCCTCCAAAACCACCTGCTAGTTGACTGCCAGCATGGTTTTAAGCCTTTCCATAGTACTACAACTGATCTACTATCCTTTTCTGACTGCATTAATAAAAATCATAACAACAGCTTGCTGTCCTCAGCCCTCTTTATTGACCTCTCAAAAGCATTTGATATGGTTAATCATCAGTTACTGTTAAACTCACTCAAATCACTTTCACTAGATACCCAGACAGTTAATTGGTTCAAGTCCTATCTAGGAAATAGACAACAAGCAGTCCTCTGGGAAAATAAACTATCTACTCTTCTCCCTATAACTTTTGGAGTCCCACAAGGCTCTATTCTGGGACCCCTCCTGTTCAGTATTTTGATAAATGATCTGAAAATCTCCCTTCCACAAACCACCTGCATACAATATGCTGACGACTCGACATTAATATGTTTCAGCCTCCTCGCCTGCTGGACTTCATTCGAGTACCCAAGCAGTATTTACCTTAGTTGAAAACTGGTTCCATCAATGCTGTCTCCTCCTTAACCCCCAAAAAACTAAATTGGTACTATTCTCTCCCACTCAGAAGTCTCCTATCAACTTCACAATTACGTCTAATAATGGTACTGTAATAACTCCGGACACAACCACCAAACTTTTAGGTGTAACAATTGATCATAATCTAAACTTTGACACACATATCAACCTAACTATTAAATCAGTTAATAAAAAACTTGGTTTCCTCTACAGACTTGAACCCTATTTCACACCTCTAGCTAGGACTGCTATTGCCCAAACTCACTTAATCTCCACCCTTCTCTATGCATCCCCAATCTATACCAACTTATCCAAAAATAATCTTCATAAGTTGGAAACAGCCTATAATAACATAGCTAGATTTGCCACTGGTGCCCCTTTTCAAAACCACCACTGCCAAAATCTTAAATTGCTAGGATGGCTGGAATTGCAAAGCCAGATTCTTTTCCAGCAACTTACTACTATACACAAGATCGTATACCATCCCACAGATACACCCATACTCTCTACCCTTATCTGCCCATATAAAAATCTAACAACCCTTCGATCAGCTAATAAGGTGCTAGTAGCTACCCTAAAGTCCAACAACAAATCTGGAGATAGCTTGTTCTCAAACTCTATTGGTAACTCTTGGAACACTTTTCCAACTGAACTAACAGCCCTTTCTTCTACCCCACTTTTCAAGAAGCAATTAAGAATCTTCCTTAAAGCCCAATGGCTTTGCCCATGCACAAATCCTGACTGACACTTTCTCCCCTAGCAGGACCATTCTTTACTATCTATCTTTAACATGTTATTTCAGGTGCTCTGATATTCTCTCTTAATTCCTACTGTTAGTAACTCACCTCCTAAGGTTTGGTAAACTTTATAAACAATGCTACCCTCAAAAAAAAAAGTTTTATTAATCCTTTTACTCAAACTTTTTAACTTATTTAGTCGGGTATGTTACTGTAACAGTACTATATAAATGTTCCTGTATTTGAAATGTTTTACTTGTCTGACATTATCTGTATTGTATATAGTCAAGATTTCTGTCTTGTAAATTGTCTTAATGTGGAGCTTTTTTCCCCAGGCCTCCGCTGAAAATGGACATACATCCAGTCAGACTATCCCGGTCAACAAATGTAAAATAAATAAATAAAAACACGTGCTAGCTTCAGTGCCATTTTGAGAGTGCAGCCAGAGAGTGAGCATGTATGGGTGTAATAGCTAGTTTGTTTATAAGTTTATCTAAGTTCGTTATTAAGCTTCAATCCTGCTGCTTGAACAGAACCTACAAAGACTCGTCTATTTTATCCTGACTAGACAAGCGACATGGTGTCAGAATCGGGATTCTAGAGACTGCTTTTCAGAGTTACGAGGTGCAGAGTTAACAGTGAAGGTAAACTAAGAGAAATGATCACAAAAAATGGCCAGAAAAGAACCAAAGGTAATGAAAATTTGCACAAATGATTTGTTATAAAAAAGATAAAATGAAGCATTACAAGGGCACAAACCACATTATTAAACAAGCGAGAGGCGCAAAAGGTTTATTACTAGATATTGATAAAACGATTATCAGAAAGCACATAAGAGGCTTGGAATTACCTTGGAATTGTAAAATGAGCATGTTTAAAGCAAAATGGGCATGCTGAGAGTAAATAGAACACAAGAAAAGTACAATGAGCATGAGGAGATTAAATGAGCAAAACGCATCTAATAAGGGCAAAACAAAAGGGTACGTTAAGCATAAATAAAGTAGGCGACTGCATATTTTTTGGCAAAGTATTGTGTTTTGGCATAACTACTATTTCACATTGTATTCAGGGCATAACTAGAGTTATTCAAAGTATTTAAAAGTGGGTAAAGTGCTTGCAGTGTGTGCTTATTACTGTGCATTTATTCTGAACAGTTTATTTGTGTGCAAAGTGCAACTATTTCATGAAGTACAGTCAAAATACAGCCATTTTCTAAACGTTTCTTGTGATGGGTGTGTCTGTTTGCAAAGTGCCACCATTAAAGTGTGTATCTTGCACTGTAAAAGTTATTTAGGAAAGTACCTCCATGTTGGGGAAGTTTCAGTGTGCTGTGTACTGTTTATTCGCAAAGTGCAGTTACTTTGAAATATTTCTTACTCCAAGCTTCTTCTTCCCAGTTTTATCCGCACAGTGGAGTTATTTTGAAATGTTTTTTTGCACTGATAAGAGGAGATTTCTTGCAGTACAGTAATTTCAAGAGTATCACAGTCCCCGAGAGAATTATTTCGCAAAGTTCAGTTATTCAGAGGCTTGTTGTGCTACTGGGCAATGTTGAAAATATTGGCATAAATTTCTGGCATATGTATGTGTGTTTGTGCATACTTGCAAAAGCCTTCACTGGTATGTGTTAATATGGCAGATGAATTTCTAAAACCCTCACCAATTGTATTTGATCAGTATATTGCAGAGAAGTGGAGAATATTTGAGCAAGAGTACAATATTTTTATACAAGCGGCTTATTCTGACAAAAATGCACGTACCAGGGTATTAATTTTGCTAAACCTAGCCGGGTCAGAGGCCATTGAGAGAGCATTCATTTGTAAATGCACCAGCAGTATATGATGGAGAAGGTGGAAACCATCATATTGTTGTATAGTCTGAATCAAGGAAAGACCCCAAGTGTTTGAAGTGCAAATTCAGAGAAATGTGTAACCCCCAGACAGATATTACATTAAAGAGCCATTTGTTTTACACAAGAGATCAGAAATGAGGGGAAATTTGTGCAGCTTATATAACTGACCTGAGAAACAAAGCTAAAATGTGACAGTTTGGTGACTTAAAAGATGAGTTAATAAAGGACAGGCTTGTGTGTGGTATTAATAGTGCTGCTGTGAGAGAGATTTTGCTTCATAACAATGATTTAACATTGAGTAAAGCTATTGAGATTTGTCAAATCCATAAAGTTACAGGCTCCAGAGCAAAGGTATCAGCATGAAACACGTGGCA
The DNA here is from genome assembly GCF_019279795.1 of Protopterus annectens. Lineage (NCBI taxonomy): Eukaryota > Metazoa > Chordata > Ceratodontiformes > Protopteridae > Protopterus > Protopterus annectens. The sequence goes on from NC_056744.1 coordinate 866,733,333, forward strand.
GCTACAGCCCCTGCGGGTGCTCCTGGGAAACCACTTGGTTTTCCAGCAAGTTCTAAGAAAAGAGCATGCTCAGTGCAGTACAAGGATGAGTCAACAAAACCCAAATCCAACTTTAACTGTCACAATTGGGGTGCCAGTCATGAGTCTGAAAGACAGAAATGCTTAGCATTTGGTCACCAATGCCGCAAGTGTAAAAAATAGAACCATTTTCAAAAATTTTGCTAATCAAGTAAACCTCACACAGTTATAAAGAAGGCTCACTCGAAAAAGCAAATTCATCATATAAAGAGCTGCAGTTCTGCTTTCTATGTAGATGGTGGGTCAGTAATTAGTGAAAAGGTTAATGCAGTGAATTTGTTGTTTTGTACTGTCCAGATCAATGGTAAATCTGCCAAGCCCAAAGTAGACACTGATTCAAAGTGTAATGTTTTGTCAGCAGATACAATTGCTAAGGTGAGAGCTGGTGAAAAACTCAATGTGGCTAGTTATGCGAAACTTGTTGCTTATGGGGCTGAAGAAATTCAAACCAAAAGCTCAGTAATGCTTTCATGTTATTTCGATAAGAACTGTTACAGCTTGTTATTCTATGTAGTCCAAAGACCTGTGCAGTCATTACTGGGTCTTAGGGACAGTTTGAGAATGAATCTGCTTTTTTTTACCAAAGAAGTTCATCATGTAAGCACATATCCTAATTCCAATTTTTCTGAAGCCATTTTCTCAGAGTTTGCTGATGTTTTCAGTGACAAGTTGGGCAAACTTCCAGTTGTGTATTCCATGAAGTTAGGCCCAAAGGTCAGTCCAGTGATCAGACCAGCAAGAAAAGTTCCGAAAACTATGCAGGATAAAGTCAAAGATCAGTTGGATAGAATGGTGCAGCAAGGTGTAATTTGTCCAGTTACAGAACCATCTGAACGGGCATCATCCATGGTCGCAGCCCACAAGAAAGGCTCAGCCGAAATACTAATATGTATTGACCCAAGAGATTTGAACAAAGCATTAAAGAGACCACATCATACAATGCCTACAGTTGAGGAATTCACAGCCCTAATACAAAATGCCACTGTTTTTTCTGTCTTGGATGCAAAAAGGTCATTTTGGCAAGTGATGTTTGATCGCAAATCCTGATTACTGACTACTTTCAGTACCCTGTTTGGCACATATGGATTTCTCAGGATACCATTTGGAATAAATTCTGCAAGTGAAGTCTTTTAGCGTGCGATGGAGCAAATTTTTTTAGGTTATCCTTGTGCCACAATAGTAGACGATTTATTAGTTGGAAGCATTGGTGAAGCAGAGCATGACAGAAACCTTAAAGTTCTAGAGAGACCACGTGAAGTGAACTTAAAGCTCAATCCTCTAAAGTGCAAATTCAGACTACTGGAAGTTAGATATGTAGGTCATTTATTTACCAGCACTGGCTTGAGACCAGACCCGTCCAAGCAAGCAGCCATTCTTAAGATGCCAGCACCAGATAATGATCAAGCTCTACAGTGTTTTCTTGGCATGGTCAACTATTTAGGCAAGTTTATACCAGACTTCAGTGAATTAACAGCGCCTTGGAGAGAGGTGACACACAGCAATGTTACATGGTCTTGGTTGGAACAGCACCAGAAAGCATTTGAAGACCTTAAGCAGAAAATTGCCACCCTTCCTACATTAAGATACTGTGATGTCAATAAACCAGTCATACTTTCTTGTGATGCTTCAAAATTTGGTCTTGGCTCAGTTATTCCTCAAGAGGGCAGACCAATAGCCTATGCACCTAGAACTCTTACCCAGACTGAAATGCAGTATGCTGAAATTCAGAAAGAACTTTAGGCAGTAGTATTTGCATGTTCCTAGTTTCAGGATTATGTCTATGGTCGAGCTATTCAGATTGAAACTGATCACCAACCTCTAGTTGCTATTCTAAAGAAGCCTATGCATTCAGCTCCAGCGAGATTACAAAGAATGATGCTCAAATTGCAAAAGTACAACTTCAAAATGGTCTATACAAGAGGCAGACTTCTTTATCTGGCTGATACCTTATCCAGATCACTCAGAAATGCAATGGAACAGCTTCATGCAGAGAATTTTGACTTTGACATCATGGAAGTATGTAATTTTTCTACCATGAGACTTGATGAGCTGAGAGATCATACAAAGACTAATCCAATTTTGCAAAAGGTCAACCACTGCATTAATGCTGGATGGCCATCAAAGCCATCTAGTATACCACCTGAAGTGCAAACTTATTTTCCTTACAGAGATGAGATGTTGATGGAAGATGGTATTGTTTTCAAAGGTTCTAACATTGTTGTTCCTGCTTCCTTACAACATGAATATATCCAGATTTTGCATCGTGGTCACCCAGGTTCTGAATCTACCAAAAGAAGGGCAAGAGAACTAATATTTTGGCCTTCACTAGTTAAAGACATTAATAAAGTACCTTCTTGTTCAGTATGCAGTAGTACTAAACCGCATTTGCAAAAAGAACCACTTCAGCTAAGTCAAGTTCTTGAACTACCTTGGTCAACAGTAGCCACTGATATATTCGAGTGGAACAATCAGCATTACTTAGTGTTGGTAGACTCTTATTCGAACTAGTTTGAGATTGATTTACTGCCTAATCTAACATCCATCCACTGCTGTTACCGCCAAGTTGAAACATCATTTATCAGTCCATGGTAGTCCACACACTTATTTCTGATAGTGGTACTCAATTTACTAGTCAGTTGTTTCAGAAATTTGCAAGAGAATGGGACTTTGTGCATGTTTAAAACACAATCCACAGAATCAACTCCACTCGGACAAACTAGTTTATTAAAACAACGTTTAGCGCTATCGTCAGACCAATCAGCTGACTTCCTCAGAACCTGATTGGTCTGACGAAAGCGCTAAACGTCGTTTTAATAAACTAGTTTGTCCGAGTGGAGTCGATTCTGTGGATTCTGTTTTAAACAAGTGCATTTTGCCAGGTTCCTGTTTTTTTGTGTTACTTTTGTACATGTTACTAGTAGTCCAGAATATCCACAGTCAAATGGCCTAGCTGAATATAGAGTACAGAGTGAAAAGCAATTACTTGAGAGGTCAAAGTGTGACAATACCGATGTCTTTATGAATTTACTCAATCTCAGAAATATACGCTGTGACAATATACTTGGCTTGCCTGCTCAGAGACTTCTGTCTATGCAAGCCAGAACAACATTGCCTATTAGTTCCAGTTTGTTGAGGCCTAAAGGGAAGAACAATAGAGCAATTATTTATAATAATTAATAATAATAATAATAATAATAATAATAATTATTCAGAAAGTGTTCTTTCTAGTCCAGCTATGATAAATCGAGCAGATTTGTTCATCTGTTGAAAGAAGGGGAGACACTGAGGATGCAAATGGTGAAAGGTTTTGACCGGATTGGTCAAGTAACAGGTGTATGTACCAAGGCGCGATCGTACTTAGTAGAATCTGAGGGTGTGGAGTACAAGAGAAATCACAGACATCTTCCTGTGCCAGAATCAGTATCACAGCATTGTTTCTGTGATACAGACTCTAGATCTCAGAGCAATCCAGACATTGTTTCTATTGCAGACTGTCTTATCTTCTACTTCCATTCCTGATGATGTTCCTAAGACTGAGTAGTCAACAGAGACAGTCCCAGCTGCTAGACCTAATTCTAATTTTTATGTCACACGATTTGGTCGTATTTCCAGACCTAGTGTGTAAAACACAGCAACATGGATATAACTGTATATATGTATCTAGTTCTGTATAATTACACAACAAAAAATTATTTGTATTGATTGCATGTCAACTGATGTCATCAATATGGCATGACTTATTTCTCAGAGGAGGAGGATGTAGAATAGAGTGGGTGTGCTATATATTTAAGAAGCATTTCAAGGATGGCACCTACATATAAATAGCAAGCACATGCTAGCTTCAGTGCCATTTTGAGAGTTTAGCCATAGAGTGAGCATGTATGAGTGTAATAACTAGTTTGTTTATAAGTTTATCTTCTAAGTTAAAGTTATTAAGCCTCAGTCCTGATGTGTTTGTACAAAATAAAGCTGCTTGAACAGAACCCACAAAAATGTGTCTATTTTAACCTGACTAGACGAGCAACAACAAGCATATGAATCATGTTGATATTCATGAATAACATATGATTATTTACAAAATTCCAGCTAGCTGTGCTGGCAGTACCTCCTTTTGTCACACTTCCCACCCCTCGAGGACTCAAGCTAGTTTTTCAAGTGACCCTTGAGAAATGCTGCTTGAGAGGGTTGAGCCTATCTTGGAATATCTTACCCCATTCCCTGTCTTGATAGCCCATCTGCTTTGGCATATCTAACCCCACTGTCATGTCATATATGCCTGCAACCCTAGGCTCCACCATAGTAATATGGAATTTGGCTGGATGACTCCCTGTAGCCATCGATTCCCCTTGGATTCCTCTTGCTTTCTACTGCCAATACTTAGCACAAGGGCCTCCCTGTCATGGTAAGGTTTCATCATGTTAATATGGTAAAGTTTGTACCCCTGCCTAGCAGTTCTACCATGTAGTTAACATCCCTCACCTTCCTTACCACTTTGAAGAGTACATCCCAAGCTACCTGCAGCTTGTTGTGTCTGACAGGAATGAGAACCATAACCTGCTGCCCTACAGCATACTCTCTAGTGTGAGCATTCCTGTTATACCAGACCTTTTTCTGTTGTTGGGCTTCTGCTAGGTTCTCCTGGGCCAAGCCCATAGGTTCCTTGAGTCTTGTCCTGAAATTTAGGACATATGCCACAACAGACTCATTGTGGGATTCACACTCACCCTCCCACTCACCTCAAATCATATCTTGAGGTCCCCTCACCAGATGCCCATACAGCAACTCAAAGGGTGAAAAACCTGTGGATTCCTGGGCACCTCTCTGTAAGCAAACAACAGATGGGGCAAATATTTGTCCCACTCCCTTTTGTACTGGTCTGCAAATGCCTGTAGCATGGTCTTTAGTGTAGAGTTTAACCTCTCTACCAGACCATTAGTCTGGGGGTGGTCTTTGGGTGCTTCACCCCACAATGCTTCCACAGACAAGCCAGCAGGTCTGACATGAAATTGGCACCTCTGTCTGTCACTATTTCTTTTGGGAAACCTCCCATGCTGAAAACCTCTAACAAAGCATTTGCCACCTTTTCTGCCTCAGTGGAGGACAATGCCACTGCCTCAGGTTATCTGGTAGAATAATAAACTGCCACTAGGATGTATTTCTTCCCTGTGGAACTTGGGGTACTCAGAGGCCCCACAATATCCATAGCTACTCTCTGAAATGGCTCCTCAGTCACAGGCAAAGACATTAAAAGAGCTTTCACCTTGTCTCCTGCCTTGCCTACCTTTTGGTACTGCTCACAGGTCCTGCAGTACCCTGTTACATCTCTGGAAATCCCAGGCCAATAAATGTTCTGCATAGTATGTCTCTTTGTATGCTTTATGCCTAGCAAAGGGAATGCCATGGGCTATGGCTAGAAGTGCCAGATGGTAGGCTCTGGGCACTACCAACTGCTGTATTTTCTCACCATCTAGCCCTCCATCAGGGGTCCACTCTCTATACAGTAACCCTTTGTCCCAGTATACAGATTCCCCTTTTCCTTGACAGTCAGGTGCCTCATTGGCTACCTCCCTCAGGGCTTGTTAAAGTAGGCTCTGAGAGTTAAGACTGTCTCATTTCTCTCATAGTAACCCTTCCCAGCTCCCCTTCCACAGGAATTCTGGTATCCTCTGACAGCAGTGCCTTACTGTCAGCATGGGTACTCATACTCACCTCTGCCCTTGCAGTCACTCTGTCCAAGGGAACATCAGTGCCCACAAGCAGCTGTGGCTCTCCTTCATTCTCACTGCTACAGGGAAGCTCCCTCCCAGAAGTAACCACCACACCAGTCTTGGCTTCAAGTCTGCAGTCTGTCTGGGTACCCCCCAGGCTTCCACATCCACATGCTTGTGTACAAGCCAGACTGTGTGTCACTGCATACACACAAGGTACTGAGTTATCAAAATCATTCCCTAGCAGGACATCTGCAAGGATATCCTAAACCACACTTACTTGCTGGCTTCCTTTTCCACCCTCCCAGTCAAGGTGAATCCTATCCAAAAGTATTTGGAATGAGGTCCCTCCTAAAGGTCTGACTGGAGTAGACTGCCCAAGCAAGCAGGGCTCCTCTTTAACCATTGCAGGCTTCACAATGGTTAGGTTAGAGGCTGTGTCTCTCTTAGCAGTGGCCTGTTTCCCATTCAGTAAGATAGGATCTAACCACTTGTGGTAGTTTGGTACCCTTGTTGTCTCCAGACAACTCACTGTTGGCATTCTGTCATTCCAACTTACTGGCTGTCCCACCTTTTGTTCCCCACCTTGTGTCCATGGACAGCTATATGCTACATGGCCCCACTGGTTGCATTTAAAAAATTTAACTCTTGGTCTTGGACATGTACATGGACTACTGGCTCCCCCTGCTACTGGCGGACTCGGTTGGGGTTCCCTTAGACTCATGTGCAGCACTGGGTATCCCTTTCCTGTGCAGTGATGCCATGCTTGCTAGGTATAGGTCTCCCATTTTCCCCCAACTCCTCTGCTGTATTAGATTCCCTATCTGCTAACTAGGTTCTCATGTCCTCAGGCAAAGTGCTAAGGGCTTGTTCCCTGACCAAAAGGTCTGCCAGCCCTTCAGAAGTGGTGACCTGATACCCACTCACCCATCTATGAAAGTAAGTGCTTAACTCAGCAATATATTCACACACACTTTCATCTGTCTTGCATCTATGCAGACAAAACTTTTTTCTATAAGCTTGAGGTGTTAACTTAAAACACTCTAACAGGCAATTTTTAACAGTATTGTAGTTTAAACAATCAGTATCAGACAATTTAGAAATAGCAGTTAATGCTTTACCATGGAGTAAGGGGGTCCGGACATATACCCAGAGCCATTGGTCAACTTTATACTGTTTGCATACCTTTTCAGACATATGAATAAAACTGTCAAAATTATCACCCTATGTAAATTGTGGAAGAAAGTTACTGACCTTTGTTGCTTTTGGGGTTCGGTTGATCCCTTCCCCATTACCTCCATGACTCTGGCGAAGAGTCAGCATCTCCTTCTCATGTTGCCTCTGCCTCTCATTCTCCTCAGCTCAGCTCATCTCATCTCAGTTTCTCATGTTCTTTGGCCTCCAGATATCTCAGTCTCTCTGCTGCTTCTATTTCCAAATGTTTGACCTCCAGTTCAAGGCTCTCTAACTCCAGATGGATTTTTAAGTCCTCTGTGGAAAGGTTGAACTGTCCATTTTCTGAAAGTTGTACCTCCCCAAGGCCAGTCTGATTGTCCTCCTGGTTGCTAGTCTGTGATACAGCTGTGACTAAGGCTGCAACCATTTCTGCTTTAGTCAGGTTGGCATGCCCCAGTCCTTTGGCTAAGCACATTTCAGCCAACTGGCTCCTTGTCAGCCATACTCCTCTGCTGACATCTTTGCCTGCTCTCCCTGACTGACTAAGCTAAAAAAAAAAAAATAAATAAACAATTGTGATATGAAACTCTTGAATTCTAATATGTGGATATCATACTACTGCCAAACAATTAATATGTGATGCACCACTACTGGCCCAGTAATCAAGGAGCCTCAATCCTCACCACTAGCAACAGTGGGGGGTGTACACACTGGGAGGATGACAGGTATACACACACTATTTCTAGATGCAGCTTTTTGCATCAAGTGCAATTTCCCTTAAGAGCACACAGAAACCACAGTCCGTTTGGGGCTGGTTTCTCTCTCCTTCTCCAGGTCCCCAGTAAGACTCCACACCGGCACAGCTATAGAGTTGAGATCTCAGCTGAGTGACCAAGCCAAATCCTCCAGCACCCTCTCTGTTCACCCAATGCTTCATGTCCCTGCCCAAGTAGCTGAAGCACACTCTTTGAGGTTTGATTTACACAAACACACACACACACACACACACGCACACACACACACACACACACACACACACACACCTTGGAAAGTCTGGCACAGGTTTACTAGCTATGCCTCCTTTTGCCCTGATAATAAGGTAGTTTTCACTGCCACCGGAACCCTTATCAGCTATTTAAAGGCCCTTAATAAAGGGTGCCCAATTTTACTGTGTAATGTTACCATCAATACAAATGGTAGTTTGACCAAGAGCAAGACTATTAGGAGTGGCCCACAGTGCCAACAAATAAATATACAAGTACTCTCAGAACTTAAATATGTCTCACAAATATCAGCCACAGTGATAAGTTTAAATATATTTAATAATAAATAATAAAAGAACAAGAAAATACCCAGTAAATAATCACAGTTACATCAGAGTTCAAAATCACAGGAAATATTTAAAATTACATTGCTGTTCAGTCTCAAATCTTCTTCTTCTTCTGGCTTTATCCCGGTTAGGGGTCGCCACAGCGGATCACCTGTCCGCACAATTGAATGGCAGTGGAGTTTTACGGTGTCGAGTTGCCAGCCCGGCGCCCAACCTTCCACAGAAGGCACACTCACACGCACACCTAGGGCCAATTTAGAGTGTCCAATCCACCTGCAGCATGTCTTTGGGATGTGGGAGGAAACCGGAGCACCCGGAGGAAACCCACGCGACCACAGGGAGGACATGCAGACTCCGCACAGAAGGCACCCCAGCCGAGGATCGAACCGGAGAACCTCTTGCTGTGAGGCGGCAATGCTAACCACTGCACCACCGTGGCCGCCCGCTGTTCAGTCTCAAATAAATAAAGAAAACATCTGAGCTATGCTTCACTGTATTCCTAACTGAATCTAAGAGAAATTACTGTACCCTAGTTAACTTACTTCCAGAACAAGGCAAGTGTGGTGAGTGGATCTTCTAGCTGATGTTGCTGGGTCCAAGTCAGATTACAGAATACTCCTTCTGTCTCAGAGGCTCCTCAAATTAATATCTCAAATATTACTACTGGGTTAGCTTGCAGGATGACATCACTTCTTGTTAGCTGACTTTAGTTCCCAAGCTAAACCCCCATTGCTAGAAACTGCCAGCCTTTAGCATCTACTTGTGAAAAAACATAGCACTCAGATCTTTTCAGCTGCTGGAAGACATAAATCAATAAAACACTTACAAGACTATGCAAAAGGCTCCCTAGTTTTAGACATCCTGTCTCACTGCTGCATTGAAACGATCTTTTATGGCACAGTTCAGCTATTTTTCTGAAGTTTTGCAAGTTAACTTTCTATGTTCCAGTTTCCACTGTTAAAATATATACATTTACACAGTTACAAAAGTGTATACACATTTCTTTTCCAGTAGAGTACACTGTGGATACATCTTTAAGCTCAGTACTTTACAAACCCTTTCAACATACACGTCTGTGCCAGCAGTTTGATATACAGTTCTAATACATATGTAACACAAGCATATGAATAATGTTGATATTCACAAATGACATATGATTATTTGCAAAATTCCAGCTAGCTGTGCTGGCAGTACCTACTTCACTATTAATCTGTCCATTTTTGTGGAGTACATTGAAGTCCTTCACTGTTTTACTTGAAAGGCCTGATGGAGATGCTTCATAATTTTGGACTTGACCGGGATGCCCTTCTATGTTAAAATTTTCTCTTGTACTCCCTCTCTTGAAAACAAAACCAGTTCCCTGGCTACAGCCTTTTAATTGGGCGTTTTAAAAGGAACAGCCTTGAGGAAGTATGCAGAATAGTCCAGGATAACCAAGATGTACTGGTAACCATTAATGGATTTGTCCAGGGGACCCATAATATCCATAGCAATCCATTCAAAGAGGACCTCTGTTATGGGCATTGGTACCAATGGTGTATGAAATCTGGGTTGGGACAGTCTTCTGATTCTCTAGACAATTACTTCAGAATTTCTCTGTCTGTTTAATAATTCCTGGACAGTAAAAGCAGGCTAGTATTTGAACTTTTTTTTTTTATCCATCCAAAGGTTGCTGGCTAAAGTATGTCTGTGATCCTCATTACTATGGCACTAAAAAGCAGGAGGACCAACACCTATAGGGTGACAACTTCTTTATTTTTCACTACTCAGTAAAGTAGGCAATTCTGCATCTCAGAATATAGGTCAGGACTGTTGATACTACAGCAGAAGATTTCTCACAGGCTAAGCTTAGGGTTGTTTCTTCTCACTGAACCTGTTTAGAATTCTTTATGCTAGTTGGAAGCTTCAGCAGATCATACCCTTTGTACAGTGGATCCTTGGAGGTGGATAGCCTGTCTTTCACTTCCACTACAATAAACACTGGGATCTCCATGCTCAGTTTTTCCCCAGAGAAGGGTAATAAAGTCCAGTGATTCTCATGTCACCCTTATTCCTGTCTACCAAGTTTGTCTGCCTGGATTTAGTTACCTTTTCTCTTGAATTAGCATCCCTTGCTCTTCCTTTCTTTACTCTCTGAAAACTTTCTACTGATTCTTTTACTGCTTTTTGCCATATTTGTGGCTTCCATGGGTTCATTATTTCCTTCCTGCTTGACTTTCCCCCTCCTCTCTTGCTTCCTGGTTTTATCCACTGTTACTGCAGGCTGTACCTTGCCTTGTTCTAGCCCTGCTTCAGTAGGATTGGTAATTTCTCTTTTTTATGTGTTGGTAAACCTCTTGGTAGTTTCCCCTTCCTCTGTTGCAGTCTGGTTTTATGCACTGTTATTCTGGGTGCTCTCTTGCCTTTGTCAGCCTTTTGTTCTGCTATTATGTTGTGATTCAAGTGGGGCACTACTGTAACTGGATGTAACTGTTCCCCAAATCATCTGTGCATCTCAACTTAGATGACTGGGTAGTTTCTACTCTTATTATGAATACAGATGGCTTCTGTGATTTTGGAGGTCTGGGCCTTCTTTTACAAAGGTATTAGACCCTAACCAGTGTGATCATGCTACCAGAATCTAGGAGTATTTGCAACTTGGTCATCAACCTTGAGCATATACTCGATTAGTTTGGCTGTAGCACAGTAGCAAAAGGTAGTTTCTATCGGCCTTGTGGTAGCACAGTTGCACTCCATGACCTCTTATTCTGTTTTTGTATCCCTGGTTGCATGGATGGGTGTATCCTGTCTAGCTTTGATACAGTATTTGGATAGGTGGCCTAGTTTCCCACATTTAAGCAAAGGAAGCAGAGTAGTCCTCACCTTGGGGCTAGATATTCTTTCATAACAAAAAACCCTGTCTACCAGGGTTACAAATTCATCAGTTTTGAAGTTCAGCTTGACACACCAAATGTTTTAGTAGTGGGTAGTGCTCTGTTAAATCAGTCTATGATTGAGATTTCTAAAATTGTTTCTATGTTTTTATGTCCTTCAGAATCTAACCAATAATCTGATTTTGGTTTTCATTCTATCACAACTTCTGGGTTCGGATCCGCTCCTCTGATCCAACTTGGCCGTTACTTTAACTCATGGCCACCAAAAAGATCTCGGGCTCCTTCCTTACCCATAATGCACCAACCAGTAACATCCCCAGAGCTTGTTTGCCACTTTCGCAAATAGACGTTATCTTTAGCTCTTGAGTGATTATTAAAAAAAAAAGATGTGTTGATATTATCCTTTTTAAATGTTATTGGTGGTTAATCCTCCCTTTCGTTACACTAATTGTAGTTCTTACCATTATTAGTATTGTTCTTTCTCTATTTTTCTTATTTTTACACTTTCTGTGTAATACTTGATTCCATCATTGATATCTATCTCTCTCTCTCTCCCTCTTCTTAAAAAAAAAAAAAGTCACTTTCTTTTATTTGATATTTTGTTGTAGTGTGCAAGGATGTCAGAAAAAGGCCCTTTGGGTTTTAAGAAGTGCCAAAAGTGGGGCACAAGTTGCCTTTATCTGATGCTCACACTGTGTGTGTATGGTTTGGGCCCAGGCCACCTTCAAGTTGATTGCTCCATTTGCAAGAACTTTAATCCATCTGCAATTGTGGACAGAAAGAATAAACTTATTTTGAAAGGGTAACTTCTTACTTCCTTCTCAGAAGCTATTGCTGGGGCGCAGTCCCCCAAACCGAAGTCAAAGGAGCCTTCCCCTAAGTCTCCTAAACCTTCTGAATCCTAGACTCCATCTTCCTCAGAGCCACCAAAAAAGAAGCACAAATCAGAACTGAAGGTCGCTGCAATCCAACTACCATTGGATCCGACAAAATCCTCCTCGGATCCAAGAACTTTGGATCTGAGACTCTTACCTAGAACCAGATACTCACCAAGTTTAGAGTACCTTCCCCCTTTTTGGAACAATGGCACTCTAAGTCCCCATCCCTAGCTTCCTCTTGCTGTTCCAGAAGTTTAACTGAAGCTGATGTGGACAGAATGATGAGGAGATTCCTCTCGGTGCAAACACAGATGGGTGTTCTCACGGCTGCTACCCCTTCTGGTCAGGAAGCCCGTCCTTCTACAACTCCATTGATTTCAGCGCCTTCTTTGATCCGACCAATCATTTCACAGCCCCTGGATCTGAAACTTCTGGAGTTCATCTGGTTCAGATCCAAGGATATTTTTATTTTTGGATCGGATGTTGTCTTTGATAACTTCATAGCCGAAACACCCCTGTTGGGTCTGAGGCATTTGAGTCCACTCCAAAGTTTTTGTAGCTGTTGCTGCTCCTCGGTGCCTCGGCCTTGGACAGCTTGGCTCTGACTTCTGCCTCTGGTAGATTGCATTTGGGGCACAGCTAACCAATAAGCCTGAAGCTTGGCTTCTCGGCTTCATTGTCTTCCTTCCCCCAGAGTGTTCTGCCTTTGAGGTAGTGAAGAGAGTGTTCTCTGCTCCGAAAGGATGGATGGATCCAGCCCCCTTGGATCTTCCCCCTGGATCCCAGATATTTTTGTGCTGTGAGCCACATCATTCTGTGCCACATGGACTGCCAGCTCAAAGTCTGCAAGTTACCCAGCAGGGTTTCACAGTCTCTTCCAATACTTCACCAGAGCATCCCATAGAGGAAGTCCCTAAGAAGAGAAAGTGCAAGAAGAGGCACTTGGACTTCCCTAAGGAGTCAGTCACCTAGAATACTCACTTTGAAGGAGAAGAGTCCCCAAGATCACCACCTGAAGACGTCTCATTCAGAGACATTCTTGAGATCCTTAAGTAGAGAGGTAGTTGGTCCTCCGACAAATGCTCCCCAGAGGAATCAGTATTCTGGAAGCCTTTGGAGCTGGCCCATTTGCCTCCTGGGTTACTCCACCTACCAATGAGCTTATTGACTTGATCTCTAGATGGGCATGGAAGGAGCCTGACTCAGATGAGCCAATCCCCAAAATACCAGATTGGATTCTGGTTCCACCTGTAGGTAAGGAATTCTGGGGGTGCCCATAGATGCTATGGTCATGGTGGTGGCCACAAAGAAGGAACTTGCTGAGCAAAGTTCCTCTGTCTGTCCCCCTAACAGGGAGTCTAGGGCATTGGACAGATTTGGGAAGTGTGTGTGTGCCTCAGCGACCTTTGACCTTAGGTCACTGAACTACCTGGCACACTTTACTAGACTACAAAGGGACTTGATAAAGGAACTGTCAGAATCCCTTTCTAGGACCACTACTACTGAGACTCAGACTTCTGTGGCCTCTCACTTGGCTACCCTATAGTCTATTCCTAATTTGCCCATGAGGCTTATATTGCATGCAGCTGAAGGTGCCTCAAGGGTGGCGGTTTCAGGCATTTCAGTTAGAAGACATGCCTGATTGCCCTTGTGTGATTTTGTGGAGCCCTTCAAGACCTCATTCATCAATGCTTCCTTTGATGGCAGTTCGTTGTTTGACCCTAAAATTAAAGACTCACTCTCCAAGTGTGAAAAGGATGGAAAGACCCTCTGTGCAGTAGGTGTACATTTTTCAACTCCTTAAAAATACTTCTGTAGGTAACAACAAGGAGGTTGACAAATGTGGTTCAATAAGTCCCAGAGACCTTTCCAAGATCCCCTTGGAGATAGTTCCCCTCAGGGGCAGAGGGGGGAATTTAAATGTACAATGATGCCCACACAGCAGAGGAGGCCTGCAGAACCAGGGGTCCAGAGATTCCTTTTCCAATAGATCCTACCAGTGCTCTTGAAAGGAGGTCCAGTTGTCCACCTTTGGAGAGAGTTGGACTCATTTATCCTTGCATCAGAGACCCTGGCTGGATATAACAAAAGATACATGGGTGTAGTGGGTTAATTCCAGAGGTGATATAATTCCCTTTTCCCTACCAACTCCATCTGTATAGAAAATTCCCGGTGTTCCATCCAGTCAGAGAAAAGCGGCAGCACTAGAAATACAGAATCTGCTAGGAAAAAAAAAAAAAAAAGAGTCCTCCAAGAGGTCCCACCAAACCAGATAAAATCCAGAACTTAATCAAGATTCTTTTTAGTGCCAAGGAAAACAGGGAACTAGAGACCAGTTTTGGATCTCAACAATTTTAACAAAGCAGTTTGGCGCGCACAGTTTTGGATGGTCACGGTTCGGTCCATTCTATCCTTTTTAGGTAATGACAATTTGGTTGTGGTGTTATGCATCTTACTTTATGTATACAATTGTACTGTCTAATTATTGTATATTGTTTGTATTTCTGTGGAGCTTTTCTACCTGGGGCTCTGCTGAAAATGGGCTTCTGGCCCATTCGGACTTTCCCGGTAAACCAATGTAAATAAATAAATAAAAATGAGCAGGCAATTCAGAAGTTATTTATGCTTCCAGCTGGGAGTCCGTCACTACTAGTTCAGAGCACTGCCCTTTGGCTTCACCACAGCCCCCAGGGTGTTCATGCATGGCAGTGATAGCAGCTCACTTGAGACTGCAGGGATTCCAGGCATTTCTCTACTTAGATGACTGGCTCACTACCAACCCAACCAAGTGTCTACTATTAAGAGCAAGAGATCAGGGACTCAACACTTCTTCACATCTGGTGATAACCATAAATTACAACAAGTTTCTGTCACAAATATCTCAAACATTGGAATTCATAGGAGTGGCTTTCAACACAGTTTCATTGACAGCTTCTCTTCATCTCTCAGGAGTGCAAACTTTCAGATTCCATGTCAGAAAAATAATTCATAATGCCACAACTTCAGCCAGTTTGATTCTTCAACCTTTGGGGGTCAGTGTCACTGGCCATAATTTGAATTCCTCTAGCAAGATTTCTTACGAGAATTCTTCAGTGGATGCTAGCAATACAATGGTCAATTCCTTATCAATCCATGTCAACCCAAATAAAAATCACTCGGGTATGCAAGAGATCCCTTTGGTAGTGGATTAGATCAGATCAAGTTCTACATGGCCACTCTTTTATTTTCCCTCAGCCCAAGGCTGTAGTGACCACATATACTTTCCAGATTGGGTGGGGGGGCAGTACCTAGGGATGACAGTCCAAGGCACTTGGTCCCCTGAAGAGGCCAATATGCATATCAGTGTCCTGGAGATGAGAGCTGTGCTGTTAGCGTTGCTGCCCTTTCAAGACTCTCTCCCTTTCAGGACAATTGTGATACACACTGACAACATGTCAGTAGTCTGGTACATTAACAAAAAAGGGGAACTAGGTCTTACACCTTTTGTCGAAAAGCCCTCAGAGTGTGGCAATGGGTGAGCTCTTCCAACTACTTTCTGATAGCAACGTACATTCTGGAGAAGTCCAACGTGATAGCAGACAAATTGAGCAGGTCTATTCTACTACCTCATGAGTGGTCTGTCAGCATGAAAGTGACAGAAATGATTTGCCATCGATGGGGCCAGCCTTGGTGCGATCTTTTTGCTTCTCCCCTATACAACAAGTGCAGCAACAACTTTGCCCTGATCCCTCCACCGGGGTAATCACAGAGGGGTGCTTTACTCCTCAACTGCCCCCCCCCCAGTCTCCTCTATGCTTACCCACCAACTCCCCTAATTCCAAAATTTCTACAGAAAGCTGTTTGGTTGAAGAGCAAAGTCATCCTCATTACACCTTACTGGCCTCAGCAGATTTGGTTCCCTTTCATTTGGCCTCATCTCCTTTACCAACCTTGAATTCTTGATCCGATTCCAGACCTCCTATCTCACCCAACAGGCATGATTCATCAGGATATCTCAAACCTCAAGCTAGCAGCATGGTTTCTCCAATTCTGTTAGTAGCCAGACAACCGATGCTCTCTTCCCCTGTCCATAATATACTTTTATCTTCTCGTAAGAAAACTTTACAGAGGTAAATGGAAAAGGTTTGTTTTTGGGGCACATCAGAAATGCATTGACCCCTTCTGTGCTCCCATACAAAGTGGTGTTGAGTTTTTTGGCAAAGATTTTTAATGAGGGAGCTAGTTCCTCAACAATTAGAGTTCAGTTAGCAACAATTTCCAGCTTTCATATTGGGTTTGAGAATTCTTCCATGGCTTCATCTAAACTTTGTAAAGCTTTTTTGAGAGGCAATCTCCTACTGAAACCTCCCTATAAAGATCCTATTCCACCCAGGGGATTTAAATCTGGTACTGCAGGCCTTTATTCATTCTCCCTTTGAACCAGCAGCAAAATAAAATCTTAAATTCCTGACCTGGAAAACTATTTTTCTAGCGGTCATTACCTCTACTACGAGAATTTCAGAACTTCAGAAATGTAAGCATTGTCCACTAAACCTCCTGACTTGAATTTTTGTAAGAATATCGTATCATTATATACCAACCCTTCTTTCCTTCCTAAGGTGGTGTCAGAATCCAGTATTAACTAGTCCATTAATCAGCCAGTCTTCTTTCGTAAATTTACAAATAAAGGTGAATATATGTTGCATTTATTGGATGTCCACAGACAATTACGTTTTTACTTGCGTGGAACAAAAGAAATTAGGAAGACAGATTAATTATTTGTTTCCTTTGCAGATTCTAAATTGGACAAATCAGTTGCAAAAGTAACTTTAGCCAGATGGCTGACGGATTGCATATCATTTGTCTACAACAAGTTGGGTCAAACCTTACCAAAACCTTTAACATCCCATTCAACTACATACACAACAACTTGTTTTGTTTCTGTCTAGGGCTTCCATGGACAGCATATGTGCAGCTGCAACCTGTGTCAATCCTCACACCTTTATCACACATTACAAACTGGATCTGGTCTTGAGTGGAAGAGCAGCCTTTGATTCAGCTGTGCTCAGGAATATCCCTCCTTAGAAGCCACTGGATTTTAGGTAGCTGGGGACTCTGTTCCAACAGTTGAGAATAGGAAGAAAATTGACATCAGATAGAGTTATGTACTTACCATAATGTTCCTTCTGTGTTGTCCATTTTCTTTCTTCCTCAACTTCCCACCCACCAACCACCAATCTTTTTCACAGATGATTTCTGGAAGAACGAGAGAATATAAAGGACACCAGTGTTCCTCATATTGAGCTCCAGATATAGTTTCTTCTGTAGAATATAAATAATTACATAAATAAATAAATAAATATATATATATATATATATATATATATATATATATATACACACACACACACACATATATATATATATTTATATATGTGTGTGTGCCTTATGCGTTAAGGCAGGAGCTCAAGAGCTTTTTGGTGGCCACGAGCTAAAGTACCAGCTGAGTTGGATCCAAACCCAACAGGTGAGGAAAAATGAAAATGGACAACACAGATGGAATGTTATGGTAAAGTACAATAACTTCTTTTTTTCATTAGATGTTTAATCTCACATAGCTGAGTCCTTACTGTCCTAGTTTTCATAAAGTTCTCTTCAGGATGAAAAACGTCCCACATCTATGTTTTATGAAAGAAACTGAACATTTTCCTGTGAAAAGTTTTTATTAATTGTTGCATGATTTTTAGTAACTTTTGAAGAGGAGTGTTACTTTTTACTTTTGTGGAAAAAAAAGTTGTTAAAAAGTAATTTGCAAAAATTTTTTTCCGAGGTGAAAGTTATTTTACTTTTGGGGCTAGGTAACTGTTTAAAATGCTTTTCACTGTTATTTTCTGGGGGAAAAGTTTCTTTTTTTATTACTTACTGTTTTAGCAACTACCCTTCCCTGTGAATTGGGCATCTTTTGTGGCTTAGCCATGGAACAGCATACCACAGCAGGCTGCTAAAATGCCTCAGCTGCAGATGGGTGATTCTGCTATGTCAATTTCTGATTCCTCAGACCATTCATCTTTTTCCTTGGCTCAGCCAGCATGGACCAGGGGTAGACACACCTTCTGTGGCTGTTGGAGTACTCTTGGTGGGCAAGAGATAGTCACTCTTGGGAGAACGGGAAGAGAAGACAACTTTCTCTAGCCGGAATGCTATGCCTATCCCTGGGGAGTTTATTTCTCTGACATAAGTGGGTCTGCTTCTTCAGAAATGCCTGTCAAAAAGAAGCAAAGGCTCAGACATATTTCTTCTTCAGACTCCAATATTTAGTCTCTGTGGACAGGAGTAATTTATTAAGCTTAGCTCAGGGTTAATTTAGACTCTTGACTCTTCCAGTTTAACTGTTTCTGGTAAAAGAAAAAAAGAGAGTCTTCATTTTGTAAGGTTGTTCAACTTTATAAACCACAAAATGATTGTGAAGGGACAAATGCTTTTTTCTCTCCTCAGGCTCCTGATTCAGATTTTGATGCTTCTCCCTGTCCCTTTGAAGGAATCTCTTTCTCTTTAACTATTCATAGACATACCTCTCAACCTGCAGACATTGAAAATAGGAGCAAAGGTCTTTGAAAGATAGGTACATCCAGCTAAAATCCAAAAATCTAATTAGTATATAATTTGAATACCAAATAGCACATAACTCTTCTGCTTCCAGTAGGAATGTGGGATATCACAAGTAACACGTCTGAAAAAGTGTGTGACAAAATATTAGAAAAATATTAAGTTCATTATCATATACATATATCTCATGTACTCCGTGCCCTGCTGTTATATTTCTACAGTAGGAATATATATATTTGTAAATATTTACTTATATTTTATAACTTATATTTGTGAATATCTTAAGCTGTATCTTTGAATGTCATGTTCTTATTTGTACTTCTGTATTATTATGTAAACTACAGCTTTGAGCATTTATATTGTTTGTATGAAGCATTTATCTTGTTTATGTTTTATGGAGCTTTTCTCCACAGGACTCCATTGAAAACGGGTTGTTTTTGGCCCAATTGGACTATCCTGGTAAACCAACTGCAAATAAAATATACACAGTGTAAAAATCTGTAGGCTTTAATGAACTGTATTGCAAAATTGTACCACACAAGGTCATTTATTTTTGCTTCAGAAAAAGGGAAATGTAAAATGAATGTCCTCTTTCTATAAATTATTGTTGCCATTAGTATGTTGGTCAAGTAGTGTGCTTTTCTGTGTACTAGACAGCTTCAGAAATCCCATGCCATGAGGGGGGTTTAGAAAATGGTGTGCAGGGGTCAATAAAGACTGAAAATAGTTATACCTCTCAAAATAGGGACATCCTGTGCAGGGTTAAATCAGGCCTGAAAATAAGAATGTTCCTCCAAAATATAGGTTTGTTTGTAGAATTAATCAGTTGTTTCATTGGAAGCATAATGACATTCCTTTGTCCCTGAAGTATTGTGATTTATTCTAACTGGACTTTCCAGAACCTACCACAGTTCCCAGTGTTCATTCTGCACTGGAGGATGTTTTTGTCATAACCTGGCAGCCAACCTACTGCCTCCAAGAAAGCAGACAGATTGTAAAAAAGTGCCTCAGTCTTTTATGGTTTATAAATTCATCCAGATCAGACCCAACAGCTATTGCTGTAGTGAACCCAGCTGCTGTTGAACACCAGGTTAATACTAATACTGCATCTTCTTACAAAGATGAAATGCTTTTGATAGATTTAGGATAAAATAGTATTCTTCTGCAACACTGGTTTTCAGAATTCTCCACTGTCAAACTCGTATGTTAAAGTTTATGCTTGCCTCTTTTGAGAAGCTTAGTAGACAAGTGGATGGGGAACAGGAAATTTACACTGGGCCTGGCACCCATATCCCTTATGGAAGAGGTAGCTTACAAATGCCTGCCCTTAATGCCCTATTTGAATGCAGGACATCGTTATTCTTTTGGAAAAACTTGGCTAGGCTTAGAAAGGCCCCTTGGATTGTTAGCCTAGTAACAGTCTATGGATATGTAATACTACATAATCTGTTTCCTCTTCTGAGGAGAAGTCTACTTTATGTAACTTGGTTGCTTCTGTGTTTCATGTGGCTACTCATTGTTTGAAATGTGCTTGTGATTCTGCAGATGCCACTGGAAATGTTATGAAGAGGTTTGCTTGTTTGCATTCTCAAAACCTTCCAGGTTATGTTAAAACTGAAAATGGTCATTATATT
Source organism: Protopterus annectens (assembly GCF_019279795.1). NCBI lineage: Eukaryota > Metazoa > Chordata > Ceratodontiformes > Protopteridae > Protopterus > Protopterus annectens. The sequence goes on from NC_056744.1 coordinate 866,753,595, forward strand.
GCTCGGTGCTGCAGTAGCCTTAGCTATATGGGTTATTTTTTGCTAAGGATATAACCACCCAGGCATATAGCAGCCACCTAGCCTCCAAAGCTTCAGGGCACCTTCCATGTGCCCAAACTGTCAAGCAGCTCAAGCTGAGCTGACTAAAGGACAAGTTTGGCCTTGAAGCCCTTCAGAGCTTTTACTACTGCCAAAGAGTACACTCCTCTGAGGCTTATACTTTCCTTTGCTGGGCAGATAAGTCCCCTTTGGGGGAAAAAAACTATAATTTCTTAATTTTGTTGATGTTTTATTACTTTCCTTTTCAGTAAACTTATTTTATAGCTAGAAGTGTTTTGTTCTAATAGACTGTTTCTGGAATGTAATTTACTTTTACATGGAGCACTCATTTTTTCTGTCATTTTAAAAATAGTGTAAAGTAACTGAAAACATTTTTTTCCTGTTGAGAAATTGTAATTATTTTTTATTGTATGTGTGTGTGTATATATATATATATATATATATATATAAGCGTGAACATATTTGCCCGAAAGTACTTTTCACTGAAGAAGCACTTTCGCGTAAGTATGCCTGTTGCCAAGGCTGTACTACGGTGCGGATAAGGGAAAATTCCATTTTCCCCACTGTAGTGTGGTCTAGGAGGGAGAATATTAAAGTGGGGGCATGGGGGTGAAGCCCCTGCAAAACATAAATGTAGTGTTTTTTTTTTTTTATGGACACGCTGTAACGAAAGCGCTTTTTCGGTTAAAGTGCTTTTGTTAAAGTGTGTTCGGTGGTTATGGATTCGGATGTTTGATCTCTCAATCAAACATTCTAGATCTATATATATATATATATATATATATATATATATATATATATATATATATATATACATCTCCCAGGGCTGGCATAGTGTTTTAAAGTGTTTTTTTTCTTTTGTGGACTGATAGTTTACCTGCAATTGCTGCTTGCCTTTCCTGGGAATGAGGCACCTTTTTCGGCTTAACCATGGAACAGTCTAATGGTCCAACCATCCACCCTTCTTCCAGCCACAAAAAGAAAAACTTAAGCAAACAACCTTTGCCACCACAGCAGAATAGAAATGTTACCTTAGCTGCAGGTGGGTGACTCAGCTTTAGCCACTTGTACCTCAGACCACTCATCTTTTACCCTGGATCCTTCTAGTGTAGCACCTACAACCATTATGGACTGAGGGTTAGCCATGTCCTCTGTGGTTGTTGGGATCTGCTCTGAGGGCAAGGGAAGAGCCACTCTTGCTGTTCCTGAGAGAGAATATGGAAGATTTACCTGTTGTGTCAGAATGTTGTGGCCATCCCTGGAGAAGCAGCTGCTGCCGTTAGTAACATAGTTGGCCCCATTTTTCCTGTCAAAAGGAAACGGAAAACCAAGCATGTATCTACTGTTCTTCAAATTTCATTGGATAGTAGTAGTTTACTAGGTCTGGCTCAGGGTTTAATTTAAAGAATTGATCCTTCTTGTAAAGTAGTTTCTGGTAAAAGAAATAAGATTCCTCTTTTCCCAAAGAGATTCAAGATTCTGAATCTGATCAGGAAAATGCAGGGATGGATACTTTTTTTTCTCAAAATTCTGATTCAGCCTCCGAGAAGGGTGTTCTCTTTCTCTGTGACTATAGCTAGAATGTGCCAGTGTTTTCAGTCAGAGAACACTGAGGTTTCTCAGTCCGTCAGAAAATACTGTGAGTTGTTATAGAAGGATTTTTCTGAACGAATACACATTCTTCCTTTTTCTGCTTTAGAGGATGCATGTGTTACTGCCTGCAAATTTTCTGATAATCAGCCAGCTGCTCCTAAAAAAGGGTGAATAGGATGTGTAAAGTTCTTCAGTCTTTTAAATATTTATATACTGTTCCTAAACCTGACCCCAGCAGCTGTAGCTTTAGTTGATTCCTCTGCCGCTAAGCACTTAGTTAATTGCATTTCTACCCTTTCTGATAAGGATGTGAAAATTATTGATAGATATGGGAAAAGTGTATACTTCTACAAATTTGATTTTTAGAATTTCAAATTGTCAGACTTGTATGTTAGTTTGTTCTGACAAATTTTGTTGAAAAACACACAAAGAAAAATCTCGCAAAGCTAGACTTTCCACTGTGTGATACCTTAAACCTCTTGTATCAGAAGCAACATGGGATATATGCAAATTACCCCTTAAGGATATCACGTGTTTCAGCTAAATGGCAATTCTGAATGTCCATGACTTTTTCTTTTACTTTTAAGTTTATTTATGGACAATTTCAGGCCAATAAAGCCAAACCCCCCAAATCCAGTCTTGTTTTAAAAAAAAAAAAAAAAAGTCTCAACAAAATTCAACAGATGTTTGAGAAGAAATGGCAAGGGTTCCAAAAGAAATCTCACCCCTCCCCAAAAATAAAAGGACAGTCAAGACTAAATGACTGTTCAGGAGACCTTGTGAACCCTATCACACTGGCCTTTTTTTCTTGCATAAAGTCTGAATATCCATGTTTCTTTTTGGCAACAGCTTGTTTTACACAAATGGGTTATGAAAATAATTCATCAGGGTTAAAGATGGCAGTGGGAGGAAATTCCTACTTTTCAGAGGGGGTCATTCCTCATCCTGCAGATCAGACTCTCTTGTTTCGACCTGTTCTTCATCACATGCTGTCCCATGGTGTGATAGAACCAGATCCTGCTTCCCAGGTGGGGAAGGGTTTTTATTCAAGGATGATCCTAGTGCCAAGAAAGAAAATGCTTGGATACCAGTTCTTGATCTTTCTATCCTAAACCTGTTTGTGATAGTGGCCAAATGCAGAATGAGGTTACTTCACAATTTGTTACCTCTTCCTCTTTCAAGTTTTTTGTTAACAATAAATTTAAGATGCTTATCACATCTCTATTCATGCAGATGAAGGATGTGTTTTAAGGTTTTGTGTTTCTGGATTATATTATTAGATGTCCTCCTATATATTTTGCAGTATCCTTCTCAGTAGGAATGTCCAGCCAGTATACCAAAGCCTTCAGATCTTGTATGCGCTGTACACCACATGTATACTCCCCATACAGGACGTAGGGCATAAAGGTGATGTACAGATGCAGTTACCTAGAACTACTTTGCCGTCAGCCCAAATGCCATCATCGCTTATCAGTCTGTACGCCCTTTGCTGTGCTGAATACCTAGCCATCAGATAAGTGCTCCTTTGGGTCTTTTTTTCTCATTCTTTTCCTTTTGGTGGTGGTCTTTTGGTTACCTATAGTTCATGACATCCAAGAAGGGAAAATGTCAGTGTGGGAGGCAGAGTCCCTGTAAGTATTGCCACCAACAGGCTTGTGCCTAAGACTCTTAGAAGCTGATTGTCTTCCCTGGCCATCTATCTGAAGAACCAGAGACTTAAAATCGTAGCCCAGGGTAGCATGGCAGAATCTTCTAATCCCGAGGTACCATTAAGGAAGAAGGCAGCCAAGAAATTTCAGCCAGATTCTTTGGCTGTCCGGCCTCCATCAGATGTTTCTGTAGAAGTGAGTGATAGCACTGTAGGCTGTCCAGTGTCTGTTGGATTCCTCTGCCATGACCCATTCAGACACTGGCATGAATCCTTACTTTCACATGTCCTCTGAGGCTTTACAGGTATGTGCTCCAGACGTGGATAGGGAACTGCGGTTGATTATCTCAGAGGGCCCTAGAGGGATTCTGCAGATATTGGTCAGGGAAGAGGTTCTGGGTACTCTGATTGAATGTCGTCAAGGGTGGGAACCTCCAGTGTTTGTTAGAGCTGACTTCCCTACCAAGAAAAAGCAGAAGACTAAGCATGCTTCCATACACCCTAAGGATCCTCAGCAGGAATGGTAGGTGTTTACTCAGGGCCTGTTTTTAATGCCTTAATAGCCAATAAGCCTCCCCAAGGGCTATCTGTATGCTGACTCACCCCCCTTGGACTTCAACTCCTTCCAAATGGATTAGGGAACTGGATTCCTCAGAAGAGGATTCAGAATGTGATGATGGGTCCCTTGTCTTAATCTTCCCAGATGCCGTCACCTTTTGCTTATGTTCTGATGAAGAAGAGTCCATTAGTCCTGAGTCTCCTTTAAAGGAATTGTCTTTTGGAGACACGTATAAGAGAATTTAAGTACCTTTATCTGCACTTTTTAAAAAAAAATACAGTATTTAAATTGATTTTAACTGTGTTGCAGGAATATTAACTGAACTGGAAGTTTTGACTCTGCTCTTCAGTTAATCTTAGTGGCCTTGAAACTGCCCGCCCCTCTTGTAAATTTGTGTTTGGATACTCCTTCTGGGCCGATCTCATTTGCTCACTCAACTGAGTGCAGTGAGATCATATTCTGATTTCAGGCACTCCTACTGTGTACAAAGAGAACATCTGGGAAACAGAAAAAAAAAATTAAGCTCGTTTCCTGCCTTTCCTGTTAAGTGGTATAGACTATTTGTAGGCTTCTGAGCCCCCAAGCCCTTCTGTGTTGGAGGGAAGCCTTCTAGCTTAGTTTTTTTTCTTATAACTAGCCAGTTTTCTAGTTTCAGCACTCAAATCTGTTTCTTTGATCTCAGCACTTGTTCAGAAAAAAAAATTAATCTGCTTTTACTTTACTTGTGTTTCTACCTACTTTATTTTACTTTTGCATCATCTTAAAAGTACTCAATTGTATTTATTACTGCTTGGTGTAACTCATTCTAAGCCTTTTGGTTTAAACACTTGGGCTTCGGACCAGTTGTTTTGCACTGAGAGGGTTTGTGGTCTGCACTGTAGTGGCAGAACAGGTAGCTTACATCCTTACATTCTCCTTGAAGGCTTCTAGCCGAGACGTCAGAGAGAAAGATTTTGTGCTTTTAATAAATCCTGGTGGAACTTGTTCCTGTTGTTTGTCACTATTTACTTGGTTCCTGTTGTTCCTGCTTCATTCTCTAAAGTATTCAATTGTATTTATTACTGCTTGGTAGTAACTTGATTAAAGTGTAGCTATCATTCTAAGTCTTTTGGATTAAGCACTTGGGCTTCAGACCAGTTGTTTTACATTAGGAAGGTTTGTGGCATGCACTGTGGTGGCAGGACAGGTAGCTTTCATCCTTATTTTATAGCTAGAAGTGTTTTGTTCTAATAGACTGTTTCTGGAATGTAATTTACTTTTACATGGAGCACTCATTTTTTCTGTCATTTTAAAAATAGTGTAAAGTAACTGAAAACATTTTTTTCCTGTTGAGAAATTGTAATTATTTTTTATTGTATGTGTGTGTGTGTGTGTATATATATATATATATATATATATAAGCGTGAACATATTTGCCCGAAAGTACTTTTCACTGAAGAAGCACTTTCGCGTAAGTATGCCTGTTGCCAAGGCTGTACTACGGTGCGGATAAGGGAAAATTCCATTTTCCCCACTGTAGTGTGGTCTCGGAGGGAGAATATTAAAGTGGGGGGCATGGGGGGGTGAAGCCCCCCTGCAAAAACATAAATGTAGTGTTTTTTTTTTTTATGGACACGCTGTAACGAAAGCGCTTTTTCGGTTAAAGTGCTTTTGTTAAAGTGTGTTCGGTGGTTATGGATTCGGATGTTTGATCTCTCAATCAAACATTCTAGATCTATATATATATATATATATATATATACATCTATATATATATCCCAGGGCTGGCATAGTGTTTTAAAGTGTTTTTTTTCTTTTGTGGACTGATAGTTTACCTGCAATTGCTGCTTGCCTTTCCTGGGAATGAGGCACCTTTTTCGGCTTAACCATGGAACAGTCTAATGGTCCAACCATCCACCCTTCTTCCAGCCACAAAAAGAAAAACTTAAGCAAACAACCTTTGCCACCACAGCAGAATAGAAATGTTACCTTAGCTGCAGGTGGGTGACTCAGCTTTAGCCACTTGTACCTCAGACCACTCATCTTTTACCCTGGATCCTTCTAGTGTAGCACCTACAACCATTATGGACTGAGGGTTAGCCATGTCCTCTGTGGTTGTTGGGATCTGCTCTGAGGGCAAGGGAAGAGCCACTCTTGCTGTTCCTGAGAGAGAATATGGAAGATTTACCTGTTGTGTCAGAATGTTGTGGCCATCCCTGGAGAAGCAGCTGCTGCCATTAGTAACATAGTTGGCCCCATTTTTCCTGTCAAAAGGAAACGGAAAACCAAGCATGTATCTACTGTTCTTCAAATTTCATTGGATAGTAGTAGTTTACTAGGTCTGGCTCAGGGTTTAATTTAAAGAATTGATCCTTCTTGTAAAGTAGTTTCTGGTAAAAGAAATAAGATTCCTCTTTTCCCAAAGAGATTCAAGATTCTGAATCTGATCAGGAAAATGCAGGGATGGATACTTTTTTTTCTCAAAATTCTGATTCAGCCTCCGAGAAGGGTGTTCTCTTTCTCTGTGACTATAGCTAGAATGTGCCAGTGTTTTCAGTCAGAGAACACTGAGGTTTCTCAGTCCGTCAGAAAATACTGTGAGTTGTTATAGAAGGATTTTTCTGAACGAATACACATTCTTCCTTTTTTCTGCTTTAGAGGATGCATGTGTTACTGCCTGCAAATTTTCTGATAATCAGCCAGCTGCTCCTAAAAAAGGGTGAATAGGATGTGTAAAGTTCTTCAGTCTTTTAAATATTTATATACTGTTCCTAAACCTGACCCCAGCAGCTGTAGCTTTAGTTGATTCCTCTGCCGCTAAGCACTTAGTTAATTGCATTTCTACCCTTTCTGATAAGGATGTGAAAATTATTGATAGATATGGGAAAAGTGTATACTTCTACAAATTTGATTTTTAGAATTTCAAATTGTCAGACTTGTATGTTAGTTTGTTCTGACAAATTTTGTTGAAAAACACACAAAGAAAAATCTCGCAAAGCTAGACTTTCCACTGTGTGATACCTTAAACCTCTTGTATCAGAAGCAACATGGGATATATGCAAATTACCCCTTAAGGATATCACGTGTTTCAGCTAAATGGCAATTCTGAATGTCCATGACTTTTTCTTTTACTTTTAAGTTTATTTATGGACAATTTCAGGCCAATAAAGCCAAACCCCCCAAATCCAGTCTTGTTTTAAAAAAAAAAAAAAAGTCTCAACAAAATTCAACAGATGTTTGAGAAGAAATGGCAAGGGGTTCCAAAAAGAAATCTCGACCCCCTCCCCCAAAAATAAAAGGACAGTCAAGACTAAATGACTGTTCAGGAGACCTTGTGAACCCTATCACACTGGCCTTTTTTTCTTGCATAAAGTCTGAATATCCATGTTTCTTTTTGGCAACAGCTTGTTTTACACAAATGGGTTATGAAAATAATTCATCAGGGTTAAAGATGGCAGTGGGAGGAAATTCCTACTTTTCAGAGGGGGTCATTCCTCATCCTGCAGATCAGACTCTCTTGTTTCGACCTGTTCTTCATCACATGCTGTCCCATGGTGTGATAGAACCAGATCCTGCTTCCCAGGTGGGGAAGGGTTTTTATTCAAGGATGATCCTAGTGCCAAAGAAAGAAAATGCTTGGATACCAGTTCTTGATCTTTCTATCCTAAACCTGTTTGTGATAGTGGCCAAATGCAGAATGAGGTTACTTCACAACTTGTTACCTCTTCCTCTTTCAAGTTTCTTGGTAACACTAGACTTAAAAGATGCTTATCACATCTCTATTCATGCAGATGAAGGATGTGTTTTAAGGTTTTGTGTTTCTGGATTATATTATTAGATGTCCTCCTATATATTTTGCAGTATCCTTCTCAGTAGGAATGTCCAGCCAGTATACCAAAGCCTTCAGATCTTGTATGCGCTGTACACCACATGTATACTCCCCATACAGGACGTAGGGCATAAAGGTGATGTACAGATGCAGTTACCTAGAACTACTTTGCCGTCAGCCCAAATGCCATCATCGCTTATCAGTCTGTACGCCCTTTGCTGTGCTGAATACCTAGCCATCAGATAAGTGCTCCTTTGGGTCTTTTTTTCTCATTCTTTTCCTTTTGGTGGTGGTCTTTTTTGGTTACCTATAGTTCATGACATCCAAGAAGGGAAAATGTCAGTGTGGGAGGCAGAGTCCCTGTAAGTATTGCCACCAACAGGCTTGTGCCTAAGACTCTTAGAAGCTGATTGTCTTCCCTGGCCATCTATCTGAAGAACCAGAGACTTAAAATCGTAGCCCAGGGTAGCATGGCAGAATCTTCTAATCCCGAGGTACCATTAAGGAAGAAGGCAGCCAAGAAATTTCAGCCAGATTCTTTGGCTGTCCGGCCTCCATCAGATGTTTCTGTAGAAGTGAGTGATAGCACTGTAGGCTGTCCAGTGTCTGTTGGATTCCTCTGCCATGACCCATTCAGACACTGGCATGAATCCTTACTTTCACATGTCCTCTGAGGCTTTACAGGTATGTGCTCCAGACGTGGATGGGGAACTGCGGTTGATTATCTCAGAGGGCCCTAGAGGGATTCTGCAGATATTGGTCAGGGAAGAGGTTCTGGGTACTCTGATTGAATGTCGTCAAGGGTGGGAACCTCCAGTGTTTGTTAGAGCTGACTTCCCTACCAAGAAAAAGCAGAAGACTAAGCATGCTTCCATACACCCTAAGGATCCTCAGCAGGAATGGTAGGTGTTTACTCAGGGCCTGTTTTTAATGCCTTAATAGCCATGAAGCCTCCCCAAGGGCTATCTGTATGCTGACTCACCCCCCCTTGGACTTCAACTCCTTCCAAATGGATTAGGGAACTGGATTCCTCAGAAGAGGATTCAGAATGTGATAATGGGTCCCTTGTCTTAATCTTCCCAGATGCCGTCACCTTTTGCTTATGTTCTGATGAAGAAGAGTCCATTAGTCCTGAGTCTCCTTTAAAGGAATTGTCTTTTGGAGACACGTATAAGAGAATTTAAGTACCTTTATCTGCACTTTTTAAAAAAAAATACAGTATTTAAATTTATTTTAACTGTGTTGCAGGAATATTAACTGAACTGGAAGTTTTGACTCTGCTCTTCAGTTAATCTTAGTGGCCTTGAAACTGCCCGCCCCTCTTGTAAATTTGTGTTTGGATACTCCTTCTGGGCCGATCTCATTTGCTCACTCAACTGAGTGCAGTGAGATCATATTCTGATTTCAGGCACTCCTACTGTGTACAAAGAGAACATCTGGGAAACAGAAAAAAAAAATTAAGCTCGTTTCCTGCCTTTCCTGTTAAGTGGTATAGACTATTTGTAGGCTTCTGAGCCCCCAAGCCCTTCTGTGTTGGAGGGAAGCCTTCTAGCTTAGTTTTTTTTCTTATAACTAGCCAGTTTTCTAGTTTCAGCACTCAAATCTGTTTCTTTGATCTCAGCACTTGTTCAGAAAAAAAAAAAAATTAATCTGCTTTTACTTTACTTGTGTTTCTACCTACTTTATTTTACTTTTGCATCATCTTAAAAGTACTCAATTGTATTTATTACTGCTTGGTGTAACTCATTCTAAGCCTTTTGGTTTAAACACTTGGGCTTCGGACCAGTTGTTTTGCACTGAGAGGGTTTGTGGTCTGCACTGTAGTGGCAGAACAGGTAGCTTACATCCTTACATTCTCCTTGAAGGCTTCTAGCCGAGACGTCAGAGAGAAAGATTTTGTGCTTTTAATAAATCCTGGTGGAACTTGTTCCTGTTGTTTGTCACTATTTACTTGGTTCCTGTTGTTCCTGCTTCATTCTCTAAAGTATTCAATTGTATTTATTACTGCTTGGTAGTAACTTGATTAAAGTGTAGCTATCATTCTAAGTCTTTTGGATTAAGCACTTGGGCTTCAGACCAGTTGTTTTACATTAGGAAGGTTTGTGGCATGCACTGTGGTGGCAGGACAGGTAGCTTTCATCCTTCTAAGTTGGGAACTGCTGATTGAGAGCCCAGTGTCTGTTATTCTTAAAGTGTATTAGTTCTGGTTTAAGCACTTGGGCTTCAGGCCAGTTATTTTACATTAAGAAGGTTCGTGGTCTGCACTCTTGTGGGAGAAGAGGCTGGACTCTGCCCTTCTGAGCTGGGAATTTCTGGTTAAAGGTTTATAGTGCCTGAATATTTGAACTGTATCTTACTGAAATTGGTACACCTTGTTTGCTGTAGCATAGACTAGATCCAGGCCTGCTGAATCTAGCTTTGTTTATATGCTTGTTGTTTGTTTGCTTGTTATTTTCCTGGAACTCTAATTCCACCTAATACGCGGCTTCTCAGTGCTTCTGTGGATCACTAGTGATACCTGCATTGCTTACTGTACTTATTTCCTTGTTTCACTTGAAAGAAAGTTACTGTTTGTCGTTTTTGCATTTAAGTTACCTGTAACACATTGCACTTACATTGCAGTTACCTGGCACTTGCTCACTAAAGCAATTATATAAGTCAGCACTAAAAATTAAAAGCACTACACCCTCACTCCCCACTGGCCCTTGTTTTCAATTATAAAGGAATTCCCAATATTATTCTAGCATGTCCAAAGGTCAGTTGTCAATCTCCTCTCCGGTCCAGCTGGTGAATCTGGGAATCTTGAGGCAATGTTACAACTGCCTCATGTACACAGACAACCCTCTCCTCCTCCCAACAAATTCCAACACATGTGAGAGATGCAACCATATAGCCAAACTGGAGGCTAAGCTCTCTCAACTCAGTACTGGCATAACCAGTCAGGAGGAGAAGGAAACTACACTCACTACAATTCCAGTCTCACATAGACCTACCACGACAGCAAACCAAACACATAATCACACAAAAACATACTGAGGCTCTAAATAAAGATCTTCCTAAGCAACAGAGACCTCCAAAGCAGACACCCAAGCAACCGCTACCCCAAAACAAAACACGTGCAACACATATCTCACAAAGCCAGTGTGCCGAACAGTCACAGCCCTTAAGACTAAACAACACACCTGATACACTTGTAATAGGTGACTCTATCGTCAGGCACACTGACGTCCCGCTTACCAGGCTGAACAAGGAGAGGGTCACGGTGAGCAGCCTGTCAGGCACTAGGATCCGCCACATAACACAAGCACTCAGGTCACTCCAAGGCAAGTACAAATATGACTCAGTCATTGTCCATGCTGGTGTGAATGACCTGAGATGTACCTCCCTGGACTACATGAAAAGAGACATAGAGGAGCTCTCTGAGCATGTAGCCCAGGCCGGTATGACCCTGACCTTGAGTAGCATCTTACCCTCACCAAGAATGATGCCACAATATGAAGACAAGATGATCAATTTCAACAATTGGCTTAAGTACTTGTGTCATTCAAAGGGGATCCAGTGCCTGTCAGCTTGGGATGATATGCTCGACAAGCCACGATGCTTCGCTAGGGACGGCTTGCACGTGTCACCCCTGGGCTTTCGGATATTGGCAAAGGCTCTTGCTACCCCCATAGTGCCTTTTTTAGGCAAGGCTCAAAAGACAAACCCACCTCCATAGGTATCACAAGGGATAAGAAACTAAGAGTAATACTACTCAACGCCAGAAGTCTAAACCTCAAGATGCACGCACTCGAAACTCTCCTTAGCATGAAGAACATCGATATCTGTGCAGTAACAGAAACCTGGTTCAGGGCTCCCGAGAGCACCCCAGCACTACCAGGTTATACCTCATACCATGCTTTTCGCCCCAAAACTTGGACCGAACCACAAAAGGAGGGGGAGTATCGATATTCATCAAAGATACCCACACCTCCAGGTTGGTGGCAAAGCACGAAGCATCAGAGACTATCCATGTGCAACTAACAGTGGGTAAAACTGCCTTCCATTTTATAGCCTGCTACAGACCACCCTCCCAAACCCAGGAACCCCAATCGGCCTTCCTGAGAACACTGGAAAATATGAAGGTCTCTCCAGACACCATTATATTGGGCGACTTCAACTACCCAAACATAGACTGGGAGCATTACTCTAGCTCCAACACCCTAGCCCAAAGGTTCCTAGAATTTATAAACTCAAATGCTATGGAACAACTTGTTACCACTCCCACAAGAGGGGAAAACATACTGGACCTGATCATCACCAACATGGGGACTCTATGCTCTAGACCAGAAGTGTATCCCTCACTGGTAAGATCAGACCATAAACTAATCTCACTGGATATTCACATCCCGACCCCACCGCGCTGCCCAGAAAACCACAGTGAAAAACTTCTCTAAAGCAAATTTCACACTCCTCAAAACCGAGGTGGAATCCTTCAAAGCCCCCGGGCCTGTGTAAAATATGTCCCAGACCGCAGAATCCTTTATAAACGCATTCTATGAACACCTTCAGGAATGCATGGATCATGCGATCCCAAATAAAACCAAGACCCAATCCTCCAAAGGCAGACATCCTGTCTGGTGGACCCCAGCCATAAACAAACTATACAATAGAAGGAGGAAGCTACTAAATGATAGAGCAAAATCCCAAAAAGGGAAGGCATCACTGATCAGTATTAGCAAAAAACTACGGGCACTCATAAAATTGTCTAAGGCCAGCTTCGAGAGAAAAATTGCACAGGACACTAAGGATAATCACAAGGCTTTCTTTAGTTATGTTAGGAACCTGGGTGGTAATTCCCAGATATGCTCAGAATTAGTCCAAAATGACAACAAATACACCGAACCCACAGACATTGCCAACATCCTAGCTGACAGGTTCAGTGCAAACTTCTCCCCACCAAAAGGGCAAATATCTATCCCAGCAGAGTGCTGCCCCCGACATCTCAGATGCTCAGGTAAGAGCCGCCCTCTCCAAAGCAAAAAACACAGCATCAGTGGGACCAGATGGTGTCCCGGGCTGCATCCTATATGAACTCCAAGAAGAGCTAAACCCAAACATAAAACTACTGTTCAATCTCAGCCTTACTATAGGATATGTGCCCAAAGAGTGGCGTACAGCAACAGTGGTCCCTCTCCATAAAGGTGGTGCCTCAACGGATCCTGGAAACTATCGCCCCATAAGCCTGACTAGTTTGGTCTGCAAAGCTATGGAAAGGATCATCATGGACCTCATAAATAAAGATATTGGGGACCTACAGACACTGGATCCTACCCAGTTCGGCTTTGTTAAGGGCAGATCCTGCCTCTTAAACCTGGTTGATTTCTTTGAAACAGTCACCAAGGCCATTGATGAGGGGAAGGTGGTCCACACAGCCTACCTGGACCTCGCAAAAGCCTTCGATACAATACCCCACTCGGGCATTATAGATAAGCTCACCAGCTTAAATATAAACCCCTATGTCACTAGATGGATTGCAAACTGGCTCAAGGACAGAACCCACATGGTTAGAATTGCTGGAGCCATGTCAGACTCCAAACCAGTTACAAGTGGTGTCCCACAAGGCTCAGTCCTGGGACCTCTCTTGTTCGGTATATATTTCTCGGAGGTACAGGCCAACACAGAAGGACTGCGGCTGACCAAGTTCGCAGATGACTGCAAACTGGGCGCCATAATCGACTCTCCAGCTGACACAAGCATCCTCCAAAAGGGCCTCATAGAAACAGACAACTGGTGCCAGAGCCATGGCCTCAAGCTAAATGCCAAAAAGTGTATAGTCATCCCCTTTGACAAAAACAAAGTGCCCACAAATTACCACATAGGTGGTAATCCATTGAGTACAGAAGAAGTAATTAGGGACCTGGGGACCCAAGTTGATAGCAATCTCTCATTTGACAACCACGTGGCCAAAGTGGTTAGAAAAACATTTTATATAGCCCACCTAATTATGAAGGGATTCACATCTAGATCAGGGGAGGTCATCGTGCCTCTTTACTCATCCCTCATCAGGCCCATAATTGAGTACAATGCCCCTTTTGGGATGTACCTTACCAGACACCTGCAGCAACTGGAAAGACCCCAAAAGTACCTCACCAAGAGGATCAAAGGGCTCAAACAGATGCCATATGCTGCCCGATTAAAGAAACTCCAGCTCTACTCAGTGGCATACCGCCTGTTCAGAGGCGATCTGTGCCTGACGTATAAAGCCATGTCCAACCCGGAATTAATGGACATGCTGCACCTCAGAAAATCCAAATCCCATCGAGCTACGCGCTCGAGAGACTTGAACCTCAGCACTGAAATAAATAGGACATGCTGGAGGGACAGATTCGTAACCCAGAGACTCCCTTCACTCTGGAATAAAATCCCAGTCCAGGTTAGGCAGAGTCCCTCATTGACTCTCTTAAAGAGGAATCTTGATGAGTGGATGGGAGATCGTAGGTTTACTCCGGGTATCACTTCTGTGTCACTGTTAGACAGAGGCACAGTATACTAACCTCGAAAAAGGGCATAGCAAAATAAATTTAAAATGGGTGGCGAAAGTCAAACACATTCTGGCTAGGCTTATAAATGCCCTAGGGCAGATAGCCTAGTATGAACCTATGAACTTATGAACTATAGCTTGAATGATGGAATACTTTAAATCGGATTCTTCTCAAGTGTCTGATATCAAAAAAGGTATTATGAGCTGCTTCAGGTAGACACTCCTAAACCTTCTGTAGTAGCTCCTATGTTGGCTGCTTTGTTCAACACCTTTATAGCTGCCTCTGAGTTTACTGATTCTCAGCCTCCTGCTTCAAAGAAACCTGACAGGTTCTATAATGTTCCTGAGACTTGCCAATGCTTACGCAAGTGTCCTTCTACTAACTCTGCTTTGGTGTCAGTCGTCTCTGACAAGCCTTCTAAACTGTTGCCATCTTCCAAGCTTCTGCCTTTAGATAAGGATAGCAGGGCAATGGAGAGAATTGGTAAGAATGTTTATACTGCTTCAGCTTTGGTCTTTTGAGGTGTCAATTACCAGACCCACTTGACTAGATATGCTCTGGCCTTGATTGCCCAGACTTGTCAGGTTATTTCCAACCTCCCTGATTCTAAAGCAAAATCTGCAGTTTCTAATTTAGATTCAACCTACCTCTCAGGTGGTTTGTCACTCTATCAAGTATAGCTATGATGCTACTGATGCATCTTCCAGAGCTGATGTCTTTGGGTCTGTCTTGAGGTGTTATTCTTGGCTTATCTTGCAATTTTTACCTGAAGACATTAAGGTCAAGTAGTTGCTGAATCTCCTTTGGATAATACAATTCTCTTTGGAACTGCTGCTATGTTTGTCCATTCAGGAAAAAAGTAAAGCTTTGCAGGATCTTAAACATATTTTTGTGTCTTCTATCTCTCAGGTCCAGAGGAACTAAAAAATTAGGTCTGCTTTTGTTTGCAGGTAGCCTCGTAAGGCCACCAAAAGCAGGAAGGGTGGTAGGCGAGCTCCTCCTGGTAAGTCTTCTCAGGCTACTGTAGCATAGAAGCCTCCTTTATCTGACAAGCCTGCTTCTCTTCAACATCTTGCCCTACCCTCAACCAAATACCCTTGTCCCTTCAGCTTTCCATCTGTATTCCAAACTGGCATATCATCACCTCAGATTCTTGGGTTCTCTCGGTCATCTGTCAGGGCTACTTCACAGTGTGGAAATCTCTCCCTCCTTTTTCAGGGTTTCTCCAACCTCCTCTGGAACAACAACGTCATTTCTCAGAGGTCCTTGTGTCCCTGGTGGACCCGGGGAACTATTCTACCTGTCCCTCCTTCAAAAGGAGGAAAGGGATTTTCTCCAAGATGTTTTACTGGTCTCTCAAAATGAGGGCACTTACAGACCTATTTTTTCTCAACACCTTTCTTAATGTTCCTTCTTTTCAGATGCTTACTCTTCAAACCGCGTTTCCTCTTGTACTACTCTAGGCTTTTCTGATGTCCTTGAATCTAAAGGGTTCCTACCTTCATATTCCTATTCACTCTCTTTTCAGGAAGTTTGTTTCTTTGTTTCTTCCTCTCATTTTCAGTTCTCTGCTTTGCCCCTTGGCCTCTCTACTGTCCCAGGTGTATTCACAAAATGCCTAACCCCTGTGATTGCCTTTTGCAGGATCCAAGGCATTCAGATTTTTCCTTATCTACATGACATGTTGCTACAGATGCCTTTTCCCAAATTGCCTTTTAGAGCATCTGAAGTTCACCATTTCTCTCCTCCAAAGTATGGGGTTCACTATCCACTTTCAAAAGTCTGTATTGACTTCTTTCCCAGGATCATGTGTATCTGAGTTGCAGGATTCAGATAGTGCCAATGTTGGCCTGTCTTCCACATCCAAAAGTTCTGTCCTTGACAGCTTTCTTTCAGTCTCTTCCTCTGCCTGCTATTCCAGCTAGAGAGTTTCTTCAAGCCCTAGTATCGATGGCCTCTACTTTTCCAATGCTCCCTCTTGCCAGACTGCACCTGGGGAAACTTCAGTGGTACCTCAAGTTACTTTAGCTTCAGTGTGCCTCTTCATATTTGTCTAAAGCAGGAATTCAAGTGGTGGATTCAGCAACTTTCTCTCAACCCAGGCCTGCCCTTTCAGCCACTGTTCACTGACTCTTCAGACATGGGGTGGGTTTCTTCCTGTGGTCACCTGAAAACTTCAAGGTTTTTGCCCCCCCCCCCCTTCAGAAGTCAGACTATATCAACATCAAAGAGATGAGAGCTCTAATTCTGGCCCTTCAGACTTTCCATCCTTTGCTGTCTCCAGGCCTCTGAAGGTTTACATGTACAACACCACAGTGATGTGGTATGTCAACAAGTGTGGGGGGGGGGGGCACAAAGTCTTACCTCCTCTACAGGTTGGCTCTTCAGGCCTGAGATCTGACTTTCAGTTATAAGTTAACTCTTCAGGCAGTGTACATTACTTCAGAGCACAATCTAGTGGCAGACACCTTTAGCAGGTCCAAAACACAGGCTTGCGAATGGATGCTTCGCAGAGACGTGTTTCTTGATATAGTCCATCAGTGGCATATTCCTCATGTTGATCTTTTTACTTCCACTCTGAATAGACAGCTGCCACTTTTATGTTCCAGAGTGCCATGCCATGAAGACAGATGCCCTTCCTTTTCCTTGGAAGGAGATGTTTCTCTATGCCTTCCCTTACTTCCAAGAGTCCTGCAGAAGAGAGAGCCTGACTCCACAATAATCTTGTTTGTGACTCTCTTTTGGCCAAGACAGCACTAGTTTCCCCTCTTAATGCATCTGGCCAGGGGCAGTCATCATAAGTTAACTCACTAGTTGGATCTCTTCACAAAAGATAAGGGGTCACTCATCTATCCTCACTGTGTCCACTCAACTGACACTGTGAGTGACAGGGTTTTGATCCCTTTTAGGCATCTTTTTTTCTGAGGATGTGATCAGGGTTTTACAGGAGGCAAGAAAACCTGCAAACAGAAAAGTCATACTGATAACCAGGGTTCTATTTTAGTGGGGGTCCCTCTGGTTCTTTCCTGTTTGTGTGAGTTGCTCCAGTCTGGCCTGGCCTATACTGTAAAGGCCCATTTATCAAGTGTTTCTCCCTGTCTGGCCTTGAATCCTCCTTTGGCTTCTCGCTTTGAGGTCAAACAGTTTCTTAAAGATGACCTGCATCTTAGGCTTGCCAAGGAAGCCTTTTTCTCTTTCTTGGAACCTTAATTTTGTTTTAGAAAAATTTCCCCAGGCTCTTTTTGAGCCTGCAGGTTCAGCTTCTCTGCAACATTGTACCTGGAAGACTATCTTATTACTTGCTCTCACTTATGCTCAGAGGGTTTCTGAGCTTCAGGCCCTTATGGCCATCCCTCCTTTGTTTTTTTTCTTTGTTTTTCACAGGGACAGGGTGTCCTTTTGTACTAATACTTCTTTTATGCCCAAGGTGGTCAATGAGCTATCTTTGAATCAGGCAGTTCAACTTCCTTCATTTTCCCCTCTCTTCAGTCTGCTAGTGGGTGTGTCCTTATATACCTTGGATCTGCACAGACAGCTCAGGTTCTATTTGGATAAAACTAAGGCTGTTCATAAGTCTGACCAGCTTTTTGTTTCTTTTCATCCCAGGGCATTGGGTTTGGCTGTTTCTTTTTCATCCCAGGGCACTGGGTTTGGCTGTTTCTAAGCAAACTATCTCTTCCTGATATCTAAGTCTGTTTATTTTATAGAATCATAAGAAGTTACTAGGCTATTGGTCCTGAGGCCCTTACAAGCCTAGACAAGAATTTAGCCCATGCTCTGACAAGTCGGCACCCGATGCCCTTGTCCAGCAGGCACACAGGTGGAATCCCAGGGGTGAATTTTCTGTTCCCCATCCAGTTATCCAGGTTGCACTTAAAAAGAGTTAGAGGTACTCTTCTTGACGTGAAGAGGGAGTCTGTTCCTCAGAAGGGGGAGTCTCTGGGATACAAATCTGTCCCGCCATCAAGTCCTATCGATAACTAAGACCAGGTTGAGGTTGCATATGCGGGTTACTCGAGTGGAGCTAGACTTGCGGATATGGAGCATTCTCATCAAGGCAGGGTCTGAGATTGCTTTGTATGCCAGACAGAGGTCACCTCTGAGGATTCTGAATGAGACTGAGTAGAGGTACAGGGCTTTAGCCTATCTGTGTAGGGTAGATGTTTGAGCCCCTGGATCCTCCTGGTGAGGAACCTCTGTGGTCTCTCCAGCTACTGCATTTGCTTTGTGAGGTACATGCCGAATGGGGCATTGTACTCAATAATGGGTCTTATAAAGGAGGAATACAGGGATGTTATGACCTCCTTGTCCCTGGATGAGATAACCTTACTAATGAGGCGAGCCATGTAGAAAGCTTTCCATACAACGGAGGCAGTGTGATGGTCAAAAGTCTGTTTGCTTTCAACCTGGGTGCCCAAGTCCCTCACGACTGATTGTGTGGTTAGGACCTTGTTATTAATGTGATAATTTGTGGGGACATCATTCTCCCCAAAGGGGGATGATGGTGCATTTTTTTTGGCATTCAGTTTAAGACCATGTTGGCACCAGTCATTTGTTTGAGTGAGACCCTCCTGGAGGATGTTCACATCACTAGGGGAATTTATGGCTGCACCTAGCTTGCAGTCATCTGCAAACCTGGTCAGCCATAGCCCATTGGTTTTGGCTTGCACCTCAGAAAAGTATATCCCAAACTACAGAGGCCCCAGGACCGATCCCTGGGATACATAGCTCATTACGAGTCTACTACTTGAGGTGGCTTCCCCTATTTTGACTAGATGGGTTCTTTTCAGTGAGCCAGTTTGCTACCCATCTGGTAACATATGGATTCATGATTAGTTGAGAGAATTTATCTATTATACCCGAGTGGGGAATAGTATTGAAGGCTTTGGCCAGGTCAAGATAGGTGGTTTGCACCATCTTCCCCTGGTCCATGGCTTTGGTGACTGTCTCAAAGAAGTCGACCAAATGTATCAGACGTGACCTCCCCTTGATGAAACCAAACTGTGTGGGATTGAGTGTTTGGAGGTTGTCAGTGCCTTGTTAATGAGGTCTATGATAATCCATTCCATGGCCTTGAAATCAGGCTCATTAAGCTGATGGGTCTATCATTTCTTGGATCACTGGACACTTCACCTTTGTGCAAAGGGATGACAGTGGCTATCCTCCACTCGGCTGGGATGAAGCCAGTACTCAGGCTTTGGTTGAATAGGGTGCCTAATGGTGCTTTGGTCATGTAAGATGCAGTCTGGGATGTTATCGGGTCCCATGGAAGCTGTATTTTTTGCCTTTGAGAGGGCAGTAATGACTTGCTCCCTAGAGATAAGGGGAGGGGGCTGGTGCTAGGGATGTCCTGATTTACTGGTGGGGGGACAGAGGGGTGAAGTTTTCATTGAACCTGGCTGCCAGCTGGCTGGCTATATCTACGGCATTTGTGTATGTGGTGTTCTTGACCACCAGTTCTGAGCAGATCTGAGTGCTTCCTTTGAGATTGCAGACATATATGAAGAAGGCCTTATGATTGTCTTTAATAGATGTGGCCAGTTTGGACTCAAATTTTGCTTTGGAGGATTTCAGTAGTGTTCTTGTTTGCTTGTTCAGGCTAAGGAGAGAGAGGTTCTGATTAGGCACCTGTTCCTTCTTGGTCCTGGACAGCAATTTTTCTTTTTATTATACAGAGAGGTTTACTCTTCCTTGAGGAGGAGGATTTTGTCCTGTCGGGTATTCCTTTTTCCATGCAACTATATAAATGCTCATATAGTATTTTGGTGTAGGTTTGAACATATGTGCCAGTTCCTGTGGAGGGGGAAGGGGCTGTGAAATTATTTATACCTTCCCTCAGGAGGTTGTAATCAGCTTTGGAGAAGTTTTTTTGTTTGACCCTAGCTGAGGGGTCGGGGGAGATGGTGACTTTAAAAATGACCACTTTGTGGTTGGATCTTTCCAGAGAGGAGGTTACTCATGTTGGCTAATACCAAGTCCAAAACAGTGTAAGAAACTTCTCTGTGTGGAAGATTTTCGGTCCATATATTTCTAGTTAATCACTGTATATTAATCAGATCAGACAACAGTAGTAGAAGTAGCGAACGTAAACTCGTCAAGTAAAAAAGTAATAACAGAAAATATATAATTCTACAGTATTACTAAGTATTCGAAAGTAATCCAAGCAAGGCAGGCAGTCTGTTTCCAGTCGAAAATCCTTTATTAAGTACACAGACAAGCGATCCAAGTAAAACAAAAATAGAGTAATAATTTCCTCACAAGCTTTCTAAATATATATATACTTTTTATCAGGCATGGGAGTGGTTTACTGTGCTGTAAAACAAAGTGTTATTGGTACACATGTTAAATTCACATCCCTTCCCCCATCAGTGTGACATTCGAGCTGGTCCTGCCCTACCTAGTAGCTGTCATAATAATATATAGCCCTAATGTACTTTAATGGTACATCTTATTTAACCAAATTATTAAGTCTGTGATTTTATACAAGGCAATATACTACATGGCTGGAAATATATCAACCTTAGTTCATTTTGTGATCAAAAATTATATATAAATATATACATATACATTTTGCATGTAAAATCAGTTTCTATTTTCATAACCTATTGTTAACAAAGATCGCTTTCGTCCTTCTAGACTTCTTCAGGTCTGTGTACAAGAACCCTAAAAACCTATATAATTGTATAATTAGTTAGTATTGTTATTACCACCATTTTGAATAAAGTGGAAAAAAGAGAACCAGAAAAAAGTAAAAAAATATATGTATGATGATGGAAACAAAATATACACTTAAATGTCAAATGATTTAAAATGGTATTTAAAACCAATTTGTAGAAAAAAATAAAATAAAAAACACTTAGTCATGTAAACAATGTGGCAATTTTCTAAGTTCCAGTGCACTTTTAATTGAACAGTAGTAGTTTAGTCCAGGCTTTCTAAAAGAGTTCAGCTTTAATTGCCACATGAGTTCCTGTTTCTCCAGAATATTCGGGATGTCTCCTTCAAGATCACCCATGTCATTGTGTAGGTGTGGGTGGTGGTTGAGGTGAGGTGTTTGTGTTGACAGCCTTCTCAGTGCCAGATATACTGGCTTGTGAGGGAGACAGCATAATCTGTAGGTTCTTAATGTAATTGCATCTCTCACAAATTGTGTTCCTATGTGGTAGTAGTAGAGGGTTGTCCGTGTACATGAGGCAGTTGCTGCACTGTCCTGGGATGTCAATATTGACCAGACTGGCAGGAGAAACTGTGAGAAATTGTCCATTGATATTTGTCAGAATCTGAGGGAAAGAGGCCAGAGAGAGCTTAGGGGGGGGTAAAGGGTGGAAGGTCTAAGAAGAGTATACTAGGTGATTCACACAAGTGCTACTAAGGGAAAATTTGTTGCTGGAATACCTCAGAATGGGTTAAAAACAGTGCAGCTGTGGTGCGTGACATGCAAACAAGCCCAAACCAGCTTGTTGATCTTTTTATGGCAAATGTCTGTCTAGTTCTGTTACAGCACACTCCATTAGGCCTGGTGCTTTCTTCAAGGGCTTTCGGACACCAATTCCATCCTTGAAGCTGCTACTTGGTCTTCAGTGCATACCTTTACTAAACATTATAAATTGGGTATGGTTTCTAAGACCAGTGCAGGTTTTGCTCGAGCCATTCTGCATGGGTTTGTTGATGGCTTTTCCCAGCCTTCCACTACCCCCCCCCCAATCCTTTTCATGCGCTTTTCTACTCTCCCTACTATGAAGAATACTGCAAAAATGATACAGAAGGACAGTACAGTTGTGTAATATCTTACCATAAAAATAGATGATGATCTGTCCTTTGCAGTATTCACTCTCTCCCTCCTGGTTGAGGGTCTTCCTTTTCCATCTGCATTTTCTCCTTCTAGATGTGCATAGCCTCTTTTCCCCTAAGTAGACTGTTCTCTTCTGTGGAAAGTCAGTTCTGGGTTACTGTGTCTCTATGTCACCTTTATGCCCTACATCCTGTACAGGAGTGTACATGTGATATATGGTACATATAACATCTAAAGGCTTTGGTATAGTGGCTGGATTTTGTGCTATCCTTGGCAGGAGATCCCTACTGTGAAGAATACTGCAACAGTGAAGAGAGGGACATCTATTGTTCTGGTAAGATTCTACAAAACTGTGCTTTCTCTGCCTTACCCTTTGGGACAAGCCACTGTACCAAGAACATTCACAAAGTGTCTAGCTGTATTTATATCTCATTGCATGCTACAGGGTATCCACATTTTTTTTTTTGTATTTAGATGGCTGACTTACTTTTGCACATTCTTTTTCAGTGTCAAGAATCTCTGTCTTGGGTAAGTGATCTGTTACACAAGCTGGGATTCCAAGAGAACATTCAAAATTCTTTTTTGACTCCCTCACACAGGATTATGTTTGGGATGTCAGCTAGATACCTCAGTTCAAATAGCTTTCCTTCTACATGAAAAAAAAAGATCTTTATTTGTGTCTGTTTTGTAAGGTTTTCCACTTAGACTTCAGACACTGTGAGGGAATTCCTCAGGATTTGGGGTATCATGGCATCTGTGATTGTCATGATACACCTGGCAAGACTCCACGTGAGAAATATCCAGTGGCATCTGAAATCTCTCTGGTCCCAGGGATGCTGGGCATCAACACCCTTTATCTTTTCAAGTCCCAGTGCTGGGGTTTGCCAGAAGAGAAATCTTTTGGTAGAGACAACAGATATCCTCAGGTCCAGGTTTCCCCTTCTCCCTCCTTACTTCAAAGCATTCAGCACCACAGACACCTCAGACTTTGCTTGGGGATTAGTTTCAGGAGGGATAAAAGTGCAGAGGGTGTGGGACACCAAGGACAGATGCAAGCACATAAATATTAAGGCGATGCTTGCCCTGATCAAGACACTCAACTCCCTGAACCATCTTTATTCCTTGGGACTTCTTCAAGTGGTTACAGACAGTACCACAGTTTTGCATTGCATGAACAAACGAGGGGGATCCAGCTCGTACCCCCTTTGCAGACTAGCTGTGTTAGCTTAGGATATTGCATCACAACACAGTCTGACTCCACAGGTATCCTACATTCTGTCAGAGCAAAACTGTGTGGCAGACAAACTGAATAGGACCAGGGCAGACCCTCACAAATGGAAACTAGATCAGAGGGTCTTCCAAGATTTGATCCATCTGCGGGAGTTCCTCAAGCAAACCTCTTTGCTTCTTCTCTAAACAATCAGCTGGCATGAAGATTGTGCTTCAGGACTCCATGCAAGAAGGCCTAGATGACAGATGTCTTTTCCTTTCCTTGGACAAAAATGTTCTTGTATGCTTTTCTACCCTTTCCGCTAATATCTAAGGTACTTCTGAAGATTAAGAAGGAATCCCCTAAGATCATTGTGGTGACTTCTTCCTGGACCAGGAAACCATAGCTTAGTTCTCCCTTCTTTTGGATATGGCAAGGGGCAATTATCACAAGCTTCCTCACTGACTGGATCTACTCATACAAGGACAGGTGTTTGATATACCTTGACATCAGTCCTCTTCATAACTGCCTGAATGATAGGGTCTTAACTCCTTTTAGGTACCTGTTTACTGAGGATGTACAGCAAATACTAACGGAGGCAAGAAAACCTGCTACTAGCAAATCATATATTAGTAAAAGAAAAACATTTTCTAGTTGGTGTCAAGAAAGGAACCAGCACCATTTCAATTTTTTCCTCTGGTTCTTCTTTATTTGTGTATATTACTATCCTCTAGCCTGTCTTAATCCTCTATCAAGGTTTGTTTTTGTCTGTTTCAGCCAGTCTGTCCATAGATCCCCCTCAGTCAGTGTGGTCTCATGTGAAAGCATTTTTGAAATGGGAGCTGCATACTAAGACTCCTGGAAAACAGGTGGCTTCTCCATGGGTTCTTAGTTTTCTGTTAGAAAAAATAATTGTTCCTCCATTTGAATCAGCACATCAGACTGACTGGAAATTCTTATCATGGAAACCGTGAGAACATCTGAATTGTAGATTTTTATGGTGGGTCAATAATATTCCTTTTTTTCCACAAAAATAAGGTTTACTTAAGATCTAACTCTTGATTTATGCCAAAAGTGCTATCCAAGTTTTCTTTCAGCCAAGCTGTCCATCTCCCTATTTTCTTTCCAGAACCTAAACATGAAGGAAAAATGATACTCCATATCTTGGACGTCCACAGACATTTCTGATAGTATTTTGTCAGAACAAAATCTTTCAAGAATTGGATCAGTTGTTGTACTTTTGATATCACTGTTGCAATATTCTTCACCTAAGGGATCTCCAACCAGTATCCTAAAGCCTTCAGTTCCTATAGGTGCAGTACATCACATGCATGCTTCCCGTGCATAATGTAGGGCATAAAGATAATGTATAGACACAAGCACTCAGAACAACTTTGATGCCAGTCCAAATGCCATTATCAAATGCAAGTCTGAATGCTCTTCTGCTGTGCCGGTTATCACGCTGTTTTTTCTTTTTCCAGGTAGGTGCCCTGTTGTGTTTTTTCTCTTCCTTTTCTTATTGTTTGTTATTCTGTTTGTCTTCCAGAAAGGAAAAAATGTCAGTGCGGGAGGCAGATTTCCCATAAAGACATTCATGACCAGTGTTCTATCTGCTAGGCATTTGTGCCCAAGACCCTACATAGTCACCTTTCTTTGTCCATATACATGGAGAACTAATGTCTTAAGTGGTTGGCTTAGATTGCTGTGGCCAAATCTTCCCATCCCGAGGGCCAGCAGTCTACCATGAAAAAGGCCTGCAAAGTCAGGCCTGATCTGGCTGCTGTCCAGTTTTCCCAGGGCATCTCTGTAGAGACTGGTGAAAGCCCTGAAGACCGTCCAGTGCTTGTTTCAGATTCCTCTGCAACGATCCATCGGAGGCCGGCATGGATCCAGCTTCTTGCACGTCCTTGGAGGCTTTTCAAATGTCTGTACCTGACATTGAGGGGGAGCCTCGGCTGATAATATCTGAAAGACTGAGGGGAATTCTTCAGATTTTAGTGAGGAAAGGAGATTCCTACAGTTATTATAGAGTCGTGTTAGGGATCTGACCCTTTAAGAGTGTTTCGAGCTGACATCCTGCCGAAAAAGAAAAGACAGAGCATATTTCCTCTGTTGTGAAGGATCCCCAATGTGAATGGCAGGAATTCAGTCAGGGCTTATTTAATGCTTTGATGGCCTTGAAGCTATTTCAGGTGGTCTCTGCTCCTGCTTCCCCCGGTCTTTCACTCCAGTAAAGAGACCTAGGGAAGTGAATTCCACAGATGAGGATCTGGGCTCAGGAGAAGAATCCCTCTGATATTCAGTAAAGAAGCTCCTACAGATGGAGTCTCCAAAAACACCTGCTGTTCCTTCTATTCTAGCTGCCCTTTTAAATACCATTTCTGCAGCTTTTGTAGCCCCTGACTCAGCCTGCGGCATCAAAAAGCCAGGTAGGTTTTACAAGGTGCCTAAGGAGTACAGATTTCTTTATAAATGCCCATCTGTAGTGTCAGTCTGTTCTGACAAGCCTTCCAAGTTGTTGCCCTCCACCCAGCTGCTGCCTTCTGGTAAGGACAGTAGGGCCATGGAAAGGTTGGGCAAGAAAATTTACACTGATGCCACCTTGTGCTTTAGGGCCATTAACTACCAGACTCATATGACAAGGTATGTTTTGGCTCGTCTTTCTCAAGTTTCTAAGGTGGTTCCTGATCTTCCTAAGTCTGAGGGGGAAGGCTTTGACCCTTTCCCTGCTAAGTTCATCTTCGCAAGTTGCTCACCATTCAATCAAATACAGCAGTAATGCAGTTGACGCCTCTTCTAGGGCTGCCACCTTTGGTTCAGTTATGAGGCATTATTTTTGGCTTTGTCTTCAAGCTTTTCCTAATCACATCAAGACCAAACTTTTGGATGCTCCTTTGAATAACTGGATCTGCTGCTACTAATCATTTCAAGTCTGTCCAAGGCAAGGGCAAAATCTTAAAGGAGCTGAAATGTATTTTTGTTTCTCCTATTCCTAAGTTTTAGAGGAACTGTCCTTCCAAGTCTGCCTTTGTTCACAGGCAGTCCTGCCCTTCTCTTAAAGGTAAGGATTCCTGGTGTGTTGTTCCTGCTAATTTTACTCAGACTCCTGCCTCATGGAAACCTTTTCAGGACCAGCCTGGTTCTATTTCATGGTTTGCTTCTCCACCCCCTTGGTCAGGTGCCCTGCTCTCCCCACCTTTCTCTGTCTCTTCCAAATTGGCTATGAATCACTTCAGACTCTTTGGTTCTGTCCATTATCCATCAGGGATATTTCACAATTTGGAAGTCTCTCTTCCTCTCTTTTAAGGCAACCTCCTTGGGAGCAGCTTTCTCATTTCTCAGAGGTTCTTCACTCGCTTTTTGATCGAGGCACCATTTATGATGTGCCTCCCACCTAGGTAGAGAAGGGGTTTTAGTCTACAATGTTTTTGTTCTCATGAAAGGGAGGGTACATGGAGATCAGTTCTTCATCTTTTCCTGCTAAACACCTTCTCAATATTTCCTCCTTTCAGATCTTATCCCTTCAGACATTGTTTCTTCTTCTTCTTCTTCTTCCTCAGGCCTTTCTGGTGTCTCTGAATCTCAAGGATGCATACCTTCATATCCCCATCCATCCTCTTTTCAGGAAATGTTCCTCTCGTATTTTCAGTTCTCTGCATTGCCCTTTTGCCACTTTACTGCCCCAAGGGTATTCAGCAAATGCCTCTCTCCTGTCATTGCTTTTTGCAGGCTTTGAGATATTCACATTTTCCATATCTAGATGATCTGCTTATTCAAGCTTCTTTTCCCAGCAGTCTGCTTCAGGATCTCTGGTTTACTACTTGCCTGTTACACAGTCTGGGGCTCACCATAATGAGTTCTGACACCTTCTAAGGATCATATTTTCTTCGGATGCAGGCTTCAGGTGGTTCACATGTTGATATATTTTCCTGCCCCTAAGCCTCTGTCTCTGATCACCTTTTTCCAATCCCTTCTTCCTCCGGCATCTGTCATGGCCAGGGATTTTCTTAGGGTCCTGTGGTTCATGGCTTCACTATTCTCATGGTCCCTCTCGCCAGGCTCCATATGAGGAAACTTCACTGATACCTCAGATCAGTGTGATTTCAACATTGCCAGCTGCTGGAGTTCCCTGTCTCAAGCTCGAGCTTCAATGGTGAATTCATCAACTTTCTCTCTGTTCAGGGATCCTTTTCAAGCTCCAGTTCTTACTCTGGAGCATTTTGCAAGCACCTCAGACAGGGACTGGGGTGCCTTCTGTGGCCTCTGGAAGGTCCAGGGTCTCTGGCCTAATCATCATAATTCAAACCGTAACAACATAAAAGAGATAAGGCCTCTGCAAGCTTTTTCTTCCCTCTTTTGTCCCAGGGCCCTCAAAGTTTCACAGAGAATAAGTGTATGATGTGATATGCCAGCAGGCAGGGGGTCACAAGGTTCTGTCATCTTTGCAGACTAAAAACTTGAAACAAACCGATGGGTGATGGAAATAGGTAAAATATAGGCAGCTATGAAAGATGTATTAAGTTTATTTAAGAAACAGGTAAAGCGCTTTCATCAAGCTTATAACACAGACTTCATCAGAACAATAAAAAATCAAATCAAATGATTTAAAAAGCCTCCACAATTAATCACATGCCCACAACCAGCCAGTGGCACAACACCCATTATGAAACAACCCCCAATATAATTGTTCAAGTTAAAAGTCTGGAACCTGAATACATTCAAAATTTTTTTTTCACAATATCAAATCTTAAAATCCAAAACACACAAATAAACAAAAAATGTAATGTGTGTGAATAAATTACACTTCAAAGGATCACAACTTTAAATCACTAACAGTGGAAATACTTTCATTTAAGCTAGGATACATGTAGGCATGACGTTTCATCTGCCGCCTAAACTCTTTAAGTTCAATCAATTCATTCCATGAACCACCTCTGGGACTTTTTTAACAACCTAGCTCCCAATCTGCAGATAACCTACCTTCTCGCTTCCTAAAGATTGCAGCCAGTTCCATTGCATTCCCAGTATCCATCCTTATCAGCCATTTAATTCAAGATTTTACTGTCCTAACTCTATAGAACAGATTCCACACCATTCCTATCCATAAAGGTGGGAACTCAGTAAAACTCTTTAATTTCCATCCTATCTCTATACAATCCCCACTCTCCAAAATTCTTGAGCAATGTATTTCATGAAAGAAAACCTCATTACCCCCAGCCAGCATGGCTTTTGCCCCTATCATAGCACCACTAATGCTCTCATCTCCTTTAATAAGTACATCTCCCTTGCCAGAGATAATAATAAATTAGTGTCCTGCCACTTCTTAGACCTCTCCAAAGCCTTTGACACTGTCTCCCATTCCATCCTCCTTTCTAAACTTACTCAACTTAACTTCTCCCCCCTGAACTATTTCCTGGTTTACTAGCAATCTCACTAATGGACAACAATCTGTTAAATGGCTCATAGTCCTATCTCCCTTTCTTCCAGTAAAAAATGGGTGTCCCCCAAGGCTCCATTCTAGGCCCCCTTTTTTAATATTTTACTAACCAACTCCATTTATCCTGTCCTCAGTCATCCCCCATACAGTATGCAGATGATTCTGCTATCATCACCACTGCTGACAACTCATCTGATCTACTTTCTATTACTCAAACCTCATTTAACCTCATTGAAATTTGGTTTACTGACAACCATCCTTAACCCAAAAAAAGACTATAAACTCCTCCTTTCCTATCCAAGTCTCTCTGTCATCTAAAATTCTCCTTCACCATCTCTTCCCTAAACAAAACCATTATCTCATCTAAACATCACGCTAAGCTACTTGACATAATCATTGACCATCATCTCAAATTTAACCTTCACGTACAGAACTGTATTAAGAAAAGCCACCAAAAACTCGGCTTACTTTATAGAAACCTAAGATTTCTCACACCTAACTCTAGAATATTACTAGCCCAGGCTTACCTCCTTCCTAACCTTCTATACTGCTCACAATTTCTAGCTAACCTACAGTTCTCTATTCTATCTAAACTAGAAACCACATATAACAAAGTAGCCAGATTTGCAGCCAATATGCCACCTACATCTCATCATTGTGTTGCACTATAGAGACTCAGCTGGTTAGAATTTCCTAACCAAGACATTTATTCTCAGCTTCCCATAATTCATACTATCTTCAACAAGACCCCCCCCTCTGCCCTAGTATATCCACTCTTTTCTCCCTCCATAATCCACCACTCCCTCTCAGAAGCTTAGACAAATGCCTCTTACAGATTCATAAACCAAACATATCTCTAGGGCGAAACCTAAATTGTTATCTTCCTGCATGTTCATGGAATAAACTTTCCATTGCCCTTGAAAATATCTGTCATACTAAAGAATTCAAATAATCTCTTCGACATTACCTGCTCAACAACTGGAGCCTTCCCTCCTTCTATCCTTCCCTTTCCACTCTACCTCCTTTATATGTGTGTATATATATATATATATTTTTTTTTTTCTCCCCTTCCCTCACTTACCTGTCTACTACCTTCATCCCTCAAACATGTAAATCACTCTAGCCTTCTGTATACTATACTAACTTGCTATTATCTTCTCCACCTTACTTCTCAAACTCTGCTACACTCTAACACTTATTTCTTTCTTTCCCTAACACTGAACCACTTCTCAGTTTAGATCTTCTTTACTTCAAGTATCTTGCCTGCTCAATTTGTCATTGAAGCTCTTTCTAGTGCAATTGTATGTGCAACTATTTTATTTTTTTAATATCTGCTGTGTAAACGGTTAATCTACTTGACTTGTTGCTCTGAAGCTAATTTTTTGTATAATTTTGTATAATTCTGTATAATGTTAATTTTGGGGCTTTCCCCCTGGGCCTTCTCTGAAAAAGAGTACATGCCCAGACAAACTAACCTGGTTAACAAATGTCAAATAAATAAACATCAATTCCCAAAAAAAACAAAAGTATGCTCAGGAAACTTAAGTGCATGTTTGGAAAGTGAATTGTTAACATTTACTTTTCTAATATCAGGCAAATACTTGTATATACATTCCCTGAATCTCCTTTTGGTTTTGCCAGCATAAAAACAACTGCAGTGTTGGCACAAAGCCAGGTATACAATACCAGTAGAATTACAGTTACAAAAAATGAAGTTTTGATGAAAAAATTATTAACCTTAATACTGTCCTTTTCTATGATGTATTTACATTGCTTACAACGACCACAACTAAAGTTACCAGATTTTTTACATGAATTCCATGGAATGCTGTCGGTGATGTTTTCAAAAAAAGTTCTTCAAAGTTTTAGCCCTTTTAAACACAATCTGGGTTTTACCCCTATACTGTCAGTGTATCCTTCAAAACATGAAAAAAATATTCCAGTCCTTACGTAAAATTTCACATATATGATCATGGTCAGTCATGTAAGTAGTAACAAAGGAACAAGAAAAAATATTTTTAATGTTCTTGGAGCCAATAAATTCTGGCTCACTACTGCCTCCTGTCAGCAGCAGAGGTTTAAACATTCTTAAGTGTTTCTTATAGGTTACTTCCTGCCTAACTTACTCAATTAAATTGTCAAGGTAACCATGAGACTGAAACATATCTGCCCACGGTCCGTGATGATTCTGAATCAAACATACCATCCTTGGTAATCATTCTGGTTAATCTTACATATATTGACCTTTAACTATCCCCCTCTTCTGATGCATTGGATCTTCACTGCTATAATGTAATAAACAGTTGGAATATGTATGTTGTCTATAGATGTTGCTAATAAATCTCTTATTTGCAACATCCTTAAAAAGTTCAACATCTATATAATTAATGTGGGTATGTTAAAGGTACAAGTAAACTTTAAAAATTGTGTAGTAGTATTCAAATGAGTTATAAAATTGTTCAATTCAGACAATGTCCCCTTCTATACAAGGAATATGTCATCCAAAAATGGATGTAAATATTCCAGGGTGGTGATCTAAACATCTCGTCTCCCCTCTGAACAGTTTCCGTTGTTGTGTTCCAGAGTCCTAAGTCCTCTGGCTTGGAAGGTGGGCACCCTGTCTTTTCCTTTGAAGATATTTCTGTATGCCTCCCTCCTTCATTTTTTACCATGAGTTCTGCACAAGATCAGGTAGGACTCTTCCAAAATCTTGCTGGTGTCTTCCTTTTGGCCCAGACAGCATTGTTTGCCTCTTCATTCTCAACTGGCCAGGGGCACTCACAAGTTACTTCAATGGGTGAATCTTCTCACACAAGACATGGGGTCTGTTATCCATCCTTGCCTCTCCACTGTTCAAATGACACTGTGGATGATAGGGTTTTGATCTCTTTTAGGCACCTCTGTTCTGAGGATCTGCTCCAGATTCTACAGGAGGGAAGGAAACTCAGTACCAGAAAATCATACATATCCAAATAGAAAAGATTTTCCTGTCTGGTGGCTCTGTTACCATCAGGATCTCCTATCTGTGGAGGTTCCTCTGGTTCTCCCTTAGTTGTGTAATCTGCTCCATGCTGGGTTGGGATATTCTTCAGTTAAAGCTCACCTGTCAGTAATTTCTGCTCGTCTGTCCTTGAATCATCCACTGGCATCTAGATTTGAGGTCAAGCAATTCCTTAAAAGTGTCCTTCATATCAGGCTTCACAGGAAGCCTATTCTGCCTTCTTGAGACTTCAATTTTGAACTTGAAAAACTGACCCAGGCTCCTTTTGAACCTGTTTTTTCAGCTTCCTTACAACATTATACTTGGAAGACTGTTGTTCTTTTGGCTTTTACTTCAGCCAGGAGTGTGTCTGAAGTCCACCCTCTTGTGTCTATTCCTCCTTTTTCAGTTTTTTATAGAGACAGGGTACTTCTTTGTACTAATCCTTCTTTCATACTCAAGTAGTCAATGAGTTGTTCCTTAATCAGTCTAATCATCTTCCTTCCTTGTTTCCTTCTCAGCAGTCTGCCAGTGAGAAGGTTCTTTGCATCTTGGATTTGCACAGATATTTAGACAAAACTGAAGATATTCACAAATCTGAGAAGCTTTTTGTTTCCTTTCATCCCAGGACTTTTGGTTTGACTGTTTCTAAGCAAACCACCGCCTCTTGGATTTCTAAGGCCATTTCCTTCTGTTATTCTTTTTATGGCATATGTCTCTTCTTGTTTGTAAAGGCACATTCCACTAGAGCAGTTGCCACCTCTGGTGCACTTTTCAAGATTCTAGATACTAGTTTTATCCTTGAGGTTGCAACATGGTCCTCTGTTCATACTTTCACCAAACATTAAAATTGGATATTATTTCCAGGGCCAGAGCAGATTTTGCCAGGGCTATTCTGCATGGGTTTGTGGAGGGTTCCTCTATGAGTTCCACCTCTCATGCTTCCTCTGGAGCTCTTGCACTCTCCCTAAGGTCAATGATACTGCAACAGTAATCTGGAAGGACAGAATGCAGTTGTGTAAAATCTTACAATAACAGTAGATGTCCTTCTCTTCACTGCTGCAGTAGTCGCTCCCTCCCTCCTTCCCCCTCTGTTCTGCCTCTTGCCCTGTGTTCTGTTTCCCTGCTGGCCAAGCGTCCTTTTCTTCCTTTTTCCTTGTTTATTTTTTTCTTCTGGATGCATATTTTCATCCTTGTCCCTGAGGGTATTCTGTTCCTCTTAGGGCTTTTTCAGTTCTGAGTGCTTGAGTCCTTACATCATCTTTATGCATTACATTGTGTTTAGGGAGCATACATGTGACGTACTGCACCTATAAGAGCTGAAGGCTTTGATATACTGGCCAGACATTGGACTATCCTTGGCAGGAGATCCCTAGGATGAAGAATACTGCAACAGTGAAGAGAACAACATATGTTGTTATAGTAAGGTTTTATACATCTGTATTTTCATTTCTTATGAAGATAAGAAAAAAAGGGCTTTGGTATACTGGCCAGACATTGGACTATCCTTGGCAGGAGATCCCTAGGATGAAGAATACTGCAACAGTGAAGAGAACAACATATGTTGTTATAGTAAGGTTTTATACATCTGTATTTTCATTTCTTATGAAGATAAGAAAAAAGGACAAACTGTCAAAACAGACTATTTCCAGGTGGTCATGTCTTGCAGTTAACCTTTAGTTATACCTGTGACGTCCCTTCTCTGGGCCAGTGATCAAGGAGCCTCAATCCTCACCATGGACAGTGGTGGGGAACATTCACTTAGAATAAAATAAGCACCACAGTATTTTCAGATGCAGCTCTTTGCACCAAGTACTGTTTCCCCTTAAGAGCACACAGGGAATGCATACCCCAGTCCTGGGACTCAGTTTTCTCTGCAGGCCACAAATAAGACTCCCCACTGATCACTACAGAGCTAAATCCTTAGCCGGGTGCTCCAAGCCAAGTACTCCACCACCCTGTCTGTGAAATCAGTGCTCTCAGTGTTCCCTGTTCAGAGTAGCTGTCAGACACACACACTCTTGAGATTTGGATTTACACGCACACACCTGGGAAAGGCTGGAACAGCTTACCTGCTATGACACCTCCACCCATTCTATAAGGTAGATTCATGGCCATCAGAACACCGAACAGCTACTTTAAGGCTCTTAAAAGTTTATCCAATTACACTTTATAAAATTAATACTTATACAAATGGTAGTGTTAACCAAGCAGCAAGACTTTCAGGAACGTGGAGCCACAGTGCCACTAAATAAATTAAAGTACTGTCAAGGGTTAAATATTTTCTAGAAGACCAGCCACAGTGAAAGGTTTACATATATTTAATAATAATAAATAACCATAAAAATACTGAATATCTATTTACAATAAACATCAGAGTTTCACTCACAGGAAATATAAAATACAACACAGATGGAATGACTCAGATGCAGAAAAAAATACATTTAGGTAATCTCACTATATTTTCCTAACTGAATGAAGAATTATTTTTCCCTAGTTACTTACTAAAGCAAGGCAAGATAAAGGTGAATGAGTGGCTTTGTCAGGTCCCCAAAATAGAGTGCACTTATCACAGCTGCCACTAGTATTCAAATCAATTTCAGTGCTGGCTGCAGAGTAACATCGCATCTGATCACCTGATTCTGTGGTTCCCACACTACCTCTTCACTAGAAACTGAGCCAGGATCTGGCACTGATGTGTCACAATACACACACACAGAACTTTAGCTAAGGTTTATTACTGCATCTGGGAACTGTAAAACAGTTCCAATACTTCCATCCTTCCTGCAGAAAATAAGCCATTTTCTGGCACCACAGGGCAGCAGTTAGTTCACCACTAATGACAATAGAGTAGGCTTCCTGTAGAAAACAAACCATTTTCTAGCACTCCAGGGTAGCAGTTAATTCACCAGTAAGGACAATAGAGCAGGACCTCAGTCCAGGCCTTTCACAGACTGCGTCTCTAACTGTATTCAGACCTGTGAAATAAAATCTTTATGAACTAAACCTAGTCATTTATTTTCAGGCTGTTTTTATTAAGGTCAGCAGGGCTGAGCTTAACCCCTTCTCTTTCAGTATCCTCTGGTAAAATATATACATGTCATCATTTACAGCAATACAGTCTGATATAGATGTATATTTAGAGAAACTTGGTAAATCCAAAATAAAACTGTGAACACTCAGGAAACCAAGCCAAGGAATAAACCACCAAAATACGTTTATTGGTTGAGCGCTTTCATCCACATATAACAGGACTTCATCAGAACATAAGACTTAACAGCACCAACACTTTAAATAACCCAGCTTTTACCCTGATTGGCTCAAACCCAACCCATGTTGTTCTCACACAATTGGATCAAACCATATATTAGGAAATGTATATTGCAAAACAGTGTGAAACAGAACAACATATCCCTCCTTTTTAATGCACTTCGAAATACAAAACGTATCAAGTTGCTGCATTTTGAAAACCCCCCAAAAACAACAACACTAAAATGCAACCGTCAGATGACAAGTGCTTGCGCTAATAAAACTATATCAAAAAATGCTACAACATACTCTGTAATACAAAAAATATTTTTTAAAAATGAATACAAAGGTAATATATGAAAAACAATTACCCATTTAAAAACTGAACACAAACTAAAAACCAAAGACCACATCACAAAAGAAATGGGCAAAAAAAAAAACAATGTGAATTATAACCTAAAACATGGAAACATCCAAATAATTCTGAAACATTCAAGTCAAATACTATAATTCAGAACCTATTTTTAATTAAAAAAAACTACTAATTGAACAGTGGTCATTAAGCCCTGGATAGACCGTGGCATTCACCTTGACTTGCCAAAGCAACTCTCTGAATTCTAACATATTGAATGAACCACCTCTGATATCCTGCTGTATCTGATCAATAACAACAAACTTGAACACATGTTATTTTCAATATGTTTAAACAATGCATTCTTGGTGTCATGTTTCTTTATGCTATACATATGTTGGTAAATTCTACTCCCAAGATATTCCTTGGTTTTACCTTTGTAGAATCCATGACAATCCTGACACAGGGCCACATATATATTACCCCCCCCCCCCCCACAGAACCACAATTAAATTTTTTTTCAAGAAAATATAACCAAAATTCTCCAATCTCACCTCACCTGCCTCTAATATAAATCTACACTGATAGCAGTAACCACATTTGGACATCTTTCCTTTTGACCCCCTTGATTTTACACATTCCACCATGTTTTTAATACATGCATCACACTTGGACACTATTTTGGGTACCTTACCCACTATCTTTTCCGATTCTTTGTTGACTTGAAACATACACCAAATTTTTTCATTAATTTGTGTGATACTATAAAAGTTATTGTTAAATGTCAAAATTAAAGCTTCCTTATAATTAATTATTCTCATCCCTTAGTAGTATACCTTCCTCAACACATCCAATAGCTTCTTTTTTACCTAGTGAGGGCATGAAATGGCCGTTATGTCTCTTAGCCAAAACTTCTTGGAAAATACCTTCCAGAAACAGGTTGGGGTACTCTCTCATTCGTAACATGTTTCTTAATATGTTACTTTGTGATATAAAATGACATTCCTCAGAAACCATCCTTGCTAACCTCACCAGTTGTCCTTTTACCAACACCTTCTTTTGATGGCTTGGATGGCAACTGGAAAAGTGTAAAAGGGAGTTGGAGTAAGTCAGCTTTCTAAAAATATTGGATTAAAATCTAGCCTTACCCCTATTCTTACTAATAGTAATATCCAAATAGTTTATACTATCCTTGGACTTTGTGATAGTAAATTTAAGAAATAATGTAGTCTGATGGAGGAAATTGAAACATTTCTCTACTCTCTCCACAGTGTCTGTCCAAAAAATCACCATATCATCCTAGAACCTCCCATAAAATGACCAGGAGTCCTTGAACCTGGAATTGAACACATGGTTTAATTCCCAATAGGCTAACACCACATTGGCAAAAATGGGGGCACAGGCCCATTGACACTCCTGTTTTTTGCCTGAACAGTTGACCCTCAGACAAAATTAAATTGTTTTCAAGCACTACTTCCATTAATGTTCTCAGTAATAAAGCACTACTGTGATCACACACCCCCATATTGCCAAAGATAGTCATTAAACTACTCAGTACCTATATCATGCAGAATAACTGAATACAGGTCCACCACATTGATAGTCACAAATATTGGGTCATCAGAATGTAAATCAGGGGAAATCCTAGACAAAAAATCCCATGAGTCCTTTAGGCAAGGTGTGTATTTGGCTATTAAATCTTTCATATGGAAATCAATGTATTTTTTTATAAAAATGTTTTTTACGCCCGCAGTGGGCCTAAGGGGGGGATTGTTGATATCCTTATGGATTTTCGGTATACCGAAAATTACTAGTATTCTTGGATTCTCCACCCGTAGACAGCCACATTCAGAAGGTGATAACTGGTTGTTGAAAACTAGATAATTTAACAGGAGGTCAATCTTACGGAAGGATATATTTAATTCATTCGTGCTTGACTCCTCATATGGACTTGAAAATAACATTGTGAACATCCTGTTAGTATAATAGGTTTTGTCCATTACCACCAATCTCCCTCCCTTGTTGGGCTTCATAACTCTATTCTTTTTACATGTTTCCTTCAGTAAACCAATCTCCTCATCCATTAAATTACTAACTTTCAAGCCTTTTTTGAAGAGAAGCAGCCGTCTTATCTCGGTTTCACAAACCTTCTCAAAAATAGGCAACACCGGAGTTAGTGGGGGGTTAAAAGTGCTAGGTCTCATACATGGATTTGGTGTAGACCTCCTAACATTGTCACTGGACTCAAAGAAAAAACCCAAATTCAATTTTCTTACAAAAACTTTTAAATTCAATATGACATCGTCAATTTTTGCATCCCGTGGAGGCACAAAGGTAAAACCTTTTCAAACAAGTCAGCATGTTTATCAGTGAATACAACATTACTATAATTAAAAGTTTTGAAATCTCCATTAGTGTTGAAAATGATGGCACAATTATCAGGGCCATTCGGTACACTATGATCATTCATCAAGTACTAATTGTACAGCATGTTGTTGCGAGCATTCTTGTTCTCCCCACTCCCCCTCCAGGCTTGACCCTGACCAATCTGATATCCCTCCCTCAGGTTCCTCAGTCTCTCAGATCTTCTCAGAGGGGGATGCACTAAGGGGAAAAAAGCCATTTGAGAGTAGGAGTAGAAGACTGTGACATTACTAACCCCACCATCCTTTTCGTTGTCTATCCAAGGCCCGTTCATTTAGTAGTTTTTTTTTTTTAAATTAAAGGCAAGTTCTGAATTATAGTGCTCGAGTTTAATGCTTCAGAATTATTTGGATGTTTCCACGTTTTAGGTTATAATTCACATTTTTTCTTTTTTGTCCATTTCTTTTGTGATGTGGACTTTGACTTTTAGTTTGTATTCAGTTTTTAAACGGGTAATTGTTTTTCATGTATTACCCTTGTATTAATTTAAAAAATATATTTTTTGTATTACAAAGAGTATGTTGTGGCATTTTTTTATATAAATAGTGGTATTATTAGCATAAGCACCTGTCATCTGACGGGTACATTTTAGAGTTGTTGTTTTTGGAGGTTTTTCGAAATGCAGCAACTTGATAAGTTTTGTATTTCGAAGTGTATTAAAAAAGGGGGATATGCTGTCCTGTTTCACACTGTTTTGCAATATGCTTTTCCCAATATATGGTTTGATCCAGTTGCGTGAGAACACCGTGGGTTGGGTTTGAGCCAGTCAGGGTAAAAGCTGGGTTATTTAAAGTGCTGATGCTGTTACTCATGTTCTGATGAAGTCCTGTTATATGTGGATGAAAGCGCTCAACCAATAAACATATTTTTGGTGGTTTATTCCTTGGCTTGGTTTCCTGAGATTTACATACATGTATATTTTTTTTCTGTCCAGCAGGACCCACTGTTGATGCATTTTTAACACAAGCAACTTTACAAATGCATTTTTAACACAAGCATCTGTACAAATCATTTTGATATTCAAATAACATCATTTTTTACAAAACTCCAGCGAGCTATGCTGACATTTGTTACACATGCTTTGTCTTACTCTCCTGGCACAGCTGGCACTACCTCACATCATCACATCCCCCCCCACCAAAGACTCAAGCGAGGCTGGAGAAATGTTGCTTGAGTGGAATGAGCCTGTATGGGGAACACATTAACCCATGCCCTCTGTTGAGGGCCCATCTGCATTGCATTTCTTAGCCCACCACGATGCTGCACTGTCAAGTCATATGCCTGCCACCCTAGGCTGCACCTTAATAACTTTGCATTTTGCTGGCTGGCTTGATGTAGCCATGTTTGTGGTTTAGACTTTTGTGGAAGGAGTGTGTAGCCTACACCATTTTAAGCTGGGAATTGCTGGTGAAAGCTTAGTGTGCCTGTTATTCTACATGTCTTTGTTCTGGCTTAAGCACTTGGGTTCCAAGCCAGTTATTTCATACTAGGAAGGTTTGTGGTCTACACTCTTGTGGGAGTATTCTATTGAATTGCTGCTTTATTGAAACTGCTTTTTTTTACTGTTGCGACTGCAATTTTCTGCACTTTGAGTTTCTAGTACTTCTGCATTTTATAGCATAGGCTAGATTCAGGCTTGCTGAATCTAAACTGTTTGGTATCATCTGAGTAGTAAAAACAGCCATCTTACATTAAGAAGGCCCCCTGGACCCTTGTGGCAGAAGTGTGCAGCCAAGGATACATCTGAGTTGGGGATTGCTGAAATAAGGCTTAGTCTTGGGATTTTCCTTTGGTTACTTTGTTTAAAACCTTTTAACTTCACTTGTATTTAACCATCCTGTTTGCACATGTTTGCATTCAGTTTACCAGAGCTGCTCAGAGGTTGCACTGCTGCCCTGCGAGCAACTCAGTTGTGCATTGTGAAGCAGTGACACAGTTTTTTACCCATAGCCCTCCACAGAATAGTTGCTTTTTGTTAGTCTTACAGCAAAACCTGGTCCATCTAGCCCACTCCCCTCTAGTTACTACAGTATATACCTGCCATAATGGACAGAAAATTTCCCACCATTTCTCCAGCTAGCCTGATTGACATGGGCATCCTGAGGCAATGTAGCAATTCCCTCATGTATACTGACAACCAGTTACTCCTAAGATAAAGAAATACAACTTGAGAGAGATGTATCTATACTATGAATTTGGAATCAATTCTCTCATATAACAAACCAGATATCAAACAGGTTGTCAGTACACACACTTCACCTCTTGCAAATAACAAGCTCACAACACATAAGCCCACATACGTGGAGGTACTCGCTAGAAACCTACCTAAAGATCACAGACCTGCCAAGCGCAGATGTACTGCACACACTGCAAACCCAAAAGAATCCACTACACACAATAATACCCACAACATTGTCTCAGCCAATAAGCCCCTAAGGCAAAACACCTCAAAACCAATGTCTTGGTCATAGGCGCCGCCATAGTGAGAGACACCAATATCCCCCTCACCATGCTGGACAAGGAGAAGGTCACAGTCAGCTGCCTGTCAGCTGACAGGATCAACCAGATCACATATGCACTCAAGTCTCTCAACAACAAGAACCGTTATTGCTCCATCATAGTCCATGTTGGAGTGAATGACTTGAGACATACTGAGCTCTGACTGTGTCCCAGGCATTTATGTCCCTAGCCCTAAGCAGTATTCTACCTTCACCTAGGGCGAAGCCTCAATATAAACAAAACATGATTGACTTCAACAATTGGATTAGCTTCTGATGTCAGTCCAGGGGGATCCAGTATCTGTCAGCCTGGGAAGATATGGTTGAGAGACCATGCTACTTTGCCAGAGATGGTCTTCACTTGTGGCCTCTTGGCTTTAATTTACCAGCAAAGGTACTTGCCTCTCCCATAGTGCCTTTTTTTAGGCAAAGTCATAACAAAATTCCCAATGAAAAAATCCACTAGAGACAAACTCAAGGTTTTGCTGCTTAATGCTAGGAATCTAAATCAGAAACTTTGCTCACTGGAAGCACTCCTTACTTTGAAGGATGCTGATGTCTGTGCAGTCACAGTGACATTGTCCAAGGCCACAAAGAGCACCCCGGTCATGCAAGACTAAAATGTCTTTCACACTTTCAGACCTCAAAACGAACATGAAAGAACAAAAGGTGGAGGTGTATCCACCTTCATTAAAGACAAATGCACCTCAAGACTGGTCAACCAGTAGAGCTACTCCAAGTCCAACTAACTGTAGGTAAACCCCCCTTCCATATCATTGTTAGCTATAGGTCTCCTGCCATGAACCATGAGAGCTACTCTGTCTGCCTGGACCTACTTGAGTCACTCAATGTACAGCCAAACACCTTGGTCTTGGGTGATTTCAGCTATCCTTCCATTGATTGAGAGTCATATATGAGCACAAACATGCTTGCCCTAAGGTTCCTGGACTTTGTTAATACAAATGCTCTGGAACAGATAGTCTGCACCCCCACAAGGGACTCGGATGTACTAGACTTAGTACTCACCAACATAGTGAGTGTCTGCACTGCCCCCTGTGTGTTGCCCTCCTTGGTAAGGTCTGATCATAAATCAGTCTTGTTTGAAGTAAAGATCATACCTGACCCCCCTTCAAGAGTAAAAAGGATGAAACATTTCTCCAAAACAAACTATAGCCTCCTAAGCAATGGCATAAATAGTTTCAAACCTCCTGCTACCACTATCAGCAATGGCTCCTATACAGAAGTGTACACACATGTCCTGTATAAACACCTATACAAATGTATATACTCGGCTGTACCTGAACAGATCAAAACAAGGTCCTCACTAAAAACATCAAGCTTAAATAGGTTATACAACAAGAGGGAGAACTAATGTCTAAGAACAAGAGGGAACTGACTCAACAGAGGAAGAACACCCTCCACAACTTGAACAAGCAAATTAGATATCTTGTAAAGTCCTCTAAAGCCAATTATGAAGCTAGACTAGCATCCCTAGCTAAGGATAATCACAAGGCATTCTTTAGCTACATCAGAAATCTAAAACGGAAGGCCCAGCTTTGTGTTGAACTATTGGATGGTGTCATTCATACTGACCCCGAGGACATCTGCAACCTGCTAGCAGACAGATTTGCTGCAAACTTCATCCTGTGTCCCCACCAAACATACCCCAAAGTATACCTGTCACCAGTCCTCTACCTACTATCTCCAAAGAGCAGGTCATAACTGCACTCTTCATGGCCAAAAACACAGCCTCTATAGGACCAGATAACATTCCAGGCTGCCAACTAAATGGTCTAAAACAGGACCTCTTGCAAAGATAAGGAGTAACAGTCAAAAATCACACAAACGCTAGAAGATAAACTGTTTATATAAAACACGGCAAAGCTTTCAGGTCAAAAACCCTTCATCAGTGCATACATTTCAATGATAAAAACACAATGAATATATAGTATGGGTCTACGTCACATGACTTGCAGCCAAAAGTCATATGACCATTACATTCAAAAAAATATATAACTTATAATAAACATTTTTTTCATTTTAATTTACTTTGCTGTAAAAACTTTAATACAGGTTTCAGTGTTATGACATCATTGATCCCTGGAATTTTATCTGCCTGCAATCTAGTTATCCACTCATATTCCTTTAACTCTAATTTATTGTTTATGTCTCCACCTCTTTCCGTTTTTTCAACTATATGTATAACTCGAAACATAAATTTGTGCTCAGCCCCATATTCTTCTATATGCTTATATAGGGAGTTTGTACTTACTGCCCTATTAATCTCAGACTTGTGTTCGATTATTCGATTTTTTAATTTTCTAATAGTTTTACCTATATAGAAGGATGGACACCTGGAGCACGTAGCCATATATACTAC
Organism: Protopterus annectens; assembly: GCF_019279795.1. NCBI lineage: Eukaryota > Metazoa > Chordata > Ceratodontiformes > Protopteridae > Protopterus > Protopterus annectens. Next base: position 866,796,109 of record NC_056744.1, read on the forward strand.
TGCAGTAGTATTACAAGTTGCTTTGGTATTAAAATGGTAAAGTCTCTTAGTTATAGGATGTTTAAACAGATGACTGGGTCCTTCATAAATATCTGCACAGCATGTGCAGTTATAACATTTAAACGTACCTAATTTGTTTGTATTATTTATTGTGGATTTATTGAATTCTTTGTAGCATAACTGCTGTTTAATTGTTCTCATATTTCTGAAGCAGAAAGATGGTTTTACATCTAGTATTTTTCTTGCTTCGTCACATGCCATAAGTACAAGCCAATTCTTCTCTATTATTCTTTGTATCAGATGCGTGTTAGAATTATAAGAAGTAATAAATCTGACTTTATTATCACATTCTCTCACTACATTACTTGTAATACCTCCTGTGTATATGGGTTTCAGTGTAGTGGGTCTCTGAGCTATAGTTTTATCCCTATGTTCCAAAACTAATCTATTATTATAGCCACTAGAAAGTAATTCTTGTACTTGTAGTTTCGAGTTGTATCTTAAACAATATGGGTTAAATGGCTATGGGTACTTCCATCGCGAATACCTACGCCAACCTGGTATTATATGTGTGGGAACAAAAATTTATATTAAATAAGGATAATAACTTTGTGAGTAACATAATATTCTATCAGAGATTTGTTGACGATTGTTTTTTATTATGGAGAGGTACAGAAGAACAATTGGATTCTTTTTCGAATTATTTAAATGAAAGCACAAACTTTTTAAATTTCAAGATGGAGTCTGCTAGAGATCATATAGTGTTCTTGGATGTGATGTTACAAAGAACTTTAGATTCTTTCGAAACAACTATACACCACAAAGAAGTACACTCAGGACGATACCTTAACTCTGCTAGTATGCATGCTCCCCATGTATTTAGGAGTATAATAGGATCGCAATTGGGCAGAGTTAGTAAATTAAACACCAATGAAATATTGTTTAAGATACAACTCGAAACTACAGTACAAGAATTACTTTCTAGTGGCTATAATAATAGATTAGTTTTGGAACATAGGGATAAAACTATAGCTCAGAGACCCACTACACTGAAACCCATATACACAGGAGGTATTACAAGTAATGTAGTGAGAGAATGTGATAATAAAGTCAGATTTATTACTTCTTATAATTCTAACACGCATCTGATACAAAGAATAGAGAAGAATTGGCTTGTACCTACGGCATGTGACGAAGCAAGAAAAATACTAGATGTAAAACCATCTTTCTGCTTCAGAAATATGAGAACAATTAAACAGCAGTTATGCTACAAAGAATTCAATAAATCCACAATAAATAATACAAACAAATTAGGTACGTTTAAATGTTATAACTGCACATGCTGTGCAGATATTTATGAAGGACCCAGTCATCTGTTTAAACATCCTATAACTAAGAGACTTTACCATTTTAATACCAAAGCAACTTGTAATACTACTGCAGTAGTATATATGGCTACGTGCTCCAGGTGTCCATCCTTCTATATAGGTAAAACTATTAGAAAATTAAAAAATCGAATAATCGAACACAAGTCTGAGATTAATAGGGCAGTAAGTACAAACTCCCTATATAAGCATATAGAAGAATATGGGGCTGAGCACAAATTTATGTTTCGAGTTATACATATAGTTGAAAAAACGGAAAGAGGTGGAGACATAAACAATAAATTAGAGTTAAAGGAATATGAGTGGATAACTAGATTGCAGGCAGATAAAATTCCAGGGATCAATGATGTCATAACACTGAAACCTGTATTAAAGTTTTTACAGCAAAGTAAATTAAAATGAAAAAAATGTTTATTATAAGTTATATATTTTTTTGAATGTAATGGTCATATGACTTTTGGCTGCAAGTCATGTGACGTAGACCCATACTATATATTCATTGTGTTTTTATCATTGAAATGTATGCACTGATGAAGGGTTTTTGACCTGAAAGCTTTGCCGTGTTTTATATAAACAGTTTATCTTCTAGCGTTTGTGTGATTTTTGACTAAAACAGGACCTATCAGAACCACTTGGCACTCTCTTCAACCACATTCTAAGTACTGGCATTATCCCAGCAGAGTGGTAAACAGCAAGAGCAATTCCCTTGGACAAAGGGGGTCCATCAGCTGACTGTGGGAACTATAGACCCATACGCCTAACCAGCCTTATCTGCAAAGCCATGGAGAGAGTCATCATAGACCTTATCAACAAAGACATAGGGGACCTTCAAACTCTTGACCCAACCTCATTTGGCTTCATTAAGGATAGATCCTGCTTATTAAATCTGGTGGACTTCTTCGAGAATGTCACTAAAGCCCTGGATGAAGGCAAAACAGTACATACAGATATCTTGACTTAGCCAAGACTTTGACACAACCCCCCACTCAAGCATCATTGAGAAATTCACCCAGCTTGGAATTAACCCATATGTCACTAGATGGGTAGCCAACTGTCTGACTGAGAATGCATGCAGTCAAAGTTGTGGATTTTCTACCAGCATACCATTTACCAGTGGTATACCGCAAGAATCTGTTCTGGGCCCTTTACTGTTTGGAATCTATTTCTTAGAAGTACAGTTGAAAATAGATGGCTTGTGGCTTACCAAGTTTGCCAATGACTGCAACCTGGATGCAATCATCGAGTCCATCAGAAATGTTGACATACTACAAAAAGGACTTACACAGACAAATGATTGGCACCAAAGTCACAGACTTAAACTAAACACAAAAAAATGTGTTATCCCTTTCGACAAAGTGGAAGTCCCTGCAAATTACAATATTAACAGTACCCCCCCAGCTCAAACCTTGTGGTGAGAGATTTGGGAACATATGTTGATAGCAACCTTAACTTTGATCACCATGTGTCCACATTGGTAAGGAAGGCCTTCTGTGCTGCACTTCTCATAAGCAAGGGCATCGCATCCCAAGCTAAGGATGTTATAACTCCCCTGTACTCATCCCTCATCAGACCTCTAACAAAGTACCGAGCTCCCTTCTGTATGTATTTCAGCAGACACCTAAAGCAGCTGGAGAGACCTCAGAGGTTTCCCACCAAGAAAATTCAGGGCCTTCAACACATGACCTGCAATGGAAAGCCTGAAGACCCTGTTACTGTACTCTTTATCTTACAGGCTACTGAAAAGTGACTTGTGCCTGGCCTACAGAGCAGTACTGGACCGTGTCCTAATGGAAATGCTGCACATCCGCAAGTCAAATGGGACAAGATTCACTCACTCTAGGGATCTTAACCTAGCCTGCGACCTTAACAGGACATGCATATATGTCTCCCAGAGATTGCCTGTCCTCTGGAACAAACTCCCAATTCACGGAAAACAGAGCTCCTCAATGACCCTGTTTAAGCATAACATAGACAGCTGGATGAAAGACTAAATTTACCCCAGTGGTGTCACCTATGTCCCTCTTGGATAAGGGCAGTCAGTGCTGATCATAGACTCGCACTGCAAATAAAGATCTTACAACTTGGTCAACAAGTGAACAAGGGTAGGGCCAATAGCCTAGTAACCTCCTATGAATCTATAAGAGATTGTGGTCTGTAAACACAGTGAATTTCTTTCCAAGCAGATAGGGCTGAAGTTTTGGCAGTGCCCGTACAATGGCTAGACATTCTTTTTCTACAACTGCATAACATTCCTCCCTGGGTTGGAGTTTCAGCAGAGATATACAACACGGTGCTCTTCTCCCTCTGAGGAAACCTGTCTGAGTACAGCCCCCACCCCATAGTTTGAAGCATCCATCTGCACAACTAAATATTTGCTGTAATCTGGACTGGCTAGCATAGGGGGTCCTCCCAAAGCCCTTTTAAGTTTTTGGAATGCTTGCTTACAGACTGCGGTCCACACAACCTTATCTGGTCTGTTGTCAGGTCTGTGAGGGGAGTAGCTATTGTATTACAATTGGGAAACAAACTTTCTATAGTACCTGCTATCCTCAAGAATGCCCTCACCTGCTTTTTAGTAACAGGGGCAAGCCATGCCTGAATCGCTTCCACTTTGGCAGGTTCTAGCCTGATCTTACCACTCCCCACTCTATGTCCTAGGCAGAAAACCTCTGTCATACCCACCTAACACTTACTGGGCTTAATACTCAACCTTGCCCTTTGCAGTCTGCCCAGGACCTCCCTGACATGCCAAAGCTGCTCTTTCCAAGAATGTCTGTAGCTGGCAGTATCATCCAGGTAAGTAAGGACATAATCTCCTGCTCCTGCTAGGATACAATTTACCAGCCTCGGTAAGGTCCCTGGGGCATTTTTCATCCCAAAGGGCATCTTTGTGAACTCATATCCAAAAGGAGTCACAGAGGCTGACCTCTGTCTAGCAGTGGGAGTCAGGGCACCTGCCAGTAGCCCTTGGTCAGATCAGTAGTAGTCAGATAATTGGCCCTACCCAGCTGCTGTAAGGCTTCATCTGTCCTAAGCATGGGATAAGTATCTAACTCTGTGTGACTGTTTAGTTTTCTTTAGTCTACACAGACCCTGGTGCTGCCATCTTTCTTTTGTACCAGCACAACTGGAGAGGCCCTTGAACTGCTGGACTCTTGGATTACTACCAGTTGCAACATCTCCTGTATCTCCTCCCTCAGAGTCTGTGTGACTTGTTCAGGCACCATGTAAGGGGCCATTTTAATAGGTCTTTGGGGTCCTGTGTATGCATGGTGCTACACCAGGTGAATGCACCCAGGTTTCCCAGTGAACATGTCCCCAAACTGTTGTAACACTACTTGGATTTCTCGAATCTTGGTAGGGGATAGTGCTGGGACATTGCTACCCTTCCACTGAGGTGTCAGTCCAAGCATCACTGAGGAGATAAGTCAAAAGATCCTGCTCAGACTCCTCCTGACATCCCAAATACTCACTACAGGGGCCTTCCTGTCATGGTAAGGATCACCATGTTAGCTTGGTATAGTTTGTGCCCCTGCTTCCTGCCTAGCAGTTTTACCATGTAGTTAACATCACTGACCTTCCTTACCACTTTGAAAAGTCCTTCCCAAGCTGTCTGCAGCTTATTATGTCTGATAGGAATGAACACCATATCCTGCTGTCCCACAGCATACTCTCGGGTTTGAGCATTCCTGTCATACCTGACCTTTTTCTGCTGTTGGTCCAAGCCCATGAGCTCCCTAAGCCTTGTCCTGATGTATACGACATATGCCACAACAGACTCCTTGTGGGATACATACACGCCCTCCCACTCATCACAAATCAAATTCAAGGGCCCCCCCTCACCCTATGTCCATACAGCAGCTCAAAGGGTGAAAAACCTGTGGATTCTGGGATACCTCTCTGTATGCAAACAACAGATGGGGCAAATATTTGTCCCACTCTCAAACTGTTTGCAAATGCTGTTAGCATTACTTTCAGTATAAAGTTTAACCTCTCCACAAGACCATTAGTCCAGGGGTGGTAGGGAGTAGTCTTTAGGTGTGTCATCCCACAGCGCTCCCACAGAAAAGCCAGCAGGTCTGACATGAAATTAGCACCTCTGTCAGTCAGTATTTCTCTTGGGAAACCTACCCTGCTGAAAATATCGAACAAAGCATTTGCTGCCACCTCTGCCTCGATGGAGGACAGAGCCACCGCTTAAGGGTATCTAGTAGCATAATGTGCTACCACTAGGATATATTTCTTCCCTGTGGAACTTGGGATACTTGGAGGCCATACATTATCTTCAGCTACCCTCTGAAATGAGACTTCAGTCACAGGCAAAGGCATCAAAGAGCCTTGACCTTGTCTCCTGCCTTGCCTACTTTTTGGCACTGCTCACAGGTCCTGCAGTACACTGTTACATCCCTTGCAATCCCAGGCCAATAGAATATCTGCATAATACGTCTCTTGGTACGCTTTAATCCCATATGACCTCCAACAGGAATGTTATGGGCTGTCTAGAAGTGCCAGCTGGTAGGCTCTGGGCACTACCCACTGCTGTATTACCTCACCCTCTGGCCCTCCCTCAGGAGTCCACTCTCTGTACAGTAACCCTTTGTTCTGGTATACAGACTTCCCTTTTCCTTGAGAATCAGGAGCTTGTAATACAAAGTCCGAGAGCTAAGCCTGTCTTAACTCTACATTTGTGACCCTTTCCAGATCCTTTTCCACAGGAAGTCTGATATATTCTGATAGTGATGCCTGGGTACTAGCAGCACCTCTACACTTTCAGTAACTGCCCAAGGGAGCATCAGTAACAATTGGCAGCTGTAGTTCACCTTCAGATCACTGCTACAGGGTAGCTTCCACCCTGAAATAGCCACATCACCAGCCTCAGCTTCAGATGTGGGGTCTGTCTGGGTCTCCCCAAAGCTACCAGACCCACATGCCTGTCTCCAAACCTGACTGCATGTAACTGCATGCACACAAGATACTGCATTAGCAAAACCATTCCCTATCAAGACATCTGCAGGGATATCCTCAAATACACCTACTTGATTGCTTCCTTTTCCAACCTCAAAGTCAAGGTGAACCCTGGTCAAAGGTATTGGAATGGGACCCTTCCTAAAGCTCTGATGGGAGTGGACTGCCCTAGCAAGTATTGCTCCTCTTTAACCACTGCAGGCTTCATAATGGTTATGGCAGAGGCTCTCTCTAAGCAGTGGCATGTTTTCCAACCATGAAGATAGGATACAAACTTCTGTGATAGTTTGGTACCCCCTGTTGTCTCCAGACAACTTACCACTGCCACACTATTATCCCCCACTTGCTGGTGCTCTCACCATTTGTTCCCCACCTTGCTTCAGTGGAGATTTGTATGCTACATGCCCCCTCTGGTTATATTTAAAACATCTAACCCTGATCCTGGCCGTATACCTAAACTAGTGGTTTCCCCTTTTACTGGTGAACTCTGTTGGGATGGTTTACGCTGCCCACCATGGGTTCCCTTATATCCATGTGCACTGGGTATCCCCTTCTTGTGCAGTGGTGTCCTCCTGGCCAGGTAGAGATCCCCTTTTCTCCCCAGCTCATCTGCAGAGTTACAGTCCCGGTCTGCCAACCAGATTCTCATGTCCTTCGGCAAAGTTCTAAGGGCTTGTTCCCTCACCAAAAAATCTGCCAACCTTTCAAAAGTGGTGACCTGACACCCACTCACCCACCTATGAAAATAAGTGCTTAAATCAACAATATAATAACGTACACTTTAATCTGCGCTACATCTGTGCTCATGAAATGTTTTTTCTGTAAGCTTTGGGTATTAACTTAAAACGTTCAAATAAACATTGTTTAACCTTGTTGTGATGCCTGTGTACTGGCCCAGTAATCAGGGAGCCTCAATCCTCACCACTAGCATCAGTGAGGGGCATCCACATTGGGAAGGATAACGAGTGCACACACAGTAAAGTACAATTTCCTTTAAGAACACACAGAGATCACAGTCAGTCTGGGGCTGGTTTCTCCCTTTCTCTCCATTGGCACAGCTATAGGGTACAGATCTCAGCAGCGTAGTCAGGCCAGAACTTCCAGTACCCTCACTGTCCAACCAGTGCTTCGTGCCCCTGCCCAAGTAGCTGACACACACACACTTTGAGATTTGATTTTTATACAAACACACAGACACTCCTGGGGAAGGCTGGCACAGGTTCACTAGCTATGCCCCCTTTTGCCCAGGCTAGAAGGTAGTAATCCACTGCCACCAACTACTCTTATCAGCTACTATAAAGGCCCTTACCAAAGGGTGTCCAATTCTACTGTGCAATGTTACTGTTCTCCAATTAGTAAGTGTGACCGAGGCTTGAAGGCTATTTAGGAGTGGCCTGTACAGTATCACCAAATACATGCAAGTAGTCTGAGAGTTTAAATTATCTCTACACAAAGCAGCCACAATTAAAAGGTTTAAATATATTAATAAATAAATAAAAACACAAAACAGCACTCATTGATTCAACACAGTGACAATAGAGAGTTCAGAAATCACAGGAAAATACTTTAAAACAATATTGTAGGACAGTCTGACATAAATGTAGATAACAGCTATACTTATCTGGTTATATTCCTGTCTGTCTCTAAGAGAAATACTAAGATCTAGGTCTTACAGAGCAAAGCAAGTGCTGGTGAGTTGTTGTCAGCTTCAAAACAAAATACAAAATGCCACATCTTTGTCTTTGAGAAAGTCTTAAATTGATAATACACATTACTGCGGAGTCATTTCAGATAACATAATTCTTGACAATTCTACTTAAGTTTCCCAGGCTCACAGAACTCATACTTTTAACATTTCTTTGTAATCTGCACCTGCCAGGAAGCCACAGCAATAAAAGACACTACATGTGAAACCTTGTAATTATCTCTGTCCCAGGACAATAGAATGAAATTCCTAGCCTAGACATCCTGTCTCCTAGCTTGAGATAAACTGGCTTTATAACACATCTTCACATTCTTTATCAGCTTATTTTCTTAGAGTTTGCCAGTTAACTCTATATGTCCTAGTTTTCCTCCATGAAAACATACATTACATAGGCATAGGGTTTATACACATTTCTGCTTTTTTTCCAGCAGGGTGCACTGTGGTTAAATTTTTGAAGCTCAACACATAACACAGTTTTCTTTACATTTGTGAAACAAGCCTGTAGATCATATTCTGGCTGGCTGGCAATCCCTCAGTTTTTCACACTTGTCATAATTTAAACAATCAGTATCAGACAATTTAGAGAAAGCAGTTAAAGCGTTATCATGGAGTAAGGGGGTCAGGAGCCATACGCAGAACCCTTGTTTAAATTCATATTGTCTACATACTCTTTCAAATATGTGAATAAAATTATCAAAATTATCACCATCTCTATACTGTGGAACAAAGTTACTGACCTTTGTGGCTTCTGGGGTGCGGTTATTCCCTTCACCATTATCTCCATTTGCCTGTTGAAGAGTCAGCATGTCCCTCTCATGTTGAGGCTGTTTCTCATTTTCTTCGGCCTCCAAATGCCACATTCTGTCTGCTGATTGTATTTACATACATTTTACCTCCAGTTCAAGTCTCTCTAACTCCAGACGTTTTTTTAAGTCCTCTGAAGAACAGATGAACTGTCCTGTTTTTCAGGACTGTTCGTCCCCATCACCAGACTGGTTGTCTTCCTGTTTGCTGGTCTGTGATGCAGCTGTGACTAATGCTGAAATCATTTTTTCTATAGTCAGGTTAGCATGCACCAGTCCTCCTGGATTTGCACACCTTAGCCAGCTGGTTCACTGTCAGCTTACTATAACCCTCTGTTGACATCTTTGCCTGCTTTCCCTGACTAAACAAAACAAAATAAATGAAACCATTGTGAAAAGTTTACCATGTGGCTGCTGAGAGTACACACACCTTTAGTGACAACTGCTTACAGGCTGTGGAAGTTCAATTAAGATCCACTTGCTGCTCACCAATATGTGACATCCCTTCTTTGGGCCAGTGATCAAGGAGCCTCAATCCTCACCACTGACACTGGTGAGGAATGTTCACTGAGGAAAAAATAGATGCGCACAGTATTTTCAGATGTAGCTCTCTGCACCAAGTACAATTTCCCTTAAGGCCACACAGGAAAAGCAAATTCCAGTCCTTGGGCTGGGCTTACTCTTCAAGCCCCAAATAAGACTCCCCATTGACCACTACAGAGCTAAGTTCTTAGCTGGGTGTTCCAAGCCAAGTCCTCAACCACCCTCTCTGTGAAATCAGTACTATCAGTGTACCTCTTCAAAGTAGCTCTCACACACACTGTCTTGAGATTTGGATTTTTGCGCGTGCACACACACACACACACACACACACAAAAAAACACATCTGAGAAAACCTGGCACAGCTTACCTGCTGGGACACCTCCAGGCAGAATATAAGGTAGATTTACTACCACCAGAACACCCGAAGCCAGATACTTTAAGGCTTTTACAAGGGTACCCAATTATACTTAGTAAAATTAATAATAATAAATTAGTAATAAATAATAAAACATGAAAATACTGAATATCTGTTTACAATAAACACCAGAGATTCAATCATAGGAAAGAAAAACAATCACAGATGGAAATACTCAGACAGATACAGAAAAAGCTGCATTTATTTTCCTAACTGACTGAGGAATTACTGTTACCTAGTTACTTAGTCAAGAGGAAGGTGGATGAGTGTCTTTGTTAGGTCCCAAAGACAGAATATTCTTAGCACATCTCCCACTAGTATTTAAATACAGTTTCAGTGCTGGCTGGAGAATGACATCACATCTGGTCACCTGATTATGTGGTTCCCACACAACCTCATTAGAAACTGAGCCGGGATCTGGCCCTGATGTGTCACAATACACACACAGAACTTTAGCTAGGGGTTATTACAGCATCTGGAAACTGTGAAACAATTACAGCACTTTCACCCTTCCTGCAGAAACTAACCAGACCTTTTCTGGCACCTCAGGGTAGCAAGTAGTTCACCACTAAGGACAATAAGCCTGACTAGGTTGGTCTGCAAAGCTATGGAAAGAATCATCATGGACCTCATAAATAAAGATATTGGGGACCTACAGACACTGGATCCTACCCAGTTCGGCTTTGTTAAGGGCAGATCCTGCCTCTTAAACCTGGTCGATTTCTTTGAAACAGTCACCAAGGCCATTGACGAGGGGAAGGTGGTCCACACAGCCTACCTGGACCTCGCAAAAGCCTTCGATACAATACCCCACTCGGGCATTATAGATAAGCTCACCAGCTTAAATATAAACCCCTATGTCACTAGATGTATTGCAAACTGGCTCAAGGACAGAACCCACATGGTTAGAATTGCTGGAGCCATGTCAGACTCCAAACCAGTTACAAGTGGCATCCCACAAGGCTCAGTCCTGGGACCTCTCTTGTTCGGTTTATATTTCTCGAATGTACAGGCCAACATGGAAGGACTGTGGCTGGCCAAGTTCGCAGATGACTGCAAACTGGGTGCCATAATCAACTCTCCAGCCGACACAAGCATCCTCCAAAAGGGACTCATAGAAACAGACAACTGGTGCCAGAGCCATGGCCTCAAGCTAAACACCAAAAAGTGTATAGTCATCCCCTTTGGCAAAAACAAAGTGCCCACAAATTACCACATAGGTGGTAATCCATTAAGTACAGAAGAAGTAATTAGGGACATGGGGACCCAAGTTGATAACAATCTCTCATTTGACAGCCACGTGGCCAAAGTGGTTAGAAAAATATTTTATATAGCCCACCTAATCATGAAGGGATTCACATCTAGATCAGGGGAGGTCATTGTGCCTCTTTACTCATCCCTCATCAGGCCCATAATTAAGTACAATGCCCCTTTTGGGATGTACCTTACCAGACACCTGCAGCAACTGGAAAGACCCTAAAAGTACCTCACCGAGAGGATCAAAGGGCTCAAACAGATGCCATATGCTGCCCGGTTAAAGAAATTCCAGCTCTACTCAGTGGCATACTGCCTGCTCAGAGGCAATCTGTGCCTGACGTATAAAGCCATGTCCAACCCGGAATTAATGGACATGCTGCACCTCAGAAAATCCAAATCCCATCGAGCTACGCCCTCAAGAGACTTGAACCTCAGCACTGAAATAAATAGAACATGCTGGAGGGACAGATTCATAACCCAGAGGCTCCCTTTACTCTGGAATAAAATCCCAGTCCAGGTTAGGCAGAGTCCCTCATTGACTCTCTTCAAGAGGAATCTTGATGAGTGGATGGGAGATCGTAGGTTTACCCCGGGTATCACTTCCATGTCACTGTTAGACAGAGGCACAGTATACTAACCTCAAAAAAGGGCATAGCAAAATTAATTTAAAATGGGTGGCGAAAGCCAAACACACTCTGGCTAGGCTTATAAATGCCCTAGGGCAGATATACTAGTATGAACCTATAATACATTATGACCCAGGTACAGGCCTTTTACAAACATTGTGTCACTGGCTGCATTCAGACCTGTGAGATAAAATCGTTATGGTCTAAACCAAGTCATTTAATTTCAGCATGTGACATCCCTCCTCTGGGCCAGTGATCAAGGAGCCTCATTCCTCACCACTGACACTGGTGAGGAATGTTCACTGAGGAAAAAATAGATGCGCACAGTATTTTCAGATGTAGCTCTCTGCACCAAGTACAATTTCCCTTAAGGCCACACAGGAAAATCAAATACCTGTCCTTGGGCTGGGCTTACTCTTCAAGCCCCAAATAAGACTCCCCATTGACCACTACAGAGCTTAGTTCTTAGCTGGGTGTTCCAAGCCAAGTCCTCAACCACCCTCTCTGTGAAATCAGTACTATCAGTCTACTTCTTCAAAGTAGCTCTCACACACACTGTCTTGAGATTTGGATTTTTGCACACACACACACACACACACACACACACACACACACACACACACACACACACACAAAAAACACATCTGAGAAAACCTGGCACAGCTTACCTGCTGTGACACCTCCAGGCAGAATATAAGGTAGATTTACTACCACCAGAACACCCGAAGCCAGATAGTTTAAGGCTTTTACAAGGGTACCCAATTATACTTAGTAAAATTAATAATAATAAATTAGTAATAAATAATAAAACATGAAAATACTGAATATCTGTTTACAATAAACACCAGAGATTCAATCATAGGAAAGATAAAAAAATCACAGATGGAAATACTCAGACAGTTACAGAAAAAGCTGCATTTATTTTCCTAACTGACTGAGGAATTACTGTTACCTAGTTACTTAGTCAAGAGGAAGGTGGATGAGCGTCTTTGTTAGGTCCCAAAGACAGAATATTCTTATCACATCTCCCACTAGTATTTAAATACAGTTTCAGTGCTGGCTGGAGAATGACATCACATCTGGTCACCTGATTATGTGGTTCCCACACAACCTCATTAGAAACTGAGCCGGGAACTGGCCCTGATGTGTCAGTACACACACAGAACTTTAGCTAGGGGTTATTACAGCATCTGGAAACTGTGAAACAATTTCAGCACTTTCACCCTTCCTGCAGAAACTAACCAGACTTTTTCTGGCACCTCAGGGTAGCAAGTAGTTCACCACTAAGGACAATAAGCCTGACTAGGTTGGTCTGCAAAGCTATGGAAAGAATCATCATGGACCTCATAAATAAAGATATTGGGGACCTACAGACACTGGATCCTACCCAGTTCGGCTTTGTTAAGGGCAGATCCTGCCTCTTAAACCTGGTCAATTTCTTTGAAACAATCACCAAGGCCATTGACGAGGGGAAGGTGGTCCACACAGTCTACCTGGACCTCGCAAAAGCCTTCGATACAATACCCCACTCGGGCATTATAGATAAGCTCACCAGCTTAAATATAAACCCCTATGTCACTAGATGTATTGCAAACTGGCTCAAGGACAGAACCCACATGGTTAGAATTGCTGGAGCCATGTCAGACTCCAAACCAGTTACAAGTGGCATCCCACAAGGCTCAGTCCTGGGACCTCTCTTGTTCGGTATATATTTCTCGAACGTACTGGCCAACATGGAAGGACTGTGGCTGACCAAGTTCGCAGATGACTGCAAACTGGGCGCCATAATCGACTCTCCAGCCGACACAAGCATCCTCCAAAAGGGCCTCATAGAAACAGACAACTGATGCCAGAGCCATGGCCTCAAGCTGAACGCCAAAAAGTGTATAGTCATCCCCTTTGGCAAAAACAAAGTGCCCACAAATTACCACATAGGTGGTAATCCATTAAGTACAGAAGTAATTAGGGACCTGGGGACCCAAGTTGATAACAATCTCTCATTTGACAACCACGTGGCCAAAGTGGTTAGAAAAATATTTTATATAGCCCACCTAATCATGAAGGGATTCACATCTAGATCAGGGGAGGTCATCGTGCCTCTTTACTCATCCCTCATCAGGCCCATAGTTAAGTACAATGCCCCTTTTGGGATGTACCTTACCAGACACCTGCAGCAACTGGAAAGACCCCAAAAGTACCTCACCGAGAGGATCAAAGGGCTCAAACAGATGCCATATGCTGCCCGATTAAATAAACTCCAGCTCTACTCAGTGGCATACTGCCTGCTCAGAGGCAATCTGTGCCTGACGTATAAAGCCATGTCTAACCCGGAATTAATGGACATGCTGCACCTCAGAAAATCCAAATCCCATCGAGCTACGCGCTCGAGAGACTTGAACCTCAGCACTGAAATAAATAGGACATGCTGGAGGGACAGATTCATAACCCAGAGGCTCCCTTCACTCTGGAATAAAATCCCAGTCCAGGTTAGGCAGAGTCCCTCATTGACTCTCTTCAAGAGGAATCTTGATGAGTGGATGGAAGATCATAGGTTTACCCCAGGTATCACTTCCGTGTCACTGTTAGACAGAGGCACAGTATACTAACCTCAAAAAAGGGCATAGCAAAATTAATTTAAAATGGGTGGCGAAAGCCAAACACACTCTGGCTAGGCTTATAAATGCCCTAGGGCAGATATACTAGTATGAACCTATAATACATTATGACCCAGGTACAGGCCTTTCACAAACATTGTGTCACTGGCTGCATTCAGACCTGTGAGATAAAATCGTTATGGTCTAAACCAAGTCATTTAATTTCAGCATGTGACATCCCTCCTCTGGGCCAGTGATCAAGGAGCCTCATTCCTCACCAATGACAGTGGTGGGGAACATTCCCTTTGAGAAAAAAATAGACACACACACACACACACACACACACACACACACACACACACACACACACAATATTTTCAGATGCAGCTGTCCACACCTAGCACAGTGTCCCTTAAGAGCACACAGGGAATGCACACTCCAGTTGTGGGGCTAGAGTTCATCTCCAGACCCTAAATAAGACGCAACACTGACCACATCAGATTTGAGTCCTCATCTGGGTGTTCCAAGCTAAGTCCTCCACCACCTTCTGTGGGAAATTAGTGCTCTTTGTCCCTGTTCCAAATATGTAACGCGCGCACTCCTTGAGATTTGGTTTTCTCTCTCACACACACACACACACACACCCACACACCTGGGAAAGGCTGACACAGATTTACATGCTATGCCACCTCCACTCAGACTGTGTAAGGTTGATACTGCCACCACAACACCCCAAAGTGAGCTACTTTAAGGCCCTTATCAGGATACCCAATTATGCTTAGTAAACTTAATACTAATACAAATGGTAGCATTTCAAAGCTAGGCCAAAAGACTTTCAGGAACATGAAGCCATAGTTCCACTAAATAAATACAAGTGCTCTCAAAGGTTAAAATATTTTCTAAAAGACCAGCCACAATGAAAGATTTAGCTATATTTCATAAAAAATAAATACGACAGTACTGAATATCTATTCACAGTAGATACTTGAGTTTCAATTCACGTGAAATGTAAAAATAACACAGCTGGAAAGATTCAGATAGATACAGAAAAAACAATATTTAACTAGGCTCACTATATTTTCCTAACTGACTGAAGAATTACTTTTCCCTTCTTACTCACTAGAGCAAGTCAAGGTAAAAGTGGATGAGTATCTCTTGTCATGTCTAATAAAGTGCTGAGTGCTACCATCACATCTCTCACTAGTCTCTAAATACAATTTCAGTGCTGGCTACAGAATGACATCACATTTGGGCACCTGACGGTGGTTCCCACAGTACCCCCCTCACTGGATGGATTTGGCACAGATGTGTCATAATGCATGCACAGAATTTTACCTAAAGGCTTAATACAGCATCTGGAAGCTATTAAACAATTCCAACACTTCTACCCTTCCTGCAGAAAGGCTTTTCATAGACATTGTGTCTCTGGCTGCATTCTAACCTGTAAGATAGAATCTTTATGGCCCAAATCAAGTAATTTAGTTTCAGGCTATTTTTCTAAAGGTTAGCTGGCTGGGCTTAACCCCTTCCCTTCTACTATCATCTGTTAAAATATATACATTTCAGCATCAGTAATTACCACAATACAGCTTGACATACGTGTATATTTCTTTTCTGTGCAGTAGGACCAACTATTGATGTATTTTTAACACACACAACTTTGCACATACATCTTTAACACAAGTATCTGTACAAATCAGTTTGATATTCAAATGACATATAATTTACAAATCTACATCTAGCTATGCTGGCATATGTTACACATGCACTGACCTACTTCCCCTAGCACAGCTGGTTCTACCTCACATCATCATGTCTCTCCTGTCTTTGAAATCTCAAATTACTTTTTCAAGTGACCCTGGAGATACTTTGATGGAGAGGAAGGAGTCTGCCTAAGAACGCATTAATCCATACCCTGTCTTGAGAGCCCATCGGCATTGGCGTTGCTGACCACTTCCACTGAGGTGTTTGTCCTTGCCTCACTGAGAGATCAGTCACCAGATCCCCCTCAGACTCTTCATACCACCCACTGCAGATACTCAGTACAAGGGCCTCCCTATCATGATAAGGCTTCATCTTGTTAGCATGGTACAGGTTGTGCCTCTGCCTCCTGCCTAGCAATTTTATCATGTAGTTAACATCAGTGACCTACCTTCCCACATTGAAGCATCCTTCCCAAGCTGCCTGCAGCTTATTGTGTCTACCAGGAATGAGCACCATAACCTACTGTCTCACAGCATACTCTAGGGTCGAGTATTCCTCTCATACCAAGCCTTTTTCTGCTGTTGAGCTCCTGCCAGGTTCTCCTGGGCCAAGGCCATGAGCTCCTTAAGTCTTGTCCTGAGGTTTAGGACATATACCACAGCAGACTCCTTGTGGGATTCACACTTGCCACATATCAAATCCAAGGGCCCCATCACCCTATGCCCATACAGCAACTCAAAGGGTGAAAAACCTGTAGATTCCTGGGGTACCGCTCTGTATGCAAACAGCATATGGGACAGATATTTGTCCCTCACTCTCGCAAACTGGTCTACAAATACCCTTAGCATGGTCTTTTGTACAAAGTTTAACCTGTCCACAAGACCATTAGTCTGAGGTTGGTAGAGAGTGACCAAAAAAAAACACAACTCTTCTACTCCTTCACAAATCTAAGTATATAGAATATACAAATGAAGAACACCAAATGCTGTGCGTTTGAAATTTTAATTCTGGTACCTCGGCCTTCGCCTTCTCCTGGAATACAGTTTACATAGCAAACACCACCCATTTTTAAAGAACATTTTAATTGAATTATTGATGCACCATCCCCTAATTATACAATTAGGCTCCCTTTATTACTGTTTCACAACACCTATCTAGCATCTTTCCCTCATGGAGAGAGTGGTCTTTAGGTACCTCATTCCACAACACTCCCACAGACAAGCCATCAGGTCTGACATAATATTGGCACCTTTGTCAGTCAGTATTTCTGTTGGGAAACCTGCCCTGCTAAAAATATCTGACAAAGCATTTGCCACCTTCTCTGCCTTGATGGAGGACAGAGCCACCACCTCAGGGTATCTAGTAGCTTAATCTAATTTCACAAGGATACATTTCTTCCTTGTGGAACTTGAGGTACTCAGAGGCCCCATAATATCCATAGCTTCCCTCTTAAATGACTCTTTAGTTACAGGCAAAGGCATCAAAAGAGCTTTCACTGTGTCTGCTGCCCTGCCTACTTTTTGGCACTGCTCTCAGGTTTTGCAGTGCCCTGATTCATCCTTTGCAATCCTGGGCCAATAAAAGTTCTGCATAATACTTCCCTGGTGCACTTTATGCCCATATAACCTGAAAAAGGAATGTCATGGGCTGTGTCTGGAGTACCAGATGGTAGGCTGTGGGCACTACCCACTGCTGTATTACCTCACTGTCTAGCCCTCCCTCAGGGATCCCGTCTCTTTACAGTAACCCTTTGTTCCAGTATACAGACTACCATTTTCCTTAAGAATCAGGTACCTCCTTAGCTACCTTCCTTAAGCCTCGTAGTATAGGGTCCAAGAGCTGAGGCTGCCTCAACTCTACCTTTGTGACCTTTCCCAGCTCCCCTCCCACAGGATGTCTGGTGTCTTCCGACAGTGATGCCTCACTGTCACCCTGGGTACTACAACTCAGCTCTGCCGTTTGTCAGTTTGCCCAATGGAACATCAATACCTATCCACAGCTGTGGCTCACTGCTGCAGGGTAGCTCCCTCCCTGAAATAGCCACATCACTAGCCCTGGCTTCAGATGTGAGGTCTGTCTGGGTCTCCCCCAACATAGCAGACCCATATGCCTGTCTACAAGCGTGACTGCATGTAACTGCATGCACACAAGGTACTGCATTATCAAAATTATTCCCTATCAAGACATCTACAGGGATATCCTCAAACACACCTACTTGTTTGCTTCTTTTTCCACCTCCCCAGTCAACATGAAACCTGGCCAAAGGTATATGGAATATGGTCCCTGCTAAAGCTCTGACAGGAGTGGACTGCCCAAGCAAGTACTGCTCCTGTTTAACCACTGCAGGCTTCACAATGGTTATGTCAGAGGTTGTGTCTGTTTCAGCAGTGACCTATTTTCCAACCACTAAGATGGGATGCAAACTCTGGTGAAAGTTTGGTACCCCTGTTGTCTCCAAACAACTTACCACTGGCATGCTGTTATTCCCACTTGCTTGGCTCTCCCACCTTTTTTCCCCACCTTGCTTCAGTGGAAATTTATATGCTACATGGCCCCTCTGGTTACATTTTACAACATCTAAACCTTGATCCTGACTATCTGCCTGAACTACTGGCTTCCACTGTTACTGGTGGACTCTGTTGGGGTGGTTTAGGCTACCCACCATGGCTTTCCTTATATCCATGTACAGCACTGGGTATCCCCTTCTTGTGCAGTGGTGCTCTGCCTTGGTAAGTAAAGATCCCTGTTTCTCCCCAGCTCATCTGCATAGTTACACTCCCTCCTGCCAACCAGATTCTCATGTCCTCAAGCAAAGTGCTAAGGGCTTGTTCCCTCACCGAAAGGTCTGCTAGCCTTTCAGAAGTGGTGACCTGACACCCACTTGCCCACCTATACACGTTCATCTGCCTTATGTCTATGCTCACAAAACTTTTTTTCTGTAAGCTTCAGGTGTTAACTTAAAACATTCCAATAAACATCGTTTAACCTTGTCATAACTTAAATAATCAGAATCAGACAACTTAGAAACAGCTGTTGCAGCTTTACCGTGGAGTAAGTGGGTCAGGAACAGTACTCAGAACCATTAGTCAGCATCATATTGTCTACATTCTCTTTCAAATATATGAATAAGACTATCAGAATTTTTCACCTTCTTTACCCTGTGGAAGAAATTTACTGATCTTGGTTGCTTCTGGGATTCAGTTATTCCCTTCTTCCTTACCTCTTGTGTTCTTGTTAGACTCAGCATTTCCCTCTCATGTTGACACTGCTTTTCATTTTCTTCAGCCTCCAAGTGCTGCAGTCTCTCATTTTCTTTGGCCTCCAAACACTGCAGTCTCTCATTTTCTTTGACCTCCAAATGTCACAGTCTCTCCGCCAATTCTTTTTCTATGCATTTTGCCTCCAGTTCAAGTCTGTCTAACTCCAGATGGATTTTTAAATCCTCTGAGGAAAAGGTGAACTGTCCTCTTTCTGAGGGCTGCACATCCCCATCCCCAGACTAGTTGTCATCCTGGTTGCTGGTCTGTGCTGAAGCTGTGACTAAGGCTGTAATAATTTCCTCTTTAGTCGGGTTGGTATACACCAATCCTTTGGATTTGCACACCTTAGCCAACTGGTTCACTATCACCTTGCCATAATCCTCTGCTGATATCTTTGCCCGCTTTCTCTGACTAAACTAAACTTAAAAAATAAATAAATAAATATAACTGTTGTGAAAAATAAAACTCTGTATGTTGATCTTGTGGCTGCTGAGAGTACACACACCTTTAGTGACAGCTGCTTACAGACTGCAGAAGTTCAATTAATATCCACACCACTGCTCACCAATGTGTGACTTTCCTCCTCTGGGCCAGTGATGAAGGAGCCTCAGTACTCTGCACTGACACCAGTGGGGAATGTTCACTTTGAGTGAAAAATAGACACAGTATTTTCAGATGTAGCTCTCTGCACTGAGCACCATTTCCCTTAAGAGCACACTCCAGTCCTGGGGCTGGACTTCCTCTCCAGGCCACCTCAGAGTTGAGTCTTCAGCCGAGTGCTCCATGCCAAGTCCTCCACCACCATCTGTGTGAAATCAGTACTCTCTGTCTCTGTTCCAAGTAGTGGACACACACACACACCTGGGAAAGGCTGGTGCAGATTTACCAGCTATGCCACCTCCACCCAGACTATGAGGTAGATGCTGCCACCAGAACAACCCAAAGCCATCTCCTCTAAGGCTGTTACCAGGGTACCCATTTATACTTATTAAATTAATGGTAGTGTTTCCAATCTAAGCAACAAGACTTTCAGGAATGTGAAGCCACAGTGCCACTAAATAAATGTAAGTGCTCTTGCAGGTTAAAATATTTTCTAAAAGACCATCCACAATGAAAGGTTTAGATATATTTCCTAAAAAAATAAGACAATACTGAATATCTATTCACAGTAAACACCAAAGTTTGAATTCACAGAAAATATAAAAACAACACAGATGTTTAACTGGTCTCATTATATTTTCCTAACTGACTGAATAATTACTGTTCCCTACTTACTTGCTTAAATCAAGGCAAGATGAAATGGTTGAGTGTCTCTTGTCAGGTCTAATAAAGTATTGAGTGTACTGTGTCATCTTTCACTAATATCTAAATACAATTTCTATTGAAATTCTATTGAATTTTTAATTCATTTTCTCTTGAACTACAATTAATACCCCATCCAAACTCCAATTCCACACTTAATACCCCTCCAAACTCCAATTCCACACTTCAAGAACACAGAATTGAATGCTGGACTACTAAAAATGAATAAACACAAGAATATCTGCATAATAGCCCTTTATATCTCTCCTGGTAACAATGTCTCTACCCTTGAGGATATTCTCCTATGGGCCTCTACTGAAATTAAGTATGAAACTTATATTTTAGGAGATGTAAATATTGACTGGAACAAAATTAATAGCACCTCTCCCTCCCTATCCATCAACCTCTATAACTTCTCTCAGTTAATTCACCCCATCACCCGACCTAACAAAGTAAACCCCCCCCGGTTCCACTTTGGACTGGATCTTAGTATCTGATCTTAATAAAATAACCAACTATGGCACAACTCCTGACTCCATCAGCGACCATTTCCCAGCTTTTATTCATCGCTCAACTTCCGCTTCCCCTCACCAGCACCAATATATTTATACCCATAACCTCAGTAATTTCAACCCCACATCCTTCTCAAACAAATGAACTGGCAAATACTAAACTCCCTTCCTCTTGACAATGCTATAGAACACTTCAACTCTGTCTTCCTAGACACGCTAAACTCCCTTGCCCCTCTTAGACACAAGAGGATAAAAACTAATACAGCTCCTTGGCTATTCAAAGGTACTAAGAAAATTATGCACCAAAGGGACAAACTTTGGAAGCTCTACCGAAAAGATAAACTTCCCAATACCCTGCTGCAATACAAACAGCACCGTAACCTAGCAAAACAGCTAATAACCAAGGACTAAAAATCCTACTACATCAAACTTCAGTCCAACAACAACAAAAACTCCAAGCAGTTCTGGACATCAATAAACTCACTGTTTAATCCAGGATCCAAAAATAATCCCTGTCCTGACCCAAGCAAATCAGACCTTGATCTAGCCTCTGAATTTATCTCATTCTTCTTAGAAACTATTTCTGACCTGACCAGGACCTTCCCCAACAATAACTCTCCAGTCCCTCTCTCTTCCTCATCCAACCCCACTAATACCTCTCCCCTCTTGTTCGACTTCAAACTTATCTCTACTAACTCCATTAAAAGACTACTATCCAAACTTAAACCATGCTCTAATGCTCCTGACAATATTCCCTCTGCCTTCCTAAAATGTGCTGCTGATACCTTAGCTCTCCCAATCAGTATTATAATCAACAGATCTATTAAGGAATCTTACGTCCCCAAACTCTGGCACTCCGCCTATATTCTTCCCCTTCATAAAGGAGGCAAAAACACCAGCATCTCTAACTTCCGCCCTATCGCTCTGCTCTCCCCAATCTCTAAAATCTTTGAAAAGTGCATTTACCTTCAACTTATGCCTCACCTGGCCCAAAACAATCTTCTTACACCTACACAACATGGATTCCGCCCTGGTCATAGTACTATAACTGGTCTACTCTCTTTCTTAGAAACAGTCATTCTAGCCTGAGACTCTGGATATCTAGTCTCTACTGTTTTGCTTGATCTGTCCAAAGCATTCAACACTGTTTCACACAATCACCTTCTTTATCACCTCTCCAAGCTAAATCTCTCAACAAACACTATATCCTGGATCTCCAGCTACCTGTCAAATAGAACTCAGGCAGTCAAATGGAAGTACTGTACCTTTTCCTTCTTATCTACCCCAAATGGCATACCACAGGGATCTATCCTAGGGCCCATGCTTTTCAATATCTTCATAAACAACTTTCATACTGCCATTCCTGATTCCAAACTTATTCAATATGCAGATGATTCTGCCTTAGTCTGCTCTGTTTCTAACCTCTCAGAATTGCTGTTTAAAACCCAAACTGCATTCTCAATCACCGAAAATTAGACGTGCCAAAACCACCTCTCTCTCAATGCAAACAAATCAAAAATTCTACTTTTCCCTCCCACAAAGGCATACTCCTACAACAGAAATGCCTTCAAAGTGCTAAGTCAAACTAACTCACCTATAGAAGTAGTTCCTTCCACTAAACTACTTGGAATTACTATTGACGAACATCTCAAGTTCGATATCCATGTTGTTGTTGTGTCTTTTGGCTTTTCCCGGTTAGGGGTCGCCACAGCGGAACTCCGGTCTGCTAATGATTGGCAGTAGATTTTCACATGCCGAGTTGCCAGCTCTGACGCACAACCTTCAACGAAGGTACGCCCATTCACGCATGTCTCCACACAGAAGCCGCTTTAGCTGAGAATCGAACAGGACAATGTCTTACTGTGAGGCGACAATGCTACCGCAGCACCACCACCGCAGTTAAGTTCGATATCCATATTCAACAAAATATTAAGAAAACCCATCAAAAGCTAGGTACGCTGTATAGGAATAATCATTTTCTCTCTTATACTACTAGGAATACTCTAGCCACCACTTATCTACTCCCTTCCTTGTTATATGGAGCCCCCTGCTAACCAACCTATCCTCCTCTATTTCCTCCAAACTAGAAAACTGCTATAATAAAATCTCAAAATTTGCTACCAAATCTAAACCTTATACCCATCACTGCTTTACCCTAAGATCCCTAAAGTGGCTTGAACTCCCAAACTACTTAGACTTCCTCCAACTCACCACTGCCCACAGACTTGTATATCACCCAACTAAATGTCCAGTGCCAATATCCTCCTCCCTTACACCCCCAATAGAACTCTCAAATCCGAACATCAAAACGTAATTGCTATCCCCAAACCCAAAAGTACAGCAGGCCAATTTCTCCTCACTCTCTCTCTAGGCAAAACATGGAATTCCCTTCCTCCCTCTCTAAGAACCATCCCAAACTTAGAAAACTTCAAAACTCAGCTTACCAAACACTTGGCCACAAAATGGAAATGCAACTGCCACCATCCAACCTAATCTTCCTAAGTACATTCCACTGGGGGTTTTCCCTCTCAGGTTCCTAAGCCCTCAATAACTCTCCTTCAGCTATGCTCCCACCAGCATTTTCTAAGCTCTCCCATCTCCACTAGCTACTTATTTCATATGATTCAACAATGTAAATGTTGTATATAGCTTTCCATTTTTAATTTCTATTCTGAAATTGTGCATGTATAGTGTGTCCTCATTTTACTTAAAAGTATGTATGTTAAATATCTTCACACCTAATATCTGAGTGTGCACACTAAAGAAAA
This sequence comes from Protopterus annectens, assembly GCF_019279795.1. Classification (NCBI taxonomy): domain Eukaryota; kingdom Metazoa; phylum Chordata; order Ceratodontiformes; family Protopteridae; genus Protopterus; species Protopterus annectens. The sequence continues at coordinate 866,819,948 of NC_056744.1, forward strand.
TGTGTAAACAATAAGTCCACACTCAATGCTTTTCTGCTGAGTATGCATATTTTCAAGGTACTTAATTGTAACTGTTTCCATATTATGTAAGACTGGGGTCCTTGTATTTTTGTATCTAATCTGTATTATGTATCTTGGAGCTTTTCTCCCCGGGCCTCCACTGAAAACGGGTCATTTTGACCCAGTGGACTTCCCCAATAATCAAACTGAAAATAAATACATTTCAGTTCTGGCTATAGACTGATATCACATCTGGTCACCTGACTCTGTGGTTTGCACACTACCCCCTCACAAGATACTGAGCCAGGATTTGGCACAGATGTGTCACAATACACACACAGAACCTTAACTAAAGGCTTACTACAGCATCTGAGTTATAAAACAATTCCAACACTTCTACCCTTCCTGCAGAAAGGCTTTTCATAGATATTGCATGTCTGGCTGCATTCAGGCCTGTGAGAATCTTTATGGCCTAAACCAAGCCATTTAATTGCAGGCTATTTTTCTAAAGGTTAGCTGGCTGAGCTTAACTCTTTCCCTTCCAATATCTTTTGTTAAAATGTATACATTTCAGCAGTTGCAACAATACAGTTTGACATACATGTATATTTCTTTTCTGTCCAGTAGGACCATTTTTAACACAAGCAACTTTACAAATACATTTTTAACACATGCATCTGTACAAATCAGTTTGATATTCAAATAACATATAATTCTTTACAAAACTCCAGCTAGCTGTGCTGGCATATGTTACACATGCACTGCCCTACTCTGCCTGGTACAGCTGGTACTACCTCATGTCATCACAATGCCTAGCACAACAAAGTAATTGAAGGTAAGGTCAAGGCTCAGTCAGGCAGGGACTCAGCTTTATCTTTAGCCTTTTGGAAAGGGTTGGATTCTAGAAGTATTCTAGAAGCAGCAACTTGGTCCTCTGTGCATACCTTTACAAAGCACTACAAACATTATTCCTTTTCCTGGTCTAGGTCAAGCTTTGCAAGGACCATCCTCCAGAGGCTCCTGGACCCTGATTCTTCCTTCTCCCAGTCAGTCTAAGTTATGGTAATGTACCTTTATAGCTAAGGCTTCTGCATCAGTAATCAAAGTGATCAGTATGGTGAACGTAGTACATTTATGTAAGTATACTTACCATAACAGTAGATGTTTGAATGATCACAGTTCCAGTAACCCTCCTTCCATTCCTCTTGTTTTTTGCTTTTTTTTTTTTTGCCAGGGTGAGATCCTCTCATTTTAATTTCCTACCATTAACATTTTCAGGGTTCTAGCCTTCCTTTCTTAGCTGGAGTGTAATCTCTGGAGGGCTTGGTGCACAAACCATTATCTATCTTCATCTTACCTCAAGTTGCCTGACCATTTGGGCTTCTGAAAGATGCCTTGAAGCTTAGGAAGTTAGATGGCTGTATCCTGTGCAAGATATAACCTATGTAGCTAAGGCTACTGCAGCAATGGTCATTCGAACATAAACTGTTATGGTAAATTTACTTACTCAACTGTACTTTATTCACTAGTCATCACAGGTACTCGTTCTAGATGAGTGGTAGGATAGCAAGGCTTTATTCATTGTAAATTTAGGTACAGTAATGATTGTGACTGCATAGTGGGACTATTTGCATGATAAAGCTGAATACAACCCCCCTGAGAGCATGGTTAACAGAAGTTAAGTCATATTATTGATTTTTTTTGTATATAAGACATTGGTGAAAATTGTTGACAATATCAAATGGAGTCCCCACTTAACCAACTGGTCCCACAGTGATTTTTTTTTTTTGGCTGGCAGTCTAGGAAATTAATTGGCACATTTTTAGTCAGTTGATTCAAATTAAGAGGTTGGTCAGGACATAGCAGAAAACAAGTGAGCAACCCTACTTGATATGTGGCTTACTACAAAACATTGGTCTCAGATCTGTACAGCCCCTACATATGCCCCTTCATCTTGGAAATGTAAGATTTTTGGCTGAAAGTGTATTTGTAAATATTTCTCTACTTCTGTTAGATTGTAACATATTTCCAAATATATCAGCAGATTTCATATGATGTGATCCTGGTGGCCAGGAACATTGAGCACAATTTTTCAAAGCTGTGTGCCAAGTCAAAGTCATTTAAGCAACAGGTGCAGAGAATAATTTCAGATTTTTGAATAGGAAAGCATATCCAGTGTTGGTGAACATTTTGGGTTCGGCGTATCAAAAGCTCCTGACACAAAATAATTCAGTGCCCTTCACGAGCAACGAATGAAAAAGCATGGTCTTTGGTAACTTGGGTGTTGGTGATCACTGGCATGTCACCCAAAACGTCATGGCGTGTCACATTTGACACACGTGTCATATGTTTTCCATCACTGGATATGCTCTCTTTAATGTTTTCTTCATAAATTACTGAGGTTGTTGTTGTTTGTCTTTCCAGTTTTTCCCGGTTAGGGGTCACCACAGCGGAACTCCGGTCCGCTAATGATTGGCAGTAGATTTTTTTATGGTGCCGAGTTGCCAGCCCAACCTTCAGCGAAGGCACGCCCATTCACGCATGTCTTTCGGAGGCCACTCGACCATGGGGAGGACATGCAGACTCCACACAGAAGGCACTCCAGCCGTGAATTGAACAGGAGAACCTCTTGCTGTGAGGCAACAATGCTACCGCTGTACCACCGTGGCTTATAAGGGGAAAGTGAGACAGGTCTGTGCAAGTGACTGGCTCCCTTGGACTCAATGGGATGAGGTTAACAAGAGGACACCTGTGTGATATTTTGTGTAGTAGATTATGTACAGTTTAAGAAGATTTATTCCCCTCCCCACACATTTCTTTGTTCTGTACATTGCCTGTGCTTTCAGGCATTATGTTGTAGCTTAAATAAGTCTTGATGGGAAATTGCTTAGTATCCATTTCACCTTTATGTTTGTGTCCATGGTAACTGTACGTGAATTTATTTTTAGATTCTTGCATTAAGAATTGCATTGAGAATTTTTTCTTAATACATTTGAGAAAAAAAAAAGACTGTGGGCATGGTTGATTCCATTAAATACTGTAATTGTGTGTTTTGTTTTTAGGATATCAAAGTCAAGAATGTAGATTCCTGGGTTAGTTTAGCTAAGAAGAGCACAGCTGTACCATCCACAACAAAGTCGGCAAATGACAGTTTCCAGCTGTTTCGAAAAGCAGCCATAGAAAAAGAAGAGAGAGAGAAGGCATTAAGAGCTCAAGAACAGAAACAATTGCAAAAAGAGAAGAATATGAATCCTGATGCAAGGTATGCCATCTCTTTGTTTAAGATGCTGTTAGTTTTTTTCTGCTAACACAGTGTTGAGTTATGGAAACTGATAGTTAACGGGAACAAGTGTCAAATAAGGCTAGTTGTTTGTTTAATTCTTTAAGTGGGCTAGTCTGCAGGCTCACTCCGCTCCCCTACCCTGCCCCCAAATTCCACCCATCCCCAGCATCTCCACATTTATTCCTCATATTCCCCTCCCACACATAACAATTAACTAATCCTAGTCCTCTCCTCAATACCCCTCCCTCTCTTACTCCTCCCACTCCACTTACTCCTCCTTACACTTAGTCTCTTTCTCTCCCCTGTAAACAATTATAACCCCATCTACTTCCTTAACTCTCCTCCTCAATTTAGCCTGTTCACTTCCACTACATTTATCCATTCAATACTCCCATTCTAAATATGCCCCCCCAAATCCTTTACACTATCCGTGTCCCATGCTCCCTTCTCATACTACTAATTCCACTTTATTATGCTACTTCTTACTCTTTCAAAACACCCCCATACCTTCCTTTCACTCAAACTATCCCTAGCACTCACCTGCAACCATTTCAATCCACCCACTTTCACAACATATCTTCCTCTCTAATTCCACCTAACCTACTATACCTATTTCATCCCAAACTCTTCTCCACCACAACAAAATCATTCACTCATAAACTACAGCTAGCCCCAAACAGCTTCCTACTACACAAACCCAAAAGGCTAAAAGTTACTCCCTGTAATGACCTAGCCTTATCTGGAGATATCCATCCCAACCCTGGCCCCTTCCACACCACTAACAACTCCTCCCCCCACTTCTCCCACTACACACAATCCTTTCCCCCCTCCCTCTTCTGCTTAGTCTCTTAACACCCTAAAATTCTTCACTATCAATGCCCAGAGCCTTAATAACAAAATACACCAAGTACAAGCTTGGATTTGCCACAACCAACCTGACATCTTAGCTATCTCTGAAATCTGGCTAAAACCCCACATTGCTGACTCTGAAATCTTACCTCCTGGTTTCCAAATTCACAGAAGTGACCGACTAAATAAAAAAGGTGGAGGCTCTGCACTAATCTACTCTAACCGTCTTTCCTTAATCCCTCTACAAATCCCAACTCCACAATTCAAAAATTCTGAACTAACAGCTAGTCTCCTACGATTAAATAAACATAAGAATATCTGCATTATCTCCCCAGGCGACAACATTTCTACCCTTGAAGACATTCTTTACTGGGCCTCAACTGAAATAAAATATGAAACCTACATTATAGGCGATGTTAATATTGATTGGAATAAAATCAACTTCCCTTCCCCCTCCCTATTCATTAACCTCTACAACTTCTCCCAAGTAATCCACTCAACCACTCGTCCTAACAAAAACCACCCCCCAGGATCCATCATTGACTGGATCCTAGTCTCTCACCCAAACAAAATAATTCTCTCTGGCACTAGCCCTGACACCTTTAGCGACCATCTCCCTGCTTTCATTTAACGCTCAGCCAACTCCACCCAATATCAACATCATTACATCCACACTCGTAATCTCAGCAACTTCAACCCCACTATTTTCTCAAACATTTTTAAACATATCAACTGGCAAATACTAAATACTCTTCCCCTTGACAATGCTGTAGAACATTTTAACTCTATCTTCCTAAATACTCTTAACTCCCAAGCCCCTCCAAGAAACAGACGTGTCAAAGCTAATTCTGCTCCTTGGCTGTCCAAAGAAACAAAACAAATCATGCATCATAGGGACAAATCCTGGAAGCTTTACCAAAAACAGAAAATGTCTTCTACCTTGCTCCAATATACCTAACTCTGCAACCAAGTAAAAAAACTTATCACCTTGGACAAAAAAAACTACTACAATAAATTTCAGTCCAACATTAACAAGAACCCAAAACAATTCTGGAAAACAATTAATTCCCAACTCCATCCAGGGTCCAGGAATAATCCCTGCCCTGACCCTAGTATAACTGACATGGAACTAAGCTGTCAATTCAACACATTCTTTACAGAATCCATAGCTATGCTAACCAAATCTTTCCCAAACAATAATCCATCCAATACTCCTTTCTCAACACCCAACAATCCTAATAACTGTCCGCTCAATTTCCAGCTCAAACCTGTTTCATCCAATACACTGATGACTCCACCTTAGTCTGTGTCACCTCCAACCTTCCTGAACTACTGACTAAAACCCAAATAGCTTTCTCCACTACTGAGAACTGGATGCACCAAAACCATCTCTCTCTCAACTCTAATAAATCTAAAATACTTCTTTTCCCTCCCTCCAGGGCTTTCTCTTTTGACAAAAATGCTTTCAAAGTCATAAGCCAGACCAACACTGCTATAGAAGTGATCCCTTCTGCAAAACTCCTCGGCATTACCATAGATGAAAACCTTAAATTCGATATCCACATACAACAAAACATAAAGAAAACCCACCAAAAGTTAGGTATGCTTTATAGGAATAACCACTTTCTCTCCAATTCCTCTAGGCACACCTTAGCAACTATCTACCTTCTTTACTTTATGGAGCCCCTCTTCTAACTAACCTGTCTTCTTCTAACACATCCAAACTCGAAATTTGCTATAATAAGATCTCTAAATTTTCAACTAAATCCAAAAACTCTACTCACCACTGCCTTTCCCTACAATCTCTGAACTGGCTAGAACTCTCTAACCACCTAGACTATCTCTAACTAACCTCCGCTCACAAATTAATATTCTACCCAGATAAATGCCCAGCCTTAACAAACATCCTTCCCCCATACATCCCAAATAGATCTCTGAGATCTGAACACCAAAATTTAATCTCTATCCACAAACCCAAATGTCTTGCAGGCCAGGTCCTTCTCTCTTTCTCCCTAGGCAAAAAATGGAATTCCCTACCTCCTTTACTTAGGACCATACCAAACTCAGAATCCTTCAAGACACAACTTTTCTCATACCTGTCTTCTAAACGGAAATGCTCCTGCTCTCACCCTACATAAATTCAAAGGAATTTCCCCTTTGAGCTCTTTATACTCCTTGCTCCACGCTACCCTCAAACTAATATTTTTTATTCTCCTAAAACAAACCTAAGCTAACATTCTCTGATTGAGCAATTTCTCCCTCTTGACTCAAAGTATGTAAATATTGTAAATAGCATGTAACCTCAGATCCTTATAGTACAGACAGTTGAAACCTGCTGCCCTGAATGGAAATTTCTGTAAACTGTGTTCTCTATTATCTTTAATTGTGTTCTTGATGTACATTTTATGCATTGACTTTTCTTGACTGTATGAATTTTATATTTGTAACTTTACCTTCAACATTATGTAACCTTTATTGTATCGTATTGCTTATTGAGCTTTTCTTCCTGGGCCTCCACTGAAAATGGGCACTTTCTGGCCCAGTGGACTTTCCCGGTAATCAAACTGAAAATAAAATAAATAAATAAAATAAATAAACTGGGGGTCAAAGGTATGAACAAGATTAACATAAAGATAACAATCCAGCATAGTTGCAATGAGAGAAACAGAGCAGTTTCATATAGTTACTGTGTCTAGAGCAGACTGTTAAACTTAAGACACTGAATCCGGTACAAAACTAAACCATTCACTGACAGCAACAAAACTTCTTTCAGTCTGTGATGATAGTAAAATGACTCAGTGTAGAGAAGTAGGTGAAAAGCAAATGTAAACACAAATAGATAACAACAAAGAAAAGCATTCCTCTGGCAAAGATAATGCTTGGATAAATGATTAAGCAGTGCTAATGGTACAGACTCATTCTGTTACCATTTTCTGCAAAGCATTCACTTAATTAGACAATGGTGAAGTGATCCTTGAGCTTAGTTTTCAATGCTAACTAAATCTATATATAGATTTTTTAAACAAGAAGCATCCTTATTAAATTATCATTTATGAGATAGGTGATCATACATTTATAAAAATGAAAACAAACCATATTGACATAAGTTTAGTTGCAAATATTATACATCACTTATAATCTACCCAGTCACTGTCCATCATATCTTACATAACTCATTCAAATCCTGTTAAGCCTCATTCCTCCTCTGCATGTGTTGATCTCACAGTTCTCATTTTTTATATGTAATTTGCTCATGCCCTTTTATAACGATTTTATTTCCAGTTGTTTTTTTCTCTGTTACTATATTCACTACTTCAAACACAGTTGGTTTAGACTTTGATTACCATTTTCTAGTAACTGCTTTTGTGGCAGCCACCATAAGTAGGTTCAGCAAGGCCTTACTATCTCTAGGCAATTCTGATTCTGTATCATAGCTCAAAAACTCATTTCCTTAGTTACACCAATTGGCTCACCAAGTGTTTCTGATAGAGTAGTCTGCAGGGAATTTTTAAAGTCTAACAACTTATTACAGTCCCAGAAAATATGTTCCCCTTTACCTCTTTCTTCCCCATCACACCTCCAACATTTGCTGTCTACCTGAGTTAAAATTCTTCGGAGTCTACTTGTGGTCTAAAAGTACTTATGTAAACACTTCCAACCAAAGACCCTAAATCTTCTAGATGCTGCTGCATATTTGGGAGATGTGCATATTTCCCCCATTGTTTCTTTGGGAATTGCTTATCCAGCTTATTCCTAATCCTTTCTAACCTCCTCTGACTGATTTTTATAGTTATCATGCAATATTTTATGTGCTCTACTAATTATTCCTTTTTCAACAGTAGCTTCTGTTCTACATTCTACTAAAAACTCTACCAGTGCTGGGGACTTCCAAGATGACTGCACAGTGAGTAACAGCTTAATTTTAGCTCTCCCAGTGTGAAAACATAAACGCAGAAGAGAAAGTCAGTAAATTTGTACATTTAGCTAGATTTCAGTAACTCGCTAGTAAGCGCACTGCCTGGATGCCAGTAAAAAAAGAAATTCAGAGAACCTAAAAGAAAATCAATCACAAAAGGTAAGGAAAAACACTGACTGGGAAGATTTCTGCAGCTGTTCAACAAAAAGCATTGCAAGCTCCAGCTTTGGTGTAAGACACAACTTCCAGTAACCTAGAGGAAAAATTAATCAAATGTACTTGGAACTGATTAAAATAAAAGAAATACTGAAAGAGTATACCAACTCAAATAACAAAAGGCTGGAAAAAATGGAGGAAGCTTTAAAAAGTTATTCAGATGAGTTGATAAAACTGCAGAAATCAGAGGTCGAAATGAAGAAAAGGCTGGCTGAATTTGAGACTGCTCAAGAAGAGATACTTCAAAAAATAATAGAATTAGAGGACAGAACATGTAGGGAAAACCTGAGATTTTCTGCTATACCAGAGAAGCTAGAAGAAATGGACTTTATTAATTTTATGAAAGTCCAAATAAGCAACTGGACTGGAGTTGTTAATTGAAAGGGTACATTGTCTGTATGCTGCAAACCTAGCAGTGAGAAAGCAACCTAGATCTTTAATAGTAAAGATGCAATCCCACCAGCAGAAGTAGTTAATTCTGACAAAACATTCTGTGTTGAAGGGAAGCCTTCTAGCTTATCAGTGGGAGTTGTGAGCACTAAGTAGCCTGTCTACCAAAAGAGGAGTGGTTTCTGGCCCAGAAATTGTAGATGTTCTTCATCTCACATTGCTGCAGTCCTTACACTTGGGTAGTCCGCTGTCCTCGGTCGGCCCGAATATCAAAGTATAAGGCTGACGTCGGTCAAGGCGCATTAGACTGACATCAGGACGTCAGGGTACAAATGCGCATGACCGACGTCATATCCTCAGTCTTTTTTGCCGCATGGTCCGATGCAGAAGCAGCGTTGCAAGTGCCGTTGGCCGTTCTGAAATTCTGGGAATTCGGGGTTTCAGCCCGAGCGAAAGTTGGCTAAGTACCCGTTGGGAATATTTTAGTTTTTTCTTGCCTCAGTGGTTTACCGGATGTCAGAAAAAGTGAATAACTGTATTTCTTGTGGGAAACAGATACCGCATAGAGATTATCATACTTTGTGTATTCCTTGTTTAGGGCCTGAGCACGACGTTGTTGGGTGTCGCTTTTGTGCTAGATTCAATAAGCGCACTATTAAGAGAAGGTTAGATTGTGCCAGGCTAGTCTTTGGGAAGCGGTGCAATTATAATATGCCGTCGGATACTCCGGCGTCCGCTTCTTCGAAGAAGCGCAAGGACAAAGCAGCTAAGCCCAGGCAGGAAGAGTCGTCCGTACCGGACGCCGGTTCTTTAGAGGTGTCGGTGGAGCCGGTGGTTCTGCCGGAGGTTTCTCTGGAGTCCCAGGGGGAAACATTGTTATTGTAGGATGTGGCCTCTCAGGAGGCAGGTCAGGCTGAAGGGGCTTCTCAGGTTACTGTACTCCCCTCCCTTCTTAGGGTGGTTAGGCCCTCTCCTTCTGTTTCCAAGGCTTCTCCCAGAGGCAGGCCAGGTTTAGCTTCAGGTGGTGTCACTCCTAGTTCTTCAGGATCTGTGCCCAAGAAGCATATGCTTAAAATGGCAGAAGATTTGATTACTTTGATTAGAGGTTCTTTGCCCCCTCCTGATAAGAGACCTAGGGTGGAACCTGAGTTGGGGAGTTTTGAGCAGGCTTCGGATGTTTCAGAGTCTTGACTGAAGACTTGCAGGAGTATTCTCCTTATTCTGATTCTGATGTGGATGATTCTACTCCTACTGCTTCTCCTCCTGAGGATTTTTCTTTTTCAGAGACTCTTCATTCCATGAGGGAGCATTTTAAGTGGGAAGGTCAGGACTTCTCTGATTCTAGGAAAAGGCTTAGGGAATTTCTGTTTTTACCCCAGCATAGGCCTTTGGCTATACCTCCTGTTCTGGATGTTGTGGAAGATGTGTTTGCAGAGGCTTCTCTTAATCCTGATTCTTTGCCTCCTGCTCCTGTTAAACCGGATAGGTATTACAGGGTGCCTGAAGCTCATAAGTATCTTTTTAAGAGTCCCAGGGCGGACCCAGAAACTGTTAGTCAGGGGCCTAAGGGTGTTAAGGCTTCTGTTATTAAAAATCCGGTTCCTCCAGATAAAGAGGCCAGGGCTTTGGATAGATGGGGAAAGAAAGTCTATACTTCTTCCACCCTAGCTATGAGAGCTTTGAATTGCCAGTTTCACATGTTGAAATACCAAAACTATCTACTTTCTCAATTGAAGTCTAAGGTAGATGCTCTGGCGGAAGGTATTGAGTGTAAAGAGTTACAAGATTTAGTACATGTTTCTGAACAGGTGGGTAAGCATTCTTTGCAATGTGGTTTTGATGCTGTACAGGCCTCGTCTAGGGTCGCTGCCACTGGGTCAGTTCTTCGCAGGCACGCCTGGCTGAGGGATCAGAATTTATCTGACCATGTTAAGACAAGGATTTTAGATGCTCCTTTACAATCTGATGTGTTGTTTGGTTCACCTGTTGAGGCAGTCTTAAAGAAAATGGAAGACAAGGCTAAGTCTATGCAGACTGTTAAAGGTTTTTTGCAGGTTCAGCCTCCGAAGTTTAGTAGAAATTGGCCTACCAAGGGGTGGACGTATCCTTCTTATGATTCCCAGTCTAGGGGTAGATCTAGTCGTGGTAGAGGCAGAGCTCAGGGCTCTTTCAGGCCTAGAACAGGAGTTCACCTGCACAGTCTTCGGTGAGGGCAGGGGTCAGTCCTTTCGTAAACAGACCCAATGACCTACCTTTTCAGCTGCCAGAGCCTTCTCGTCTGGCAGCACCTTTGGGAGGAAGGTTGGCACTTTTCAAGGAAAATTGGAGTTTAATTACCCAAGACAGATGGGTATTGGATATCATTCACCAAGGTTACAGGTTTTATTTCCATACCTTGCCTCCTTTCAAAGGCATGCCAGACGTTCCTCCTCAGCAAAGAATAGAGGCTCACAAACAAATTTCTCTGCTACTTCAAATAGGGGCCATACAGCCGGTCCCTATGCCAGAAGTGGGCCTAGGATTTTATTCTCGCCTGTTCCTAGTACCAAAGAAGGGGAACACGTGGAGACCAATTTTGGATTTATCTATCCTCAACACTTATCTGGACATTCCCAAGTTCAAAATGTTGACGTTACAACAGCTTTTACCTCTGCTGGGCAAAGATCATTGGATGGTAACTTTAGATCTCAAGGAAGCTTACCTTCATGTTCCTATCAGACTGAGTTGCAGGAAGTATCTGCGTTTTCGGGCTGGGACTTCTCATTATCAGTTCTCTGCATTGCCCTTTGGCTTATCTACTGCGCCCAGAGTGTTCACCAAAGTTCTGGCTCCAGTGATAGCTTACTTCAGGCTAAAAGGAATACAGATCTACCCTTATTTGGACGATTGCCTGATTCTAGCTCAAGGAAGGGACGAGCTTCTTCATCATTTGGAATATGTGATAGCAGTGCTAAGATGCCTGGGGTATTCTGTGAACGAAATAAAGTCCAGTCTAGTACCCTCTCAGGACATGTGCTTTCTGGGTGTAAGACTGAATACAGCATCCCAGATGGCCTTTTTGACCCCGGACAAACAAAAGAATCTTTCCCTTTACTTTCATCAGTTGTCTCATCAGTCCAGGCTGACTGCAAGGACAGTCCTTCAAGCCTTGGGGTTCATGGCATCTTGTATTCTGGTGCTTCCCAATGCCAAACTGCATATGAGGAAGCTACAATGGTATCTCAAAATGTATGGACACAGCACTGCCAGGATCTAGACACTGTCATTCAGATAATACCTTGCATTCAAAAGGAATTTTTGTGGTGGGCTCAGGAATGTCACCTAAACAAGGGACTCTCTGTGACCCGGCCAGAGGCGAGTCAGATTCTAACGACAGATGCCTCAGACAAAGCTTGGGGAGCTCATCTAAATGGAAAGTGGATACAAGACAAGTGGCCTGCCAGACTACAACATCTACATATCAACTTAAAGGAGATGTTAGCAGTCCAGTTTGCATTAATAGCTTTCAAGGATTTACTTCTTCCAGGGCAGGTGTTGATTCTAACAGACAACACAACTGTCATGTGGTACATCAACAAGCAAGGGGAACACATTCTTATCCGCTATGCAGGCAAGCAATGATTTTGTGGGAGACTGCTCTCAGTTTACAGCTAAATCTTCAGGCAAGGTTTCTGCCAGGAGCACAGAACTCCTTAGCAGATGTGTTGAGCAGGCAATTATGGATCCCCACGAGTGGAAATTGGATCCTCATGTATTTCAGAAATTGACAGTGTCATGGGGAACTCCAGACATAGATCTGTTCGCTTCTCCACTAAACCACCAGCTGCCAAAGTTTTGCACAAAAAGGTTTCTTCCCACAGCTTGGAAAGTGGATGCTCTTTCTTTCAATTGGAGCAATCTTCATGTGTATGCCTTTCCACCTCTGCCTCTCCTCCCAAAGGTACTTCTAAAGGTCAGACAGGACAAGCCAAAGATGATTTTAATAGCTCCAGATTGGCCTCGACAGCACTGGTGTACCCATTACTGAGAAGTCTGGTACGGGAGCCTCCATGGCCTTTGCCTTTGATTCCACACCTGTTGTCTCAGGAGAACAGTCATTTACTCAATGTCAAGCTTCACTCTCTTCACCTAACAGCCTGGCATATTCTGTTTTGAATCATAAAGGGTCTCAACTTCCACAGCAAGTTTTGGATGTTATTTTGGAAGCTAGAAGGCCTAGTACAAGGAAAGTGTACGCAGATAAATGGAAGAGATTTTTATTTTGGAGTGCAGCAAAGGATTTTGATGTTTCTGAGCCTAATTTAAGTGTGGCTCTTCAATATCTTACTGAGTTACTGGACAAAGGTTTGTCCTTCTCTTCTATTAAGGTTCATGCTGCAGCAATTTCGGCTCACTATGACTGTGACCCACCATTGTTTTCTCATCCTTTGTTTAAGCAATTCCTTAGAGGGGCAAAGAATATAAGACCCCCACGGAGAGCTCCTACTCCTGCTTGGGATCTCAATTTTGTGTTGGAGAAACTCACTCTACAACCTTTTGAGCCTGCAGCTACTACTGAGTTGAAATATTTATCATGGAAGACTGCTTTTTTGTTGGCCATTACCTCTGCAAGAAGGGTTTCTGAATTGCAGGCCCTTATGGCGGTTGAGCCTTTCTTAATTTTCCATAAGGATAGGGTATCTTTACGTACTAATCCTTCCTTTATGCCTAAAGTGGTTTCTAGTGTGGCTTTAAACCAGACTATTCATTTGCCTACTTTTTATGCAAATCCCCAAAATAAAGGGAAAAAGATTTTGCACACTTTAGATGTGCACAGGCAGTTGCGATATTATTTGAGCAGAACTAAGGGGTTCAGACAGTCTCAGCAGTTATTTGTTTCTTTTGCTTTGAGTTCTCAGGGCAAGCCTGTGTCAAAACAAACTATTTCAAGGTGGATTGGGTTTTGCATTGCTTTCTGTTATTCCCATCATGGCAAGGAGATTCCAGCTGGGATTAGGCCTCATTCCACTAGGGCTACTGCCACTTCGACAGCTTTTTTAAGGGGGGTGGCAACTAAAGATATTTTGGAGGCAGCTACTTGGAGTTCAGTGCATACTTTCTCTAAACATTATCACCTTCCACTTTACTCTAAATCTAGGGCTGGTTTTGCCACTGCTATTTTACAGGGCATTTTGGCAGCTCCTGCTTCTTTATAGTTTTGCCATCCTCCCTTATCTCTGCTTTGGGATTCTACCCAAGTGTAAGGACTGCAGCAATGTGAGATGAAGAACATAGTACAGTTTTGTACCTACCATAAATGTAGATGTTCGAAGATCCACATTGCTGCAGTCCAATTTACCCTCCCTCCTTCCCCTCTGTAGTTAGAGGCGGTTGTGTGAGCTGGGTTGTAAATATTGTGTATATTGTATATATTGTACATATTATTAGTGCAAGGGTGGTTGGCTGGTTGTTTGCTGTCTTTTGGTTTTGACCTTTCTTTTTAGGGTCTTCTGACATCTGGGGCAAGAAAAGACTGAGGATATGCCGTCGGTCATGCGCATTTGTACCCTGACGTCCTGATGTCAGTCTAATGCGCCTTGACCGACGTCAGCCTTATACTTTGATATTCAGGCCGACCGAGGACAGCGGACTACCCAAGTGTAAGGATTGCAGCAATGTGGATCTTCGAACATCTACATTTATGGTAGGTACAAAACTGTACTTTTATTGGCTGTTTGGGCAGTTTTTCCATCTCTTTCAACTTTCTGTTTTAAAAGCCTGCATTTGCACTTGTTTCCGGTCTTTCCTGTAACTAGTCTAGTCCAGATACAGGACTCTGAGTGGTGCCAAAAAATCTACTCTTCAATTTTTCCCTTAGATCTGCTAGTTCTCTCCTCTCCTGCACTTTTAGGTTCATAGGTTCATAGGTTTATACTAGGCTGTCTGCCCTAAGGCATTTATAAGCCTAGCCCAAATTTTTGTGGCTTACGCCACCCCTTATATGAAAAAATACTGTGCCCATTAGTTTGTTGTGCCTCTGTCCAGCAGTGACACAGAGATGATTCCCGGGATAAACCTACGATCTCCCATCCACAGGTCTAGAGTTCTCTTGAACAGAGTCAGCGAGGTGCTCTGCCTCACATGGACCGGGATTTTATACCACAGCATAGGGAGTCTCTGAGTGATAAATCTATCCCTCCAGCACGTCCTATTTATATCCGTGCTAAGGTTTAAGTCGCTTGCTCTAGTGGTTTTGGTGGATTTGGATTTTTTGAGGTGGAGCATGTCCATTAATTCTGGGTTGGACATGGCCTTGTATGTCAGCACATGTCACCTCTGAGCAAGACGGTATGCGACTGAATAGAGCTGGAGTTTCTTCAATCTGGCAGCATATGACAGATTTTGGAGTCCCTTTATCCTTTTGGTGAGGAACGTTTGGGGTCTCTCCAATTGCTGCAGATGTCGGGTAAGATACATCCCGAATGGGGCATTGTACTCGATCATTGGTCTGATAAGTGAAGAGTACAAGGGAACAATGACCTCACTAGATCTGGATGTGAATCCCTTCATGATCAGGTGGGCAATGTAGAAGGTCTTTCTAACCACTTTAGCAACGTGAGTGTCAAAAGAAAGGCCACTGTCAACCTGGGTCCCCAGGTCCCTGATAACCTCTTCTGTGCTTAGTGGATTGCCACCTATATGGTAGCTTGGGGTTACCTTGTTTTTCCCGAAGGGTATGACTATACATTTTTTGGCGTTTAACTTCAGGCTATGGCTCTGGCACCAGCTATCTGTTTCCGTGAGTCCCTTCTGAAGGATATTTGTGTCCGATGCACTTTCCACTATGGCGCCCAGTTTGCAGTCGTCTGCAAACTTTGTCAGCCAAAGTCCTCCCATGTTGGCCTGTACTTCTGAGAAGTAGATGCCAAACAATAGGGGGCCAAGGACCGAGCCCTGTGGGACACCACTTGTGACTGGCTTGGAGTCTGACATAGCGCCAGCAACTCTAACCCTGTGGGTTCTGTCCTTAAGTCAGTTTGCAACCCATCTTGTAACATATGGGTTTACATTTAAGCTGGTAAGTTTTTCTACAATACCGAGTGGGGTATTGTGTCGAAAGCCTTTGCAAGGTCAAGGTAGGCTGTATGGACTGCCTTTCCCTCATCAATGGCCTTGGTGACTGTTTCGAAGAAGTCGACCAAGTTCAAAAGGCATGATCTTCCCTTGACAAAGCCAAACTGGGTCGGGTCCAATGTCTGCAAGTCCCTATATCTTTGTTTATGAGCTCCATTATGATCCTCTCCATGGCTTTGCAGACTAGACTTGTTAAGCTTATGGGGCGGTAATTACCAGGGTCCGTGAGGCGCCGCCTTTGTGGAGTGGGACCACAGTTGCCGTCGCCACTCCTTGGGCACGTATCCTGTGGTAAGGCTGAGATTAAACAGCTGCCTTATGCGGGTTTAATTCCTCATTTAGCTCGTGTAGCACACAGCCGGGGACACCATCCGGTCCCATTGATGCTGTGTTTTTAGCTTTAGAGAGCAGCTTTCACCTGCGCATTTGAGATGTCCAGGAGGCTACACTCGGCTGGGATAGTTATCTCTCCTTTAGGGGAGAGGGGTGAAGTTTGCACTGAACCTGTCTGCCAGTATGTTGGCAATGTCTGTGGGTTCAGTGATTTTTGTATCATTTTGGACTAATTCTGAGCATATCTGGGAGTTTCCACCCAGGTTCCTAACATAGCTGAAAAAGGCCTTATGATTGTCCTTTGAATCCATGGCAATTTTCTCTCAAAATTGGCCTTAGTTGATTTTATGAGTGCTCGTAGTTTTTACTAATAATGATCAGGGGTGACTTCCCTTTTATGGATTTTGTTCTGTCATGTAATAGCTTTCTCCTCTTATTGTAAAGTTTGTTAATGGCTGGGGTCCACCAGACTGGACGTTTGCCCTTTGTGGAAAGAGTCTTGGTTTTATTTGGGATTGCCTGATCCATGCAGTCCTGGAGGTGTTCATAGAAGGCATTTGTAAGGGCTTCCGCAGCTTGGGTTGTGGTTTCCACTGGCTCAGGGGCCTTGAAGGATACCACACCAGTCTTGAGTAGTGTGAAGTTTGCTTTAGAGAAGTTCTTCACTATGGTCTTTTTGTTTGGGGTGGGGGGATGTGGATTTCCAGTGAGATTAGTTTATGATCAGATCTCACCAATGAGGGATATACTTCGGTGTGGAGCATTTTGTCCCCATGTTTGTGACAATGAGATCTAGTATATTTTCTCCTCTCGTGGGAACAGTGACTAGCTGTTCCATGGCATTTGAATTTATGAACTCCAGGAACCGTTGGGCTAGAAAGTTAGGGCTTGAGTAATGTTCCCAGTCTATATTCGGGTAGTTGAAGTCACCCAATATGATGGTGTTTGGAGATACAATTATACCCTCCAGTGTCTTCAGGAAGGCTGTGTGGGGTTCCTGAGTTTGAGAGGGTGGCCTGTAGCATGCTACAATTTGTAGAGCAGTTTTGCCTATGGTTAGTTGCACCTGGATGGTTTCCGAAGCTTGCGTTGCCACCAACCTGGAGGTGTGGGTATCCTTTATGAATATGGATACACCCTCCTTTTGTGGTGTGGTCCGGGTTTTGGGGCGGAATGCATGATATGAGGTAAAACCTAATAGTGCCGGGGTGCTCTCAGGAGCCTTGAACCAGGTTTCAGTTACAGCACAGACATCGATGTTCTCCATACTGAGAAAGGCCTCGAGTGCATGCATTTTGAGATTTAGACTTCTGGCATTGAGCAGCATTACCCTCAGTTTCTTCCCATTTTTGTTTTCTAGGGTGGTAGGTTTAGAATTTGAGCCTTGCCTAAAAAGGCACTATGGGGGTGGCAAGAGCCTTAGCCAATATCCGGAATCCCAGGGGTGGCAGGTGCAAGCCGTCCCTTGCACAGCAGCGTGGCTTGTCAAGCATGTCATCCCAGGCAGACAGACACTGGATCCCCTTTGAATGACACCAGACATTAAGCCAATTGTTAAAGCTGATCATCTTGTCTCTATATTGTGGCATCATTCTTGGTGAAGGAAGGATACTGCTCAGGGTTAGGGTCATACCTGCCTGGGCTACATAATCAGAGAGCTCCTCTATGTCTCTTTTCATGTAGTCCAGGGAGGTACGTCTCAGGTCGTTCACACCAGCATGGACAATGACTGTGTCATATTTGTACTTGCCGTGGAGTGACCCGAGTGCTTGTGTTATGTGGCAGATAGGCAGCTTACTGTGACCCTCTCCTTGTTCAGCCTGGTGAGTGGGACGTCAGTGTGTCTGACTATGGAGTCACCTATGACAAGTATGTTTGGTGTTGTATTTGGCCTTAAGGGCTGTGACTGCTTTGCACACTGCTTTTGTGGTTTATCTGTTGCTTGTGGGGTGTCTTGAGGTAGCAGTTGTTTGGGTGTCTGCTTTGGAGGCCTCTGCTGTTTAGGTAAATTTTACTCAGAGCCTCCGAGTATGTCTTTGTGTGTTTATGTGTTTGATTCAGTGGAGTGGTAGCATTATGTGAGGCTGGTTTTGTGGTGTGTGTAGTTGCCTTCTCCTCCTGTCTGGTCTTGCCAGTCCTGAGTTGAGAGAGCTCAGCCTCCAGTTTGGCTAAATAGCTGCATCTCTCTTGAAGTATTTGTGTTATGTGGGAGGAGGAGAGGGTTGTCTGTGTACATGAGGCAGTTATAACATTGCCTCAAGATTCCCAGATTCACCAGCTGGACCGGAGAGGAGATTGACAACTGACCTTTGGACATGCTAGAATAATATTGGGAAATCCTTAATTGAAAACAAGGGCCAGTGGGGAGTGAGGGTGTAGTGCTTTTAATTTTTAGTGCTGACTTATATAATTGCTTTAGTGAGCAAGTGCCAGGTAACTTGAGTGCAATGTGTTACAAGTAACTAAATGCAAAAACGACAAACAGTAACTTTCTTTCAAGTGAAACAAGGAAATAAGTACAGTAAGCAATGCAGATATCACTAGTGATCCACAGAAGCGCTGAGAAGTTGCGTATTAGGTGGAATTAGCTTCCAGGGAAATAACAAGCAAACAAACAACAAGCATATAAACAAAGCTAGATTCAGCAGGCCTGGATCTAGTCTATGCTAGAGCAAAAAGGTGTACCAATTTCAGTAGGATACAGTTCAAATATTCAGGCACTATAAACCTTTAACCAGAAATTCCCAGCTCAGAAGGGCAGAGTCCAGCCTCTTCTCCCACAAGAGTGCAGACCACGAACCTTCTTAATGTAAAATAACTGGCCTGAAGCCCAAGTGCCTAAACCAGAACTAATACACTTGGACACTGGGCTCTCAATCAGCAGTTCCCAACTTAGAAGGATGAAAGCTACCTGTCCTGCCACCACAGTGCTTGCCACAAACCTTCCTAATGTAAAACAACTGGTCTGAAGCCCAAGTGCTTAATCCAAAAGACTTGAATGATAGCTACACTTTAATCAAGTTACAACCAAGCAGTAATAAATACCATTGAATACTTTAGAGAATGTCTGGATTAGTGCTCAAGTTACACAAACAAAGCTAGATCCAGCAGGCCCGAATCCAGTCTATGCCACAGCAAACAAGGCGCACCAACTTCAGTAAGAAACAGTTCAGATATGCATGCACTATAAGCCTTTAACCAGAAATTCCCAGCTCAGAAGGGCAGAGTCCAGCCTCTCCTCCCACAAGAGTGCAGACCACGAACCCTCTTAATGTAAAATAACTGGCTTGAAAGCCCAAGTACTTAAACCAGAATTAATACACTTTTAGAATAACAGACACTGAGCCCTCAATCAGCAGTTCTCAACCTAGAAGGATGTAAGCTACCTGTTCTGCCACAACAGTGCAGACCACAAACCCTCCCAGTGCAAAACAACTAACTGGTCCGAAGCCCAAGTGTTTAAACCAAAAGGCTTAGAATGAGTTACACCAAGCAGTAATAAATACAATTGAGTATTTTAAGATGATGCTAAAGTAAAAGAAGTAGGTAGAAACACAAGTACAGTAAAAGCAGATGAAATTTTTTTTTTTTTTCTGAACAAGTGCTGAGATCAAAGAAACAGATTTGAGTGCTGAAACTAGAAAACTGGCTAGTTATAAGAAAAAAAACAAGCTAGAAGGCTTCCCTCAAACTCAGAAGGGCTTGGGGGCTCAGAAGCCTACAAATAGTCTATACCACTTAACAAGAAAGGCAGGAAATAAGCTTAATTTTTTTCTATTTCCCAGATGCTCTCTTTGTACACAGTAGGAGTGCCTGAAATCAGAATATGATCTCACTGCACTCAGTTGAGTGAGCAAATGAGATGGGCCCAGAGGCAGGCTGAGGGGAGGGCAGTTTCAATGCCACTAAGATTAACACCAAAACAAAAAACGGGTGGGTGGGAATAACTGAAGAGCAGAATAACTTCAGTTAAATATTCCTTCAACACTCCTTCATACACAGTTTAAATCAAATTAAATACTGTATTTTTTTTTAAAAAAAGTGCCGATAAAGGTACTTAAATTCTCTTATACGTCCAGTTGAATATAACCAAGTTCTTAGCTGGCCAAGCTGAGGTTTTAAAGCAGGAATTATTTCACATGCACCAGTTAAATATGCAAGGACAGGAAATCAAAGAATGTGGCTACCCCCACACCTGTAATTACTAGCAAATAACAAAATTCAGCCAACACTAGCTTCAGTTCAAGTTACTGAAGAGCAGAATAACTTCAGTTAAATATTCCTTCAACACTCCTTCATACACAGTTTAAATCAAATTAAATACTGTATTTTTTTTTAAAAAAAAGTGCAGATAAAGGTACTTAAATTCTCTTATACGTCCAGTTGAATATAACCAAGTTCTTAGCTGGCCAAGCTGAGGTTTTAAAGCAGGAATTATTTCACATGCACCAGTTAAATATGCAAGGACAGGAAATCAAAGAATGTGGCTACCCCACACCTGTAATTACTAGCAAATAATAAAATTCAGCCAACACTAGCTTCAGTTCAAGTTACTGAAGAGCAGAATAACTTCAGTTAAATATTCCTTCAACACTCCTTCATACACAGTTTAAATCAAATTAAATACTGTATTTTTTTTTTAAAAAAAGTGCAGATAAAGGTACTTAAATTCTCATATACGTCCAGTTGAATATAACCAAGTTCTTAGCTGGCCAAGCTGAGGTTTTAAAGCAGGAATTATTTCACATGCACCAGTTAAATATGCAAGGACAGGAAATCAAAGAATGTGGCTACCCCCACACCTGTAATTACTAGCAAATAACAAAATTCAGCCAACACTAGCTTCAGTTCAAGTTACTGAAGAGCAGAATAACTTCAGTTAAATATTCCTTCAACACTCCTTCATACACAGTTTAAATCAAATTAAATACTGTATTTTTTTTAAAAAAAAGTGCAGATAAAGGTACTTAAATTCTCTTATACGTCCAGTTGAATATAACCAAGTTCTTAGCTGGCCAAAGCTGACGTTTTAAAAGCAGGAATTATTTCACATGCACCAGTTAAATATGCAAGGACAGGAAATCAAAGAATGTGGCTACCCCCACACCTGTAATTACTAGCAAATAACAAAATTCAGCCAACACTAGCTTCAGTTCAAGTTACTGAAGAGCAGAATAACTTCAGTTAAATATTCCTTCAACACTCCTTCATACACAGTTTAAATCAAATTAAATACTGTATTTTTTTTAAAAAAGTGCAGATAAAGGTACTTAAATTCTCTTATACGTCCAGTTGAATATAACCAAGTTCTTAGCTGGCCAAGCTGAGGTTTTAAAGCAGGAATTATTTCACATGCACCAGTTAAATATGCAAGGACAGGAAATCAAAGAATGTGGCTACCCCCACACCTGTAATTACTAGCAAATAACAAAATTCAGCCAACACTAGCTTCAGTTCAAGTTACTGAAGAGCAGAATAACTTCAGTTAAATATTCCTTCAACACTCCTTCATACACAGTTTAAATCAAATTAAATACTGTATTTTTTTAAAAAAGTGCAGATAAAGGTACTTAAATTCTCTTATACGTCCAGTTGAATATAACCAAGTTCTTAGCTGGCCAAGCTGAGGTTTTAAAGCAGGAATTATTTCACATGCACCAGTTAAATATGCAAGGACAGGAAATCAAAGAATGTGGCTACCCCACACCTGTAATTACTAGCAAATAACAAAATTCAGCCAACACTAGCTTCAGTTCAAGTTACTGAAGAGCAGAATAACTTCAGTTAAATATTCCTTCAACACTCCTTCATACACAGTTTAAATCAAATTAAATACTGTATTTTTTTAAAAAAGTGCAGATAAAGGTACTTAAATTCTCTTATACGTCCAGTTGAATATAACCAAGTTCTTAGCTGGCCAAGCTGAGGTTTTAAAGCAGGAATTATTTCACATGCACCAGTTAAATATGCAAGGACAGGAAATCAAAGAATGTGGCTACCCCACACCTGTAATTACTAGCAAATAACAAAATTCAGCCAACACTAGCTTCAGTTCAAGTTACTGAAGAGCAGAATAACTTCAGTTAAATATTCCTTCAACACTCCTTCATACACAGTTTAAATCAAATTAAATACTGTATTTTTTTAAAAAAAGTGCAGATAAAGGTACTTAAATTCTCTTATACGTCCAGTTGAATATAACCAAGTTCTTAGCTGGCCAAGCTGAGGTTTTAAAGCAGGAATTATTTCACATGCACCAGTTAAATATGCAAGGACAGGAAATCAAAGAATGTGGCTACCCCCACACCTGTAATTACTAGCAAATAACAAAATTCAGCCAACACTAGCTTCAGTTCAAGTTACTGAAGAGCAGAATAACTTCAGTTAAATATTCCTTCAACACTCCTTCATACACAGTTTAAATCAAATTAAATACTGTATTTTTTTAAAAAAAAGTGCAGATAAAGGTACTTAAATTCTCTTATACGTCCAGTTGAATATAACCAAGTTCTTAGCTGGCCAAGCTGAGGTTTTAAAGCAGGAATTATTTCACATGCACCAGTTAAATATGCAAGGACAGGAAATCAAAGAATGTGGCTACCCCCACACCTGTAATTACTAGCAAATAACAAAATTCAGCCAACACTAGCTTCAGTTCAAGTTACTGAAGAGCAGAATAACTTCAGTTAAATATTCCTTCAACACTCCTTCATACACAGTTTAAATCAAATTAAATACTGTATTTTTTAAAAAAGTGCAGATAAAGGTACTTAAATTCTCTTATACGTCCAGTTGAATATAACCAAGTTCTTAGCTGGCCAAGCTGAGGTTTTAAAGCAGGAATTATTTCACATGCACCAGTTAAATATGCAAGGACAGGAAATCAAAGAATGTGGCTACCCCCACACCTGTAATTACTAGCAAATAACAAAATTCAGCCAACACTAGCTTCAGTTCAAGTTACTGAAGAGCAGAATAACTTCAGTTAAATATTCCTTCAACACTCCTTCATACACAGTTTAAATCAAATTAAATACTGTATTTTTTTAAAAAAAAGTGCAGATAAAGGTACTTAAATTCTCTTATACGTCCAGTTGAATATAACCAAGTTCTTAGCTGGCCAAGCTGAGGTTTTAAAGCAGGAATTATTTCACATGCACCAGTTAAATATGCAAGGACAGGAAATCAAAGAATGTGGCTACCCCACACCTGTAATTACTAGCAAATAACAAAATTCAGCCAACACTAGCTTCAGTTCAAGTTACTGAAGAGCAGAATAACTTCAGTTAAATATTCCTTCAACACTCCTTCATACACAGTTTAAATCAAATTAAATACTGTATTTTTAAAAAAAAGTGCAGATAAAGGTACTTAAATTCTCTTATACGTCCAGTTGAATATAACCAAGTTCTTAGCTGGCCAAGCTGAGGTTTTAAAGCAGGAATTATTTCACATGCACCAGTTAAATATGCAAGGACAGGAAATCAAAGAATGTGGCTACCCCACACCTGTAATTACTAGCAAATAACAAAATTCAGCCAACACTAGCTTCAGTTCAAGTTACTGAAGAGCAGAATAACTTCAGTTAAATATTCCTTCAACACTCCTTCATACACAGTTTAAATCAAATTAAATACTGTATTTTTTAAAAAAGTGCAGATAAAGGTACTTAAATTCTCTTATACGTCCAGTTGAATATAACCAAGTTCTTAGCTGGCCAAGCTGAGGTTTTAAAGCAGGAATTATTTCACATGCACCAGTTAAATATGCAAGGACAGGAAATCAAAGAATGTGGCTACCCCACACCTGTAATTACTAGCAAATAACAAAATTCAGCCAACACTAGCTTCAGTTCAAGTTACTGAAGAGCAGAATAACTTCAGTTAAATATTCCTTCAACACTCCTTCATACACAGTTTAAATCAAATTAAATACTGTATTTTTTTAAAAAAAGTGCAGATAAAGGTACTTAAATTCTCTTATACGTCCAGTTGAATATAACCAAGTTCTTAGCTGGCCAAGCTGAGGTTTTAAAGCAGGAATTATTTCACATGCACCAGTTAAATATGCAAGGACAGGAAATCAAAGAATGTGGCTACCCCACACCTGTAATTACTAGCAAATAACAAAATTCAGCCAACACTAGCTTCAGTTCAAGTTACTGAAGAGCAGAATAACTTCAGTTAAATATTCCTTCAACACTCCTTCATACACAGTTTAAATCAAATTAAATACTGTATTTTTTAAAAAAGTGCAGATAAAGGTACTTAAATTCTCTTATACGTCCAGTTGAATATAACCAAGTTCTTAGCTGGCCAAGCTGAGGTTTTAAAGCAGGAATTATTTCACATGCACCAGTTAAATATGCAAGGACAGGAAATCAAAGAATGTGGCTACCCCCACACCTGTAATTACTAGCAAATAACAAAATTCAGCCAACACTAGCTTCAGTTCAAGTTACTGAAGAGCAGAATAACTTCAGTTAAATATTCCTTCAACACTCCTTCATACACAGTTTAAATCACATTAAATACTGTATTTTTTTTAAAAAAAAGTGCAGATAAAGGTACTTAAATTATCTTTTACGTCCAGTTGAATATAACCAAGTTCTTAGCTGGCCAAGCTGAGGTTTTAAAGCAGGAATTATTGCACATGCACCAGTTAAATATGCAAGGACAGGAAATCAAAGAATGTGGCTACCCCCACACCTGTAATTACTAGCAAATAACAAAATTCAGCCAACACTAGCTTCAGTTCAAGTTACTGAAGAGCAGAATAACTTCAGTTAAATATTCCTTCAACACTCCTTCATACACAGTTTAAATCAAATTAAATACTGTATTTTTTAAAAACAAAGTGCAGATAAAGGTACTTAAATTCTCTTATACGTCCAGTTGAATATAACCAAGTTCTTAGCTGGCCAAGCTGAGGTTTTAAAGCAGGAATTATTTCACATGCACCAGTTAAATATGCAAGGACAGGAAATCAAAGAATGTGGCTACCCCCACACCTGTAATTACTAGCAAATAACAAAATTCAGCCAACACTAGCTTCAGTTCAAGTTACTGAAGAGCAGAATAACTTCAGTTAAATATTCCTTCAACACTCTTTCATACACAGTTTAAATCAAATTAAATACTGTATTTTTAAAAAAAGTGCAGATAAAGGTACTTAAATTCTCTTATACGTCCAGTTGAATATAACCAAGTTCTTAGCTGGCCAAGCTGAGGTTTTAAAGCAGGAATTATTTCACATGCACCAGTTAAATATGCAAGGACAGGAAATCAAAGAATGTGGCTACCCCCACACCTGTAATTACTAGTAAATAAC
This sequence comes from Protopterus annectens, assembly GCF_019279795.1. NCBI lineage: Eukaryota > Metazoa > Chordata > Ceratodontiformes > Protopteridae > Protopterus > Protopterus annectens. The sequence continues at coordinate 866,845,378 of NC_056744.1, forward strand.
AAAATTCAGCCAACACTAGCTTCAGTTCAAGTTACTGAAGAGCAGAATAACTTCAGTTAAATATTCCTTCAACACTCCTTCATACACAGTTTAAATCAAATTAAATACTGTATTTTTTTAACAAAAAAGTGCAGATAACGGTACTTAAATTCTCTTATACGTCCAGTTGAATATAACCAAGTTCTTAGCTGGCCAAGCTGAGGTTTTAAAGCAGGAATTATTTCACATGCACCAGTTAAATATGCAAGGACAGGAAATCAAAGAATGTGGCTACCCCCACACCTGTAATTACTAGCAAATAACAAAATTCAGCCAACACTAGCTTCAGTTCAAGTTACTGAAGAGCAGAATAACTTCAGTTAAATATATTAGTCTAGCACTTTACCAGACTTCTTGTAGCAATTATTGTAGTACACAAAAGTGTTACTAGCACTAAATGCTCTATTCTTGTAGCAATTATTGTAGTACACAAAAGTGTTACTAGCACTAAATGCTCTACAAGGAAACAGCTCCAGTACTTATTAATGCCCACCCCTCCAGGCATGTCTAAAGGTCAGTTTCCTGTGCTTTCTCCTATTAACCTGGTGAACCTGGGCATCCTGAGGCAATGTAGTAACTGCCTCATGTACACTGACAACCCTCTCCTCCCACTTCCCAACACTCAGACTTGCAAGAGATGCACTTGTATATCCAAATCGGAAGCCACACACTCTCCAGCCAGGACCAGAATAGCTAGCCAAAAGGAAAAGGTCAACACTTGCACCACACCACATGGAACACACAGCCCTCCAGAACACATGCCAGCACTACCTTCACATAAAAACACAAACCACACACCCACTTCGTGGAGGCTCTCAATAAAAATCTGCCCAAACATCAGAGGCCACCAAGGCAGAAACGCACTCTACCACCACAACACAACACTAATCAAAAGACACACAACTCTTCTGAACAGTGTGCCACTCACCCAAAACCCCTAAAGCAAAACAGCATGCCCAACACACTAGTCATATGTGACTCGATAGTGAGGCACACTGATGTCCCACTCACTAGGTTGAATAAAGAGAAAGTAACAGTTAGCTGCCTGTCAGGTGCCAGGATCTGCCACATAATGCACGCACTCAGGTCCCTCAGCAACAGGTACAAATATGACTCTGTCATTATACATGTGGGTGTAAATGACCTGAGGTGTACCTCCCTGGACCTTATGAAAAGAAACAAGGAGGTGGGTATGACCCTAGCCCTGAACAGCATCCTACCATCACCCAGAATGATACCACAGTACAAGCAGAAAATGATTGATTTCAACAATTGGCTAAGTTTCTGGTGTCATTCCAATGGGATTCAGTATCTGTCTGCCTGGGATGACATGATTGACAGACCTCGATGCTTTGCCAGTGATGGCCTGCGTTTGTCACCCCGGGCTTCTGGATACTGGCCAAGACTCTTGCCACCCCTATAGTGCCTTTTTTAAGCTGTGTTCCAAAGACCAAATTACCACCATAACAGCTAAAACAAATGCAATCTGACGGTCATGCTGCTCAGTGCTAGAAGTCTAAATCTCAGAATGCACTCACTCGAAGCACTCCTTAAAATGGAGAACATCGACATTTGTGCTGTAACAGAGACCTGGTTCAAAGCAGCAGAAAGCATCCCTGCACTACCAGGCTACAACTCATTCCACACCTTTCGGCCCCAGAACTTGGACTGAAGCTCCAAAGGCAGTGGTGTTTCCATATTCATAAAGGATGTGCACACCTCCAGATTGGCAGCGCAACATATCGCATCAGAGATACTTCAGGTGTGGCTAACATTGGGTAGGACAGCGAATCACAACCATGTCCCAAGACTCACAGTCCACGTTCCTAAGCACCCTGGAGAATATTAGGGTCCAACCTAACATTCTCATACTGGGTGGCTTCAACTACCCCTCCATACACTGAGAAACTACTCATGTACCAATACACTTGCCCAACGATTCCTGGAATTCATTAATTCCAATGCCCTGGACTAGCATGTTCTTACTTCCACTAGAGGTAGCAACATCCTTGACCTGGTCATTACTAACATGGGCGACCGTTGCTCTACACCATTAGTCAACTCCTCCCTGGTTAGATCCAACCACAAACTAATCACCTTGGAAATCCACATCCCCCCCCCCCCCCCAAAGGTAACCACCATGAAAAACTTCTCCAAAGCTAATTTTGGGCTCCTAAAAACAGAGGTGGCTAACTTCACGGCACCCATGTAAATGGAGAATAGTTGCATGACTGTTGAATCATACACCAGTGAACTGTACGAATACGTATACAAATGCATGGATCTTACCATACCCAATAGAACTAAGACGCTCTCCTCCAAAAAAAGGAAGCCAATCAGTTGGTCCCCTACCATAAACAAACTCTACAACAGAAGGAAGAAACTGATGCGGAATAAGGTGAAGTCCCAAGAATGGAAAAACTCCCGTATTAGCCTCAACAAAAAGTTGAGATCCCTCATCAAATCCTCTAAATCTAGCTATGAAAACAGAATTGCAGCAGATAGTAAAGATATCCACAAGGCCTTCTATAGTTATGTAAAGAATGTTCACGGCAATACCCAGATTTGCTCTGAGCTACTGCACAATGTTACCTCCTATACTGAGCCAACAGATATTGCCAATATACTAACCGACAGATTCAATGTCAACTTTACCCCTCCCCCCCAAAGGACCAATCACAATACCAGTAGATTGCCAGGCACCCATTACTGCTGCACAAGTTAAAACAGCACTGTCCAAGGCCAAGAATACAGCTTCTGTGGGACCTGACAATATCCCTGGCTGTGTTCTTCTACAGAGTGAACTGGCACCACACCTGTGTGCCCTGTTCAGTCACAGCCTCACCTCAGGCTTTGTCCCTACCAAATGGTGCACTGCTACAGTCATTCCTCTCCACAAAGGCGGAGTGACTACAAACCATGGGAACTATTGTCCCATTAGCCTGATGAGTCTGATGTGAAAAGCTATGGAACGCATCATCATGGACCTAATAAACAAGGATATAGGGCATCTTCAAACTCCAGATCCCACACAGTTTGGTTTTTTGAAGGGTAGATCATGCCTGCTCAACCTGGTCGACTTTTTTGAGTCAGTCACCAGAGCTGTGGATGAAGGAAAGGTGGTTCATACAGCCTTCGTTGAACTGGCCAAAGCCTTTGATACCATTCCCCACTCAGGAATCATAGAAAAACTCACTAAGCTAGGCATCAACCCCTGTATCACTAGGTGGGTTGCAAACTGGCTCACAGAACCCAGAGTGTGAAAGTAGCTGACTCCATGTTAGACTGCCGATCAGTCACAAGTGGAGTCCCACAGGGTTCAGTCCTAGGTCCTCTCCTGTTTATCTATTTCTCTGAAGTCCAGGCCAACACGAAGGGACTCTGACTGACAAAGTTCACAGACGATTGCAAGTTGGGAGCTATTATTAACTCACCAAGTGATGTTGACATCCTGCAGAAAGGCCTCATTGAGACCAACGACTGGTGTCAGAACCATGGCCTTAAGCTCAATGCCAAAAAATGTGTTGTCATACCCTATTCTCTATCTCATATCTCCTACTTAGAGGTGATCTCTGCTTGACTTTCAAAGCCATGTCTGACCCAGCTCTGCTAGAAATACTACATCTAAAGAAATCCCAATCCCTCTGCGCCGCACATTTCAGAGACCTCAACCTCTTTACCACAGTCAACAGAACATGCTGGAGGGACAAGTTCATAACCCAGAGACTGTCAATGCTATGGAATAGACTTCCCATACATGTCAAACAGAGAACCTCACTGGCTGTCTTCAAGAGAAATCTTGATGAGTAGATGAGAAATGGAAAATTCACACCGGGGATCATTCCAGTGGCTCTACACGACAAAGGCACTGGGAACTAATGGGTGGCACAATGCCAGGGTAATCCTATGAGTTAGGCTTGTAAAGGCTCCAGGGCCATTAGCCTAGTACACACCTATGAACTGTGGCTGAAGAACAAAGTATTAAAATAGGGAGAGACAGTAGAGTGCTTGTGGAAAAAGATTACTCACTGTACACCAGGCAAAAGAGGAGTAAATTTATTCCATTAATCAGGGAATGTCAGGAAACAGGCATGAGATTCAAGCTGCTGACCTAGTTATTTTCAGAATATCCCTTCCTGGAGGGGCAAAATCAGTTTTTGATGCAGAGCATTAAAAAAATATTCTGTTGTGGAAGTTGACTATTAATTGCTCTCCACAACTGCTCCTTTGGATGATAAAAATATGCCTGACCTTTATATAAAACTAATGGGACTAAAAACATCTGAACTGCTTGTATCTTTCTATATATACAGTGGATATAAAAAGTGTACACGCCCCTGTTAAAATGCCAGGTTTTTGTGATATAAAAAATGAGACAATAAATAATTTTAAAACTTTTCCCACCTTTAATGTGACCTGTAACCTGTAAAATTCAATTGAAAAACAAACCTGTTGGGGGAAAAATATAAAAAATAAAAAAAGTACAATAAGCTGTCTGCATACGTGTGCACACCCTTAAACTAATACTTTGAAGCACCTTTTGATTTAATTAAAGCATTCAGTCTTCTTGGGTAGGAGTCTATCAGCATGGCACATCTTGACTTGACAATATCTGCAAACTCTTCTTTGCAAAAGTGCTCCAAATCTGTTAGATTGTGAGGGCATCTCTTGTGCACAGCCCTCTTCAGGTCACCCCATAGATTTTCTATTGAGTCTAGGTCTGGGCTGTCGCTGGGCCATTCCAAAACTTTAAATTTCCTCTGGTGAAGCCATTCTTTTGTTAATTTGGATGTAAGCTTGGGGCCATTGTTGTGTTGAAAGGTGAAATTCCTCTTCATCTTTAGCTTTCTAGCGGGCGCCTAAAAGTTTTGGGCCAAAAGTGACTGGTATTTGGAACTGTTCAAAATTCCTTCCACTTTGACTAAAGCCCCAGTTCCAGCTGAAGAAAAGCAACCCTAAAGCATGATACTGCCACCACCATGCTTCACTATGGGGATGGTGTTCTTTTGGTGATGTGAAGTGTTGTTTTTGTGCCAAACGTACCTTTTGGAATTGTGGCCAAAAAGTTCAACCTTGGTCTCCTCAGACCGTAACACATTTTCCCACATGCTTTTGGGAGACTTGATGTATTGTTTTGGAAATTTTAGCTGGGCCTGGATGTTTTTCTGTGTGAAAAAAGGCTTCCCTCTTGCAACCCTATCCCATAGCCCAGACATATGGAGAATACGGGAGATTGTTGTCACATGTAATACACAACCAGTACTTGCCAGAAATTCCTGCAACTCCTTCATTGTTGTAGGTCTCTTGGCAGCCTCCCTGACCAGTTTTTGTCTTGTCTTTTCATCAATTTTGGAGGGACGTGCAGTTCTTTGCAAAGTCACTGTTGTCCCATATTTTCTTCACTTTTTGATGACCATTTTCACTGTGTTCCATGGTATATCCAATGCTGTGGAAATTTTTTTGTACCCTTCTCCTGACGGATACCTTTCAGCAATGAGATCACTTTGATGCTTTGTAAGCTCGCTGTGAACCATGGCTTTTGCTGTAGCAGGCAACTGAGTAAATGTCAGGAAAATCCTACTAGGACAGCTGAACTTTATTTGGGGTTAATCAGAGTCTCTATAATTGATGATAGGTATGTACCCAAGAAGATTGAATGCTGTAATTAAGTCAGAAGATGCTTCAACAAAGTTATTAGTTTAAGGGTGTGCGCACTTAATGCAACCAGCTTATTGTACCTTTTTTATTTTTTATATTTTTTCCCCTAACAGATTTGTATATTTTTCAATTGAATTGTACAGGTTATAGGTCACATTAAAGGTGGGAAAACTTTTGAAATTATTTATTGTGGTCTTATTTTTTTTATATCACAAAAACCTGGCATTTTAACAGGAGTGTGTACACTTTTTATATCCATTCTCTCTAAAGCAGAGCTTCCAGTTTCTCAGTTTTTGTATTATATTTTGTTTAGTCCCATATGCTTAGCTGCCACATCAGAATATTTTTTAATCCATACTCCTAACTACTACACTTTCTCATGTCCCCATAATATGGATATTGCTGAACCACTCCATGTGCGGGCATACAATTTACAGTTATTGCCTTTGTTTTAGCTTTATTCATTTTGTATCCCAAAATCATTTGGAACCTTCTCAAAATGTTCCACAAAACTGAAATGTCCTTTTCTGGTTTTATCATGTATAACATAATATCATAAGCAAATAGAGCCAGCTTTCCTTGACTACCATACCAATTATATCCTTGAATTTCTGCATCCCTTATTTTCTCTGCCAGTGGTTTTAAATATACTGCAAATATCTAATGGGAGAGAAGTCACCTCTGTCTGATTTCTCTGCTCAAACAGAAGTTATCAGAGAGGAACTCACCCACCTTTTTCTCCTCCAGTCCTTCACATATCCTCCTAATCAATCTTATAATTTTATTAGGGAATGCAAATGCTTCCATTGCTCTGGCCATAAACTCCCAGCTTACTTTGTCAAATGCTTTCTTTGCATCAAGACCTTCCAAAAGCAGTGGTGTTTTCTTGCATTCTGCTTCCATCTGGATCATCAATGCTTTGTTAATGTTCTCAAATGTTTGATTCCCCTCCACAAAACCACATTGATCCATATCTATCAATTTTGGTATCACCTTTGCCATTCTTTTAGCCATTAACACTTTATAATCCTGGTTTAGGATTGAAATGTGACTGTACAAAGCTGGATTTGATGGGTCTTTACCTTCTTTACTTACAGCCACCACCACCTTTTTCCAGGATATTGGTGCTTCTCCTCCTTTTAAAATAAAGTTAAAGAAATCCTTCCAGATCTTTATCAGTTTTATCCCTTCTAGCTTCCAGATTTCACAGGAATACCATCCATTCCTGGGGAATTTCCTGTAGATTGGTTAAACATCACCATTTTTATCTCATCTCCTCCTAACTGTTAGTAATTGAGTCACATCTACCTCTAACCTTGGCATAGTTAATTCTTTCATAAACAATTCCATTTGTACATTTTTTGATTTCCGCTTTATACAGAATTTCTTAAAATTTTCGAAATATTTCTGGTACCTGTACAGGGTCTCTCGTTATCTTTCTTGTTATAGGCACCCTTAGGTTGGCAACAATCCTTTCTACTTTCTTTTCGTGAGTCATCGTGCTAAAAGTTTCTGTGCTCTGGAGTTATCAAAAAATAGTTGCTTATCAATTAATCTTTCTAAACTCGTGCATATTATCAAGTATTCTGCAGTTGCTCCTCCTCTTGTTGTGTGATATTCTCCCTATTCTGCAATAGTTTAACCTTTGCCATTCCTTCCAAATAATTCTTGTTACTTCTTAACCATATCTTTCTTTTGTTTCCACCCTGTTTTTAAACTCCATTTTAATTTTATCTCACTCCCTAGCAATATTTTCAGAATTTCTGTCTTCTTTAATATCTCCTGCATAATTTCCACTACCCATTCCTTAAATTCCTCTGTTTTTAACAGATAGATGGGAAAGTGCCAGTGATTCATTTTTATTTCATTACTCTCCATTTTTATTTTAGTGATTATTGGCACGTGATCTGAAATATTTATTGGATGCAGCTCAAAACTTTCGATTAAATGCACATCTTCCTGTGAAACAAAAGTCTTGCATAGGCTAGCCTAGTTATTTTTTTTATTATCTTGGAGAATAATATGTAAATTCACTCCAAACACCAACTATGGAATTCACATCTTCCATACCAAATATTTTCATAAACGTCTTCAAAAATCTACCCTCCTTTGTTATATTCTTCCTTCTGCCCCCTCCAGATATATCTTCATTGCTGCAAATCAAATTCCAGTCCCCACCTAGAAGTAATGTTCCCTGATGAAAGCTGATTGTCTCCCAGAATTTTCTTAAGCTCCATTATGGCAGTCATAGGTGGAATATAAATACATGTCAGTGTAGTTCTCCTCCCTTGCCAGTAGCCCCTCAGTCCTACAAATCAACCATTACTGTTTTTTTATCTTCTTCTATCACTATTGGAGCTCTTCTTGCTATTAATTTAAGTAGTCATCTTTTCCTTGTCCCAGGTATTCCGCTGAGTAACTGTACTGAAAACCTTTCTTTATCAAATTCACATGTTCAGTTCTTTCTAAATGTGTCTCCTGTAGCATAGCTATTTGCAGCTTACATTTTAAATATAGTTCACACTTTTTGTTTGCATCTGTGAGACCATTTACATTTAAAGATAATATAGAAAGCATCATTATGTTAAAAATGTATTATTCCCACCTTTTAAGTGTAACAACGTTTTTGTTAAGTGTCTAGCTACAGCTTTTGTGTTACATACATACAGTGATGTTTGGCACGTTGATCTTTAACTTGGTTGTTTCTTGTCATATCCATTTGAGCCTATTTCACATCTTACAAACCATTTTGTTTTATTGAAAGCCTTCAGACAAAAAACAAACACTCCCCCCATGCACCCCTAAAACCAGTTCACTTAATTCTAACACACAAAATGATGTACATCTTTAAATATTGAAGTTTTACACTCCTAATAGGAACAATTGCCCCAGACTGACAGCCACACACTTAGACTTGGATTAACGTAAAAGGAAGGTTATCCACGCTAAGACATGATACAGCATGTACCTCTATTAAGTCTGTCTGGTTTTGTCTTAGCTTTATTACTCTCCATGATTGAGAAAACACTTGAATACTTTCAGAAAACATCTCCTAGCCATTGAAAGAGAAGTATTCTGTTTTTATTGCTCTTTATCAGGTTATCTCCATGGAAACATGAGAACCAGACAGAGGTGCTTCTATAAGCACTCATTATTTGCTAGAGGAAAACTTTATTATATTCAATGTTCATTTTTATTTATTTACTTTCTCTTAAAATAGATCAAGCCAACGGCCTTAATCCAGTCTTTCCCCTCTGCAAGAGTGAATAAAAAGTGCATCAGTTTTTTTTGTATCATTCCTTTTTGACCAGACATTTCTTCTTTTTTTACATTGCAGTGGCTACTTTTTTAAAACTGAACAAAGAGAAAGAAAGATTAAAACAAAACAAAAAGCAGGGGTGCCTGTTAACTTTAGTATCCCCATTTCACTCGAAAATAATTGAGAAAGCTTTACTTTATAGCATGCAGATTTATATCCTACATTATAAAAATACTACTGTTAAGAGCAAAATTTTGTTTAACGTAGTTAACTCTTTCCTTCCTCTTCCTCTGCCCTAAATGTTCTTCCCAACATTAATGGTATGAAGTAGGCATATGCTTTAGAGTCCCTTACAAGTTTAAAAAATGTCAAAAATGTCCATTATTTGTTCTTTCATGTTTCACAAATATAATTAATGCTCTGTAATCTCACATGTATTTGTCAGTGTCCAATGTCTAAGTTGCAGGTTTTATTCCCGCTGATCTCCATCTCCAAATCCAACATGCTTCTGGTTCTTCTAGTCAACTCTTGTGCTTTTTTCTGTCTTTCAAGTATTTTTCCATTAAAACATTGGAAAAGGTTTCACTGCCAGTTTCTCTTTGTGGTCTTTCTTACAAGAAGAACAAGAAGCAGAATCATCTTCTGTTTTGTAGCTCACGTTTTGTTGGATAGACTTTTGTATTTTCTCCTTGGCATGCTCTGCATTAAAAATGATTTTATCTCACCAGGAAGGAATATTCTGAAAATAGCTGTGCACAGCAGCTTGAACCCCGCACCTGCTTCTTGACATTTCCTGTTTAGTAGAATACATTTTCTCCTCTTCTGCATAGTGTACAGTGAGTAATTGTTTTCCACAAATACTCTACTGTCTCCAACTTTTAGTGCTTTGTTGTCCTGCCATAGTTTTGCCAGAATCTTCTCTTTCTGCTGGTAGGATTGCATCTTTACTGTTAGAGGTCTATGCTGCTTTCTTATGGCCAGGTTTGGAGCATACACACAATGTGCCCTTTCAATTAACAAATCCTGCTATAGGATTCCAGTCCAGTTGCTTACTTGTGCTTTCATAAAAATAATACAGTCTGTTCCTTCCAATTTCTCTGGTACAACAAAAATGTCAGGTTTTCCCTATGTGCTCTTTACTGTAATTCTACCATCTCACACTTAGCCAGCCTTTTCTTCAGTTCGACGTCTGATTTTTGTAATGTTATCAGCTCATCTGAATATTTGTTTAAAGCTTCATCCATTTTTTTTCAGTCTTTTGTAATTTGAGTTGATATACTCCTTTAGTGTATCATTTATTTTAATCAGCTCCATACCTCTCTACCTCTTAGCACAATAAATCTGGACAAAGCCTAAAATAATGGGGGGGACAGTGACCCAAAAATAGGGACAGATTTTAACTATTGCTGTTATAAACTTAGAAAGTTGCTAGAATAATAATAATTGTATTGACATGCATTTTCTGAAGGATATAAAGTCTGAAACTCAAATGTATGTCATTATTTAGTGACTTCAATCTTCAATGATTTGCCAGAAAACCACAAATTTAATGAGGAAGAGACCAAAAAATTGAGACAAAAATCTGGGCATTCTGCAAAAATCTGTACATTTGAGAGGTATAATCAGCTCCATGCACATTTGACTTATTTTTTCCTCTAGATTACGGGAAGTCATGTCTTTCACCAAAGCTGGAACCTGAACTGAACTTGCTTTTGCTGAACAGCTGTGTGGTTCTTCCCAGCCAGGGTTTCTCCTCAGCTTTTGTGGTTGATTGTCTTTCAGATTTTCCAAAATTCTTATTTGCTGGCATCCAGGCAGTGTACTTACTAGCCAGTAAATGAAATTTACACAAAAAGACAAATTCACTGGCTCACTTTGCTAAGTTTCTGTTTTCACACTGGGACAGTTGAAATTAAGTTGTTACTTAGTGTGCAGCCATCTTGGAAGACCCACAGATCTAATACCTTGAAGACAAAGACAGGATGACAGTACCAACATAGAGCAAAGTTTGGAGAAAGTGTCTGAAAAATCATTGAAAAGAGCCCCAGCTACTTTTCTGAGTATGTTAGAGCTCATGAACTATGCCCTGGTATGAACAGCCACCAGGAAAAACACCAAAAGTCTTTAAAAGAAATTTGTGAATGGCAACAACAAAGTAATCAAAATGTAAGTTATACCCTCAGAGAGAGAGAGATTATCTGGATATGCAGAAAAATGTTAACGAAAGGAAAAAATAGACACAGAGTGAAACTTTATAGAGCAAAGCATACCTCAGCAATTATGAGAAAAAGTTTTTTTCAACAACTTAAATTTATTGCTTATAAATCAGAAAGAATGGAGGTCGCAGTTCAGAAAGTTAATGACTTGTCTTGTTAATGTGAGCAACCTGAGCTTCATCTAGCAAAAAGAGAGACCAGGAGCTTGGACTGTTAGCAGAAAACTTTTATTTGACAGAGCATTGGAAGATCTGAAAGAAATATCAGAAAAACATGAGGAGATGAGAAAATGAATGACAGAATCAGAAGCTCAAGCAAGAAGAAACATTGTAACTTTTTTATATACAAAGTCACTGGGACAAGTGAGATGATTTTTAAAAACCTCTGTTCAGGGGAATGTTCAACATTTAGATCATTATTGAAGTAGCCTAAACTATATGGGGGTTACATTCTTGCCTAAGCTAGGACCACTGGCCAGCTTTCAAAGCTTTAGTGAACCTTCCACACACCCAAACTAACAACTGCTCAAGCAGAGCCAAATATAAGACAGTTTGGGCACAAGAAAGCTTCTGAGCTTTCTTAGGTTCATAGGTTCATAGGTTCATACTAGGCTATCTGCCCGAGGGCATTTATAAGCCTAGCCCATAGTTTTGTGGCTTAAGCCACCCCTTTTGTATGGGGAACTATACCCATTATTTTGCTGTGCCTCTGTCTAGCAGTGACACTGAGGTAATCCCTGGAGTATATCTGCGATCTCCCATCCATTGATCAAGATTTCTCTTGAACAAGGCCAGCGAGGTGCTCTGCCTCACATATACCGGGATTTTGTTCCACAGCATAGGGAGTCTTTGGGTGATGAATCTATCCCTCCAGCACGTCCTATTAATAGCCGTGTCGAGGTTTAAGTCTCCCGCCCTTGTGGCTCTGACAGATCTAGATTTTTTGAGGTGAAGCATATTCATCAACTCTGGGTTTGACATGGCCTTGTATGTCAGGCAAAGGTCACCTCTGAGCAAGCGGTAAGCGACTGAAAAGAGCTGGAGTTCTTTCAGTCGGGCAGCATAGGACAGATTTTTGAGACCCTTTATCCTTTTGGTGAGGAACTTTTGTGGCCTCTCCAGCTGCTGCAAGTGTCGGGTCAGATACATTCTGAATGGGGCATTGTACTCGATCATTGGTATGATGAGTGATGAGTATAGGGAGACTATGACCTTCCTTGATCTAGATGTGAATCCCTTCATGATGAGGTGGGCAATGTAGAAGGTCTTCTAACTACTTTAGCTACATGGGTGTCGAATGACAGGCTACTGTCAACCTGGGTCCCCAGGTCCCTGATAACTTCTTCTGTGCTCAGAGGATTACCACCTATATGGTAGCTAGGGGTAACCTTGTTTTTCCCGAAGGGTATGACTATGCATTTTTTGGCATTTAACTTTAGGCCATGGCTCTGGCACCAGTCATCCGTTTCTGTGAGACCCTTCTGAAGGATATCTGTGTCAGATGTGTTTTCGACTACGGCACCCAGTTTGCAGTCATCTGCAAACTTTGTCAGCAATAACCCTCCTGTGTTTGCTTGTACTTCGGAAAAGTAGATGCCAAACAAGAGTGGGCCCAGGACTGAGCCCTGTGGGACACCACTTGTGACAGGCTTTGAGTCTGACATGGCGCCAGCAACTCTGACCCTGTGGGTTCTGTCACTCAGCCAGTTTGCAACCCATCTTGTGATGTATGGGTTAACATTTAAGCTGATGAGTTTTTCAATGATACCCGAGTGAGGTATTGTATCGAAGGCCTTCGCCAGATCGAGGTAGGCTGTATGGACTGCCTTTCCCTCATCAATGGCTTTGGTGACTGTTTCGAAAAAGTCAACCAAGTTTAAAAGGCATGATCTGCCTTTGACAAAGCCAAACTGGGTGGATCCAAAGTCTGCAAATTCCCTATGTCTTTATTTATGAGATCCATTATGATCCTCTCCATAGCTTTGCAGATAAGGCTTGTCAAGCTAATGGGCCGGTAATTTCCAGGGTCTGTGGAGGCACCGCCTTTGTGAAGTGGGACCACAGTCGCAGTGCGCCACTCCCTGGGTACGTATCCAGAGGTGAGACTATGATTAAACAGCTGTCCTAGCTGTGGGTTTAATTCCTCGTTGAGTTCGTGGAGCACACAGCCTGGGACACCATCAGGTCCCATGGATGCTGTGTTTTTGCTTTGGAGAGAGCAGTTCTCACTTGGGCGTTTGAGATGTTTGGGGGCTGCAACCATTTGGTATAGATATCTCTCCTTTTGGGGAGGGTAGAAGTTTGCACTGAACCTGTCAGCCAGTATGTTGGCAATGTCTGTAGGATCAGTAATCTTCACATCATTTTGAACTAGTTCTGAGCATATCTGGGAGTTTCCTCCCAGGTTTCTAACATAGCTAAAGAAGGCCTTATGATTGTCCTTTGAGTCTTTAGCTATTTTTCTCTCAAAATTTGCTTTGGATGATTTTATGAGAGCTCTTAGTTTTTACTTATAGTGATCAAGGGTGTCTTACCTTTTAAGGATTTTGCTCTATCTTGTAGTAGCTTCCTCCTTTTGTTGTAGAGTTTGTTTATGGCTGGGGTCCACCAGACTGGACGCTTGCCCTTGGTACAAAGAGTCTTTGTTTTGCTTGGGATTGCCTTATCCATGCAGTGCTGCAGGTGCTGGTAGAAGGCATTTGTAAGTGATTCAGCGGCTTGAGTACTGTTATCCGGCTCGGGGGCCTTAAAGGAGACCACACTAGTCTTTAGAAGTGTGAAGTCGGCTTTCGAGAAGTTTTACTGTGGTCTTTTTATTTCAGGTGGGGTGGGATGAGGACCTCCAGCAAGATTAGTTTGTGATCTGATCTCACCAGTGAGGGGTATACTTCCGGTGTTGAACATTGTGCTCCCATGTTCGTGATGATGAGATCAAGTATGTTTTCTCCTCTTGTGGGGATGGTGACTAGTTGTTCCATGGCATTTGAGTTTATGAATTCCAGGAACTTTTGGGCTAGGGTGTTTGGGCTTGAGTAGTGTTCCCAGTCTATATTAGGGTAATTGAAGTCACCTAGTATGATGGTGTTTGGAGATACATTTATCCCTCCAGTGTTTTCAGGAAAGCCATGTGAGGTTCCTGAGTTTGTGAGGGTGGCCTGTAACATGCTACAATTTGCAGAGCAGTCTTGCCTATGGTTAATTGCACCTGGATGGTCTCCGATGCATCGTGCGTTGCCACCAGTCTTGAGGTGTGGGTGTCCTTGATGAATATGGATACCCCCTCCTTTCTTGGTATTGTCCGGATTTTGGGGCGGAACGCATGGTATGAGGTAAAACCTGTTAGTGCTGGGGTGCTCTCAGGAGCCTTGAACCAGGTTTCTGTCACAGCACAGACATCGATGTTCTCCATACTGAGAGGGGCCTCGAGTCGTGCATTTTGAGATTTAGACTTCTGGCATTGAGCAGGATTACCCTTAGTTTTTTCCTTTTTGTGTTCTAGGGTGGTAGGTTTAGAATTTGAGCCTTGCCTAAAAGGCACTATGGGGTGGCAAGAGCCTTTGCCAATATCCGAATCCCAGGGTGACAGGTGCAAGCCGTCCCTTGCAAAGCAGCGTGGCTTGTCCAGCATGTCATCCCAGGCAGACAGACATTGGATCCCCTTTGAATGACACCAGAGTTTAAGCCAATTGTTAAAGCTGATCATCTTATCTCTGTATTGTGGCATCATTCTTGGTGAAGGTAGGATACTGCTCAAGGTCAGGGTCATACCTGCCTGGGCTACATAATCAGAGAGCTCCTCAATGTCTCTTTTCATGTAGTCCAAGGAGGTACGTCTCAGGTCGTTTACACCAGCGTGGACAATGACTGAGTCGTATTTGTACCTGCTGTTGAGAGACCTGAGTGCTTCCATTATGTGGCGGATTCTAGCGCCCGACAGGCAGCTTACTGTAACTCTCTCCTTACTCAGTCTGGTGAGCGGGACGTCAGTGTGTCTGACTATGGAGTCACCAATGACTAGTGTGTCTGGCATTGTGTTTGGCCTTAAGGGCTGTGACTGTTTGACACTCTGACTGTGAGGTCTATGTGTTGCAGGTGTTGTGTTCTGAGGTGGTGGTTGTTTGGGTGTCTGCTTTGGTGGCCTCTGCTGTTTTGGTAGATTTCTGATCAGAGCCTCCGAGTATGTCTTTGTGTGTTTATGTGTATGATTTGAGGTTGTGATGGTACTATGTGAGACTGGGTCTATAGTGTGTGTGGTAACCTTCTCCTCCTGTCTGGTCTTGCCAGTCCTAAGTTGAGAGAGCTCAGCCTCCAGTTTGGCCGTATAGTTGCATCTCTCACATGTATTTGTGTTTTGTGGGAGGAGGAGAGGGTTGTCTGTGTACATGAGGCAATTGTAACATTGCCTCAATATTCCCAGGTTCACCAGCTGAGCAGGAGAGGATACTAGCAACTGATCCCTCGACATACTAGAAGGAATAGACAAAAAAAACTTTAAAAAGAGATTCCGGGGGATGTGGGTGTCCGAGAAATGGGGTTTCGCCTTTTTGGGGTATTATCTATAATAAGAGTGCTGTATCTCAGTGATAAGTACTGTAGGAGCAAGTGCTAGGTTTGACAGATACAGAATAGGCTACTCGGAGTTAGGTAGAGATGATCTTTTTAGTTATAGGATATGCTGATTAGATCAGTAGTATAGTTCGAGGAAGGTAGTTTTAAGGGAAAATTTGAAGAGTGGACTTTAGGTAGCCCTAATAGTTTAAATCTGCTTAACCGGCGCTGCCCTAGTGTGCAACGGTAGCAGCTCCGCGCTAACGCGCGTTCAGCGTGTTTTATATCAGGGGGCTGAAAGAAGCTAGGAACTGGCCCAAAACGACCAATAAACTACAAGTTGCTGGCTGAAACCTCACAAAACTGGACCAACAGGCAGCTCAATGCTTCCCACTCCCACTGGTAAGCAAGGGAACTTCCTCTCTTCCAAATTAGGTAAAGAATCAGTAACAGGAACTGCAAACAAAGCCCAGGGATCAGCAAGCTCTGAAACTGGACTATTCTAGCTCAGTAAGGCGGGAAAACAAGAGATTTTTTTTTTTTTTTTCAGAAAACAAGCAGAAACAGATACAGTAAACACTTATAAATGCTATAAATCGGCTATCACAGCCTACACAAACAATTTGCAACAGTTACAGATTTTAAAAGTAACAAACTGAGAAACAAGTGCAATAACAGAATAAATGCAGAATAAACAATAACAATGTATCAGCAAGCAGGCGAAATACAGTTGCTAGATAAATAGAAGTGGAAAGCTACAAAAAATATACTTAAATCAGGTAAAGTTGCTTTTTTAGCTCTCTGAAGCTTGGATTACTCTGCTGGCCACCACGAGGATCTGTGCTGAGTAGGTACAAGCTAAAAAATGCGTGTTCAGCGTGTTTTATATCAGGGGGCTGAAAGAAGCTAGGAACTGGCCCAAAACAACCAATAAACTACAAGTTGCTGGCTGAAACCTCACAAAACTGGACCAACAGGCAGCTCAATGCTTCCCACTCCCACTGGTAAGCAAGGGAACTTCCTCTCTTCCAAATTAGGTAAAGAATCAGTCAAAGAAGTGCTTCAGTTATGAGGTTTCATGGTACTGCCTGCCTGCTTGCAATACTTTAAAGACTGAGCAGATAAATCCTGTTTTGGGGAAAACTTTTCATTACAAAATTTTTTATGAAAAATATGTTTTATGTATATGTTTATTTTATGCTAAGAATTTTTTTTGTTAGTCATTTTTCTGAATGGATTTTTACTTATGTGCTGCTTGTGTGAATTAACTGTGTAAAATCTTTTACTTTTCTACATTTTTGTGTAGAGCAAGTATGCGTAGGGGTAGGATTTTCTGCATTTGGAGACTGCCACAATAATCATCTTACCTCAGAACCTTAACGACCTTTACCGACTCATTCTCAGGCTTCACTGCCTTGCTTGTAGGATCTCCTTCCCAAGCTGAACATAAAGCAGGTGTTGGTCTTTGCTGTTCTGGCTTCCTTCATCCACAAGAAGTAAGTTGTTAGGGTGTCTTTAGGTGTCTGCCAGCTCCATCACTGCCTCAGTCACTTGTGGGTGATTCTGCTCTGGCCATAATTGGTTATATGAACCACTTATCTTCTCGTCACCTCCAGGGAGGGGAGAAGGGAGTATGATTCTATAGGTAATTCTCTTTGATTATGAAAATTTTGATTTTAAATAAAGTGGAGTTTTTTTTTTCAGATTTTTCTCCAGAAGAATGATCTTTTTCTGACAGTAGAATTAGAGGTTTATTTCAGTGAAAGCAGAATGAAATTCCTGTTTCCCAGCAAAAGTGCTATGATTTGGTACAGCTAGATTTTGTTTAGTTTGTGGCTTTTCATCCTGTATTGCCTGCCTTTGGGGATGTTTTCTTTGCAACTTGCAGTATGCTTGACAGTCAGTAATCCAAAAAATAAACGATCAGCAGAAAAAGCAGCAGCAAGTCCAGCATGGATAAAAGTTCCTTTAGAAGATTTATTAACAAACACACTTAAAAACAATAAAAAAGTATCATTAAATAAAGTGAGATACTAGCACTTTCATCCTGGTACCTTCCAGAACTTCCTCAGATAAATCTAAACAGACTACACCCAACTTAGCCCTAAAATAACCGCTGTTGAAGCCACAATATTTCCTCTTCTCCAGATTTAGAGACAGTGTTCAAAAACATTACATATTATAACTTCAGCTTCTAAAATCTAACAAACATAAAATTAACTTTTAATTACTTAAACAACAACTAAGTGTGCAACAACAAATAGTTTATAAATAAAATATTTAAAAATTAGAACAGACATCTATATAAAATATATTACTACTAAAAAAAAATAGATGAAAATTAGAAACAAGCATATTTATAAATTCATTCATTTCCTACCCTACCCTAATATGTTAAACAAGGTGTTGCAAGTATTATACCAGGATACACAATAAAACTTAAATATCAAAAACACAAAAATCCATATCACCTCCACTGGGAACTGAACCCAGAACCTTCTGCATATAAGACCGATGTAATAACTACTACACTACAGTCATCTTTTAAGGGCTTTTATTCTCAACATATAAACTATACTTACAGTTATCATTAAGTCCTGGGGGGGTTTACAAGCATCGAAAAAGAGCAACCAGTACAATTCCCTTATTTCTAGCTGGACTTGCCAACCCCCTCCCCAATTTCCCAGCGTCCAGTTTTTCTAAAATTTCAATTTTAAAGGCGTGTTCAGGGTATTGCACTTGCATTTTTGTTTTTTTTTTAATATATACATGTTCATATATTCAAGACCTTAAAGCCCGTTCAGTTTTACCTATATAAAACGAGCTACACCCCTGACATAAAGTGCAATACACCACCCCAGTTCTGCAATTAAATTCCCCATTAAAATAAAATATTTTGTCCAAAACAGAACAGCTGTTCCCCACACTAATCCACTTACATTTGGACAGTGTCCACATTTTTTCATACCACACCTTATTAGGTCTGATTTCATCACCCTTCTCTCTAATATACCCTTCAAGTTGTTGTTTGTTCTGTATACTACAATAGGCTGTTCTTCCAATTTAGATACTATTTCACCATCTTCCCTAATAAAATTTCAATTTTTAGTAAGAACCCACTGGATAACTACACTATCCATACTAGTAATAAATGCAGTTGTATATGTGCTGGGGTACACACAGGGGCATTCACAGATCACTCCTGAATTTCTTGCCCCTTAGCCAGGATAGGCATATGTCATCCATCACTTCTGGTTTTTATCACCTCCAATAACAATGTTTCGATCATTTTTTTAGGGTACCTCTATTCAAAAACAAAAGAAAGGTGAAAACCACCGGGTGGCTAGCCCTGCCATGGTTGTTCTTCCACACCATACACTTGCATGTACACTCACTCCTATTGCTGATTTAGAGTGTCCAGTCCACCTACTGCATGTCTTTGGAATGTAGGAGGAAACCGGAGCACCCAGAGGAAAAACCCATTCAAATGCAAGGAGGACATGCACACTCCACACAGAAGGCTTCAGCCAAGAATTGAACCAGGGTACATCTTCCTGTGACATGACAGCACTATCCACTGCATCACTGTGCCGCCCCTGGCCTGAATAAAATGCCTCACAAGAAAGGGGACTAGATAAATAAACCATTCCCCTAGTTTTGCAACTGCATCTGTTGAGACAAGGTATTATTTTGCTGTACATTGTCACTGTAACATTTGGACCCTCATTAATGTGTTTACAATATTTGCAAGGTCCACATTTGCACATTTTTTTCTTCTCCTTGATTGTAATTTTACTGTCATTTTCAAACATGAATTGTAAGTTCTTTCCTCTTTTATTTACAAAATGGGTGATGTTTCCTATGTTTTTTTAGAGTTGTCTAAAATAGTATTTTTTTTAGTTCATAGTTGTGTTGTATGACTCTGTCTTAAAATGAGCACCAAGAATAATCATAACTTTATCAAAATTCTTCTGCCTGTTGTTATCCTTGAACAACTTATTTAAAACATTATGATGTGATGTACTCACTATTGGTGGAAAATTGTTTGGTCTCGAAGTTAAAATTTCATTTGCATCCCTCTCTATCCAAGAAACATTTTTCACCTTTTCTAACTCCTATGTACAAGTGTTGTCATCACCAGTATCCTTGATAGTCTAATCATTTATCCCTTAATTAAAATTTTCTTTTGCCATATGGGTTAGTTGCTTGTAAAATGTAAGTATGCATTTGAGAAAGTATCTTTTCTAAAAATGTTAGACCCAAATCTGTTGATACTTTTATCTTTAAAAACAGTCACATTCAAATGGTTGACTATTTCTTCTGATACACTGTATACAATTTTACAAAAATAAGTTACCTAAAAGGAAAAAAAAATAGGCAATAATTCATGTCCATCTGACCGCAAAATAAAATATTTTCCAAGAATCTTAAATATAATTTAATATACTTAATGTATGGTGAGTTAAAAACATATTCCCTTTCACATTCCTATAATAGTGTTGGCATACACCAATGTTGATGATGCACCCAGAGCTGCCCCATTTACCTGGTGGTAAAATTCACCTTCAAACTGAAAAATTGTAATCCAATACCAGCCTCATAAACTGTTCTATTAATCTGAGGTCTGTATCAGATAAAGTTGCCAGCAGTTTTTATAGCCTCCTAAAACTAATCCATTCCTAACTCCTTAGGTATAACAGTAAATAAATTTTGTATGTCAGTTGTGACCAGTAGTGTTCTATTGTCATTTTCCACATTCTTCAGATGCTCTAAAAAATCTCAAAATGTGCGGATAATTAATAAAAAAAAAGCGTCAATTTGTACTTGATGTTTTTAGCTAGAGATTTAGTTTTTGAAGTAGCTGCAGATGCTATAGGTCTCAAAGGGGGGTTTGTATAACTTTTGTGCATCTTAAGTATGTCATATATATTTGGTTTAGTGAGATGTTTTACTTGCAAATAATTGTATAACTTAATGTCATTAACGTTTTAAGTGCCTTCGCTGAAGGTTGGGTGTCGAGCTGGCACCTTGGCACCCGTAAAAAATCTACTGCCAATCATTAGCAGACTGGAGTTCCGCTGTGGCGACCTCTAACTGGGAAAAAGCCTAAAGAAGAAGAAAGAATGTCATTCACTTTTTAACTTAATAAAGTTATCCAAGTGACAATCTGTGGATTTGTATGAAATGTAAATTTCATTTTAAGAACTTTTTGATAATCATTATCTTCCAAAACAGTGTATGTTTTACTATCGCTATCTTGAAACCTAGAATCTTGACATGCACAACACTAGCATCATAATATAGAGGACTAAAATGCTAAAGATCACAATATCTAATAATATCAAATACTGAATTCCCCCAGCAGTGTAAATCCAGGAACGAGTGCTAACATGGGTCCTGCAGGGGTATGGACCTAGGAACAAGTGCTTCCTTGAGTCCTACGGGGGCAAGTTTTGGAATTCAGTATTATGGTATTCAGCATTGTCTTCCATATTATCATATTAGTATTGTGCATTTCTAGATAGCGGACTTTCGAGACTGTGATATTAAACTCTCACCCTCTCTCTCTAGATATATATATATATATATATATATATATATATATATATATATCCTTTGCAGAAGATTGAAAGCTCAAAAGACTGAAAATCAAAATATCTAAAACTCAAAATATTGAAAAGGGAATTTGCCCTTTCTCCAGTGTTGTGCGATTTTGGAGTTGGTATGTATAATTAGCAGGGGGTGTGGGCATGCAGCCCCCCTCATGAGGGTTGCAGAGGGGCTTGCCCCTGCATTAAGTATTTTGAGTTGTAGATATTTTGATTTTCAGTCTTTTGATCTTCTGACATAGACCCATATATATAAAAAAACTAAAAAGGAAAACAAATACAGCTACCGACGGTTGGTACTGAAGTATGACTATACAAATGAGAAACCAGAATACCAAAAACACCACAACATTGCTTATAAATCAAAAACCTTAATGTGTCACTATAAAATAATAACTAAAGCAGTTAAAACTTCCGTATAAACTTGATAAGCACTCTTGAGTAAACTCTTCCTCACATCTCACATTATACACTGCTTAGGAACATTTAAACATACTGCTGTCCAGTCACTAACAATATGCGGATTAGGTAAAAATGTCTATGAGCCTCATTGAATGCCTATATGGGCCAATAAACTTCCTTTGCTCTAAAAACCAATTAAAACCTGTTGGTGGTAAAATACATCTTGGTCCAATCAGTGGTTGTATGCAAATAAAGCATAACAGAGAGAACAGCTATCAGTAAGAACAAATATTCCCAGATATTTTAGTGCTTCAACATTATTGGATGCCTCCAATAGAAATGGTTAATGTTTCATAGTTCATTTGCATCCCAATAAATATTAACCATCTATAGTGTTCCAGTCTTATCCAGGATGTTAATGAGGTAGGGCCTATCAATGATTGATTATTCACTGTCCGTTTGGTTCCATTAACTTAAAATATGTAATATTTGAACCAATCATTGTTGAAATATATACCAAACAAACTGACCAAGCCCAACCCTGCTTAGTTTCCAAGATTAGACAAATCCATGCACATTCAGGGTGGCATGGCCATCTACCATTCTGCCACATCATATACAAACTAAACTCAGATTATGATGGTCACTAAAATAGTATTGTAGATCAATAACAGCTCAGATCAGCCAGGACCATTAATAATATACACATCATACTGTGTTATAAGTGTCTCAATACTCAATGAATGCACAGGTCTCATTATTGAATATCGGCTTGTCATTCATTGCAGCAGTCCCCTATGATATAAGTGATGTCATAGTCAACCTGAAGATGTTTTGCAGGAATGTAATGTTAAAAACTATATTTGGGAACAATGAGATGGACTCAAGAAAGGACCTGAAAATAAATATATAAAACCGTATTAAAATGTTTAATATGTAGAATATACTGAATAGCACTTAGGATGATTTTAAACATTTTAATACGTTTTATATATATATATATATATATATATATATATATATATATATATATATTTATTTATTTACACATTTAATAAAAGTTTTAACATGTATTTTTATGAATTGATTAGAATTAACATGTATCATATTAATTTCATCAAATTCCATATTAGGTTAATGTACTGAAATTGTATTTTCAAAGGAAAGGAGAAAATGTGTTGCTGATTAATGAAGTTCCACCCACTAAGCACTTAAATTAATTAAAATATGTTTGTCATTGGCTGTTTTTAAATAGAAAGTTTATAAATAGAAAGATAATGGCAGTTAGATTCACATCTGATGAAGTGTATAAACAAAAACGTATTTGTGCAGTGTTTATGTTTGTGTGCATTAAATGGTTTTATCGCTCGTTCCTGAGACTTTATTGCTTTGCTATCCACCTTAGGCTGTTGTTTTTTCTTGGTTTTGGCTGCCCATCTGGTGCTTTGTTCATTCATTATGAGCTCACATTACCTGGTGAAGTACAGTTACCATGTTTGCTCTAGTATATATGTCCCTTTACCAAGTTCTTTACCATATTGCACAGGATGTAAGCAACATTAAGTTTCACATTTTCTGACACATTACATAGCAATTTCTTGCATTAAAAAGCCACTGTACCACAAGAGAAATAAAGTGACAGAGAGGAGGTAGCATATATTATATATGTTATGCTGATTATTGCAAATTAACCTTGACACTATACTATGCATGTCTTGGACTATTTGCATGAAAAAAGAAAAATACTTTTCAATGTGTAATAGTATTTAGTCTTTAAAATAACTAACTGTGGAACAATCACTATAATTCCCTGGCTTTTTCAGTGGAGTAACATCTGGAAAATTTAATGGGGCTGCTTAGAGATGCTGCATTGTGGCTTCATTTAGAGGTATGACTACAGTAGTTCTTTTACTTTCTCAAATCATGGCCATCAGTTTCACATTCTGTGCATCCTTGCAAGACTTGTACTCTTCCAAGTGAAGAAGTCTTCATTTAGGTTGAGAGATATCCTGTACCTCGCCAGTTATTCAACAAGTAGGTGCTTCTGACTTACTTCAGCCATCCATATTATTTGGATCTTGGTTATTCTGTAGTCATGGTGCATGTTACATCTGTTTGTGTATCACAACATTGTGGAAGGGAAGGTTCTGGCCAGTTACTGACTGGTTGAGCATTTCCCTAAAGTAGTTTTGCATTTTCCCTTCATTTCAAGGAGATCTGTCTTGCTTAGGACCTGAACTTCATGACTGACACATTGACTTTCTTGTCCACTAATTTTGTAGCTGTACTGCAGGAGCTTTGAGCTTCATTTGTCTGAATATGCTTTTCCAGGTGGTCATCAACTCAGCTGACAGAATCATAGAGCTTCAGACCTTTTTTGTGTAGGGAACTGCCTTTTCTTTCTCAAATGTAGGGTTTTCAAGCAAGTACCCCTGAGGGGTGTCAGAATATCAGTGTCAGATTTCAAAAGGGTGTCTACCAATCCCTGCCTGCACCATACTACTCCTTTGCACACTGCTTCAAAATGCTACATGTACACTACTGTTCCTTCTTAAGGTGCAAATTGCAAACAACTCACCTTCCTTTCTGCACAGCCAAGATAATTGTTACCCTCATACAAAATATTAGAACCATTTACAAAAAATGCTCAGCAAATGATGGATTATAAGGCTTTCAGACGAATACTTATTGAAACCTGTTCCTGCAGCACAGACAAAGGTTAGTTTATTATCACTGCAAAGCTACCTACAAGATAACAAAGCCTAAACCCCTTACCTTTTGGAGAATTGCTTAAACCTAGCAAACCAAAGGTGACAGCATTGTGTGTGTGTGGATATATAGATATAGCTACAGCTGTAGATATAATACAGTTGTATAAGATCTTAACATAACAGTAAATGTCCTTCCTTAACACTGTTGCAGTATTCTGTATACACCTTCCCAGCATCATACATCACCAGGTGTGTGTCCTATGCACAAGGTACATATCTTACATACAGGAGTCTCATCCTCAGAACAAATTCGCTACCAATCCAAACTCTACTTTTGAATTTGATCTGTACACTGTTTGCCAAGCTGGTTCTTCTACTGAGCCTTCTAAAGATAAGTGCAATGTTGGGGTTCCTTCCTTTCCTTTTTCCTTCTTGTAGTCTGTTTTCATGTCATCCAGGAATGGGAAATATAAGTGTGCGAGGCAGATTCACCATAAAGACAGACATGAGAAATGCCTTTCTTGTTTAGTTGCTACACACGACTATACCTGGTGTGATATCTGTCAGGCATTTGTCCCTATGCCTCTCTGCAGTGATTTCTTTTCTTTCTGTTTATCTGGAAAACCAGCGTCTGAAGTTATTGACCATGGGTAACATGGCCAAATCTGCCCTCCCTGACATTCAGCCGCCTCTTAAGCAAAAAGCCAAAGAAGCATGTACTGAATGTGCTGCTGTCAAGCCTCCCTCAGATTGGATGAATAACCTAAGGCTTGGCCAGTTTTAATGCCAGTTTCCTCTGTCACAACCGGGTTGGAGGCCGACATGGAGATGCATACTCACATGTCTGCTGAGGCTGTTCATACATCTGGTAGAGATGTAGAGGGGAAGCTACAGTCAATTATATCTGAAAGGCCTGGGGGGGGGGGGTCTTCAAATTTTGATTAGAGAAGAAGTGCTTGGTGCTCTCATTGAATCTATGTAGGGGTCTGAATCTCCAGTATTTGTCAAGACAGATGTTCCTTTAAAAAAGAAAAAAACAAGTATGTGGCTACTGTAGCTAAGGATCCTTGCAAATAGTAGCAGGACTTTACCCATGGGCTGTTTAATGTCCTCATGACTCTGAAATCCTGCTGTTGCTGATCCCTGGTCATCCACCCCATCTAAGAGACCTAGGGAGTCTGACTCTTCTGATAAGGAGTTGGACTCGGGTGAAAAATCCTTAGCATATTCCTCACAAAATACACTTTCTCTTGGATTTGGAGTCTGACAAAGAAGATTCTTTGTCCTAACTCCTCTTTTGACAAATTATCCTTTGGGAAATACAATGGTCATTCTGATGGAACACTTTAAGTGAGATTTTTCCCAAATAACAGAGGTTCAGAAAAGTTCTTAGGAAATCTTGCAGATGGACTCCACCAGACCTTCTGCAGTCCCTCTAGTCTTAGCTGCCTTGTTGGACACATTTACAGCAGCTTCTTGGACTCCTGACTCTCAGCCTCCAGTCTCTAAGAAGACAGACAGGTTTTATGAAGTACCCAAGGATCATAAATATTTGTATAAAAGTCTCATTTGATCTTGCCGTTTCCATGCCCACAGATAAACCTTCCAGACTGCTTTCTTCTTCCAAACATCTGCCTTCTGACAAAGAAAAAGTGTATACTTCTGCTACCATAGTTTTTAGGGACATTTATTAGTAAACCCCAATGACTAGCTTTGTCTCGGCTCTCCTTTTCCCTCGGTGGGGGGGGGGGGGTTGACTGACATGCCTCATTCGGGCAGTAAGATTTCTGCTCTTTCTTTTCTACATTCTGTCTCTCAGGTAGCTTGCCATTCCATTACATGCAGCTGTGATGTAGCTGATGCCTCCTTTAGGGCAGTTGCATCTGCTTCTCTCATGAGAAGACATTCCTGTTTACACCTACAGGCTTTACCTGAGGACATGAAGGCCAAACTTTAAGATTCTGCATTAAACAGCCAGAATCTTTTTGGCACTGCTGCTGCAGAATTGTTTAAAACTCATTAGGATAAGGGCAAGGTTATGCAGGATCACAAGTACAGTTTTTGCTCCTGTACCTAAGTTTAAGAGGAACTGTCCAAAATTTTCTTTTGTCCATAGGCAGCCTAGATAACCTACTAGAAGTAAGAGGGTTTCTAAGTGGATTTTCCAAGATAAATCTGCTTAGAGTTCTAGAGGCCAAAAACATTGTTTTCTTGATAAATCTGCCTTTGTCTGACATCCAACTTTCCATTTCCCTCAATCAGATGCCTGTGTCCCTCAGGCTAACCCATTCCTTCCCTGTTTGGCAACAGATAACCAAAGACTTCTGAGTTGTCTCCATCATGCAACATGGTTACTTTATAGCTTGGAAGGCCCTTCCTCCATTTTCTGGTCTCCTTCAGCCTCCTCCTTGCCAGCTTCCCCATTTCCCTTTGGTCCTGTGGGATCTGGTGGAACAGGGAAACATGCAACCTATTCCCTTGTTTCATCAGGGAGCAGGGTTGTATTCCAGAATGTTTCTGGTTTCCCAGAGAGTGGAGTTGTGGAGGCCCATTCTATACCTATCCTAGCTCAATACCTTTTCCAAGGTTCCTTCCTTCAGTATCTTGTCTGTTCAGTTCATTTTTCATGTTTTGCTTCCCCAGGCTTTTCTGGTTTTCCTGGATTTGAAGCACACTTACCTCCATTTTTCTATTCTTTAATTCTTCAGGAAATGTTTACATTTCTGTGTTTCTTACTTTCATTATCATTTCCGTCATTTGTCTTTTGATCTTTGTGCAGCTCCAGTGGTATTTACCAAATGTCTGCCCCCCACTGTGGTAACTTTCTGTAGACTTCAGGAATCCAGATATTTCCTTGTCTGGACAACCTTCTGGTTCAAGCCCCCTCTTAGCAGCTCCTGCTTTAGAATCTACACTAGACTATGCTACTTCTGTGCAGTGTGTATTCACTGTCATTCTCAAAAAGTCTATTTTTATTCCCCTCTCAGGACCAAGTGTTTTGGGGTTGCAGGATTCAGACCATTTTAATGTTGGCTTCTCCTCTGGCCCTCAGGGTCCTCTCTTTGACTGTTTATTTCCAGTCTTCTCTTCCTGTTCCAGTTCTTTCTGCATGGAAATTTCTTCAAGCCTTGGGGTTTATGACATCCACCATTCCCATGTTTCCTTTTGCCAAACTCCACATGAGGAAATTTTAGTGATATCTCAAGAGTGTTTGTTTCCATCATTACCACCCTCTGTAGTTTCCAGTCCCTCTTTTACCCTGACTCAAACTTAAACTCTGCTGGTGGATCTCCCTAAATCTAGGTATACCTTTTTAGGTCCTTCTTCCTACTCAAGAGATGTATGCCGACGTTTCCAGTGAAGATTGGGGAGCTTCCTCCAACAACCTCAAATTTCAGGGTCTTCAGTCCCATCAACAGATGTCAATCCACATCAGTGTCAAAGAGATGAGGGCTCTAATCCTAGCTGTTAAGTCCTTTCACTCCCTTTGGGTTCCACATCCTCTAAAGGTTTTTACAGACAATACCACAGTTATGTGGTATGTCATCAAGTGGAGGGGAAGCAGAAATTCTTAGCTTCTATACAGGCTGGCTCTTCAGGCTTGGGATTTTGCAACCCACCATCACTTGTTTTTTTAAGTGGTGTACATCCCTTCAGGGCACAGTTCAGTGGCAGATTCTGTGAGGAGGTCTAGGACACATCCTCACGAATGGATGCTTTGTCCATCAGCGGGCTACTCAAGTAGATATTTTTGCCTCCCTTCTGAACACACCACTTCCTTAATTCTGTTCCAGGGTTCCTAGTCCCGAAAACCAACCTAGGCCAGAAAACCCACTACTAGAAAATCCTGTGTGGCTGAATGGAAACGATTTTCTGTTTGTTTTCACAAGAGTGACCAGGACACACTCTCTGTGGGGGTCCTTATGGTCTTCTCTTATTGGCGTGAATTGTTTAATACTAGTTTGGCATATTCTTCTGTTAAAGCTCATTTATCAGCCATTTTCTGCCATTGAATCTATGCTTGGCTTCTAGTTTTGAAGCCAAACAATTCCTAAAGGACCCCAAGAAAGCCTGTTCCTCCTTCTTGGGACCTTAATTTTGCAGTTGAAAAATTGGCTCAGTCCCCTTTTGGGCAGTGCAGTGGTGCAGCGGTTAATGCTGTCACCTCACAGCAAGAGGTTCTTCGGTTCGATTCCCAGCTGGGGTGCCTTCTGTGTGGAGTTTGCATGTTCTCCCTGCATTCGTGTGGGTTTCCTCCGGGTACTCCGGTTTCCTCCCACATTCTAAAGACATGCTTCTGGAGCGTTTCTCCCCGGGCCTCCGCTGAAAACAGGATCTGTGGAACCTAGTCAGACTTTCCCGGTCAACAAATGTTAAATAAATAAATAAATAAATAGTCCACTGGCTTGGAAAGTGGATGCCATGTCTTTTTCTTAGAAGGGAATGTTCCTGTATGCATATCCTCATCTTCCTCTACTTCCCAGGGTTTTGCACAAAATCATGTGGGACACAACCAGAATCTTGCTGGTGATTCCCTTTTGGGCTAGACAGCACTGATTCTCCCTTCTCCCTTCTCTTTCACCTGGCCAGGGGCAATCATCATAAGTTATCTCATGGGCTGGATCTTCTCACACAAGACAAGGGGCCTCTCATTCACCCTCACTTGTCTACACTTCAGCTGACATTTTGGGTGATAGGATTTTGATTGCTTTCAACCACCAACTTTCTGAGATTTTGTAGGAGGCCAGAAAACCCACTACTAGAAAATCCTATGTGGCTGAATGGAAAATATTTTCTGTTTGTTTTCACAAGAGTGACCAGGACACACTCTCTGTGGGGGGTCCTTATGGTCTTCTCTTATCGGCGTGAATTGCTTAATACTAGTTTGGCATATTCTTCTGTTAAAGCTCATTTATCAGCCATTTTCTGCCATTGAATCTATGCTCGGCTTCTAGTTTTGAAGCCAAACAATTCCTAAAGGACCCCCAAGAAAGCCTGTTCCTCCTTCTTGGGACCTTAATTTTGCAGTTGAAAAATTGGCTCACTCCCCTTTTGAGGCTGCCTTTTCTTCTTTTTCTTGTACCCTGCAATGTTGTACTTGAAAGACTGTATTGTTAGTGGCTCTTACTTCTGGAAAGGGAGTTTCTGAACTCCAGGCTGTCATGGTGGTTCCTCCTTTTTTGTTTTGTTTTTTTTTTCACAAAAGACACGGAAACTCTTCATATGTATCCTTCTTTTATGCCTACGGTAGTTAATGATTTGTCCTTGAATCAATCTGTTCATCTTCCTTTCTCTTTTCCTGCTACACATTTGGCTAGTGGGAAGGGACTACACACCTTGGATTTACATAGACAGTTCACATATTACTCAGATAAGACAAAATGCATCACAAAATCTGAGCAGGTTTTTATTTCCTTTCATGCCAGGAAATTGGGTTTGGCGGTGTTAATGTAAATAATCTCCTTCTGGCTCTCTAAGGCAGTTTCCTTTTGTTATGCTTTTAAAGGTAAGTAGCTTTTCTCTTTGGTTCGTGCTGATTCTACCAGGGCAGTAGCTTCTGCAAAGGTCTGAATATTAGTTCCATCTTAGAAGCTGCTGCTTGGTCTTTGGTCCGCACTTTTACCAAATATAAGTTGGATGCAATTTCCAGTGTTAGGGCAGGATTTGCCAGGGCTGCACTTTGTAGGTTTTGAAGGCTTGTATCTGGCTTCCTCCACCCATACTTTACAGTAGCTGTTGTACTCTTCCAAGTATAAAGAATACTTCAGCAGTAATAAGGAAGGATGTAGTATAGAAGTATAAGATCT
The DNA here is from genome assembly GCF_019279795.1 of Protopterus annectens. Taxonomy (NCBI): domain Eukaryota; kingdom Metazoa; phylum Chordata; order Ceratodontiformes; family Protopteridae; genus Protopterus; species Protopterus annectens. Next base: position 866,875,626 of record NC_056744.1, read on the forward strand.
TATCATAATAGTAGATGTATTACTTTCTCACTGTTGCAGTATTCGGTCCCTCCCTCCTGCCCCCTTTATTTTTCAGTTGCCCTATTGCTGGCTGAGTGGTTTTTTGCCCTATTCCTGGGTGAGGATTTTTTTCTTTCACCCTTATCTCCTTCTGTTTCCCTTCCTATTTGGGCATGATGTTCATCGTGCATACAGCTGCAGTCATCACACTTGGGTTATCCTGCCATCAGGCGGGTCCTCGATCGGCCGAATTCCAAAGTCTAGGTCCGGCGTCGGTTGTCATCGCTTCTTCCCTAACGTCAGTGCGGCAGGGGTATAAAAGAGGCAGCCGACGCCATTTTCTTCAGTCTTTCTTGCCGCGCGGTGCCTGAAGCAGAAGCATTTCGCAAGTGCTGGTTGGCCAGCTTCTGAGATTTACGAACAGTATTTCAGCCGAAGTCTTCTTTAAAGCTAAGTACCCCGTTGGGGAAACTTTTCTTGCCTCAGACCGATGTCAGACAAAGTTAATAATTGCATTTCTTGTGGGAAGCAAATACCGCATAAGGATTTTCACTCTTACTGTATACCTTGCTTAGGGCCAGACCACGACGTCTCGGCCTGCCGTTTTTATGCTAGGTTTAACAAGCGCACTATTAAGCGCCGGGCGGAGTTCGCCCTTCATTATTTTGGCAAAAAATTTAATTATATCATGTTGTCAGATGCACCGACGCCAGTTTTAGGCAAAAAACGCAAAGATAAGAATAGACATCCGAGGCCTGCACCGAGTACTGAGATCATGCTTTGGCCGACTACCGGTTCTCCGGTTCTCAGCGAGGTGCCTACGCAGCCCCTGACTACCGATGAAACTATTTTACTGGCAACTTCAGTACCCGAGGCCGCAGGATCCTCGGTCTCCATTCCCACTGCAGATACCGACGCCACTCTTGGCGGGGAAACCGAAACTTTAGCGAGGCCTGCCATTTCTGAAGGTGTTTTCAGGCCTACCACCTCCTCTATTAAATCATTCACTAAGTCTAAAGCTGCAATGAAAATTAAAAAACAAGGGCCTCAGACCCCCTCTCAAGGCTCCATGCCTAAAAAACAGATGCTTAAAATGGCTGAGGATTTGATTACTCTCATCAGGGGTTCTCAACCCCCCTCAGACAAAAGACCCAGTTTGGAGGAAGACTACCCTTCCTCAGACCAGGCTTCTATTACTTCAGACCATTCTGAGGACCAGGATTACACCTATTCCCCATTTGAAGACTCTGATGCTGAGGAGTCTATTCCCTCGGTCTCCCCCCTGAGGACTTCTCTTTTGGGGAAACCCTGCATACACTGAGAGAGCACTTCCACTGGGAAGGCCAAGATTACTCAGATTCCAACAAAAGGCTCAGGGAATTTCTACTACTTCCCCAGCATAGGCCCCTGGCTATCCCTCCTGTCTTAGATATTTTGGATGATGTGTACACAGAAGCCAGTCTTAATCCAGACTCATTACCTCCAGCCCCTGTTAAACCAGACAGATATTACCGGGTTCCTGATTCCCACCAGTTCCTTTATAAAAGCCATACTGCTGACCCAGAAACAATTTCATAGGGTCCCAAGGGGATTAAGGCCTCTACTGCTAAAAACCCTTTGCCTTCAGAGAGAGATTCTAGAGCATTAGAAAGGTGGGGGAAAAAGGTGTATACATCAGCCACTTTAACCATGAGGGCATTAAACTGTCAATTTCATATGTTAAAATACCAACAGTTCTTACTATCTCAGCTGACAGGCAAAATGACACAAACAGAACAGCCAGACTTGAAAGAGTTGCAGGATTTGTTGCATGGAGCAGAACAAGTGGGGAAACATACCTTGCAGTGTGGTTTTGATGCTTTAGAGGCCTCATGCAGAGCTGCTGTCACGGGGTCTGTCATACGTAGACATGCTTGGCTCAAAGAGCAAACCTTACCAGATCATGTCAAAGCAAAGTTATTAGATGCACCACTACAAAAAGATGTATTGTTCGGTGCTAAAGCTGAGGAGGTACTAAAGAAAATGGAGGAAAAAGCAAAATCTATGCAAACAGTTAAAGATTTCTTGCAGGTGCAGCCTCCACGCTTCAGCAGAAACTGGCCTTCAAAAAATTGGTCCTTTCCAGCCACGGACAGACCCCAAAGGGGCAGATAAAGACGCCCAAGGGGTAGAGGACAACCTCAAGGATCTTACAGAGATAGACAGCCCCCAGAGGTGGAGAAGGTAGGCCACAGTCATTTAGAAAACAGATGCAATGACTTTCCCCTATGCCTGCCAAACAAAGATATAATGGCAGCACCTTTGGGCGGAAAACTGGCCTTATTTTCAAAAAACTGGCACATTGTTACACAGGACAAATGGATTCTGGATATTATAGACAGAGGCTACAGGTTCCACTTTCACACCCTTCCAAAAATGAGAGGCATGCCAAACCTGCCACAAAATCAATGGGCAGAGGCACAAAGGCAAATTTCCGCTCTCATGGATATGAAAGCAATTCAAGAGGTACCTGCAAAAGAACAAGGTCAAGGTTTTTATTCAAGGATATTTCTGGTACCAAGGAAGGACAAAGATTGGAGACCCATCTTAGACCTATCTATTCTAAACACATATCTAGAGGTACCAAAATTCAAGATGCTCACATTACAGCAGCTTCTTCCCATGCTGGGCAAGGAGTCTTGGCTGGTAACGTTGGACCTCAAGGAGGCATACCTGCATGTCCCTATCAGACAAGATTGCAGAAGATACCTCAGATTTCTTGCAGGTTCAACCCATTACCAATTCTCTGCATTGCCCTTTGGCTTATCTACTGCGCCCAGAGTGTTTACGAAATGCCTGGCATCAGTAATTGCCTTCTGCAGACAACGAGGAATCCAAATCTACCCATATCTGGACGACTGCCTGATCCAAGCAGACAGAAAGGACCTTCTATTGCAACATCTGGCATTTGTAATAAAACTGTTAAACTGCCTGGGGTACACAGTAAACAAAAATAAATCAAAACTAATACCTTCTCATCAGATAATTTTCCTGGGTGCCAGCTTAAATACAACAACCCAGATGGCCTACCTCATGCCAGACAAACAAGGGCAACTGTCTCAATACTACAACAAAATGGCAACTTTAACCAGGCTAACTACAAGGAAAATCCTGCAGGCTCTGGGGTTCATGGCATCTTGCATCCTACTAATGCCATTTGCAAAGCTGCATATGAGGAAACTACAATGGTACCTAAAAAACTTATGGTCTCAGCACAGCCACAGCTTGGAAACAATTATACCACTCATTTCATACCTTCAAAAGGAATTTTTGTGGTGGGCTCAAGCATGCCAAAGAAACACAGGTCTTCCTTTCTGTTTACCACAAGCAACTCAAATCATCACAACAGACGCCTCAGACCTCGCCTGAGGAGCACACATGGCAGGTCAGTGTATTCAGGGAAAATGGTCCCAAAAAGAGATGCACCTACACATCAACCAAAAGGAGATGCTAGCCGTACAAAATGCTCTTATGACCTTCAAAGACCTACTGCATCCAGGCCAGCTTTTAATAAGGACAGACAACACCACAGTCATGTGGTACATAAACAAACAGGGGGGAATGCATTCATACCCCCTGTGCAGGCGAGCCATGACCCTGTGGAACACAGCACTGGAATTACAAATTCAACTACAGGCACAATTCCTGCCAGGGAAGGAAAACACACTGGCAGACAACTTAAGCAGAAATATGACAGACCCACATGAATGGAAGTTGCATCCTCAAGTCTTCTCAAAGATAACTCAGGCATGGGGACAGCCAGACATAGATCTATTTGCTACCCACAGAAATTGCCAGTTGGAAAAATTCTGCTCAAGGACCTATCATCCACAGGCCTGGAAAGTGGATGCACTCTCTTTCAATTGGACAACATTGACAGTCTATGCCTTCCCGCCTCTACCTCTACTGGCCAAAGTCCTATTAAAAACCAGAGCAGAGAGGCCACAAATGATTCTCATTGCTCCAGACTGGCCATGACAGCACTGGTATCCTCTCCTAAAGAGCCTGTCACACTCACCACCATGGATCCTTCCTCAAGTTCCTCTTCTGTTGCCCCAGCACAACTACAAGACCCTTCACAGCCAGCTCGGAACTCTAAATCTAGCTGCATGGAGAATACCTTAGTTTACCAACAAACTCTCCTCTCTTGGAGGCCAGGAGACCCTCTACTAGAAAAACCTACTCCACCAAATGGAAACGATTTTGTTCCTGGAATCAAGCAAAGGGTCAGAATCCTTGGGTAATAAATATACCTCAGATTTTACAGTACCTAACTGAGATGTTAAACAGTGGCCTCTCTCCTTCTCTTCCATCAAGATCCACGCTTCAGCCATTTCAGCACAATACAATACGGATCCTCCTTTATTCTCACATCCTCTATTAAGGCAGTTCCTCAGAGGGGCAAAAAATATAAAACCGCCACGGAAACCACCAGCTCCAGCTTGGGACCTCAACTTCGTACTGGAGAAGCTGACACTGCCTCCTTTTGAGCCGGCTTCTTCAGCAGAGCTACAATACTTGTCATGGAAAACAGCCTTCCTTCTGGCTATTACCTCAGCACGCAGGGTTTCGGAGCTACAGGCCCTCATGGCTGTGCAACCATTCATCATTTTCCATCAGGACAGGGTTTCCTTACGAACCAACCCTACCTTCATGCCAAAGGTAGTATCCAGTGTGGCTTTGAATCAGTCTATTCATTTACCTACCTTTTATCCAAATCCACAGAACAAAGGAGAGAGGCTACTACATTCCTTGGACATTCACAGGCAACCTCGTTATTACTTGGACAGAACAAAGTCATTCAGAAAATCTGAGCAACTCTTTGTGTCCTATGCTACAGGTGCTCAAGGAAAGGCTATTTCCAAACAGACTATTTCAAAATGGATAGCCCACCGCATACGCTTTTGTTATTCATTTCATGGAAAATCAGTGCCTGTATACATCAGATCCCACTCCACCAGGGCTACAGCTACCTCAGCAGCTTTCATCAGGGGGTCCCTACCAAGGACATTTTGGAAGCAGCTACTTGGAGTTCAGTGCCCACTTTCTCCAAACACTACCACCTTCCACTATACTCAAAATCTAGAGTGGGCTTTGCCACAGCAGTCCTGCAGGGCATTCTAGCCCCTCCTAATTCCGCTTAGTACCAGCCACACTTACTTAGCTTTGGGATTCTACCCAAGTGTGATGACTGCAGCTGTATGCACGATGAACATAGTACAGTTTTGTACCTACCATAAATGTAGATGTTCGAGTGCGCATACAGCTGCAGTCCAGGTTACCCTCCCTCCATCCCCTCTTAGGACAGGACTTATGACAAACAACTTTAACACACAACCTTTTGGGGGTATTTCTTTATGGTGTATTTGCTTGCAACTACTGTTTTGATTTATCTACTTATGTATGTTTGCATGACATCATGTTTTGCCCTCCTTTCTGGGGGCACCTGACATCTGGGGCAAGAAAAACTGAAGAAAATGGCGTCGGCTGCCTCTTTTATACCCCTGCCGCACTGATGTCAGGGAAGAAGCGACGACAACCGACGCCGGACCTAGACGTTGGAATTCGGCCGACCGAGGACCCGCCTGACGGCAGGATAACCCAAGTGTGATGACTGCAGCTGTATGCGCACTCGAAAATCTACATTTATGGTAGGTACAAAACTGTACTTTGTTGTTTTTGTGGCATTGCTATTATTCTCCTGGGGCACTTCAGTTCTGAGGATTAGGCATCTGCATGTCATATGTGTACTTTACACCTTGCGAGTAGGACATACATGTGACGTATGGTGCGGAGAAGGTGTAAAGGCTTTGGTGCGCTGGCCAGACATTAGGCTATCGGTGGTCAGGCTATCCCAAATATAAACAGTACTGCAACAGTGAGAATTAGGACATCTACTGTTATTGATATGATCTTGCACAACTGTATTATAAATGTATATGTGTGTGTGTGTGTGTGTGTGTGTGTGTGTATATATATATATATATATATATATATATATATAGATAGATATCTATGTATATATCTAGCTATATATATATATATATATATATATATATATATGTGTGTGTGTAGAAAGAGGCGCGCACACACACATACATACACATAAAAACTCCAAAGTCCCACACACACACCATTAGGAAAGCTGTAGTTAGTGTTAAATCATCAATGGTCTGGATACTTTCTCGGTGAGTTTTTACTTGCCTTGTATTCCCTGTGGTCTAAGCCTAACTTTGGAGGTCTCAAGGGGAGATGCAGTTGGCTTCAGGCCATCACATGCCTAAGTCTTTCGCTGTGGGTCATCTGAAGTAATTTGTTTGCTCGGGGTAGAGTCTCCGGTTCTAGTTGTACCCGTTCTCTTTGAGGCTGAAGAAGTTAAAAGCAATGGAATTAAGAAATCTCAGGAGCCAGTTTCTTCGTATCAAGTTCTTTATTGATGCTGAGGCAGATGAGCACTGCATTAGTCTGATTTGTTTACTGAGTTTTACAGAAATTTATATACAGGCAAATGGGGTGTCTCTCTGGTTTGGCCCACCCCTGGGTGTGTTCTCTTTGGGGGGAAGGAGAGGGAGTGCCAGGTGTTTACAGGGCTTCATCATGAGGTCCACCTCCTATGAAGAACTTTTCTCTTCAACCCTTTAAACTCAGGATGTATTATAATCAAGTTGCTCTATTCTTAACAAAGGTGATCCCTGAGATATAAAAATGTATTAGCGCACACAGGAAATATTTTGCCAATAATACCAGTTAGAGTTGTGGATGTTTCTGCTGTGCTTTCACTAACGACTTTGTCAGAGCTGCCTGTAAAGGGCCTGCCAGTGGACCTGGAGTGGATCATATTGGGAGTTTGTAATTAAATAACGGTTTCCAGAATCACCAGAATGTGCAAAGAATTATTTTAACTGTAAAGAAACAAAATATAAATGCATATTAAATCAACTAACCGAATTGTCTGGGAAACCAGTGGGTCTTAAAATGAAATAAATCAAACTTGATTGTTGCCAGGATGTTGCCAAAATTCCACATATTCCACTAATAGAATTCCCAAGCCTTTGTGGTGTCTGTTGTGGTTATTATGGGGGTGCCTTCACGATGGCCCTATGTAGGTAAGAGATCTGCTTATGCTTACTATATCAAAGTAATGAAAAGGCGCGGTCCAAATTTTTTTGCAAAATCCGCCATCCAAGTTCCATGTTCAGTATGCCTAGTAGAACATATGGTGGTTGAGCTTTCTGAGGCTAAGGATGTAGTTGATTGAAAACATATAGTTGAGTCCTGGTAGTTTGCCTGCTTGTAGATGAATCTGTCACGCAACTGTTTCTGTCTAGTTGACCATAATTGATTGTCTATGGGATGTAACAAGTATACGTCAAGGTCTGCTGTTTGAATGGTTTGCTAGAGAGTTCATTGATCTGTTCTGTCAAATGTTTGTGTAATGGTGCGTAATTATGGCCTTAAGCTTGGTGGTTTTAGCAATATTAAATGCTGGGCATTTGTGGCATTGAGCTCTGTAGATGACAGTATAGGTGCTAGAGTTACCATAAAATTTGTTAGTGAATATCTCCTTGTTGTTGGGGCAGTGACATTGGATTTGCTAGTCATATATTTACAGTAATTGCAGTTTGGGGGACTACATGGGTAGGTGCCTGTTTGTAAAGGTGGAGTTTTGTAGGTTGTATTGGCTCTCCATGAAGTTACGGATACTACTGTTCTTCCAGATTGTAAAGGTTGGCAGTAGAGGCAGTATCTTGTTGACTGTTGTTTTTACTAATGATGCCACAATTCTTAGTGATGGCTTTTTTAAGTTCAGGATAGGCAACTGAAAAAGTTGCTGGTGCAACCTTTTTGGTTGTCTTTCCATTGTTCATAGGTTGGTACTAGGCTATCGGCCCTAGGGCCTATACAAGCCTAGCCATAACAATTCCTTGGCTATTTCTTACCACAGTATTTACTTCCTGGACCCCTTTCTAGCAGGGCAACTGACGTGACCCCCGGGGTGAATTTCCTTTCTCCCATCCAGTTGTCAAAGTTCTTTTTGAAGAGGGCCAAAGAGGCACTCTATTTGACATGTATGGGCAGTCTATTCCAGAGTTTGGGGAGTCTCTGGGTCAGGAACCTATCCCTTCAGCATGTTTTGTTTATTGTGATGACAAGGTTTAGATCCCTGGAGCGTGTGGGTCTGAGGGATTGGGATTTCTTTAAGTGTAGCATGTCCAACAGCTCTGGGTTTGACATAGCCTTGTATGTTAAGCAGAGATCGCCTCTGAGTTGACAATTTGCGACAGAGTATAGCTGGAGTTTTTAAGGCAGTCAGCATAGGGCATCTGCTTTAGGCCTGTGATTCTTTTAGTGAGGTAATTCTGCGGCCTTTCCAGTTGTTGCATGTGTCTTGAGAGGTACATACCAAATAGGGAATTGTATTCTATAATGGGTCTAATGAGGGATGAGTACAGTGGGACAATGACCTCCTTTTTTCTGGAGGAAAAGCCCTTAGTGATGAGGTGTGCCACATAGAAGGATTTCCTGACTGTTGTGGCGATGTGGTTATTGAAGGTGAGACCACAGTCCTCTTGTGTCCCTATGTCTGTTATCACACTTTCGGTGTTTAGTGTACTGCCACATATGTGGTAATTCAAGGGTACATGTTTTTTCCCAAAGGGGATAACTATACATTTCTTGGCATTGAGCTTGAGCCCATGGCTCCGGCACCAAGCATCTGTTTCTGTAAGGCCCTTTTGTAGAGAATCCACATCATTTGGAGATTCAGTAATGGCTCCCAGTTTGCAGTCATCTGCGAACTTTGTTAGCCAGAGTTCCTTAGTATTGGCCTGTACTTCAGAGAAGTAGATGCCAAACAAGAGTGGTCCCAGGACTGAACCCTGAGGTACTGCACTTGTCCCTTGTCTGGAGCTGGATTTGGAGTCAGCTACTTTTACAGTGTGGGTTCTGTCAGTAAGCCAGTTGGCAACCCATCGAGTGATGTAGGGATTAATGCCCAGCTTAGTAAGTTTATCTATGATTCCAGAGTGGGGGATGGTGTCAAAGGCCTTTGCGAGGTCCAGATAGGCTGTGTGGACCACCTTACCCTTGTCCACGGCTCTGGAGACTGATTTGAAGAAGTCAGTCAGGTTCAGGAGACAAGATCGGCCCTTCATGAACCCAAACTGGGTGGGGTCCAGTGTTTGAAGGTTGCCAGTGTCTTTGTATAAAAGTTCCATGGCCTTGCAGATCAGGCTCGTCAGACTGATGGGGCAGTAGTTCCCGGGATCCAAGGTGGAGTTCATCAGGGTTGTCTTCTGTGTTGGGTGTTGATCCGCTGTTGTGAACTTTTTTTACGTTCTGTCTGAGGATGTAATTAGTGTAGCCTCTGGCTAGGGAGTCTCTTTCCAGATTTTTGATGATTTTGTAAATGCCTCCAGCTCTTTCGAGATTCTGGCTATCCTTAGTCCTTGGGATTGTATTATATTTCTTTTGGTCATGAAAGGGTGCATACTGTTTCTGTGTAGGAAGTTTACCGTGGTGAGTTTTCAGTAAAGATCGTTGGTCAGAATGTCAGAGCCAGGGAGTTCACTGATGTGGCGGTCCAAAAAGTGTTCTGAATTTTTACTAAATTTGGTTCTGAATCTGAGACAGTTGGTTAAGGAGTTGATGTGATCAAAAAATTGTTCCAAGTGCAGGTTATTTTCCAGAAGATAAAGATATTGTCAGTAAACCTGAGGTAACATCTCATGGATGTGTAGAAATGGGAGGTGTAGATAACGTTTTCTTCACATTTGCTGAAGGGATGTATTGGCCAAGGCTGCCTCCAAGGCTATGCCTGTGGTCTGCTGGAAGTAGTTATACTTAAAACGAAATAAGTTGTTGTTGAGTAGTGACCTCAGTAGACAGCTGATGGCTTCTTTATCTTCTGGTAGGGTTTGTCATTCCTTTTGGTATGCTTAGATGACTGCTTTAATACAGTAATCATGAGGTAAGACTGTATATAGAGCTTCTACATCTATCGTGACCAGGCAGGAATCCTCCTAGACCGTGGTATTTTTTATTTTTCTGAGGAAGTCAGTGGTGTCGCGAATAAAGGATTTGTTGTTCTGTTCTCTGCTAATGGCTTAATTTGCACTTCTAGGTAAATAGAGATTGGTTTGGTTATGGAGCCATTGCTTGCAGTGAACAGTCTGTAAGAGGGGTCAGTTATATTTTTATGTGCTTTGGGGATTCCAAAAAAAAACTAGGCAGCCTAGGGTGGGTTACTCTAAGGAATTCCAGAAGGTTGTTGCCTAATTTTTCTTCGTTGAGGTTGATGATTTTAATGATGATTTCTTCATAGGCTGTCTTTATCCTACTGATGTTGCTTGGGTCATAGTAGGCGACATTGTTGAGCATTTCCAAGATATTCATACTGTAGTTGGATGCATTCATGACCAGCATGCCACCTCCTTTGTCAGCTTTCATAATTATATGCATTTCGTCCTTGCTTAGATTCTTGAGGAAGAATGAGTTTGTTGCAGTTTAGGTTATAGTACTTCTTTCTCAATGTTTTTTGTAGGATCTTGCAGGTGTCATCTTTAAATCTATTTTCAAAAGCACTAATGACAGGGTGTGAGAAGGGGCAGAAGTTGCAGGGTTTCTTTCATTTTTGTTGGAGAACCATGTTTTTCTGGATTATTGTCAGACAGTTCTTTGTCATGGAAGAGCACTTTCAGGTTGAGTTTGCAGGTGAATAATTTGAGGTCAGTGATGGTGTGGACCAGGTTGCTCCTTTGTTCTAGTACAAAAGTGGGGCCCTTTTTTTAGTACTACTTACTCTGCTTCATTGAGAGATTTGGTGGAGTTGTGCCAATTGTGTTTAATTGCAGTTGCCTTCTCAGTTCCTCCACCTTGCCTGTTGGATGTGTCAGCGGTTGACAGAGGTGTTTGAGGTTGCTCTTCCCATGCCATGTTTTGTTTGAGTTGCCTTGTGGTGATCTGTTTATCCTGGAAAGGCAATGGTATTTTGCATGGTATGGTTAAGGGGGTTCTCTGAGGTGTCCTTCCTGTTGATGCTGGGTTCACCATTGTTATTTGGTTCTCTTTGTTGGAAGTTGTTGGTGCTGTTGTTGGGGGTAGGTTGATGAGTAAATCTGGGTCCAGTCTCAGTGACTTCAGGCATGTCTCACAAACTTGGTTTTGAGTGGTATGTTCATTGGTCTGCACTGGATCCGTAGTTGAAGAGGAATCATCCCTCATTATTCTGTTGATTTTGTGAGTCTTTTGGCAATTTCTTGGGGTCCATGAATTTCTTCTTCTTCTTTTCTAAGGGTTGGTTGTTGAGTGATGATGTTGCAGTTGGTTTCTATATTTTTTTGGTGTTTGGGATTTGGTTGTCATTTAGGTCTTTCTTTATTTTCTGAATTTTCTTGTCCTTTATGTTGTGCTTGTATGTATTACTCTTGTCCAGGATATCTTGGAATTTGTCTTCAGCTATGGTGAGTGCCTCCCACAAATGTTTTAGTTACATTTTGCTGTCTGTTCAAATTACATGAATCTGAAGAAGAAAGTTTGATACTGTTAAGGATAAGTTTAGAGATGAATACATGCGGTTTGTTTTTATATTGCATTTTTCAGTTATAACTAATCAGATATCCTTTTTTAAAGGAAAAAAGAAAATGAAAATGCTTTGGAGTTAAATCAGATGACAAAGGAAGAGATAGCTCAACGACAAGAAAAGCTTGAAAATGAGAAGAAGCAACAAGAAACAGAGAGCAGCACACCATTATCAAATGATCAGGAGCGTCAGCTTGCAAGAAAGAGAGAACAAGAGAGGAGAAGGAGAGAAGCAGTGAGTATTTTAATGTTGTTGAACTGGAGCATCAGTATGTAAAATAAAATGTGTGTAAGTAGCACTTTAATCAAGAGGTAAAGAGGTAGACTTGCTACAAGTAAAATAACCCTCCTTAAATGTTTTCTTTGTGGACTTGAGGTTACATCTCTGAGTACTTGAATTATTTTTATAAGTGCCATATAATATCTTGGAATGCTGTGGAAAAGTTGATTTATTGTCATAATTAAAATGAGTGCACAAATGAAATTATATTTCAGAATATTATTTTGTTTCAACATTTTGCTGCTTCGTCTGCAGATTTACAAGCAGTTTTCACCAAAACATGAGCCATCCCATTCTTTGTTAGTAATGGACTATTGACATGAAAGGGTGGTTATCTCTGCCTGAGCTTCCAGACATCCATTATTGTAACTCACACCTATAAAGATTTGCAAGTTGTGTCATTATGAAGTTCAGTAAAGAAAAACATTTCTCCATCTTAATGCCTTACCCTTTTTGATGCCATTTACACCAATGTCATCAGACAGTATTTTGTCTTTGCTGCTGTGAAATCAACATATCTATACCAGAGAAGTTGAGTATCAGAATGTATTTTGAAAAACGACCCCAGTTTGCAATCAACAGTAAACTTGTCTATCCATAGTCCCTTGGATATCGGCTTCTAGTTGACAGAGAGATATACTAAAGAGGGGGACCTGGAGGAGATCCCCGTGGGGCACTAATAGTAACATTTTTCATTCTAGAACAAATACCTTCAACCTTAACAGTATAGATTCTGTTAAAAACAAATTACCAATCACTGAACTATGTGTGGGTTAATGTTGAGTTAGGAGAGTCTGTCAGTAATTCCCAGTATGGGGAATAGCATCATGTGTCTTGTCAAGGTCCAGATCAGCAGTGTGAACTATATGCCTCAGTAACCCTTTTAAAGAACTCACCCAGGTTAACAGGCATGATTTGCTTTAAGCAAAGCTGAAATGGTATATATCCAGGGATATAAAGTCACCTGTAATCATTGTTTATTAGAACAGCTGTAATGCATTCCATAACCTTGGAAATAGTAACTGGTGAGACAAATAGGCCTGTAATTCTCAGGGTCAGTAAAGGGGACAGTTTAATGCAAGAGCACCACAATTGCCCTTCTCCACACCTTGTAGACATAACCAGTAGAGAAACCCAGGTTGAAAAGATGATGGAGAGGTTTTACTAGGTGGGGCTTTGTGCTTCTCAGAAGGCATCTGGGATTGTATTTAGGACCCATGAAAGTAATGTTTTTAGTTTTGTAAAGTGCCAAAAGGATTTGATCCAAATTAATCTTAGGAGGGAAAGTGTGGGAAGGAATGGAAGGGACAAAGAAAAGGGTGGGTGCAGCGAAGTTGCAAGCTAATTTTTCTCAAGAATGTTAGCAATGTCATTAGAGTTAGAGAAGGGAGGTATCATTAGACGCAAGTTCACTACAGAGTTATTTACTTATAAGCTTCTTAATATATCTGAAGAAGGCCTTATGATTGTCTTTTGAATTAGCTGCATTCCTAAGTTCATAGTTAGCCGTACTTATCCCAACAGAAGGTTTGAGAGACTTGTTTAACAGTTTTAAATCCCCTTTATAAGGATGAAGTAGGCATCTTTTAGTGATGACTAGAAACTTTTTCTTTTTATTGAAGTCAGTTGATGTGCTAGTTCCACCATATGGGTTTAATTCTAAAATTTGCCATTGTGTGTTCACCAGATGAGTACAAATTACTCAATGTATCCACGCAAGAGAGAATAAAATTCAGAGCAACATGCACCAGCATTCGTTACAAGGTTTTGTGGGGAACTGTAAAATTTCTCATTATTTTTAAGATCAAGAAATAGTAAATTCCCATATGTACCAGAGTTATGGGTCACAGAGCAGGTTTTTATAAAGAAGATCATAGAAGATGGTCAGATTTGAGCAGGGATGGGGTAACAAGAGTGATGGTGCAATTAGGTGACATGCTTGTGAAGACAAGATCAAACAGATTAACTGCTCTTCCACTTTGAAAAGAAAAACTGAGAAAAAAAGGGCCTGTGAAATTGTCAGTTTGAAGTCACTTATTGGCTAGTATATATTCATTCACTCACACAACCATGTGGAAAATGCATTTCATGTAAGCATGTAGTTCAAACTTTTAAATGCATAAATGGTCAGAAATTTGATGTATTGGGGAAACTATAGTTGTAACACAGAATGTGTATTGTATGCTCTGCAATGTCCCTGTAATAAGTTCTATGTGGGAGAAAGTAAAATAACTTTTAAGCTCCATTTGCAGGAGCATATCGGAGACATCAGAAAATTGAAAGCCCTTTAGCACAACATTTTTTAGAATTTCATAGTAGTGATCCTACTGGTTTACAGGGTACCATTTTAGAAAAAATAGAAAATTATGGCAGATTTATTGATGTTAAGAAGAAACTTTTATACAAGGAATCCCTTTTGATTTTAAAGTGTGGTACCCTGACCCCTGCTTGCATTAATATGTCTTGCAACTGGAAAGTTTTATTATTATGTGTTAATAATTATTTAATTGTTTAATTGTATTTAATTGAAGTGTTTGATAGTGTTTTTATAGTATATAAGGTGTGTTTTTTTGCTTAGTAGATTTTACTCCATTGAAGGCATTTCATGCCGAGGCGCTAGAGAGAAAACATTAAAATCTACCTGTTGGTTACTGGATTGTCGTGTTTGCTACTTTTCTCATTTTGGTGTTGTTCCTGAGTATATATTCATTGTCTGAATACCAGCAAAGAAGAAATTTAGAGAATCTGAAAGAAAATCAATCTGAAAAGGTGAAGAGAAAACACTGGCTAGGAATAATTCTGTAGTCGTTAAGCTTCAGCTTTAGTACAAAAGGTGGCTTCTAGTAATTTAGAGAAAAAAAATAAATCAAATATACTCAGAAGTGATTAAAATAAAGGAAACATTGAAGGAATGCAGCAACTCAAACAAAAAGGGTGGATAACATAGAAGAAGCTATTCAGATGAACAAATAAAACTAAAATTCAGAGGCTGAAATGCAGAAAGGGCTGGCTGTGTATGAGACTTCTCAAAAATTGCTGGAAACAAAAAAAAGTAGTACAGTTAGAAGGCAGAGTACACAAAAAACTGAGATTTTCTGCCTGTAAGTTGTTTTTCACATGTAGGAGGATAATAGAGGTAGAAAGAGAACAACAATCAGTATAAATGGGAAGATAAACTGTACTATGCACTTTATCATGAGTAACCTTAATTTTAGATCAGGTGCAGTTGTCAGTTTGGGGAAATTGTTCCTGTCAGGAGGGTTAAACTTCATGTGTTGAACATGTATATAGATTTGTATGTTTGTTCTAAGTTAATAGGGGATGATGATGATAATGATCTGAAAATGTATTTAATTATTTGTTTGAGGGATTTCATTAAAGCAAAACATCTTGAAAATTGTGACACAAGTTCAAATGGAGATAAGAAGAAAAAAAAACTCTCTCAAAAGATCAGTCTGACAGACAGTGTGTGCATGTAAGAGAAAAGTTGTAAGTACACATTCAAAATATGTTGTGTATAATAGGTGGGAACAGTAGCTTTTATTGTAATGGCTACTTTGTCCATATTATCTTGGCATGTAAATGGCCTTACAGGTATAGACAAAAAGGAAGGAACATTGAATTATATTATTCTTTTGATATGGAACACAGGATCTGAATTGCCTAGACATAGTAAGCAGAACTTGGCTAGGCTTGTTAGGGCCCTGGGACCATTAGCCTAATACATTTCTATGATTAAGTTTAATTCTGTTGTCTGCCAAAAAGAAATCACTGGAAAATGAAAATCAAGATCTAAACCAACTGTATTTGAAGTACAGAATTTTCTAAAAATAGATGAAATAAAGTGGGATCTTTACAAAAGGGAAGGGGCAAATTATATAGAATTAGAACTTGTGGGAACAACTGCTTGTTCAGGAGGAAGAATGAGGTTTAATGGAAGGCAGGAATTGAGCAATTTATGTAATGGTGGACTGAATGATAGTTGTTATAAAGAAAGAAAACATGTACGTAATGTATAATGTATCTAAATGAAAAAAATGTCGGTATGGTTTGTTTTCTTTTCCAGTAATGTATGTGTGCCTATGTCTTAAGTGGTAATTTAATAAATTTGTTAAAAATGATTAATAGCTTTGGTAGGGAGGGGGAGACAGTTTGGTCATGTATTAACATTTACAAAGCCCAGGAATCTCTTGGTGTATTTACCAGTTTATATGTGGATAGTTGAAATCATCCATCAGAAAGGTGTTATGGGTGACTTAGTTTATTTTCATTATAGTTTTCAGATGTATTTATTTAGCCCACTAGCTAGCTATATTATTGGTCCAGTCCCTCTGCTGACCATATAGCTCATCACTCTTAACCCACCCATTGAGCTCATTCCTTCTTTAGGATGACAGCTCTATGTCGCATTATTCTCTAGAATGTGAACTGAGAGCAAGACCTGTCATGATGGCTGTATAAAGTTGGATTTTTGTATTAAGACATAATGTCCCTGACTTCCAAGATTGCGACACATTGAGTACAGGTATGCACCGCTTCACATCCGGGATAGGTTCTGTCCCATAGAGCATTAAGGGTGTGGAGATTAAACGAACAGTGTATACTTTCTGTTGTGCTTTGCTTAATGTCTATTTGCACAACATCCAAGCAAGTTTACCTCTGCTTGTACAGTATGGACGTAAATGCAGTTGGACATTGTGTGGATTCCACACCTGTAACAGCTTAATTTCAGCTCTCCCAGTTTGAAAACAGAAACTCAGAAGTGAGTGTCAGTAAACTCGTATTTTTTGGGTAAATTTTAGTAACTGGCTACTAAGTGCACTGCCTGAATGCCAGCAAAAAGGCATTCAGAAAACCTGAAAGAAAATCAATCACAAGAGGTGAGGGAAAAAATACTGACTGAGAAGAATTCTACGGCTATAAAAGGCAGTCAAGCTCCAGCTTTGGTGCAAGACACGACTTCCAGTAACCTAGAGGCAAAAATAAGTTAAAAGTACTTGGAGCTGACTAAAATAAACAAAATCCTGAAGGAGTATATCAACTCAAATCACAAAAGACTGGAAAAAATGGAGGAAGCTTTAAAAAGATACTCAGGTGAGGAGATAAAACTGCAAAAATCAGAGGTTGAAATGAAGAAAAGGCTGACTGAATATGAGACTGCTCAAGAAGAGATGTTTAAAAAAATAATAGAATTAGAGGATAGAGCATGTAGGGAATACCTGAGATTTTCTGATGTACTAGAGAAGCTGAAAGGAACAGACTGTACTAATTTTTATGAAAGCACAAATCAGCAACTGGACTGGTATTCCACACTAGTTAATTGAAAGGGCACACACATTGTGTGTATGCTCCAAACCTGGCCATGAGAAAGCAACCTAGACCTTTAATAGTAAAGATGCAATCCTACCAGCAGAAGGAATTGATTTTAACAAAACTGTGGCAGAAGGGCCAATTACTAAAAATGGGAGACAGAGTGGTTGTGGAAAAAGATTACTCACTTTACTCCAGGCAGAAGAGGAATTAATTTATTCTGCTAATCAGGGAATGTCAAGAAGTGGGCATGAGATTCAAGCTGCTGTACCTAGCGAGGTTCAGAATATTACTTCACAAAATACCACAAAACCAGATGATCCAAAGAATGTTTATTCAAATTAATCTTACTCCTAGATCCTCAGCCTATAAATATTTTCAGAATATTCTTTCCTGGAGGGGCAAAATCATTTTTTGATGCAGAGCATGCTGAGGAGGAAATACAAAAGTTTGTTTAATAAAAAGTGAGTTATGAAACAGGAGGAGGTTCTGTTTCTTGTTCTTCTGGTGGTAAAATTCACAGAGAGATCATGCCAGTGAAATGTTTTCCACTGTTTCAATGGAAAATGCTTGACAGAAAAAAGTATGAGTTGACTTGAAGAACCGGATCCTCTCTGATAATTTTTGCATGAGCAGAGGAACCAGGCAGAGGTGTTCTCTTTCCCCTTAATTATTTGCATTATATTTAGAATCATTGTCAAAGAAAGTAAAGGACTCAGAAATTCAAGGATATAATTGGTATGGTAGTCAAGAAAAAAAATGGCTTTATTTGCAAATGATATTTTATACCTGACAAAACCAGAAAGAGACATTACAGTGTTGTGGAACATTTTGAGACAGTTTCAGATCTTGTGGGATACAAAATTAATGAAACTAAAACAAAGGCAATAGTGGTAAATTATGTACCCACACACGAATTGGTTCAGGAATATCCATATTTATGTGGACATGATAAAATGAAGTATTTAGGAGTATGGATTAAATATGATTCTGGCGTGGCAGCTAAGGATATGTGGGAAGAGACTAAACAAAAGATAATATAAAAACTGAGAAAATGGAAGTATAGATAGTAAGATACAAAAAGTTAAACTATTTTTAGTCCCTTTAGTGTTATGCACAGGTCAGGCATATTTTTATCATCCAAATGAGAAGTTGTGGATAGCAATTAATAAAGAGCTGAAAGACTTTGTCTTGAAGGGGAAGACGGCAAGAATCAAGTGGAATAACCTGATTCTACCAGTAGAACAGGGTGGATTGGGAGTACCTAATTTGAAGGGGTATTTCAACGCTACACAGTTAAGATTCATATACATAGCATAAGCAGAAAACTATTCTTCAAAATGGAAAGGGATGATGAAATGGGGGGAAGCTCAAGAAACAAGGTGAGACTGGGATTCTGGATGCAGGCTTTTACGGAGAATAACAATAATCGGACAGAATATTGTATCCATAAAGTACCAGAAAGTATTCTGAGAACTAAGCCGACACGGGAATGGAGAAAGGAGATTCTGCCAGTAGGGATGACTGCAAACAGGGATACAGACAATAGGCAAGAGGGGGTTGGAATTTACTGAAGAAAACTGGCAAAGGAACCAAGGTATTGGGAGCAAATAACTAAAGAGGGAAAGATGATAGAATGAGAATGTGCCAAGAATTTATTTGGACTGCAGGTTAGTGATTGCCTTCCCTATCAGGAACTGATATCAGAGTACAGGCAAAGAGAAAGAAATAGGGGATCCCAAATGAAAGACCAGCACTGGTAGAATTTTTAGTAGAATCTAGAACAGAAACTGACATTAAAAAAGGAGTAATTAGTAGAGCATATAAAATATTTCATAACAACAATAAGAATCAAAGGAGGTTAGAAAGGACAGGAAAAAGAGAATGGATAAACAGTTCACAAAGAAACAATGGGAGGATATATATGTATGTCTCCCAAATATGCAACAAAATCTAGAAGATGTAGGATTTTTGCCTGGAGATGTTTGCATAGATATTATATTTTTATACCCCAAGTAGACTTTTTCCTCAGGCAGACAGCAAATGTTGGAGGTATGATGGGAAGAAAGAGGCAATCGGGAACATATTTTCTGGGAGTGCAGTGAGTTGGTGGACTTTAAGGATTCCCTTCTGAATGCACTCTCAGAGATGCTGGGTGGGCAGATTGGTCTAATGAGGGAGATGATTTTTCTGAGCTCTGATATAGAATCAGAATTGCCTATACATGGTAAAGCCTTGCTGTGTCTAATAATGGTAGCTGCCAAAAAAGCATTTACTAGAAAATGCAAATCAAAATCTAAACCAGCTATACAAAAGTAGTAAGTACAGTAACAGAGGTAAAACAACTGGAACTGAGATCTTTAGAAAAAGGTTAGGAGCAAACTATGTAGGAAAGATGTGAATTATGGGAACAATACATACAAAGGATGACTGAGGTTCAAAAGGTGGCAGGACTTAAATGAGATATGTAATGCTTGACTGAAAAAGAAAAGTGATGCATAATGTTTGCAACTGGGAATGTCAGTATGTTTTTTTATTTAAAATGCTTGCAACTAGGATTGTGTTAGTGTGGCTTGTTTTTATTTATATAAATGTATGATTGCCTGTGTAGTAGGTGATGGTTTAATAAAGATGTTTCTTGTTTTAAAAAAAGCAGGAACTGAATCATTCATGTAATGTTGCTTAGGTTGTATGATATATAACAATATATGTGAAGTATAATATTTGTTATGTTAATATAGTTTGATTACTTTTATATATGAATGAAAATGTGCCTATGTCACAAGTGCTAATTCAATAAAGGTGTTTGGAGAAAAAAAGAGTTGATTAGAGGAACCAGGAGTATGTGGAAATGAAGCAGTGACTTGATTTAGGAGATGGAGATCAACAGGAATAAAATTAGCAACTAGGAAATTGACAAATAAATGTGAGATTACAAAGCATTAATTATATTTTTGAAACATGACAGAACAAAAATGCCTGGAAATATTGGACTTTTTTGACTTTGTTGAACTAGTAGGGGACTTTAAACCATATGTCTTACTTTGTGTCATTAATTTATAGAAAAAACATGTAGGGGAGGGAAAGAGGAAGTAAGGAGTTAATTATAAGTAAAACAGAATATTTTTCTTAATAGTGTTTTTATAATGCAGGATATAATCTGCATGCTATAAAGTAAAGTTTTCTCAGTTATTTCTGAGTGTAATGGAGATACTAAATTAAACAGGTGCCCCTGTTTTTTTTTTTTTTTTACCCTCCTTTCTTTCTCTTTCTTCAGTTTTAAGAAATGTAGGCACTGCAGTATATAAAAAAGAAAAGTCTGGTCAGATATATACAAAAAAGAAAGCGTAGTGAACTATGTTAAAATGTAGCTATGGTACAGGAAACATTTGGAAAGAACAGAACATGTGAATTTGATAAAGGTATTCAGGACAGTTATTCAGCTGAATACCTAGGACAAAGGAAAAGGGAAGTACTTATTTAATTGCAGGAGGAGCTCCAGTAGTGATAGAATAGGATAAAAAAGATGATAATGGTAGATTTGTAGTGCTAAGGGACTACTGGCAGGGGAGAAGCATTATACTGGCATGTATTTATATTCTACCTAAAATTGCTATAATAGAGCTTAAGAAAATTCTGGTTGAAATAATCAGCTTTTAGCAGGGAATATTACAAGTGGGGTCTCAAATTTGATTTCCAGCAATGAAGGTGTATATGGGGCCCCAGAAGGGAAAGGATAACAAAAAAGGTAGATTTTTGAAGAAATATATGAAAATAATTGGCATGGAAGATGTGAGTTCAGTAGTAGGAGTTCATAGTGAATGTACATATTTTCCAAGATATAGAAACTGGTCTAGACTAGATAGAACATATATTTCACAGGAACATGTGCATTTAATTGAAAGTTTTGATACACATCCAATAAATATTTGAGATTGCACCAAAATAACTAAAATAAAACAGCAGGGTAATGAAATAAAAATGAGACACTAGTGCCTTCCCACCTACCTTTTGAAAAGAGAGGAATTTAAGGAATGGGTAGTGGAAATGATTCAGGCATTATTAAAGAAGACAGAACGTTCATATGAAAGTATAGCTAGGGAGTGGGATAAAATTAAAATGGAGTTTAAAATAGGGTGAAAATGAAAGAGAGAGAGAGAGATATGGTTAAAAAGTAATAAGAATTATTATATTTATAGTGACTAACAAAGGTTAAAGAATAGGAGGAATCTCAAAGAAGAAGAGGACCAATTGCAGAATACTAGCATAAAATAAGGGACTACCTTGATAATATGCATGAGTTTAGAAAGTGTGTTGTTACGCAACTGTTTTTTCTTCTTGATGATAACACCAGAGCACAAAAACTTTTCACACAACAACTCAGGCAACAGGAAATAGAAGGAGTTGTTGCAAATCTCAAGGAGCTGTAACAAGGAAGATAACAAGAGAACCTATAAAAGTACTAGAAATATTTCAAAATTTTATGAAAGTCTGTAGAAGGCAGAGAAATATGGAAATCAAGAAAAGGTAGAAATGGGAATGTTTATGGAAGAATTAAACATGCAAGCTTAGAGGTAGATGAGGCTGTTAATAACCAATCTACAGAAACGTCCCCAGAAAAGAGAGAGAGAGATTGATAGATATGGATATGTATTTTTGAAACTTCAGTTGTCCTACTTTATCTTGTTGAAGCTCTAACTAGTTGAGTCTCAACGAATTGTAAGGGAAGTGAAGCATCGATTGTCTGTCTTGTAGAATAATTTGTCACTGGTCAGTTTCATAGCACTGATGACAGATAAAGGAAATGGAGCAGTCCAAAAATATCATCTACTGAAATTTAAAGAAAAAAGCACCACTCCATGGCTGAATCTCAATGAAATTTATTAAAGTTGAAACCTTTAATCTCCAACCATTAAAACCAAGACTTTTTCAGTACTGATTATAGACATTAAAAAGCATCTTAAATAAATCTGGTAAGAAGTCATATGATAAAAGAAATATGCCCATTTGAAGCTACTGTAATAGTAAAACTCATTTAAAAGAATGAAGTTAGAATTTATTAAACAAATTGTAAGAGAGATTAAAGTTATTAACAAGGAGGCCTTAATTTGAAAACAACTGAAATGATAACACTTAAATTTAAACCTTGTTAGCACAGTGGTATTTAATTTTAGATATTCATCATATTGATCACTGCTGCAGTAGCCTTAGATATATGGTTACGTTCTGCCAAGGATATAACAACCAGCCAGCTTCCAAAACTTCAGGGCACTTTCCATCCACCCAAACTCTCAGGCTATTCAAGCTAAGCTGGCTGAAACATAAGTCTGGACTTTGCTGCCTCTGAAGAATAAGATCCTCTGAGGCTTTCAAGGATTTTTTTTAAACAAGCAACACCTTTGTTAAATTATAATGTATAAGATCAGCAATCTTACATTTATATAAATGAAAATAAACCATACCGACAATCTCAGTTGCAAACATACATTACAAACCATGCTGACACAACTGTAGCTGCAAACATTATACATCACTTATATCCAGTCATTGTCAGTCATCCATTATATAGCTCATTCAGTTCCTACCACTTTTTCAACTTCATTCCTCCTCTGCATGTATTGATCCCACACTTCCCATTTTTTCCTCTGTAATTTGCTCGTGCCCTTTTCTCAAGATCCCAATTCCAGTTGTTTTATCTCTGTTATCACCTCTGCTACTTCTAGTAAAGTTGGTTTAGACTTTTAATGTGAAGTTGTTCGATCTTGCCGTTTGTTCTTACACGTGGGTACGGAGCCGATCGCTTTCTAAGCTCAAGATCTCTGAGTAGCTCGAGGCACAGTCCCTATCCCATGATGCTCTCTGTTTAACCCCAGATCTAGTTTGCCACTGCAACGGATCACAAGTTCTTCAGAGAGCTCGGGCCAGTATAATTATTTTTTCTGTCTTTTGACAAATAGTACAAATAGTTTTATGTAGAGTTAGTATTCTTATTACAGTTAGTCTGTTCCTGTTATTTTTTTTAGGGCTGTGTCCCTGTTGTGTGGATTTTTGCTGTGTTGGTGTTATTGGAGCAGTTGCTCTTGGGCCTTGCCCCTTTTTTCGTTTAGGCACTTCTGTGCTTCATTACTATAGTTGAACAGGGCTCTGTCAACTTGATTTCCCTATCCCTTTATATTTAGTCATATTAGATAGTGTGCTTTTGCTGTTTTGCTATAAATATTTAAATAAATATTTAGATATAAAAAAAAAATGTTTGTGTTCTGATAGTGTACTGGTAGAAAGTTCGACAGTCTTAAACTCTTTATAGTACCATTTTGTTTTATTATCAGGATCCAATAATTGTGTGTTTGATATTATGGCTGACCAAAAAGAGAAACAGAAGTTGGGTTTCAAGAGGTGGTGCGACTGTGGGCAGAAAATGTCTATTACGGACAATCATGTGTCTTGTGTATATTGTCTAGGACCTGTGCATTTACAGGAGGATTGTTCTGTCTGCCACATTTTAGTGGCAGAGTATTGCTTGAAAGAAGAAGAAAGTTAATTGATAGAGGACTGTTGAAACCTGAATTTCAGAGAGCCTTGGGTAAGACTGACCAGACCTCCAAGTCTTCAAAAGGGTCAAGTCTTCAAGGTATCCTCGAACCCAGGCCCTCAGTTCTGAGCACTTCTGTTAAGGTGCAGTTGCCAGTTGTGAAGTCATCGGAGCCGTGCACCGAACAGATGTTTCAGAGCCAATCCTCTATGCTGCAGCCAGTGTCAGAGGAGTTGAAGTCTCCAATACTCAGGTCTGTGGCTTCTTTGGTCCCTTTTACCCGTTCTTCTAGGACCCTTTCAGACATCAATGTGGACAGTGTGGTGCAGAGGCTCTTAGAGAACCCAGCTTTGGCCAAATTACTTTGGTTTCGTTCCACCTGGGTTTGAGTCCTACTACCGTCCCTTTGCCTGTGACTACTCCTCCTCTGAGCTTACCTAGGCCTTCGGAGCCGGAGGCAGAAGATCTGATGGTTGTGGAACCCACGGAGCTGAGTCCTGTCTCAATGACTTCAGCTCCATCGACCCTGATCTCTTCGGTGCTGTTTGAAAAGTTTCGGAGCCAACACTCTCTCGGTTCTGGAGGGGGAGTGTCGAACTGACACGCCGGTTCCGAATTCCTCTCGGTGCCTTGGCGCAGATGAGCTCGGGTTCAGAGTCCTTGGTCTCAGCAGCACCGAGAAGCCGCCGTCTTCCTCGGAACTGGCGGATTCCTTGGGTCAAGACTCCAGTGCCTTCGATGCCACGAGGAGGGTAATTTCTGCTAAGACCCTCACTTCCTCAGGTCTCTCCTCTTCCTCCCCTAAAATGCCACATTCTGCCTCTACATCACAGGTACCTACTAAGCACTGAAACTCAGAGTCTCAGGAACCCCTTTGGATAAACCTCTGCTCTACTGAGACTTTACCAGACGGCCCCACTGATGAAGTCCCTCGGAAGAGAGTTTGCAAGAGGAGGCACATTGACTCAACTGAGTCTATCACGTCGGACATAGATCTGGATGATTCAGAGGGTTCAGAACGTTCCTCTTCTGAAGATGTCTCATTTGCAGACATTCTGGAGATCCTTAAACAGAGGGGAAATTGGCCAGCCCTCAACCCTTGAGGATGAATCTGTGTATGTTGAGGCGTTTGGCTCTCGTCCTTCCACCTCCTGGGTGTCCCCCTTCGACCCCCTCATGCAGGTGGTTGCTAAAAGGCATGGGCGGCTCCTGATTCAGTGGACCCCACTCCCAGGAGACCCTCCAAATTCATCACTGCTCCATCAGACAAATTTTTATCAAAAGGAGTCTCTGTGGATGCTATGGTGGTAGCTGCCGCCACAAAGAAGGAACTGGCTGATCCTTCAGTGCCTGTCCATCCACCTAACAAGGAATCTAGGTCCATGGATAGGATGCAGGAGGCGGATGTTCTCCTCAGCGACATTTACTATGCGTTAGCTGAATTACCTATGCCATTTCACTCGTCTTCAAAGGGACTTGATCAAAGAAGCGAGTGAAATGCTGAAGAACTACAGCTGCGGGTTTCCAAGAAAATGAACACGCAGCTGGCTATCATAATTCTATTTCCAACTCCTCCATGCCTCCTTTCTTATGCGGCCCGATGGAGGCGAGTGAAACACCGGAACAGGGTAGCCTTACGTGCACCTGGATGCGACTATGCACATTTTGCGGAACCTTTCAAGGCGTCTTTCACGAACTCCCCTTTTTGATGGATCATCTCTTTTTGGTCCACAAGTGAAAGAAACCCTGACTAGGTGCGAGACTGATGGCAAGACCCTTTCTGCCGTCAGTCCGTTTTCTACTCCTTCTAGGCCTTACCCCAAAGGCCAGAAGGGGAAAGATGTGGTTCCGTAAACAATCTCAAGGGACTTCGCCTGATGCACAGAGTCGGTTCCCGCCAGAGGCAGAGGGGAACAACAATGGTAGGCGTCGCCCTAGAGGCAGAGGGGTCCGCAGAACCAGGGCAATCGAGAAGCCTCCGATAAGCCCTTTCAGCATCCCTGAGGTGTTGCCCGACTGCCCATCTTCGGAGGCAGTCGGGGGAAGATTGTCACTGTACCCAGGAGCCTGGCTATCCTTGACACAAGACAAATGGGTACAGTCCATCATTTCCGAAGGTTATTCTATTCCCTTTCTTCGTTTTCCAAATCAGTCAAAAAATCCCTTCCAGATGTTCCACCCGCTCAAAGGGATATAGCAGCTTTGGAAATTTCAAAACTGCTTGCAAAAGAGCTATTCAGCCAGTGCCAGCAGACCAACTAGGATCCGGAATCTACTCAAGGTTCTTTTTAGTTCCAAAGAAAACAGGGGACTGGAGACCAATTTTGGATCTCAGTATCTTGAACAGATCGGTCAAGAAAACAAGATTTCGGATGGTCACGCTGCAATCCATTCTTCCCCTATTGGGAAAAGGAAACTGGATGTGCTCTATAGACCTTCAGGGCCAGCGTACTATCACATAAAAATGAACAGACGCTCCAGAAGATTCCTCCGCTTCAGGCTGGGAACCAGTCATTTTCAGTTCAGGGCCCTGCCCTTTGGTCTCACCACTGCCCCGGGGTGTTTACCAAATGCATGGCAGTGGTAGCTTCTCACCTGAGACGACAGGGATTCCAGGTGTTTCCATATTTGGACGACTGGCTCCTCACAGCTCCCACCAAGCATCTCCTTCTGATGGCCAGAGATTACACTTCTCGCGTCTGTCAAAATCTGGGTATCTCAATAAATTGCGAAAAGTCTGTTTTGTCGCCTTGTCGCTGCTATTACCTACATAGGCAAATTTAGATACTGTAAACATGTCTGCAACACTAACGAACCAAAGGATATCAGACATTCAAAATTGGTATCACTACTTCTCAACTACAACAGAGCCAAAGCCAGGTTAGTTCTAAAGGTGTTGGGAATCATGGCAGCGCCATACCCTCCTTCCATTGGCCAGATACCACATGCGGATCCTTCAGTGGATGCTCTTTTCTCAATGGTCATACCAGGAACTTCCAATGTCTCACACCATTATGATCACGCAAGCGTGCAAAAGCATCTCATGTGGTGGATGTCTTCCCCAGCTCCTGTTGGGGAAGACCATTTGTTCCACCTCCTCCGGTTGCTACTCTGACAACGGATGCCTCCCTGATCGGGTGGGGGCATTATCAGGGCAGGACAGTCCAGGGCACATGGCAACCAGGCGAATGCCACTTGCACATAAATGTTCTGGAGATGAGAGCAGTGCTTTTAGCGTTGCAAGCCCTTCAAGACTCTCTTCCCTTAGGAACGATTGCAATCCAGACAGACAATATGTCTGTAGTGTGGTACATCAACAAACAAGGCGGAACCAGATCATACCCCCTGTGTCGAGAAGCACTCAGACTGTGGCAATGGGCGATTTCTTCTCAGCGTTTTCTGATAGCAACGACATCCCAGGAAGTCCAATCACATTGCGGACAAGTTGAGCAGAGCTATTCTCATGCCTCACGAGTGGTCTCTGAAAGACTCTGTAGTGAGAGTGATTTTTCTCAAGTGGGGTCAGCCTTGCTGCGATCTTTATACTACTCCCCAAAGCAGCAAGTGCAGAGAACTCTTCACTCTATTCCCTTTACCAGGCCAACCCAGCAGGGACGCTAGTCCAAGTTTGGCCCGGGACTTCTGTATGCATTTCCTCCTTTCCCACTGATCTCTCAAGTAATACAGAAAGCTATCGCTCAGAAGGCCTCATTGATCCTCATTGCTCCTTACTGGCCTCGACAAGTGTGGTTCCCCTTTCTGCATCGATTTCTTTTGGAGCGACCGTGGAACCTGGACCTAGTTCCAGATCTTTTGATCCATCAGTCGGGTCAGTTTCATCGCTCCCTCCCCTCTCTGAACCTCACTGCTTGGTTCCTCCACTTCCAACCGTAGCCAGGCTTCCCCAATTATCTCACTCTGTTAGAGATATTTTGATAGCTTCCCATAAATCTTCCACTCGAAAGATTTATTTGAGTAAGTGGAAACGCTTTTCATATTGGGCACAAGGAAAGGACATAGATCCTTTCACCGCTTCCATCCAACTAGTCCTTGATTTTCTTGCTGAACTCTTCCATGCAGGTTCATCTCCATCTACTCTTAAAGTTCAATTGGCAGCTATTTCTAATTTCCATGTGGGTATTTCTGAATCCGCCCTAATGTCCCACAAACTCTGCAAAGCCTTTTTGAAAGGAGTTTTTCTTCTCAGACCTCCTGTAAGAAATCCTCCTCCTCCTTGGGACCTAAATTTAGTTCTTGCTTCTTTGATTCTTTCCCCTTTCGAACCTGCAGCTTCATGTTCCTTAAAGTTATTATCATGGAAAACTCTCTTTCTGGTGGCTATCACATCAGCTAGAAGAATTTCAGAACTTCAAGCACTCAGTTGTCGTTCTCCTTACCTTGTGTTCCATAAGGACAGAGTTTCCTTACGAACTAACCCGTCCTTTTGCCTAAGGTGGTTTCAACATCAAATCTAAACCAATGCATTGACCTCCCTGTCTTTTTCCCGGAGTATTCAAATAGGTCTGAACAAAAATTACACTGTCTGGATGTTCATCATCAATTAAGGTACTACTTGGACAGGACGAAACAATTCAGAAAATCTGATCAGCTGTTTGTCTCCTATGCGGAAAGCAGAAAGGGACTTCCAGTTTCAAAGGTATCTTTATCCAGATGGCTAACATCTCTGATTACCCTTGTTTATGAGATTAGACACCAAAACTGCCTAATAAGCCTAAAGCCCATTCCACCAGAGCTTTGGCTACTTCTCTAGCCTTCCAAGACAGACTGCCTATTGACACCATTTGTGCAGCGGCTACTTGGGCTTCTCCTCACACTTTTATTTCCCATTATAAGTTGGATTTAGCTTCTAGGCATAGAGCTAATTTTGGTTCCACTGTTCTCAGGAGTCTGTTCCGTTAGGCCACCCGGGACAAGGTGCTAGGACGGTCCCATCCAGCAAGAATGAAGGCGAGATAGACAACTTAACATATAGAAGTTATGTTCTTACCATAACGTTCCATGTTAGTTGTCTTCTCGCCTTCTTCTTGCCCCACCCTCCTTCCCCTGGCCTGGACAGACCTAGAGGAGTTGTGATCGTGACCTCTCTTTCTACCACCTCTTTCTTAGCTATATGCTATTATGCATATTTCTTGTTTCAGGATGTAGGTCTCCCTTCTTCTTCCTGTTGTTAGAGGTGGATTCTGTTTTTACAGTTATACTGTTTCTGTTATAAGCTGGGGTTAGCTTACAAACGAGATCTGAGGTAACTCTCGCCTAGCATTGTGGGATATAAGGGGAGCCTCGAGCCGGTGGAACCAACTCTCGAGCTTTAGAGTGGCAGTCGGGAGCCGAGGTCGGCTCCGAACCCATCCAGCAAGAAGAAGGCGAGAAGAAGACAACTAACATGGAACGTTATGGTAAGAACATAACTTCTATTTTTCTCAGTTATTTCTGAGTGTAATGGAGATACTAAATTAAACAGGTGCCCCTGTTTTTTTTTTTTTTTTTTTACCCTCCTTTCTTTCTCTTTCTTCAGTTTTAAGAAATGTAGGCACTGCAGTATATAAAAAAGAAAAGTCTGATCAGATATATACAAAAAAGAAAGCGTAGTGAACTATGTTAAAATGTAGCTATGGTACAGGAAACATTTGGAAAGAACAGAACATGTGAATTTGATAAAGGTATTCAGGACAGTTATTCAGCTGAATACCTAGGACAAAGGAAAAGGGAAGTACTTATTTAATTGCAGGATGAGCTCCAGTAGTGATAGAATAGGATAAAAAAGATGATAATGGTAGATTTGTAGTGCTAAGGGACTACTGGCAGGGGAGAAGCATTATACTGGCATGTATTTATATTCTACCTAAAATTGCTATAATAGAGCTTAAGAAAATTCTGGTTGAAATAATCAGCTTTTAGCAGGGAATATTACAAGTGGGGTCTCAAATTTGATTTCCAGCAATGAAGGTGTATATGGGGCCCCAGAAGGGAAAGGATAACAAAAAAGGTAGATTTTTGAAGAAATATATGAAAATAATTGGCATGGAAGATGTGAGTTCAGTAGTAGGAGTTCATAGTGAATGTACATATTTTCCAAGATATAGAAACTGGTCTAGACTAGATAGAACATATATTTCACAGGAACATGTGCATTTAATTGAAAGTTTTGATACACATCCAATAAATATTTGAGATTGCACCAAAATAACTAAAATAAAACAGCAGGGTAATGAAATAAAAATGAGACACTAGTGCCTTCCCACCTACCTTTTGAAAAGAGAGGAATTTAAGGAATGGGTAGTGGAAATGATTCAGGCATTATTAAAGAAGACAGAACGTTCATATGAAAGTATAGCTAGGGAGTGGGATAAAATTAAAATGGAGTTTAAAATAGGGTGAAAATGAAAGAGAGAGAGATATGGTTAAAAAGTAATAGGAATTATTATATTTATAGTGACTAACAAAGGTTAAAGAATAGGAGGAATCTCAAAGAAGAAGAGGACCAATTGCAGAATACTAGCATAAAATAAGGGACTACCTTGATAATATGCATGAGTTTAGAAAGTGTGTTGTTATGCAACTGTTTTTTCTTCTTGATGATAACACCAGAGCACAAAAACTTTTCACACAACAACTCAGGCAACAGGAAATAGAAGGAGTTGTTGCAAATCTCAAGGGAGCTGTAACAAGGAAGATAACAAGAGAACCTATAAAAGTACTAGAAATATTTCAAAAATTTTATGAAAGTCTGTAGAAGGCAGAGAAATATGGAAATCAAGAAAAGGTAGAAATGGGAATGTTTATGGAAGAATTAAACATGCAAGCTTAGAGGTAGATGAGGCTGTTAATAACCAATCTACAGAAACGTCCCCAGAAAAGAGAGAGAGAGATTGATAGATATGGATATGTATTTTTGAAACTTCAGTTGTCCTACTTTATCTTGTTGAAGCTCTAACTAGTTGAGTCTCAACGAATTGTAAGGGAAGTGAAGCATCGATTGTCTGTCTTGTAGAATAATTTGTCACTGGTCAGTTTCATAGCACTGATGACAGATAAAGGAAATGGAGCAGTCCAAAAATATCATCTACTGAAATTTAAAGAAAAAAGCACCACTCCATGGCTGAATCTCAATGAAATTTATTAAAGTTGAAACCTTTAATCTCCAACCATTAAAACCAAGACTTTTTCAGTACTGATTATAGACATTAAAAAGCATCTTAAATAAATCTGGTAAGAAGTCATATGATAAAAGAAATATGCCCATTTGAAGCTACTGTAATAGTAAAACTCATTTAAAAGAATGAAGTTAGAATTTATTAAACAAATTGTAAGAGAGATTAAAATTATTAACAAGGAGGCCTTAATTTGAAAACAACTGAAATGATAACACTTAAATTTAAACCTTGTTAGCACAGTGGTATTTAATTTTAGATATTCATCATATTGATCACTGCTGCAGTAGCCTTAGATATATGGTTACGTTCTGCCAAGGATATAACAACCAGCCAGCTTCCAAAACTTCAGGGCACTTTCCATCCACCCAAACTCTCAGGCTATTCAAGCTAAGCTGACTGAAACATAAGTCTGGACTTTGCTGCCTCTGAAGAATAAGATCCTCTGAGGCTTTCAAGGATTTTTTTTAAACAAGCAACACCTTTGTTAAATTATAATGTATAAGATCAGCAATCTTACATTTATATAAATGAAAATAAACCATACCGACAATCTCAGTTGCAAACATACATTACAAACCATGCTGACACAACTGTAGCTGCAAACATTATACATCACTTATATCCAGTCATTATCAGTCATCCATTATATAGCTCATTCAGTTCCTACCACTTTTTCAACTTCATTCCTCCTCTGCATGTATTGATCCCACACTTCCCATTTTTTCCTCTGTAATTTGCTCGTGCCCTTTTCTCAAGATCCCAATTCCAGTTGTTTTATCTCTGTTATCACCTCTGCTACTTCTAGTAAAGTTGGTTTAGACTTGTAATGTGAAGTTGTTCGATCTTGCCGTTTGTTCTTACACGTGGGTACGGAGCCGATCGCTTTCTAAGCGTAGCTCGAGGCACAGTCCCTATCCCATGATGCTCTCTGTTTAACCCCAGATCTAGTTTGCCACTGCAACGGATCACAAGTTCTTCAGAGAGCTCGGGCCAGTATAATTATTTTTTCTGTCTTTTGACAAATAGTACAAATAGTTTTATGTAGAGTTAGTATTCTTATTACAGTTAGTCTGTTCCTGTTATTTTTTTTAGGGCTGTGTCCCTGTTGTGTGGATTTTTGCTGTGTTGGTGTTATTGGAGCAGTTGCTCTTGGGCCTTGCCCCTTTTTTCGTTTAGGCACTTCTGTGCTTCATTACTATAGTTGAACAGGGCTCTGTCAACTTGATTTCCCTATCCCTTTATATTTAGTCATATTAGATAGTGTGCTTTTGCTGTTTTGCTATAAATATTTAAATAAATATTTAGATATAAAAAAAAAATGTTTGTGTTCTGATAGTGTACTGGAAGAAAGTTCGACAGTCTTAAACTCTTTATAGTACCATTTTGTTTTATTATCAGGGATCCAATAATTGTGTGTTTGATATTATGGCTGACCAAAAAGAGAAACAGAAGTTGGGTTTCAAGAGGTGGTGCGACTGTGGGCAGAAAATGTCTATTACGGACAATCATGTGTCTTGTGTATATTGTCTAGGACCTGTGCATTTACAGGAGGATTGTTCTGTCTGCCACATTTTAGTGGCAGAGTATTGCTTGAAAGAAGAAGAAAGTTAATTGATAGAGGACTGTTGAAACCTGAATTTCAGAGAGCCTTGGGTAAGACTGACCAGACCTCCAAGTCTTCAAAAGGGTCGAAGTCTTCAAGGGGTATCCTCGGAACCCAGGCCCTCAGTTCTGAGCACTTCTGTTAAGGTGCAGTTGCCAGTTGTGAAGTCATCGGAGCCGTGCACCGAACAGATGTTTCAGAGCCAATCCTCTATGCTGCAGCCAGTGTCAGAGGAGTTGAAGTCTCCAATACTCAGGTCTGTGGCTTCTTTGGTCCCTTTTACCCGTTCTTCTAGGACCCTTTCAGACATCAATGTGGACAGTGTGGTGCAGAGGCTCTTAGAGAACCCAGCTTTGGCCAAATTACTTTTGGTTTCGTTCCACCTGGGTTTGAGTCCTACTACCGTCCCTTTGCCTGTGACTACTCCTCCTCTGAGCTTACCTAGGCCTTCGGAGCCGGAGGCAGAAGATCTGATGGTTGTGGAACCCACGGAGCTGAGTCCTGTCTCAATGACTTCAGCTCCATCGACCCTGATCTCTTCGGTGCTGTTTGAAAAGTTTCGGAGCCAACACTCTCTCGGTTCTGGAGGGGGAGTGTCGAACTGACACGTCGGTTCCGACCCTTCCTCTCGGTGCCTTGGCGCAGATGAGCTCGGGTTCAGAGTCCTTGGTCTCAGCACCGGAGAAGCCGCCGTCTTCCTCGGAACTGGCGGATTCCTTGGGTCAAGACTCCAGTGCCTTCGATGCCACGAGGAGGGTAATTTCTGCTAAGACCCTCACTTCCTCAGGTCTCTCCTCTTCCTCCCCTAAAATGCCACATTCTGCCTCTACATCACAGGTACCTACTAAGCACTGAAACTCAGAGTCTCAGGTAACCCCTTTGGATAAACCCTGCTCTACTGAGACTTTACCAGACGGCTTCCACTGATGAAGTCCCCAGAAAGAGAGTTTGCAAGAGGAGGCATTTGGATTCCCCTCAGGAATATTTGACATCAGACACCGAGGAATCAGAAGGGTCCCCTTCGTAGGATGTCTCCTTTGCAGACATCCTGGAAATACTGAAACAGAGGGGTGACTGGCAGTCCGTTACCCCTACTGAGGATGAGTCAGTGCTCCTGAAGACCTTTGAGTCTCAACCTTCCACCTCCTGGGTTACTCCACCCTTCGATGAACTGATGGAACTGGTTGCTCGAAGAGCTTGGGAGTCCCCTGATTCCATGGAACCAGTCCTTTGTAGGCCCAATAAGTTCATCACTTCCCCTCAAGACAAATTGTACCTCACTAAAGGAGTCCCTGTTGATGCCATAGTGGTGGTGGCAGCCACCAAGAAAGAGATGTCAGAGACTTCTTCTACTGTCCATCCTACTAATAGAGATTCTAGGATGATGGACAGATATGGGAAACGCATTTTTAGTTCTGCGACGTTTGCCATGAGATCGCTTAACTATTTAACCCATTTTACCCATCTTCAATGAAACCTCCTCCAGGAACTTGGAGATACACTAAAGGGTAACACAGATGAAGTTATTTCTGAGAAGGTGACGGCTCAGCTTTCTACCCTTAATTCCATTGTCAAATCGTCCATGTGGTTCATTTCCTATGCAGCTGATGGGTCGAGTAGAGCAGCAGGTTCAGCAATAGCTCTGCGGACACAGTCCTGGATGCGCTTATGCTTCTTTGCGAAAGCTTTCAAGTCTTCCTTTGTCAACATCTCATTTGATAGCTCTTCTTTGTTTGGGCCCCAAGTCAAGGAGATCTCACTAGGTGTGAGCAGGAAGGAAAGACTCTATCTGCCGTAGGAGTCCATTTTTCCACCCCTACTAGACCATACCCCAAAGGACAGAAAGGTGGAAAAATGTGGTTCCGGCAGTCCCAAGGAGCTTTCCAGAACACACATAGTGAACCCCCCTTCAGGGGCCGAGGAGGGGGCAATAACGGAAGACACCGCTTTGGCGACAGAAGAGGTCTGCAAAACTAGGGCGACAGGGAGCAGTTCTCTGGCAAGCCTTATCAGCGCTCCTGAGAGGAGGCCCAACTGTCCTCCTCTGGAGGCAGTCCGGTGTCGCTTGGCTTTGTACCCAGTCGCCTGGCTAGGAATTGCATCAGATTCTTGAGTACAAAGCATAGTTACCAGAGGTTACATCATTCCCTTTTCAGAGTCCCTGCCAGTCAGAACAAGAATCCCAGATGTTCCACCCAGTCTGCGGGATCAAGCAGCTATAGAAATCCAAAAGCTGCTAAAAAAGAGTTATCCAGCCAGTCCCGGTGGACCAGATAGGATCCGGAACTTACTCCAGATTCTTTTTAGTTCCAAAGAAAATGGGGGACTGGAGGCCCATTTTAGACCACGGTAAACTCAATGCTTTTGTAAAGAAGGAAAAGTTCTGGATGGTCACACTTCACTCGATACTCCCGTTCCTGGGAACGGCAATTGGATGTGCTCTTTAGATCTCAAGGATGCGTACTACCACATCAAAATGGCAAGACCATCCAGAGATCATTTGCATTTCCGGCTGGGGGCCAGTCACTACCAATTTTGAGTACTGGTCTTTGGTCTCACCTCAGCCCCCAGAGTGTTCACCAAATGCATGGCAGTGGTTACGGCTCACCTGAGGCATCTAGGATTCCGAGTGTTTCCATATCTCAACTACTGGCTCCTATCCACCACCAACAGGCATCAACTCATTCTTTCCAGGGATCATACGATTAATCTCTGTTCTCGGTTAGGAATAATTATAGATTTCAAAAAATCTGCCTTATTACTATCGCAGCATATCTCCTTTATCGGAGCAGACCTAGACACTACCACCACCTTGGTCAGATTACCTCATGAAAGAGTTATCTCTCTACAAAATCAGGTGTCCCACTTGCTAAAAGAAATGAGAGTACCTGCTTTTCAGGTTTTAAAGCTATTAGGCACCATGGCAGCTACCCTCATAGCGGTTCCTCTGGGACGGATGCACATGAGGATACTCCAATGGTTGCTTTTCACCCAGTCGACTTATCAACAGCTCCCAATGTCTTTCAAGATCCTTCTGACAGACGCTTGCAAGAAGGGCCTTCTCTGGTGGTTGAACAGTCACCAGGTGACGATAGGACAACCATTTGTACGTCCCCCTCCCGTAGCCACGGTGACCATGGATGCTTCCCTGATAGGGTGGGGGGCTTTTTCAGGGAAGAACTGCCCAAGGTACCTGGTCAGAGATGGAATCTCATTTGCACATCAATGTCCTGGAGTTGCGAGCGGTGCTTTTAGCATTGCAGCACTTCCATGACTCTCTGCCTCGGGAGACGATTGCGATCCAGACGGACAACATGTCAGTGGTCTGGTACATCATCAAACAGGGGGGAACCAAGTCTTACCCCTTATGCCGAGAAGCCTTGAGAATTTCGCAGTGGGTTGTATCCACCGGGAGCTTTCTGATAGCAATGCACATCCCGGGGAAATCCAACGTGATAGCGGACAAACTGAGCAGAGCAATTCTGTTGCCCCACAAGTGGTCCCTCAAAGAAGAAGTGGTGGAAATGATATTCCACAGATGGGGGCCAGCCTTGCTGCGACCTTTTTGCATCCCCGCTGAATGCCAGATGCAGAAGCTACTTTGCCCTGAATCCTCCTCCGGGGGACAGCCCAAGGGATTCACTCGTAGACGATTGGCCCTCGGGTCTCCTTTATGCCTTTCCTCCAACCCCACTGATCCCCAGATTTTTACAGAAAGCAAAAAGCTCGGGAAGGACTGTTATTCTGATAGCTCCCTTTTGGCCTCGGCAGATATGGTTCCACTTCCTTTATCAATATCAACTGGAAGAACCTTGGTTTCTGGACCCAGTGCCAGACCTTCTGACTCACTCGTCAGGAGTTCTTCACCCCTCTCTTCAGTCCCTAAAACTGACAGCTTGGCTGATCCACTTGCCAACCTAGCCAGGTTATATAATTTGGCTTCCGCGGTGCAACATATTCTAGTTTTCTCTCATAAAGTCTCCACCAGAAGACGGTACAACAACAAATGGAAGTGTTTTGTTTATTGGGCCTCTCAACATGATATTGATCCCTGTGTCGCTCCTATTGATAGTGTTCTGGAGTTTCTGGCCATGCTTTTTCATGAAGGTGCAGCAGTGGCTACTGTAAGAGTTCATTTGGCTGCAGTATCCAATTTTCACCTGGGATTTGAGGGCTCTAATCTGATCTCTCTCAGATTATGTAAAGCCTTTTTGAAAGGGACTCATCACCTTAGGCCACCTGTCAGGCAACCAGTTGCCCCCTGGAATCTAAATTTAATACTATCTCAGCTTATGCCTCCCCCCTTTGAACCTGCATCTTCTTGTCCCTTGAAGTTCATTTCTTGGAAAACAATATTCTTGGTGGCTATTACCTCAGCTCATAGAGTTTTGGAACTACAAGCTCTTTCTATCAGGCCTCCGTATCTGGTTTTTCATCCTGACAGAGTCTCTTTCAGGACAAATCCCACCTTTCTTCCTAAGGTCTGCTCCGAGGTTAATTTGAACCAGTCTATTGAGCTGCCCACCTTTTTCAGACACCATTCGAATAAATTAGAATATATGTTGCATAAACATGATGTTCACAGACAATTGAGGTTTTATTTGGGCAGAACAAAGGAGTTTAGGAAATCGGAACAACTCTTTGTTTCTCATACATACAATAAAAAGGGGCTGCCTGTAGCTAAAGTTACATTGTCTAAGTGGTTATCTGATTGCATAAAATATATATATTCATCAACCAACCAACCTTTAGAGCATAGTGTGAAAGCACTTTCTACCAGGGCTGTGTCTACATCTCTGGCTCATGCAGCCCCTTTGCCTTTGGACACTATTTGTGCAGCTGCTACTTGGTCCAAACCTCATATATTTATCACTCATTACAAAGTGGACTGGGCCTCCAGGGACAGGGCTTCCTTTGGTTCCACTGTTCTCAGGAATGTACTCCCGTGAGCCACCCAGGATTAGGGTGCTTAAGACGCTACCCACATGTAAGAACAAATGGCGAGATTGAACAACTTCACATAAAGAAGTTATGTTCTTACCATAACGTTCCATGTGAGTTGTTCATCTCGCCTTTGTTTCTTACACTCCCTCCCACATTCCCCCTCCAGGTTCTTGAAGAACAGGTATGACTGGTGGTCTGGTTGGTCTAACTAGTGTCCTTTACTCCAGCCAGAGTATTTCTTAGCAAATTGTAAATATATGTATATATATATATATATATATATATATATATATATATATATATATTTCTGGCATATTGGTATGTTTAGTGGTATTCTTTCTTGGTTCAGCAAACTAGATCTGAGGTTAGTCAGAGAGCATCATAGGATAGGGACTGTGCCTCGAGCTACTCAGAAATCTTGAGCTTGGAAAGCGGCCAACTCTGAGCAGATGGATTGGCTCCGTATCCACGTGTAAGAACAAAGGCGAGATGAACAACTCACATGGAACGTTATGGTAAGAACATAACCTTTTTTTTCCATTTTCTAGTAATAGCTTTTTTGGCAGCCATCATAATAAGACTCCGCAAGACCTTACTATGTCTAGGTAATTCCGATTCTGTATCATAGCTCAAAAAGTAATTTCTTTAGTTACACCAATTTGCTCACCCAGCATCTTCAACAGAACAGTCTGCAGGTAATCTTTAAAGTCTGCCATCTCATTACATTGCATTCCCAGAAAATATGTTCCCACTTACCTCTTCCTTGCCCATCACACCTTCAACATTTACTGTCTACCTGTCAAAAAATTCTTTGGAGTCTACCTGGGGTATAAACATATGTATCTAAATACTTACAAGCAAAGATCCTACATCTTCTAGACTTGTTGCTTTTTCGGGAGACATACATATATCCCCCATTTTTTATTTGTGAATTGCTTATCCAGTCTCTTTCCAGTCCTTTCTAACCTCCTCTGGTTGATTCTTATGGTTATCCTGCAGTATTTTACATGCTGTACTAATTATTCCTTTCTTAACAGCAACTTCTATTCTAGATTCTACTAAAAACTCTACCAGTGCTGTTCTTTCATTTAGGGCCCCCCTATTTATTTCTGTTTGCCTATACTCTGATATCAGTCCTTGATAGGGAAGACCATCTCTAACCTGCAGTACAAATAAGTTTGTGGCATCTACCCAGTCTGTTACCATTCCCTGTCTAGTTATTTGCTCCCAATACCTTGGTACCTTTGCCAGTTTTCTTCAATAAATTCCAGCCCCTGCCTATTGTCTGTATCCCTAATTGCAGTCATCCCTATCAGCAGAATCTCTTTTATCCATTCCCATGTTGGCTTAGTTCTTAGAATACTTTTTGCTACTTTATGAATATAGTATTGTGTGTGATTATTGTTATTTTCTTTAAAGGTCTGCAACCAAAATCCCAGTCTCTCCTTTTATCTTGAGCTTTTGTCTTCTTTCATCATCATCTTTTTCCACTTTGAATTATAGTTTTCTGCTTGTGCTATGTTTAGGAGTCTTAACTGTGTTGCTCTGAAATACCCGTTCAAATTGGATAATCCCAATCTGCTCTGTTCTTTTGGAAGAATAAGCTTATCCCACTTGACTGTTAACATCTTCCAATCCCAGAGCTTATCCCACTTGACTGTTAACATCTTCCTCTTCTAGATAAAATCCTTCAGCTTTTTATTAATTGTTATCCACAGCTTCTCCTTGGTTGATAAAAATATGCCTGACCTGTGTATAAGACTAAAGGGATTAAAAACAGTTGCTTGTATCTTCCAATCGCTGTCTATATAATAGAGCTTCCATTTTCTCAGTTTTTGTATTATCTTTTTAGTCTCTTCCCATATAGCCTTAACTGCTACACCAGAAACATTTTAATCCATACTCCTAAATAATAAATTTTATGGGATTTTCAAGATAGCTGCACATTGAGTAATGTGTCTATATTAAGTGATCGAAGCTTTAGTTAGTCGAGTAACTAAAGCTCGATCAGTAAATATCGAAAACACAAAACTGCAAATGGCAGTTTCCATGCAGGGAAACAATGCCGTAGTCCCAACAAAAAAAACAAAAACATTAAACATCCCCCCCCAACTAAATATACCAACACCAAGATCGCTCCACATTGTAGGAAGGGGAAAATCCACATAATGGCCAAACAAATTGTTTTCCTGCGTGGAAACTGCCATTCACGGTTTTGCGTTTTTGACATTTAGTGATCGAGCTTTAGTTACTCAACTAACTAAAGCTTCAATCACGTACTATAGACCCTTGAGTAACAGTTTATTTCTAGCTCTCCCAGTGTGAAAACAGAGACTCAGCAGAGAAGGCCAGTAGACTTGTGTTTATGGGTACATTTTAGTAACTGGCTAGTAAGTGCACTGTCTGGATGCCTGGAATAAAGAAACACAGAAGACCTAGAAAAAAATAAGGTACAAAAAGTGAGGAAGAAACACTGACTGGGGAAAGTTCTGTAGCTGTTTAGCAAAAAGCAATGCAAACCGCAGACGTGACTTCCAGTACCCTACAGGAAGATACAAGACAATTGCATACAGACCTGGTTAAAATAAA
This sequence comes from Protopterus annectens, assembly GCF_019279795.1. Taxonomy (NCBI): domain Eukaryota; kingdom Metazoa; phylum Chordata; order Ceratodontiformes; family Protopteridae; genus Protopterus; species Protopterus annectens. Next base: position 866,915,678 of record NC_056744.1, read on the forward strand.
CAAAACACACTGATGGAGAATATCAACACAAACAACCAAAGGCTGATAAAAATGGAAAAAGCTGTAAACAGATACTCAGATGAGATGATAAAGCTGCAAAAATCAGAGGTTGAAATAAAGAAAAGGATGGCTGAATATAAGACGTCTCAGGAAGAGATGTTTCAAAAAATAGTAGAATTAGATGACAGAACATGTAGGGAAAACCTGAGATTTTTAGCTATACCAGAGAAGCTGGGAGGAACAGACTGCATTCATTTTATGAAAGCACAAATAAGCAAGTAGACTGGTATTCCACAGCAGGAGTTGTTAGTTAAAAGGGCACATTGTGTATATGCTCCAAACCTTGTTATAAGAAAACAATCTAGACCTTTAATAGTAAAGATGCAATCCTACCAGCAAATGGAGATGATTGTGACAAAATTGTGGCAGAAGCGTAAAGTACTAAATGCGGGGGACAGCAGTGTGTGTGTGTGTGTGTGTGTGTGTGTGTGTGTGTGTGTGTGTGTGTGTGTGTGTGTAGAATGATTACTCATTGTACACCAGACAGAAGAGGAGTATATTTATTCCACCATTTAGGGAATGTCAAGAGGCAGGTGTGAGATTTAATCTGCTGTATGCAGCTGTCTTCAAGGTATTCTTCCCTAGAGGGATAAAATCATTTTTTGATGAAGTACATGCTAAGGAGGAAATACAAAAGTTTGTCCAGCAAAATGTGAGTATGAAACAGAAGGAGATTCTGCTTCTTGTTCTTCTTGTAATGAAGACCACAGAGAAGACTGTACCTGTGAAACCTTTTCTACTGTTTCAACAGAAAATGTTGGAGAGAAGGAATGAAGCACGAGAGTTGACAAGAATAATCGAGATTAAGTTGGAAATGAAGAAGAGACAGGATTGTGGAGATGACCAGTAATAAAACCAGTAACTTAATATAGGATTACAATGCAATAATTATATTTGCAAAATACGGCAGAACAAGAAAATCTGGAAATATTGGACTTTTTCAGAGTTCGTTAGACTTGTGGGGGACTCTAAAGCATATGCCCTACTTCATGTCATTAATGTTTGGAAAAGTACTTTGCGAAGGGCAAGAGGAGGGAGAAAGTTAACAGTAAGTAAAGAAATTTTGGCTTAAATAGTGCCAGTTTTGTAGCATATGGTTTTCTTTACATGCTATAAAGTTTTTTCAGTTATTTTTAAGTGTAATGGGGATTGTAAACAGGCACTCCTGTTCTTTTTCTCCCTTTTCTGTCTCTCTCCTTGTTCAGTTTTAAGAAATGTAGGCACTGCAGTGTATAAAAAAGCACGACAAATGAGAGAATAATGTGCTTTTTCTCACTCTTGCATGGGGAAATGACTGGATTAATATCTTAGATCGATTTATGAACAAGTTTTAAGAGAGAGCAAGTAAATGAAAAAGAACATTGAATATTATGAGGCATTTTTTTCCTAGCAAATACAAGTAAGATCAGTAACAATAATGCAGCTGGTCTTCATGTTTCCATGGAAACAACCTGCTTGGTTCTCATGTATCCATGGAAACAATCTGATAAACAGAAACTGGCTACAGTCTGGTGGAGAGTGCTTGGCTGAAGGAAAAAAATAAATTGGCTAAGAGATGTTCTCTGAAAGCATTCAGGGGTTTTCCCCAGGTAGTTAATGTTCTCTGAAAACATTTAGGAGGTTTCCTAGCTGGGAGAGCTATAAAGATAAGACAAAACCCATCAGCACTTAGTAGAAGCACAGGCTGCACCATGTGTCTTAGCATGGATGACCTTTCTTTTAGGTTAACTCAAGTCTGAGTGTGTGACTGTCAGTTTGGGACTTTTGTTTGTTTTAGGAGGTTAAAACTTCAATATTTGATGGTGGTGTTTTGTGTGTTAGTATTAAATGTATAGGTTTTAGGAGGTATTTTTCTGAGGGTTTTCAATAAAACAAAAAGTTTTATAAGATGTGACATAGCCTCAAATGGATACGACATGAAACAACTGTATAAAAGTTCAACCTGCCAAACAGTGTGTGCATGTTACACAAAAACTAGAACTAGACATTTAACAAAAAGGTGTACACAAAAGGTGGGAATAACTTTTTAATATTAATACAGTGATGCTTTCTTTAATGTCTTTAAATGTAAATGGCCTCACAGATAAATACAAACAAAGTGATGAACTATATTACAAAATGCAGAGTGCAAATAGCTATGTTACAGGAGACGCAAAGAAATTAACATGTAAATTTGATAAAGAAATGTTTTCAGGATGGTTATTCAGCAAATACCTGAGACAAAGAAAAAGAGAAGTACTTATATTGATTCTAACAGGTGTTTTAATAGTGAGAGAAGAAGATAAAAAAGATGATGGTAGATGTGTAGTATTAAGGGGCTACTGGCAAGGGAGGAGGATTACACTGGCATGTATTTACATTCCACCTAAAACTGCTGTAATGGAGCTTAAGAAAATTTTAGGAGAAATAATCAGTTTTAGCAAGGAATACTACTTATAGGTGGGAAGTAGAACTTCATTTGCAGTACTGAGGATGTGTCTGGGGGCCCAGAAGGAAAAATATAACAAAGGAGGCTAGATTTGTGAAGAACTTTATGAACATATTTGGCATGGAAGATGTGAATTCAATAATAGAAGTTCAGAATGAATTTACATATAAAATCTGGGCTAGGCTAGATGGGATTTACATTTCACAGGAACATGTGCAGTTAATTTAAGGTCTTCATAGCCAGCCAATAGCTATTTCAGATCATGCTCCAGTAATAGCTAAAATAAAAATAGAGGATAATGAAATAAAAATGGCACATTGGCAGTTTCCCACCTATCTGTTGAAAAGAGAGGAGTATAAGGAATGGGGGTGGACATTATTCCAGAGCTGTTACAGAGGATATAAATGTCTTCTGAAAATATAGCTAGGGAGTAGGATAAAAGTAAGTTGCTCCTCCTCTTGTTTTGTGAGATTTCCCCCTATTTTGCAATACTTGAACATTTGTCAGTCCCTCCAAATAAGTCTGGTTACTTCTTAACCATATCTCCCTTTCTTTTATTGCCACCCTATTCTTAAACTCCACTTTAATTTTATCCCACTCCCTGGGTATGTTTTCAGGAGAAATATCTATTTTCTCTAATAGCTCCTGAATAATTTCCACTACCATTTCCTTAAATTTCCCTATTTCAACAGATAGGTGGGAAAGTGCCAGTGTCTCATTTTTTCATTATCCTGTGTTTTTATTTTGGTTATTATTGGTGCATGACCTGAAATAGTTATTGGGTGTGTATCAAGACCTTCAATTAACTGCACATATTCCTGTGATATGTAAATAATGTCTTGCCTAGTTCAGGTTTTGTATCATGGGGAATAATACTTAAATTCACTCTGAACTCCTAGTACTGAATTCACATCCTCCTTTCCAAATATATTTATAAATTTCTTTAAAAATCTACTCTCTTTTGTGATATTTTCAGTTCTGTGCCCCCCCCCCCCCCGAGACACTATTGCAAATCAAACTCCATTCCCCACCTATAAGTAATATTCCTTGCTGAAAGTTCATTATTTCTCCCCAGAATTTTCTTAAGCTCCATTATAGCAGTTTTCGGTGGAATATAAATACATGCCAATGTAATCCTCATCCCTTGCCAGTAGGCCCTTAGTACTACAAATCTAGCATTATTGTCTTTTTATCATTTTCTATGACCATTGGAGCTCCCCTTGCAATTAATACAAGTACTGCTGCCTTCCTTTGCCCCAGGTATTCTGCTGAATAACCATCCTGAAACATTTCTTTATCAAATTCACATGTTCACGTTTTTCTGTCTCCCCCTTATAGCATAGATATTTGCACTCCACATTTTTAGTGTAGTTCACCACTCTTTCTTTTTCTTATTTATCTTTGAGACCATTAACATTTAAAGACATTATAGACAGCATCATATTCTTGAAAGATTATTATTCTCACCTTTTATGTATAAAGTTTTTTTTGTTAAATGTCTAGTTTCAGCTTTTGTATTACATGCATGTACTGTTTAGCAAGTTAATCTTTTTCTTGTCATCTCCATTTGAGCCTATGTGACATATTGATCTGTTATTGTCTCCTTCATTCCTTCAGTGGATGGGATCTTGGACCCAACCCTCATTTCTGGCTCAGCCACATTCCACAGACTTGGATCCCACTCTGAAGCTCCTCCCTCATACCCCACAATGCCCTTCATCCACACAACTACCTCAGATGTCGTTTGCCGCTTCAGCAAGTCAGATGTGGATTTCGTACTCTCAAGTATGGTTAGCATTTTTGATAAGTGTTCACTTCAGAATTGTAAATGATTCTGTTGATTTCTTCATCCAGCATCTTCTTTTAGTAGAGCATGTGTGTGTGCATGCGAGCATGCATGCGTATCTTCAATCATTTTCCTGTAAAAAAAGGACTAGATTAGATAAATTGTTTCAATGTACTATTATTTAGTCTAAATCTTGCCGTGTTTTTTGTTAGCATTTATATTTCCAGACTTACCTGTTCCTGACAGTTATTTTGGTGGGCTCTTCATCTGTTATGGCTAACAAACCGGTTCTCAGCTTCAACACTGCACTTCATGTGGGCATAAAGCCCCAGTCCGGGTGCCCTCAAGGAACCTGGACATTGCTTATTTAAAAGCAGAATGTTCAGTCTGTGCTGCCTTTAATCCTCGGGCTCTTGCCAACAGATGGAATAAACTTATTCTCAGGGGCCTTCTTCCCTCCTCAAGTGAGGTTCAGACTCCTCCTTTGGCTTCTTCCTCTACTTTTGCTGCTACTAAGGAGTCTAAAAAGAGGTCCCCTCCCTGACTCCCCGAGGGACTCTCTTGAACATAAGAAGCCTAAGAAATCTGCAGATCTGGTTGGATCCTACAGTCTTCTCAGATCCAGGGGAGATTATTACCATTTTCCCAACACCTTCGTCGGCTCTGACTATGGATCTTATTCCCTTGGATCCTAGTATCTTGACGAAGTCCACAACTCTGTCCTCCAAGTCAAAGCACTCCCAGCCCCATTTGTTGGCTTCTTCCAGTTCCTCATGAAGCTGGTCTAAGGCAGATATGGACAGGATGATGCAATTTGTTAAGGCCCAGATCCAGATGGGGGTAGTCTTGGTTCTATCCCCTGTTGGATCCATGAGCTACTCAGGTCAACCTGTCAGGATTCCTTCTCCGATCCATCCCCGGCTTCAGAGCTGTGGGATTTGGGATCACTGTGGTGTCGGACATGGTGCTGAGGATGCTCCCTTCCTCAATGCTGAGGATGCCCTTGATAACCCCCTTTCCGGCTTTTTGGATCAGAGCAAGTCTTGGAGCTGTGGAGTTGGTGTTGGGTCCAGGGGACTGGTATCAGCTATGTCCTTTTTGGAGCTGTCCCTTCCCTTAGGCACTTTGGCATTTGATAGCTTTGTTCTAATCCTTTTTCAATGCCCTGAATCTGGTGTGAGCCCTGCCTGTTTTTCCTCGGTAGTTTTGGCTCCCAGAGAAGTGGAAAGGGCTTCTTCTGGTCTTTTGAGACTCCAGATAATGGACAGGGTTTTCTCCTGGGTTGGACATTTGACCACATAAGTTCTACATTCAACCTCTGTACCTCTGGTGGATCCAGGCCTTACTCTCTCTTGTCCTGCCATGAGTCTTCCCATCCCAAGCAGCCTCCAAGATTTCCCTGCTCACAAGGGATCCCCTTCTCATACTTCAGAATACCCAGCCGAGGATGTCCTTTGGAAGAAGACATACAAAAAGAGGCATGTGGACTCCCCCCTTGGACTCTCTAACTGAGGCTACTGACTTTGATGAGGGGGAAGGGTCCCCCCTGATCCCCACCTGAAGACATCTCCTTCGGAAACATTTTAGATATCCTGAAGCAGAAAGATGGGTGGTCTGACCAACCTCCTCCTCCTGAGGAGTCAGTTCTCTTGGAGGCATTTGGGATGGGCCCATCTGTGTCCTGGGTAACCCCCCCCCCAGCAGATGCATTGGTAGACATAGTATCTTGCCGTGCATGGAAGGAACTGGACCCAATCGAGCCCATACCCAAGCAACCATTTAGGTTTCTTTTGCCCCCTACAGGAAACAATAGAGTAAGGGCCCCATAGTCAATGCTATCATGGTGGAGGTGGCCACCAAGAAAGAAGTGGCAGAAGAAACTGCCAATGTCCATCCACCCTGATTAAAGAACTGCCAGCTTCTTTCTGAGTCCATGCCTGCAGAGGAATTTAAGAAAATTTCTCCCAAGCTGACCACTCTTTCATCTATTGCCAACTCTTTGATGAAGTTAATCTCCCATACCACAAAGGGCACCTTGTGAACAGCTGGTTCAGGTCTTTCCCTAAGGAGGCATGTCTGGATGAGAATATGTGATTTTGCAGAGCCCTTTAAGACATTTTTTGTCAATTCCCCTTACAATGTCTCCTCCCTTTTTGGGCCGTCAGTTAGATATACTGTTACCCACAGCAAGAAGGATGGGAGGACCCTTTATGTTGTTTGAATCAAGTTTTCTACCTCCAGGAAACAATGTGGGGTAAGAAAAATGTGGTTCCACAATTCCCAAGGGTCTTTCCAGGACCAGTGCAGAGAACCCTCCTTTAAAGGCAGAAGGGGAGGGTTTGATGGTAGATACCACCCCAGAGGCAGAGAGGGTCCGCAGAACCAAGGCTTTAGGGAACCCCCTCCTGATGAGCTCTACCAGCACTCCCCAACTGTCGTTCTCTGGAGGCATACTGGGACAAATAGCTTTGCACCTCAAAGCCTGGACCCAGTTGACTCAAAACTGTTGGGTGCCAAGCGTAATTTCCAGAGGTGGTTATATTTCCTTTTCTCTTCCACCTCCGAACTACAAAAGCCTTCCTGACATGCCGCCCAGTCAATGGGAACAAGCAGCACAGGAAATCCAACAGCTGTTGAGTCATCCAGGAGGTCCCAGCCAAACAGAGAGAATTCAGAACCTATTCCCACTTCTTTATGATGCTGAAAAAGACAGGGGACCTAAGACCCATTTTGGATCTCAGTAGGCTAAATGAATACATAAAGAAGGTGAAGTTCCAAATGGTTACGGTTCAGTCCATTCTGCCACTGTTGCACAAAGATGACTGGATGTACTCGATAGATCTCAAGGACTCATACTATCACATAAAAATGGGCACTCCATGAGATATCTGCACTTCCAACTGGGAGCCAGTCACTACCAGTTCAGAGCACTGCCCTTTGGACTCACCACAGCCCCCCTGGTGTTCACCAAATGGCAGTAGTAGCTGCTCACCTGAGGCTCAAGGGATTCCAAGTGTTTCCATATTTAAGATGATTGGTTCCTAACTGCTCCCACCAGGCATCGACTAACCCAAGCCAGGGATTACTTACTCCACTTAGTGCATTCCCTGGGCATCACCATAAACATGAGCAAGTCCAATCTTACTCTGGTTCAGAATCTAGAGTTCATAGGTATACAGTTTAACACAAGGGATCAGATAGCTTCTGTTCCTGTACACTAAGTAGCCATTCTGAAGAGTCAGTTAAAGCAGCTGTTAGCCCTACAAGACCCTACAGCTCGATTGATCCTGCAGGTTCTAGGGTCCATGTCTGCAGATATTCTGTTAGTTTTCCTGGCCAGGTTCTTCATGCAGGTTCTACAGTGGACGCTAGCCAATCAGTGGTCCATCCTGTCTCAGCCCTTGTCCCTTCACTTCAGATTGACTCCCATCTGCAGGCATCATATCAGTTGGTGGATTCAGTCAGACAATGTTATTCTCAGCAGACCATTTGTGAACAACCCCCCAATAACCACCGTGACCATGGATACTTCCCAGTTCGGATTGGGGGCATTACATTGGGAAGATGGTCAAGGCACATGGTCACCTCATGAGACCAATTTGCATATCAAAGTCCTAGAGATGAGAGCTGTCCTCCTAACGTTGCAAGCCTTTCAGGGCGTTATTCCTTAGGGACTTTTGCGGTACACACCAACAACATGCCAATTGTGTCTGATACAGCAACAAGCAAGTAGGAACTCATTCTTATCCCCTGTGCAGTGAGGCCATGAGAGTGTGTGACTGGTATCTTCAGACTGCCTTCTAATTGCAGCACATATCCTGGGAAAGCCAATGATCTGTTAGACTCAGCAGGTTGCTCCTGATTCTGCACGAGTTTTCCCTCAACCAGTCAGTAGCGAACATGATCTTCAGCAGTTGGGGTCAGCCTTGCTCTGACCTCTTTGCCTTTCCCCTCAATAACAAATGCAGCAAGTGCTTTGCTCTGATCCCTCCTCCGAGGGAGTCCCCGAGGGATGTTCTTGTCCATGATTGGCCTCCGGGTCTCCTGTATGATTACCCTTGTCTTCCACTCATCCCCAAGTTTCCTCAGAAGGCAAGTAGGTTGAAGAGCTCAGACATCCTCATTGCCCCATTCTGGCCTTGTCAGGTGTGGTTCCCCTTCCTCTGGTCTCATCTGAAATACCCTCCTCGGGTACTGGAGCCCACTCAAGACCTCCTTTCTCACCTGTCAGGGATGCAAATCCAAATCTTTGAACCTTCGAATTGACCGCTTAGCTTCTCCACTTCCAGCCTTAATTAGACAGCCCAGGCTTCAGTCCTGGTCTGAAAAAGTTTTCTGACATTGCAAAAGGCTTCCACCAAGAAAGTTTATAGTAGTAAGTTGAAGAAATTTGTTGTGTGGGCCACAAACAGGAAGATCGAGCCCTTCTCAGCACCTGTTTCAGATGTGTTACTCTTTCTCAGTACCCTTTTTGACGAGGGTGCTAACTTCTCTACTATCAAGTTGCAGTTGACTGCTGTTTCTAACTTTCATACAGCAAGTGAATCACATTCTTTGTTCACGTTCAGACTATGCAAATCCTTTATGAAAGGTTTGTTCTTGTTAAGGCCCCCAATGAGGGATCCTCCTCCCCCATGGGACTTTACTCTTGTACTGCAGGTGTTGACACAGGGACTGTTTGAACCAGCAGCTAGTTGTGACATGAAACTGCTGTCTTGGAAGACAGCCTTCTTGGTGGCCGTAACTTCTGCTAAGAGGATTTCTGAACTTCACGCTTTATCCTCTAAACCTCCTTGCATTCTGTTCCATAAAGATAGTATTCTTATGCACTAATCCATCCTTTATGCCTAAAGTAGCTACAGAGAACAATATCAATCAGTCCATATAACTGCAAGTGTTCTTTTCCAATTTCTGTAACAAAGGGGGGTATGTCCTTCATCTTCTAGATGTTAATAGACAACTCTGTTTTTACCTACACAGGACCAAACAACACAGAAAGTCCGATCAGCTTTTTATGGTCTTCTCCTCTAATAGCCTTGCACAAGCGGTATCGAAAATTACCTTGGCAAAATAGATTTCCGACTGGAAAGGATTGGAGTTACCTAAACCTCCTAGGGCACATTCTACCAGCACTATGGCTACTTCCTCAGCTTTCTATTCTAGAACCTCTATTAATGATATTTGTGCAGCAACTTCATGGTCTAATAATCACACTTTCGTGTTGCATTACAAGTTGGATGCTATTGCCAGGAACAGGGCCTCCTTTGGTTCGATGGTCCTCCAGCATATCCTTCCATGAGGGCCACCCAGGGTTCACGTATCTGGAGACTCTGACCCTGTTTTAAGGAGGAATGAAGGAGACAACATCAGAGTAAAAAGTTATGTCTTACCATAACTTGGTATCTGTGTTGTCTTCCTCTATTCATCCTCACTTTCCCACCCAACCACCCCCCTGCCTTTTCTTCTTGATGAACCTGAATATTCTAAGGACTGTTATGTCCTATGTCTGAGCCTCTTCTCCCAGTCTTTGATGTCTGAATGTGGCATGTCTGGATTTGCCATACTCAATTTGAGGTAGTTGGGTAGAAGAATGGCATTGTGGGTATGAGGGAGGAGCTTGAGAGTCGCATCCAAGTCTGTGGAATGTGGCTGAGTCGGATCTGAGACCTCATCATGAGGATGATTGAAGGAAGCCAACACAGATGCCATGTTATGGTAAGACACAACTTTTATTTTATTGAATACCCTTATTCAAAAATATTCACACAGACCCAGTAACCCTCCAAAACCTGTTAATTTAATAACACAAAGAACTATGTACATCTTCAAATATTGAAGCTTTACCCTCTTAATGGGAAAGAATGTTTCAAACTAACAACTACACACACAGACTTGAGCTAACATAAAAGAAAAATCCATGCTAAGATGCACTGCATAGCCTGTTGTTTTATTAAGTACTGTCTGGTTTTGTCTTGTCTTTATAACTCTCTGAACTGGGAAAACACTCAAATGCTTTCAGAAAACATTTTCTTCAAGCCTTTTCTTTTTACCAGATTGTCTGCTAGAAACATGAAAACCAGATACAAAACTGTTTGCTAGAAAAAAAAAACTTATAATGTTTAGTATTCTTTTTCATTTACTTGGTTTCTTTTAAAATATGTTACTAGATTAATCTTATGACCTTAACCCAGGCATTCCCCTATGCAAGAATGAGAAAAAAAAAACTATTTTTTTTCTTTTGTCATGCTCTTTTAACCAGATCTCTCTCCCTTTTTATACATTGTATTGCTTATATTTCTTAAAACTGAACAAGGTGAAAGAGAGAAGAGGGGATAAAGAAACAAAAAAGAAAAAAAAACAGGAGCACCTGTTTGAATTTGTACTCCATTACACTTAAAAAAATAACTGAAAACACATTTTAACATGCAAAGAAAATCATACACTATTTAAATAGTACTATTACGAAAAAATGTTTTGCTTACAGTTAACTTTCTCCCTCCTCTTCCCCCCACTTGAGTATTTTTTCAAACATTAATGACATGAAGTAGGGCATATGCTTTAGAGTCCCCTACAATTTTAACAAAGTCAAAGGAAGTCAAATATTTCTAGATTTTCTTGTTCTATTCCTGTTCATCTCCTCCAAAACCCTGTCTCTGCTTCACTTCCAACACACTGTAAATTCTGCTAGTCAACTCTTGTGCTTTTTTTCCCCTCTCTTGTGCATTTTCTATTGAAACGCTGACACAGTCTCACTCTCTCTGTGGTCTTTATTACCAGAAGAACAAGAAGCAATATCTCCTTCTGTTTCACAGTTCACTTTTTGTTGGACAAACTTTTGTATTTTTCCCTTAGCATGTACTTCATCAAAAAATGATTCTGTTCCTCCAGGGAAAATATTTTGAAGATAGCTGGGTACAGTAGTTCGAATCTCATGCTTGCTTCTTGACATTCCTTGAATAATGGGATAAATTTGCTCCTCTTCTGTCTGGTGTACAATGAGTAGTCATTCTCCACAAACACTCTGCTGTCTCCCACTTTTAGGAATTTGCCCTTCTGCCACAGTTTTGTCATGATCAACTCCTTCTGCTGGTAAGATTGCATCATTACTATTAATGGTCTAGGTTTTCTTATAACCAGGTTAGGAGCATATTCACAATGTGCCCTTTCAATTAACAATTCCTGTTGTGGAATACCAGTCCAGTTGCTTAATTGTACTTTACTAAAATTAATACAGTCTTTTCCTTCCAGCTTCTCGGGTACAGCAGAAAATATCAGGTTTTCCCTACATGCTCTGTCTTCTAATTGTACTATTTTTTTTTAAATATCTCTTCCGGGGCAGTCTCATATTCAGCCAGCCTTTTCTTCATTTTGATCTCTGAGTTTTGCAGTTTTATCACCTTTTCTGAATATCTTTTTTAAAGTTTTTATTTTTTTCAAATGTTTTATTGTTTGAGTTAATATACTTCGTCAGTGTTTCATTTATTTTAGCCAGGTGTGTGTGCAGTTGCCTTATACTTTCCTCTGTGTTATTGGAAGACATGTCTGGAGCTTGCACAGCTTTTTATCAAACAGCTACAGTACTTTTCCCAGACAGTGTTTTTTTGTCACCTTTTGTAGCTGATTTTCCTTTTAAGTCTTCTGTATTTCTTTTTTCCTGGAATCGGGCATTGCATTTACTAGTCAGTTACGGAAATTTACCCAGAAATCTAGATCCACTGGCTTTAAATGCTAAGTTTCCATTTTCGTGCTGGTAGAGCTAGAATTAAGCTGTTACTCTATGTGCAGCCATCTTGCAAATCCCAGAGGCTTTTGAGGATTGACAGTTAGCTTGTGCTGTTCCTTTGCTCAGCAGAAAAGTTCCATTTTGGAGGAAGAATCTTTCATTTAATAATTTTGTTTATTATTTATACTATCCTCTTCAGGAAAGTTATTTTAAAACTAGGAGTTTGTGTTTTAACTGACTGTTAAGAGGCTGTACTGTACTTTTAAACATAAGTGCTCTTTTTCCTGTCAGTTTAAAAGTTGTTTAACGTAACTGGAATCCATTTTTCTGTGGAGAAAGTCTCTCTATTTTACTTTGTGGTGCTGGGATAGTTTTTCAAAGCATTTTTACTGTTATTTCTCTGGGAAAAAGGTCACCGTTAAAGACTTTGTAGTTTTACTGGCCTTTGCTGGTTGTTTTCTCTGAGAAAGAGGCAGCATTTTGGCCTTTTACCCCAAATCCCTGTGGTGTAGCACCTGCAGCCACTGTGGACAGGGAGTTTGTCACATCATCTGTAGCTGTTGGGATTTCATCAGTGGACAAAGGAAAGCCACTCTTGTCAGTCTTGAGAGAGAGAACAGGAAAAGCTTCCCAGTTTTATCAGAATGTTGTGCCCATCCCTAGGAAAGGTGCTGGTGCCACTAATAACACTATTGGCACCATTTTTACTGTCAACAAGAAATGGAAAACTAATCATGTATCTACTACTACTACTCAAATTTCCTTAGGTGTAGTTTACAGGGTCTGGCTCAGGATTTAATGAAGGCAATATTGATCCTTCTTGTAAGATAGTGTCTTGTAAAAGAAAGGGGGGTTCTTCCTTTCCTGAAGAAATTGAAGATTCTGAATCTGGAGAGGAGAATGGAAGGGATAGATACATGGCTTTTCCTTAGATTTCTGATTCACAAACAAAGGAGAGATCAGTTTCTCATTCCTCCTGTGGGGGTTTATTTCTCTGAGACTATTTCTAGCAGGTGCCAATGTTTTCATTTGGCAGAACACTGAGATTTCTTAGTCCCACAGAACCTACTACGAGCTGTTACAAAAGGAATTTCTAGAATGTGTATCCATTCATCTAGTTTTGTCTGCTTTAGATGATGTTTGTGTTACTGCCAGCAATTTTCTTGACAGCCTTAGTTAGTCCTACTACTGCTAAACACTTAATTCCAGTGTTACTATTTCTGATAAGGAAAGAAAGATTATTGAAGTTCATTCTTCTGCAGTGTTGATTTTCAGAATTTTTAATTGTCAGGCTCATAATTTTAAGGTCCTGAATTAATTGTGAAAGTATGAATTTACTCTTTGCTCTGGTTGTAACTCTACAGTAAGTTTTGGTGGTAATTTAATAAACATTTTTTTCAGAGCAAATAAGCTGATTTCTGTAAAAAAAAAAAACAAACTTTAGTATTTGCTGTAATGATACATCATGCTGTGCTACTAGAACTTCAGTACTAGAAACGGGTGCGTTACGGTTAAATGGAAAATGCACTGGCATCTGCCTGCCTGTCATCAACTCATTAGGTGAAATGCCTGTCTTGGCACTTGGAGATGCTTTGATTCCTAACAGAATACCTGATAAATGTATTTATTTATTTTACATTTGTTAACCGGAATAGTCCATCTGGGTGTGAACCCATTTTCAGCGGAGGCCCTGAGTGAAAAGTTATATAAAACAGTAATTACATAGGCAAAAAATCAAAGACTAAATAACAGTGATATTTTGAAGTAGTTTTAAATATGCATTAACATCATTAGATGTAACATCGAATATATAGGATAAAAATAATATATATAGGATAAAAATAATATAAACTGATATAAAAACAACATCAAATAGATTGGATGGAAAAGTTAAATCATAGAGGGAAAATAGGGAGACAAAAAAGGTAACTTAGGATTAGCTAAAGCAGATAGGGAAGAGGTGGGGGTTAGAGAAAGATATCAGATAAGAAAGAAAATAGGGGGTTAAGGATAGTGATAAGACAGCTAGGGAAGAGATTACCCTGGGTTGATACAGGAGCAAATCCAGTGGCTATATAAGGAAGTAGTTCTTTAGTTTTTTTTTTCTTGAATTGAGTTATATTAGTGACATATAATATGTGTTGGAGGATAGAATTCCAAATTTTGGAGATATAGTAGGAAAAAAGGGAATCCCCAGCCTGGTTGTTACTTTTAGAGACTTGCAGGAGAGTTTTATGTGTAGATTGGAGAAGACAAGTGTTGTTATCGGGTTTGAGTAAGTTTTGTAATGCTGGGATTTTGTCAGCATGATTTACTAAATGGTGAATAAAAATAAGTTGAGTATAGGTTAGGTAGTGGGGGAGTTATAACCAATTTAACTGTTGTAGGAAGGAGCAGTGGTGTGATCTGTGAGGGGAGTCGGTGGCGAATTTGGCTGTTTTATTATAACAGCATTCCAAGTTGGTCCTCTTTTCTAGACAAGTCTTTTTTAACGTTTCTTTGAGACTTCTGTTAATTATTTCTACAATTCCATTTGACTAAGGATGGTATGGGAAATGGAAACTCTGCTGGATCCCCAACAGACTGCACATTTCTTTCATGACTTGACTGGTGAATTGTGGACCATTATTGAATTCCATTATCTGAGTCCAACCCTAGTGTAAAAATACATGTGCTGACAGTGCTGACTTTGTTTTTTTTTAAGTACAGTTTTGGTTGGTGTCACTTTTACCCATTTAGAAAATGTATCCACAACAACCAGCAAGTATCTGTACCTCCCTTTGCAGGAGGCGGCAGTTCTGCATAATCTATCTGCATACTGTACCATGGTCCCAGTGTTACTGGAACTCTCAGTAACCGTTTTCTTAACATGTTGGATTTGTCTGTAAGCACACTATATATCCCTCTTCTATGTTCTTTCAGAACTTTTCTTCAAATGTGGATGCAAGTACTTGTGTTTTACTGTTGGCCATAGCTTTTATGTTGGTATGTGTCCCAGAATCCAATTACTGTATTTTAGCATTTGTTTAACTAGGGGAGCTGATACATATGGCTAATTTTGACTTCTCTGAGTCTCAAGTACATAAATCTGTACTCCTGGAGCCAATGGTAATATTGTATACCTACTGAGTTCATCTGCTTAACCCTGAGACTTCTGTAAAAACATTAGTTTTTTCAGCTTCAGCAGGTTGTGTGTGTGTATTAACTTTACTGACTCTGACTTTTGGTGTGGATTATAAAGGTGCTCCTGTTTTAGCTGCTTCTTTAGCGGCAGCATCTGCAACTGCATTTCCCTTATGATGAAAGTTGTCTCCCACAGTATAGTGTGATTTAACCTTGTACACACTCCATTTGAGATGGTACTGTTGTCCCAACTCAAAAATCTATGTCAATGTTTCTGTATGCTGTAGTGCCTTGTTGCTACTGTCAACAAAAGTTCTCCTATTCCAGACTCCTAAATGTATGGTAAGAACTGTCATAACATATGAACTATCACTGATGGTGTTCGCTCTCCCATCTCCTTCCTTTGTCATTTCTAATGCATACAACATTGCCTCCAACTCTGCTCTTTGTGCTGACATGTGCCCAGGAAACGTAACTTTGTACGACTGTTGTACTGCCTTCAAAAACATACACTGCAAACCCTGTCTTGTAAATTCCTTTATTCGAATATCTAGCTCCTTCCACACTGATCAAATACTGTGTGTTAATTTAAATTGATACCACAGTAGCCTACTGATACAAGGTTATCCTGTTTTTCCACCTGAGAAATGGTTAAGAAATGACTTACAGCTTCAGAGCAGTCCTTGGTCAATTCTGATTGTTTCTTAAACACAAACTTGTCTTTGCTTGGATCTTGGCTCATTAGCAGCAATATAAAAGAACTGCCTGCTCAAACCCTTGTTCTCCCCCTTCCCTGTTTATTACCATAAGCCAATCCCAAAGTTAATAAATATTACCTGTGGTAGGCACCATTTTTAAAACTACAACCACCCTTTGAGCACTTTATGCTCAGCCCTGCCATAAAACTTGCTAAAACTGCTTGAACTGGGGCACAGCTAACTGATAGTTTGTGGAAATACAGGGTACCTACCTGAGTCTCCACATTAACTATCATATGTTCTTATATCAGTTTACTCTCTTACCTGATTGTTTCCAGCCCCCTCATAACAGCAACTAACAGGGTCTCTGCCCACTTCGTTCCCCACCCTGCCCCCAGTTCTCACCCACCCCCAGTGGTCCTACCTTTATTACACACGCAAACCCCTCCCATCTTTCCAACAGCCAACCACGGCACTAAACCCAACACTACCTCCTCCATCTCCCCACTACTATTCCTCCTCCTCAGCTACCATGTATAAGCATACCATACCTATGCTGACTGCATGCACTCTCCTTGCATATCTTACATCCTACCAAAACTTCATTATTCCCCCACTCAGCCACTACAACTGTACTACTACTCACACCACCACTCATGCCTCACCCTCACTCAGCTCCCCTCCCACCAACTCAAGAACCATCCCTATGCACCCCCACATATTCTATCAAATATATTACTGAAACAAAAAGCATCCCTACAACTTAACATAGTAACCCTCCCACCATACCTATTACCCACAGAGCACAATCATAAAGTTTCCCTAATAAACAAACACATTCAAAAGCTGAGAGAACTAATAACCTCATGCATATCAAAACTCTCCCTAAGTGGAGACATCCACCCCAACCCAGGCCCCACCATCTCCAACCCCAGTCCTCATAATCAGACTAGAAACCTCAACTTCTCCCAAATCACAGCCAATAGAAAGCCAAGTGACCTCCTCCTACTAAGCCTAAATATTAGAAGTATATCCAACAAGGTCCATGAACTCCATGCCACCATAGACTTGTACTCCCCAGATATAGTCATCCTGACAGAAACTTGGCTAAAACCTCATATTACCAGTGAGCAAAGCCTTCCTACCGGTTACGGCATACTAAGAGTAGACCGGCTAAACAAGAAAGGAGGCGGTATAGCTATAATATTTAAACAGCATCTAAACATCCAGATCTTAAAATCATCAGCTCCACAAATAGGCAATGAAGAAATAATATATACCAACCTCAAAATAATCCAAAATAAAACCATCAACATAATTGGATGCTACTTCCCACCTGGCCAAAACATCCCTCCACTAGAAAACCTCCTCAGCTGGACTACCCACCATCTCCCCCAAGAAACTATAATTTTAGGTGATCTCAATACTGACTGGCAATCCTGTTCTGGCAACCACCCTACCCATCATCTAAACCTTCACGGCTTCACCCAACTAGTCCAGTCATCAACCAGGATAAATAAAAACTCCAACAAGCACTCTACCCTGAAGTGGCTACTAGTCAGTAAGAGCCCCCAGTCATATATAGCAGGCTGCTTATCGGATAGCCTCTTTGATCACTCCTCAACAGTCCTACTCAAAAAACACCTATACCAAGTTTAACCTGTCCTCTACTATCAAATACGTAAAAAACTAAACTTTAACCCACTCACATTTATCTCATCCCTCAAAGAATGTAACTGGCATCCTCTAAAGGACCTCAGTCTTGATGACGCAGTTGAATTTTTCAATACTACCTTCCTGAGCATCCTTAATTACCAAGCCCCCATAAGACTTTCCAGAAGCAAAGCACAACCCTCCCCACAGCTAAAGAAAACCACTAAGTCAGAAATGAAAAACAGGGATAAAGCCTGGGAGCACTGGCGCAAAACCAAAACCCCCTCAACTAGACATAAATTCCTAGAACTATGCAATAGAGTCAAAAAGCTAATAAAACAGGACAAATTCCAATACTACCAGTCTGCCCTAGACTCCTCCCAACACAACCCCAAACAATTCTGGTCCTCCATAAACTCCATCCTCCACCCAGTTAAAGTCAGTACCCCTCCTCCTAACATCCCTCACACCTCTGAAAATATTGCTGCCTCATTCAACACACACTTCACACAAACCATATTATCACTAGCTAGACAACACAACCCCCCCTCCTCTCCAACCCACACCTTCAACTAGTAATCTCCTCACTGGATTTTCTTTTTCTCCCTCCAACATAAAAAAAACTCTTAACTAAACTTAAGCCCACCAAATTAGCAGCAGACAACCTCCCAAGTGAATACCTACAAATTGCAGCTGATGCTCTAGCCTATCCAGTATCCATCTTGATTAACCGATCTCTGTCAGAAAGTTACGTTCCCACACTATGGAAAGTATCACATATAATTCCCCTCCACAAAGGTGGCCCCTCCACAGAACTAACCAATTACCGCCCCATAGCTATTCTCTCTCCACTCTCCAAAATACTAGAGAGATGCATTCACTCTCAGGTCTCAGACTACCTCCTTACTAACAACCTCCATTCCAATACTCAACATGGTTTCCGACCAAACCATAGCACCACCACTGCCTTACTCTCCTTTGCTAACACTATCCTTCAGCATAAAAACAATGAATATCTCTCCTCTGCTATTTTCCTCGACCTAGCTAAAGCATTCAACATGGTCCCACACAAACAACTCATCTCTGTCCTCAATAACCTATCCTCTCAATCAATCACCAACTGGTTTCAGAGTTACCTGTCTGACTGCCAACAATCCGTTGTATGGCAGAATGACATATCTCCCCAACTACCTGTCTCTATAGGGGTTCCCCAAGGATCCATCCTTGGACTCCAACTCTTCTCTATTTTCACCAATAATCTAGCCTCTGCTACCAAACATGGCACACTCATACAATACGCAGATGACTCAGCCATCATCTGCTCAGCCCAGTCCCTACCCAGACTGCAAAAAGTCACACAGGAAGCCTTTTCCTCTGTTGAAACTTGATTATCCAATGCCCAATTAATACTCAACCCAAACAAAACTAAACTTCTCACCTTCCAACCCACCAAACATACTCAAAACAACTCTCACTTTAGCATCACAGCAAAAGACAACACCACTATACACCCAACAGAACACATCAAATTGCTGGGAGTGGAAATAGACAATAAACTAAAATTTGACATTCACATATCCATGGCCATAAAAACCGTCTACAAAAAAACTAGGAGCGTTATACAGAAATAAGCAACTTCTCACCAAAGCAGCAAAGATTTCAGTAGCAAATTCCCACCTTATCTCCACTCTACTTTATGCCTCTCCAATATATACCAACCTAAGGCAATGCGATCTAAACAAGCTTGAGACCTGCTACAACAAAATAGCCAAATTCGCCACAGGGGCATCCTACCATAGTCACCACTGTCTCTCACTTGCTGAACTGGGCTGGCTTGAACTCCCTCACCTCCTTCAATGGTATCAACTCGCACTCGCCCACAAACTAGTAAACCATCCACTAAAAGTCCAATCCCTCCAGAATCTACTCCAACCCTATCACACCACCAGACCACTAAGATCCAGCAACAAAAATCACTTACAGGTCACTAAAGCCAGTAACTCTGCTGGAGAAGCACTATTCTTTTGTGCCATAGCCAAATTATAGAACTCCCTCCCACCCACAATTACCTCTGTACCATCATGCACCCACTTCAAAACTTTACTAAAAGTGCACCTAAAAACATGCTGGCTATGCTCTTGCAACTCCCTCTCTAATATCACCCACCCCATCCACCCACTACCTTTCTTTCCACCCAACTAACTACCTTGATTTATAGCAAGCTCGGATGCTCATAAGCCTAACTACCTATTATACAGCAGGAACAACTTCTTGTAACAGTTGTTAATGTCTGTTATGTACTTCGCAGATGATAAAGATTCTAGTTGTCTACTGATGTACTATGTTCTTCATCTGTAAATATGTTTGTAATTTTTAATTGCTAAGTTGATCAAATTGTTAATTGCTATGTAAATCCAATGTAACTACTGTCTGTATATTTTAACTGTGGAGCTTTTCTCCCCGGGCCTCCGCTGAAAATGGACCTACGTCCAGTCGGATGCTCCCGTCAACAAATGTAAATAAATAAATAAGTCCATTTGTATTTTGTATCAAATTCTTTGGAAAATGGAGATTATGGCCCATTCCAAACTTCATCCTGACAACTGTAGGGATTTCCATTATTTAGCACCTGCTGTGGCAGGCACACTGTCACATTTCTCTGTTCAAACTTAATGAGCCATTTGGCATAGCTTATCTGGCTGATCACCTTGTGATCTGTAGAGTACAAAGGAGTCTTGACTGCATTATGTGGCGTCTGCATAATGTAAGCTGACTGTTTAAGTCCCCAGTATATAGCTAATAGTGTTTGGATATAAGAATGGTAACATGCAACTGTAAAAGGTGACTGGTCTCGATTTATTCTTTATTCCCATTTGTGTACTCCATGACCATTTTTGCAAAATAACTACGAATATGCTGTCTTCACAGGTAGCTAGCTACCTGAAGATAGAAGGGATGACACAGTTTAGGCATGATTACCTTCGTAGCTGTCATTAGCTTCTGTTTTAAATCTTACACCGCTTTCAGTGCTGTTTCTGCCCATTGTACTTCATCTATTTCTGCCTCATCTGCTCTAAGCAATTTACACAAATGACCTGCTGTGGGAGCAGAATTCTCTCTGAATTCACAGTTGTAATTACTCCCTAAAACTTCTGTAAATCATTTACAGTGTTTGGGCAGTGGCATCTGTAAGATACACTGCACCATTTCTTTGCAAATAAGTCTAATCTGAGGCTGTGAAGTGTGCCTAGAACCTCTAGTTGAAACAATTGCATTTTCTGTATGCTCACTTTAAAACCTGCTTTTTGTAAAGCATGAAAAACTTCAAGTGATATTTACAAATGTTCTTCAGTCTCTGTCTGAAACATTGTATCATCTGCGTACTGAAGAACTATCACTCTTAAGTGGTCTAAGCACTCTTGCTAAGGCTTGATGGAAAAACACAGGGCTGTTATAAAACCCTTGATGTAACCTAGTCATTAAATATTGATGGTCTTCATAAGTGAAAGCAAATCTGTTTTGGGACTCTTCAGTTATGGGAATCAGAAACAATCTATTAGACAAATCAGTGACTGAAAAATATTTGCTTTTGCAACACAGTTTGGTGGCCATTTCTGGTCCAGTGGGTATAGTACTGTATGTGCTACCTGAGTGGTGTATTTATTTACTAACCTTAAATCCAAGACTAAGTGGTAGCTTCCATCCTTTTTTCTTCCCACTATTCAATACATTTTCTGATGCCATCTTCTGTTTCCTTTAGAATTGGATACATTTTCTGATATAGTGGTATTCTATTATGCAAGACCATAACTCTCACTATGATTTGCTTTACTAAACCACAGTCTCTTTTACTCTGTGCCTGTAGAGCTGGATAATGTGCAAGTAGATCTTATAAATCTGAAGCTGCAGCACTGATGCTAGGATTTTTTTTTATCCTGACAAATCATAGGCATTATGCTACAAATCTGCTTAGTCTTGTCTTACCAACGTACTTTGTTGAATAAATCAGCTGTTAATACGAAGGTATTTAACATATCCATGCCTAGTATGGTAGACTCATATTAGGGAATCTATTAAAAATTAAACTTGACTTTCTTTACATGGCATATTCTGTTGGTTAATAGTTTGACTGTGATGTTCTTGTTCTGTAGAACTCTCAAATTCTGATGATGAGTGTAACACAGTGACTATCTCTAGCCAGCATTTTGTTAGTAACTGAAACTGTTGCTCCATTGTCAATCAAAACCTTGTCCCATTTCTTCCCCTCTGACCAGAGTGTTTTAAATGGTCTACCATCAGCTCCCAAGGTTAAAGAAGTCAGATAGTTAAGTCAGGCAGGGGTGTCACACCCCTAACCGACTAGCTGAATATTTTGCAAGTGTTCCTCAGGTGTATGCTCAGAGCTAACAAAGTTAACATTTGTTTGTGTATCTGGTACCTGTAGTACTGAAGTTTCTGGTAAAACTGTAAGGGGGAGCTGTAGAGATTGGAACCTGTGGGGATTCTTTTTCATCTCCCAAAGTATTGTGCAAAGGTAGATTTACACTATCTATTGCTGGCCATAAACACTGCAGATCAGGGTATAATTTGACTGCATTGACTACAAAGACCCGGTGAGTTAACTGTTGGCGTTCTGTACTTTTGGCCAAAAAATAGGGTCTTTCTGTGCTCTTAATCTGATCCTTGCCTAGAGGTGGATGTGTTCCCTTCTTTACTTGTTTGTTTCAAATATGTGAACACAGGTTCTTACTATGTCTTAACTGTTTACAAAAATAGCAGGTTATAGCCAGAGAAAACCAGCCAGTGTCCCTTTTTTGGAATTGTTTCTGACTACCGCTGCTTTTGAAGAGTCTTCCAACTTGATTGCAAAAGTCCTGCGCACATTTTCATCTGCATTCAGTAGCTGATTTTGCTTAGTAATCATTTCTGCAGCTCCTTGTATAGTTTGCCTTATTTGCCATGTTTAGCTTGCTGGAGTTGTCTAATCTTTGTAGTCCCTGCAAAAAGGCCTATGCGAGTCTGATACTACACCTAATTCCTCGTTTTTGTGGTTAGAATAACATTTTTAGTGCTTTTAAATTGGTCAATGGATCAAACTGCATCTTCTGACTGAATGACTGCAGTATGGACTTTAAGCATTCTGTAGGGCTCTGTAACTCTACTGTCTATTCTTTCAAGTGTCTGGGGACAAAAGCTTTAAACCATTCTTGTAAATCATTCCAGTCTCCTTGAGATATTCTGTCTAGCCGGTCTTCAAATGTAACTAAGTTCTGAAAAAGACCTTTCTTTATCATTCTATTTGGGCATGATTTGCAAAAGTTTTGATCTACAGTGCAACTATTTTGCTGCTGAAAATGCTGTTAATGGAAAAATGTCACCATGAATTGGTGTACCTCATTCCAGTGAAGTTCTTCTGCTGTGCACATGGTTGAGGATAAGAAAGATTCATCATCTCCTTCTCCTAACTTATTTTGACATTTGACATTTGTTGACTGGGTTAGTCCGACTGGGCAGATGCCCTTTTTCAGTGGAGATCCAAGGAGAAAGGCTCCAGTTGTTATAAACGTTATAAAAGATGAAGTATAACAATAATCACATACATTTACATCATAACCTTAATTACCATATACTTACTAACAAATATAGAGTATGAAGAATTTTTGGTCTAAACTTTATAAAGAATAAAATATAACACTAATCACATAACAGTTGAATCCTAAGCATAAACACAATAAAAACACAGCATCAATGGGACGGATGGTGTCATAAGGCAGCTGTTTAATCTCAGCCTTACCACAGGATTGGTCCCACTCCACAGGTGAACTCTGCAGGCCATTGATGAGGAAAGGCAGTCCCATACAGCCCCCCTTGACTGCAAGGCTTTCCACAACACAATACTTTCGGGTTAGAAGACCTTCTACATTGCCCACCTGATCATGAAGGGATTCACATCCAGATCTAGTGAGGTCATTGTTCCCCTGTACTTCACTTATATCAGACCAATGATGATGTATCTCACCCGACATCTGCAGCAATTGGAGAGACCCCAAAGTTCCCTCACCGCCAGATTGAAGAAACTCCAGCTCTATTCAGTCGCATACCGTCTGCTCAGAGGTGACACCGAATTAATGGACATGCTCCACCAAAAAAATCCATCCCACCAAAAACACCTGACTCTGTTCAAGAGAAATCTAGACCTGTGGGATGGGAGATCGTAGGTTACCCCGGGAAATCATCTGGGGTCACTGCTGGACAGAGCACAACAAAACTAAATGGGCAGTTATTTTTTTCATATAAGGGCGTAAGCCAATAATTTGGGCTAGGGGCTAGGCTTATAAATGCCTTAGGCAGTAGCCTATAAAAACCCCTATGATGAATGAATGAAACAACTTACAGATTAAAACTCGAGGTAAGCTCAGTATAAACTATAACATCACTTTGGGGCCATAGGCCTCTTTTATGGTAAAGGTGCAGGCTTGAAATAAAGTAAGAGAAAGTAGGAGTTAGTTGCAGCAGAGGAAGAGGTAGTTATGTATGGTCAGTGCAAGAGCAAGTCCAGGAGTTTAATAGGTTGTCCTTTAATGTCTTTTTGAAACAGTAAGTGTTGGTAATCATTCTAACATATGGGGCATTTTGTTCCATGCATTGACAACTGAGTGAGTGTAGAGAAGTTTACCAATGTTTTTTTGAGTTAGTACATCTCCAGGAGGTGAGGTGTTGGTCAGAGCTACGGAGTGTGCAATTAGGAGTGTAGAAAGAGATATGAGAGTTGAGAGAGCTGGACAAGAGTTGGGTCGGTTTAAGTGATTCAGGTGTAGCAGAGGCTGAAGAAGTTGTTGGCGGAATTCTAGCCACTGAAGATTTTTAAGAGATAGGCAATGATGTGAGTGATAGGATTGATTTGAAGCAAATCTAGCAATTTTTTTATGTGAGTTGTAGCTTAGTCAAAAGATTAGTTTGTAGGTTAGCAAGAATAGGCGTGGCATATAATAGGGTGGGTAGTAGGCTTGTGCAAGGGAGATTTTAGATTCATTTGTGAGGAATCTTTTGCTTGAATAGAGCAGGCCAAGTTTTTGATGGTCTTTTTAATGCAATGCTATATGTAAAGATCAAATTTTAGTTAGTCATCTATTATGACCCCTAGTAGTTTAGTGTGGGGTTTTACCTTGATAGTTGTGTTGTTGAGGGAAGAGGCAGTGAAGGTAGCCTTGAGGTATTGGAGAGATTTAGGGAGGAAGAGGAGAAGTTTGGTTTTATTAGGGTTTAGAAGGAGCTGGTTGGAAGTTAGCCATGCTTTGACTGAGTGGAGAGATTCTTCCGTAACCGTGAGGAGGTGAGAGAGATTGTCAAAGGAGGAAATTATTGTAGAGTCATCAGTGTACTGTATTAGTGAAGAGTGAGGGCAGGAAGTGTAGAGGTTGTTAGTGAAAATGTTAAATAGTTGGGGTGCAAGAAAGGAACTTTGGGGAACCCCAGTGTGGACTGGTAGGAAGGGGGAGGTTGCAGAGAGCCAATTTACAGACTGTTTTCTGTTTCAGAGGTAGCTAGCAAAGCAGGAAATAGCAGAGTTGGAGAGATTAAAACTAGAAAGTTTTGATAGAAGAGTGTTGTGGGAGACTATGTCAGAGGCCTTTGAGAGGTCAAGAAATAGACAGGAGACTAGTTTATTGTTATCTTGAGATTTGGATATAGCCTATGTGAAAGATACTAGTGCTGTGGAGGTACTCTGGTAGGGGCAAAAGCTGTATTGGGAAGGTATTAGGAGATTATCTTGTAGAAGATGATCTAGGAGCTATTTATGAATGCACTTCTCAAGTATTTTAGATAGAGGAGACAAAAATAGCAATTGGCGTGAAGTTGGCGTCAGTGGAGTTTCCTTCTTTATGTAAGGGTATAACATAGAATTTCTACCAGATATCAGGAACAATGTTTTCTTTGATAGATCTATTGATTAGTATGAAGGTGGGATATGCTATGGATTGTGCAGCAAGTTTAAGGAAAAAAGGTGGTAAGTTATCAGCACAATGGGAGCATGACTTGTTTATCAGCTTCTACCTAGAACCTTATCAGCTTTTATCTTTAAGCTCTGTAAAACATTTATTATTTCATTTTTAAATCACTACATTAAATGTTGTACATGCTTTAAAGACTGTGTATATAGTTGTATTTTCTTTCCTATTTTGTCAGCAGTATCTTTATTCTCATTTATAGCTTTGAAAAAAAGCATCAAATTGACCTGGCAATCTGGACTATCAAACTGACGAGAGTTTGTAATGTCTGAACATCTTGATCTGATGTTGAAAATCTTCATTCATTCCTTACGATTAGGACTTTGGTTCTATCCTCAGAACCGACACGGCCCATTCACAAGCCCGTGCCAGTCAAAAAGCTCTCGAGCTAAGTCCTACCCACAGTGCCCCTCTTCCTGTCTCTTCAGATCTCGTTTGCTGCATTCCCTACAAGACATGTCAAGCCAGCTCTCTCAAAGCTAAGTATTTTTCAGTAACTAAAACTCTTTAAAATTCCTTAAAAGTTCTTAAACTTATTTTTTTGTAGTTCGTTTCTCTCTTCTTTTGCTAATCTTCCTACCCTCTACCTCTGGTAGTGAAAGTACCCTCGTTGGTACAGCCCCTCCTTTCTACCCTTGTGGTAGACCTTCCCTTCCTCTTTCATACATCATCTTGTACTTTCTTTACTGTGTAGCACTTTTGTAGTATAGTGTATAACATGTTGTTACTGTTTTGTTAGACTTTTAGCCTTTGATACTAGTGTTGCCATAATGTCTGAAAAGAAGACAGTTCCAGGTTTCAAACAGTGTGACAAATGTTGGCGAAAAATGCCCAACTCTGACAACCACGCCCAGTGTGTATATTGTTTGGGTGTTGATCATTTACAGACACCATGAGACATCTGCAGAAACTTTAGTTCACACACCCTTGCGGAATGCAAGAATAAACTTATTCTTAAGGGCCTACTAAAGACCCATTTTTCGGTGGCCCTCTCTGAGGCGGAGGTCTCACCACCTCCTTCCAAAGAAAAATCTAGCTCTAAGAAAAAGAGAAGCCATTCTGTTCCAGTCTCCCTCCTCCACGGAACCGAAGCAGCCCCTACTTTTGAAGCTGTCAGCGCAGACCTCTTCGGACATGACTTCTTCACCACCAGGGACTCGAACCATTTCCTCGGTGCCAACAACCTTGGAACAAGGACCCTTTGCTGTGACCTTATCGGTACTGACCCCAGTTACAGTACCAATTATGTTCACGGCTCCATCCTCGGTGCCTAAGACTGAATATTTACCAAGGACAAGATATTCTCCTACTTATGACCCATTTGTAGGGCAGCAGTGTAGCCCATTTCTGGACAGACCGGATTCCCCCTCAGCAGCATCTATCAGATCCACCAGGAGCCTGTCAGATGTAGTTAGGCTTGTCGATCAGCTCCTAACAGCAAGAGATCTATCAACTCCTGCTTCTCTCCTACCTGGAGCCGAAGTCCTTTCTGTTTATTCCCCTGTTTATCCTCCTCCGACTTCCTCCCAGACCTCGGAGCCCTCGGTACCAATGCTCTCCCAAGTGCCCTCTGGTATGGTTCCAATGATAACGTTTTCCTTCTTGGCACTGGAATCCCTTTGCACCATGCTCCAGTCATAGCTGGTCCATCCCAGGGATTGTGACTGGGCTGCCGTCACCGTGAACTCTAATTCAGCGCCAATTTTTTTCCATGGCGCCACCTACAGCTCCGGTGGCTCCAACAGCTTCCAGTCCTTTCGGGGCTCCTATCCTGGGGACAGGTTTGTCGGAGCGGGGTGTGACCCCGGTTCCGAGGTTGTCCTTCTCAGTTCCAGCCTCCCATCCCTTTTTGGGCAGACCTGCTTTTTAGGTGATGAAGAGAGCCCTTACTTCTGCAAGTGTACAGTTGGCACCCAAGGCATCGAAACCACTCCCTCCCTCTAGTATGCAGCTGACACAGCCTCCTACACAAGGACTTTGAGCACGGGAACAGCAAGACTTCCTGCCCAAGGGAACCCTCTCTCCAGGATCTTCTTCAGAAGAGCCCACTCAAGAGCCACCCTGGAAGAAAGCGTGCAAGAGCAAGTACTCAGATTCCTCGGAGGAATCTATCACAGAAGATGCTGACTATGATGAGGGAGATGGGTCTCCATGGTCTCCACTGGAAGATGTCTCGTTTGGAGACATTCTCAAGATCCTCAAGCAGAGGGGAAACTGGAAGTCCTCCAACCCTTTGGAGGAGTCAGTATTCTTGCAAGCTTTCTGTGCTCGACCATTTACTTCCTGGGTGACCCCACCTGCAGATGAGTTAATTAAACATATCGTGCAGCGGGACTGGAAGGCTCCAGATAAGGTCGAACCAATTTCCCTGAGGCCTGACTAAATGTTTTCATCCCCAGACCACCAACCTCACTGGTTCAAGCATCTAGTCGTGGATTCCATTGACATGGCGACAGCCACAAAAAGAGAACTTGCAGAGGATAGTTCAACTGTTCATCTCCTGAACAGGGAGTCTCGGGCTTTGGACAGACTAGGGAAGCGGACCTTTTCTTCAGTGACCTTTGCCATTCGGTCCCTGAATTATATGGCACATTTTACGCGCCTCCAAAGAGATTAGATTTCAGAACACTCAGCCTCTTTGGTGGGGGTACTGCCTGATGAGGTATGAGATAAAGCTGCCTCTCAGCTTGCAACCTTTGAGTGCATTTCTAACTCCTCTATGCGGATGATAGCTCACACAACCGAAAGGGCAGCTAGAGCAGCCGCTTCAGGCATTGTCACGAGACATCATGCCTGGATGACCTTATGTGACTTCACAGACCCCTTCAAGTCTTCCTTCATCAATGTGCCCGTTGATGACTCTTCCCCTTTTTGGCCCTAAAGTTAGAGAGACATTGGCATGAAGTGAGAAGGATGGAAAGACCCTATCTGCTGTGGGCATATGTTTTTCTAATGCTCAATGAACATATTCCAGGAATCAGAGGGGAGGAAAGATGTGGTTTAAAAAAATCCCAAGGACCATTCCGTGACACTCGTGGCGAGCCCTGGGGCAGGGTGGGGGAGATCATCTGGAAGACGCCCGTATCACAGCAGAGGGGGACCGCTTAATCAGGGTGCCAGAGACTCCTTCTCTGGTCAACCCTATCAGTGCTCCTGAGCAGTGGCCCGATTGCTTTCCTCTGGAAGCAGCCGGGAGATGTTTTTATCTGCACCAATCAGCCTGGCAATCAGTAACAGATTTCTGGGTGCAGAGAATAATAACCAGAGGATACCACATCCCCTTTGACCTCATCCCTAAGTCTCTAAGGCGAATCCCCAATGTTCCACCCAGTTAGAGGGACGCAGCAGGATTAGAAATTGGAAAGCTGCTAGAAAAAAAAAAAGAGTCATCCAATTAGTCCCACCAGACCAAATAGGATCCGGATTTTACACAAGGTTCTTTTTAGTGCCAAAAAAGACAGGGAACGGGAGACCAATTTTGGATCTCAGAATACTAAACAAATTTGTCAGACAAGAGAAATTCTGGATGGTCACGGTTCAGTCCATTCTCCTCTTTCTAGAGAAGGACAACTGGATGTGCTCGATAGATCTTCAAGATGCGTATTACCACATAAAAATGGACAATTGCTCCAGAAGATACCCCCGCTTCTGGCTGGGAGCCAATCACTATCAGTTCAGAGTACTGCCCTTTGGTCTCTCCACTACCCCCAGAGTGTTCACCAAATGCATGGCAGTAGTAGTAGCTCACCTCGGGCTACAAGGACTCTGGGTGTTTCCATATTTAGACGATTGGATCCTTACTGCCCCGAACAGGAGTCTATTGATTCAGGCAATCTCATACACTCAAGGCCTTGCTCTAGAACTAGGAATTACGATCAACCTGGGCAAGTCAAACCTACCACCAATTCATACCTTGGAATTCATCTGAGCACTCTTCGACACAACATCTTGCCAAGCTGCTCTACCTTCTCACAGGCTTCTGAAAATAAGAACCCAGATCCAGGCTCTTCTTCCTCAGCAATTCGTCCCAGCACACCTAGTACTGTAACCGTTGGGTTCCATGGCAGGCGACCATCACTTTAGTGCCACAGGCAAGGTTACATATGAGAATCCTACAATTGCTCCTATCTTCCCAATGGTGTCTCCTATCCCATCCAATGTCTCACCCAGTACACATAACAAATCACTGCAAGCACGATCTGTCCTGGTGGATGAAACCAGAAGAGAACCTGTGATGTCGACCGTTTACTCCCCCCCAGCCCAGGGACACAGTGACCACAGATGTTTCCCTGTTGGGGGGGGCATTACCAGGGGAAGACTGTCCAAGGCACTTGGTAACCCATAGAGGCCAACCTGCACATAAATGTCCTGAAACTGAGGACAGTCCTCTTAGCGTTGCAAGCATTCCATACTTCCCTCCCTTCTGGGACAATTGCAATACAATCAGACAACATGTTAGTTGTCTGGTACATCAACAAACAAGGTGGAACCAGGTCATACCCATTATGTCGGGAAGCCATGAGAATATGGCATTGGGCGATAGCTTCCAACCACTTTCTCATAGCAATGCACATTCCCAGGAGTTCCAACCTAATTTCAGACAATTTGAGCAGGTACATCCTGCTGCCTCCCAAGTGGTCTCTCAATCCTGCAGTAGTGACTCAAATCTTCCTTTGCTGGGGCAATCCTTGCTGTGATCTATTTGCATCCCCCCTTAAACACAAGTGCAGAAGCTTCTTTGCCCTAATTTCTTTTCAGAGAGAGTTACCGAGAGATGCTGTCATTCACGATTGGCCCGGGTTTACTATATGCCTTTCCCCCCTTTCCCCTCATTCCACAGTTCTTGAAGTAAGCTCAAAGGTTGAGAAGCACAGTCATCCTCATTGCCCCTATCAAGTCTGGTTCCTCTTCCTTTGGCCTCATCTGGTTCACTGCCCATAGACCTTGGACCCATCCGTGGGACTTCTCATTTACCCGCAAGGACTGGTTCATCCCAATCTGCACAGCCTGAATCTCACAGCTTGGTATCTCCACTTCCAATGATTGCCAGGCAAACTGATGTATACTTCCCTGTCAGTGAAGTCCTTCTGGCTTCACACAAACCTTACACCAGGAAAATCTTTTACAGCAAATGGACAAGGTGTTCTCTTTGGGACAAAGAACAAAAGATTGATGCCTTCTCATCGCCTATTAACAAGATTTTAGAATACCTCACTACATTATTATACACAGGAGCCTCAGCATCTACCATTATGGTACATCTAGCAGCCATTGCTAACTTTCATAATGGGATTAACAACTCTTCCATTATGTCCCATCAGCTCTGCAAGACATTCATGAAAGCTGTCTTGCATGACAAACCACCCTTTAAGCCTCCAACAGAACCTTGGAATTTAACTGTAGTCCTACAAACCCTGACTGGTTCACTCTTCAAGCCTTCAAATTTGTGTGACATTAAATTCCTGTCATGGAAGACCCTACTTTTAGTTGCTCTCACTTCAGCCAGGAGAGTGTCTAAATTGCAGGTCTTGAGTGTCAAAAAAACATACTTGATTTTCCACAAGGAAAGGGTTTCACTCTGTACTAATCCTTCTTTCCTACCCAAAGTTGTCTCAGAGTCTTCTATTAATCAGTCCATTGATTTACCTGTCTTCTTTCCCCATTTTTCTAACAAGGGGGAATACCTACTGCATACACTAGATGTGCATAGACAACTTTGTTTTTATTTTTTCCGAACAAAATCATTCAGAAAATCTGATCAGCTATTTGTTGCCTTCTCAGGCCCCAGACTGGGCAAAGCTGTATCCAAGGTAACTCTGTCAAAATCGCTTAGGAATGCTATCACTTTCATCCCTCCATCTACAAAACAAAGTACCCTTGCCTTTGAAAGTCAAGGCTCATTCCACTAGATCAATAGCAGATTCAGTGGCTTTTCACTCTAGAGTTGCCATGGATGATATTTGTGCAGCAGCCACTTGGCAAGACCGTATACATTTATCACTCATTACAAATTGGATATAGCCACCAGGGTAAGAGCATCCTTTGGTTCGATGGTGCTCAGGAATCTCCTTCCATTGGGCCACCCAGGACGCAAGTAGCTGGGGATTCTGTCCTAATTGTAAGGAATGAATGAAGATTTACATCATCAGACAAAGAAGTTATGTCTTACCATAACATTCCATTTGTGTTGTAGATCTTCATTCATTCCTTTCTCCCCACCCTCCTTCCCCCTACCTGGACTCCTGGTGGAATGTGAGATCCCGTTATATGTTAGACTATCTGATCAGGCAGGACCTCCAAGTTGTCTACCTGTCCTCCTTCCTTTTAACATCTTTGTGCTGGGTGGGCAGACTCAATCTGAAGAGACTGGAAGAAGGGCACTATGGGTAGGACTTAGCTCGAGAGCTTTTTGGCTGGCGCGGGCTTGTGAATGGGCCGTGTCGGTTCCAAGGACGGAACCAAAGTCCTAATCATAAGCAATGAATGAAGATCTACAACACAGATGGAACGTTATGATAAGACATAACTTCTTTTTTTTTTTTTTTTTTTTAACCCTATAGTGTCAAGACATATACTGGGACTGCTGCAGTAGGTCGTAATAGAACTGCAGGTTGATGCAGCATGCAGTGAGAATATCCTACATACCTTTATACATAATAGCTGTTTTGCATTATGCTCAGAAAAGACAGATTTATTGCATTGCTTAAAATTTTTATCTAGCCAATTTATAACTTTGAAACAGTAAAAGTAAAGCAAGGCCACCAATGAACCACCAATAATAATAAAAAAGGTGACCAGTTGCAGGGTGCACAATGTGAACAACATACAGAGGGAGCCAAAATGGTAAAATCCAAAAGTTTATCAAAGGTAAAGTTCTTCATATAGGTTACCAATGTTTGATGTAGATGGTAGCCATTCAGTGCACAAGGCATATCTTGACCTGGCAAAGGCCTTTGACACCATTTCCTATGCTAGTGTCATACATAAGAGTTTGTAGATTCTTAAAGTCCTGTATTGGGGAAGCATATATTTACCTCACTATAAACTAACTTTTACTCATGTTCTGAAGCGACATATATCAATTTTTGTGCCTTCTGTAGTCTACAAGAAATTGTCAGTGGAAATATTGACTTCATCTGAAAATACTGTAATGTCCCCACTCTGGGCCAGTAATCAAGGAGCCTGAATCCTCACTACTGACACTGGAGAGGGGCATTCACTTGGAACAAAATGGATACACCCAGTATTTCCAGATGCAGCTCTCTGCATCAAGCACAGTTTCCCTTAAGAGCACACAGGGACCACATTCAGTCCGGGGTCTGGGTTTCTCTGTCTGTTTCCCTCCAGGTCCCCAGTAACAGTCCCCCCACTGGCACAGCTGTAGAGTTGAGACCTCAGCTGAGTGTCCAAGCCAAGTTCTCCGCCACTCTCCCTGTGAAACCAGTGCCTCATGCCTGTGCTCCAAGCAGTTGACATACACATTCTCTCTGAGATTAGATTTGTGCATGCACGCACACACACACACACACACACACACACACACACACACACACACACACACACACACACACACACACACACACCTGGGAAAGGCTGGCACAGATTTACTAGCTAAGCCACCTTCTACCCAGACTATAAGGTAGTTACTGCCACCGTCCAGTCCAAAGCCACCTACTCCAAGGCTGTTGTAAGGGTACCCAGTTATACTGAGTGAAATTAATGTTAATACCAATAGTAATTTGACCAAACAGCAAGGCTTTCAGGAGTGGCCACAATGCCACCAAATAAATATAAGCACTCTCAAAGGTTAACATATTCTCTAAAGGACAAGCCACAATGAAAGTTTAAAATATATTTAATAATAAGCAAAATAACATGAAAATACTAAATATCTATTTACAATAAACACTGGAGTTTCAATCACAGGAAATATTAAAAATAACATAGGTGGACAGGTTCACACAGTTAAGGAAAAACAATACTTAACTGATCTCACTATATTTTCCTGACTAATCTAAAGAATTATTATTCCCTGGTTACTTACTAGAGCAAGGCAAGATGAAGTAGGTGAGAGATCTTTCCTTGTCAGCTTACAAAAACAGAGTGCTGTGAGACTTTAGTCTCACCCAGTATTAAAATATAATTTTTAGTGATGGATTACAGAATTACATCACATACATCTGTTCATGTAACTTCTGGTTCCCATCCTTCCCCCATGACTAGAAGCTGTCAGGATTTAGCACATATGTGTCAATAATACACACACAGCCTTGCTAAGATCTGCTGCAGCTCCTTGATGTCATAAAACAATTTCAAGCCTGCACCCTTACAGAGTAGCATTTAGTTCATCTCACTGACAATGCAGGAAGCTTATACTATTTTTACATTTAGGGAAGTCGGTGTGATGGAATTCGGCTAACGGTTCACGTATGTGCACATTCGGAGATGTGCTTTTGAACATATAAAGGTATACCGGTAATCAAAGTTCAGGTTGCTGTCAACCTGAGTTCCCTAGTCCCTTACCACTGGTTCTACTCTTAGGGGGGTATTATCATTGTTGTAATTTGCAGGGATGGTCATCTTCCCAGTCGGTATAATTATGCATTTTTTGCATTTAATTTTAAGCCATGGTTCTGCCACCAGTTATTCGTGTTATCAAACCCCCCTGAAGGATATCTACATATTTTGGGGATGCAATGATTGCACCCAGCTTGCAATTGTCAACAAATCTGGTCAGCCAAAGGCTCTCTACATTTACCATGACTTTAGAGAAGTATATTCCAAACAGGAGAGGTCTCAGTACGTACCCCTGTGGGTCTCCACTAGTAACAGGCCTCTTCGTGAAGTTGAATTCCCACAGCTTAACGTCATGTGCCCTATCTGTGAGCAATTTGGCTATCCCTTGGGTGACGCAGATATTTATGCCTAAATTTCTGAGCTTGTCTATAATATCTTAGCGAGGTATTGTTTCAAAAGCCTTTTCCAGGTTGAGGTCAGCAGTGTGTACCATTTTGTCCTCATCCATGGCTGTTGTGATCCTCTTGAAGAAGTCCACTAAGTTTAGTAAGTATTGCCTACCCTTGATGAAACTGAAGTGGGATGGGTTCAGTGGTTGAAGATTTCCTATGCCTTTATCAGGTCCATGATAATTCTTTTCATGGGCTTGCATATAAGACTAGTCAAAGTCATGAGTCTATAGTTCCCTAGTCTATTGGAGATCTGCCTTTGTGTAGAGGGATGACTGTTGCAGTCATCCATTTCCTAGGGATGAAGTCTGTCTACAGCCTATGGTTGAATAGATATGCTAGTAGGACTGATAGATCATGTTTCAAGCTATTTAGGATGATTCAAGTGAAATTATCTGGACCTGTTGATGCTTTTTTCTTTTAGCTCTGGAGAGTATATTGAGTGTAAAGATTGGGTGAAGATAGATGAAGGCTGCCAGCCTAGCCAGATAGAATTTTGGAGATAATTCTGTCATCTGTAAATACTAATGTAAACCACAGGCTTGTTGTCTTAAATGGTAAAAATAGTGTTACATGTGGAATGGGGAAAAATGTAACAACAGTGCACTCTGCTGGCAGAAAGCTGACCAAGTAAAGCATGTTGTGATCCTTTGATCTAAACACATTGTCGAAATGTCTAAATGAAGACATTCTTTCTATTGTTTTAACCAAGACTTAAATTGTTAAATTTAAGTTTGTAAATGTATTTTATTGCTCTGCTTCCTGACCAGCTGCAAGATGATAAAAGGAGATGTTAAGAATGTAAATGTAGTTTCTGTTAGCCTGGGAACCCAGGGAAGTGTGAAGAATAATGTAATGTGAACCAGGAATGTGATTTTAAAAACAGAGAGAATCAGAGAGCATTAAGCATTTTTGTCTTGACCATCCAACTCTCCAGCACTGTCTTGCTCTATATGTAAGTTTATCTTAGATTTGTGTTTTCTCTTAGAAATAGCTAGAAACTAGAAAGATTAGACTAAATGTTTTTCTGTGATGTCAGAGCTGTACTACTGAATTATTTTAAGTATTTCTCTGTGATCTCTGAACTCTTGACTAGCACTGTGTAGTAAAAAGTATTGTCTTGTGTTTTTAATTATTTACTTTTAAATATTTTTATATTTATTTATTATTTATATTTAAAATATTTTTAAACCCTTTTAACTGTGGCTGCTTTGTGTAAAGATAATTTAAGCTCTAGAATACATTGCATGTATATAGTGATCCTGTATCAAGTCACTCTAATAAGCCTTGACTGTTTAGTCGCACTTACCAGCTGGATAATAATATTGCACAGTAATAACTGGACACCTTTTTAAGGGCCTTTGGGTAGCTGGTAATTATTAGCTGGGTGGTGGCAGTGATTTCTACTGTATAGTTTGGGTAGAAGGGGCACAGCTGGAGAACCTGTGCCAGTGTTCCCCAGGAGTGTCTGTGTAGTTGTATAAAACTCTTATCTCAGCGTGTGTGTGTGTGTGTGTGTCTGTGTGTCTGTGTGTGTGTGTGTGTGTGTGTGTGTGTGTGTGTGTGTGTGTGTGTGTGTGTGTGTGTGTGTGTGTCTGTGTGTCTGTGTGTGTGTCTGTGTGTGTCTGTCTGTGTGTGTGTCTGTGTGTGTGTGTGTCTGTGTGTGTGTCTGTGTGTCTGTGTGTGTGTCTGTGTGTGTGTCTGTGTGTGTGTCTGTGTGTGTGTGTGTGTGTGTCGGCTACTTGGGCAGGAACACGAAGCACTGGTTGGACAGAAAGGGTGCTGGAGGTTTTAGCTTGCCCAGCTGGCTGAGAATCTGGATCCTATAGCTGTGCCAGTGGGGAGTCTTATTGGGGACCGGGAGAGCAAGGGAGCGACCAGCCCCAGACTGACCGTGATCTCTGTGTGCTCTTAAGGGAAATTGCACTTTACTGTGTGTATTTGTTATCCTTTCCTCCTATATGAGACGCACCTCACTGGTGTTAGTAGTGAGGATTGAGGCTCCTTGATTGCTGGGCCAGGGCACAGGCGTCACAATGAGGAATTGTTCTTTAGTAATACCCCGGTGCAGAAATGGTAGAGGGTATTTCTTGGGTGGTAACAAGAGGTTTTAAACACTTGGTTGTTAGACAGTAGACTTTCATAAGCTCAGCCAATGACCAGTGGTCAGAATCAAACTCTTTACCTTGTGTCTCTGAGGTAAAGACCATAACCATTACTTCAACCCCTCCCCATGCCAGTTCTTCCTTAGGACAAAGTGGACTTCTACAAGCAAAAGTTTCTGGCATTTTCCAGTCAAACTCTCTCAGCATTCAAAAACTGTCCTAGAATTTAAGGACTCATGATTCCTCTAGCCAGACTTCATATGAGATAAATTTAGTGGTTCCTCATATCTGTTTGAACCTGACACCAGCATCCCCACTTTTTTTTTTTTTTAACATCTTGAGCCTAAACTTTGCCAAAAGGCAGATCCTTTTTGTGAGTGAATCACTGGTCTCTGAAGCCAGGTCTCCCTTTTCCCTATCCAGCCACCACTCATTTCACATATGCATCAGATTTTGCTTTGGGAGCGATATCCAGGGGATTGAAAGTTCAAGATTTGTAGAACCTGTAGGCAAATTAAAAACATGTGAATGTAGTAAGAAATGATGGCAGTAATAAATGCATTTAGATCTTTTCACCATCTCTGGAGTACAAGACCCCTACTAGTCATCACAGACAACACCATAGTCATGTGGTACATAAACAAGGGGGAGGGGCAAGATCCTATCCTCTCTTGTAGCCTAATTATTATACCCTGGGATTCTAGCCCTACAGACTGCTCACATCGTATCAGAGCAGAATTTTGTGGCAGACAAGTTGAGCATGACCGGACCAGAACCTATAAATGGAAGTTGCAACATAGAGTCTTCCAAGAAGTTATCCACCTGTGGGGAATTCCTCAGATAGATATGTTTGCCTCCATTCATGACAGGCAGTCAAAGAAGTTATGCTCTAGGACTCCTTGCTAAAAGGCCTGTAAGACAGATACCTTCTCATTCCCATGGGTGGGAATATTTCTGTATGCCTTTTCACTGATATCCAGATTACTTTAAAGATCCCAAAAGATTCTCCAAAAGTTATTTTAGTAACTCCTTTTTGCCCAAAGCAACAGTGGTTCTCCCTTCTTTTGAAAATGGCCAGAAGTTTCTGCACAAAGTGGACTTATGTGAGACAGGGACTCTGTGATCCACCCTAACCTGAAAATTCTGTGACTCACAGCTTGTATGATAGAATTCTAATACCTTTTTAGGTACATTTTATCTAATGACTTGTAGGTGGCATTAAAGGAGGCTAAAAAAAACTCCTACTAGAAAATTATATATGGTTAAGTGGAAATATTTTTTAGTTGGTGCTATAATCTGAACTATAATCTGTATAAGGTGCAGTTACCTTTGTTTGTTCAGAATTTGTGTAGGTTATTATCCTCTGGTCTTTGTTATTCTTCTATAAAAATTCATCTTTCAACTATTTCTGCCTGTCTGCCTAGGCTACACCCATTCTTTATCTCAAGTTAAACAGTTTCCGAAAGCCATTTTGCATATTTGTCCTTTTATGAGACAGGTGGTTCCTCCGTATGATCATAACTTTGGATTTTAAAAACTTAGGCTTCTTTCTTTTGAACCAGCTAACAAGGCTGATTTGAAGTTCTTATCATGGAGGCATTGTTCTGACTCCTGCAAGAAGAGTACAGTAGGGAGTTAATTATCCAAACTAATTGGGACCTAGGGTAGTTCAGATAATCTAACTGTTAAGATAAGATGTTAATCAAACACACATTGAGCCTTATAAAAAAATACTAATATCTTGTTTTTTCTGTAACACAGGGAATATGATTTTCAACCATTCAGCAATTCCAGTGGACAATAAAGAATTTTTTTCACACATGAGCAAGCTACAAGTTTAAAAAGTACACACGTCAATATGTACAACATTTACATTTTTAGCTACCAAATGAACCCATTTGTCAAACTTACTATCTATAGGGATGACCCACATATACACCAGCTGATTAAAGTAGCCCATCTCAAGCAAAGCTACACTGCTAAATAAAAAAAAAAAAAACTTTTATAACCTTCATGTTGTAACGCCAATCCATATTTTATTATTGTGCCCTGTGTGCAAAGAATTACTGCTTTCACTAATCTTGCACTACACAGAGATGATGCCACCAATAACACAATAAAATGATTTTTCATGGCTAAAAGGACAGTGCTCCGGGATGGACTAATTACTAATGCCAAAGGAGCCAATAACGCTACTTAGTGATCACGTCAGACACACCTTTACTGCTTCTACCATACTAGATGCCCAAGAGACAAAATATAAACATATTAATAAAAAATCAAAGTGATACGAGGACGACAACCCCCCCCCCCCCGTCGTGCCAACACTTTTCCAAGGCCAGAACATTCTCAAGTACTACTACTAACTGACCTGACGTGCCTACTACATGATATTTCGAACAATCTAATTTCCACTAACCCACAATGTAAGGTCTCACCTATTTTATACTCCCTTTTTTCCTGCAGCTGCTGATTCTGCTGCTTGACACTGAATGGCTTCTTCCTTGGCATGACAACTTAGCACTGACAGAGTTGCCTATTCTGCTGCTGCATGGGACAAGACTACCAATGTTGGTCTCTATTTTCAATATATACAGAAACTGTATTACTCAAAGCAATAAAATGTTTTGTGAGAAAATTCACTGGCAGACCTTAACTGAATGGTCTTCTCACACAAAGTCTTCTTCCCAGTAATGAAATCCACAAGGCATTTGAAAATATGCATACTGCCCTCAACCCATGAAATGTGTGGAAGCTGCCTTCTTTATTGCACTTCACCACTGGCTGATTTCACAACTACAGAGGGAGTGATAAAAGTAACTCAGTTCTACAGACAACTTTTGAGTTTCAACTTAAATGATATCAAAATAAGAATAACACAAGTCATCTAAAGCATTTATATAGTTCAAACTGTTTTTTTTTCAAGATTAAAAATACTATTTAAAAGATAAAAAGAGAATTTCCCTCCCTGTATTTTACTTGGTAGAACCCCCACCAAGTAAATCAACAGGACAGTATAGAAAGTACAAAACTATTTGCTTTTGAAGTCATTACAACAATAGGTCAGTCATAGTACCTGGAACGATAATTAAATTACAGCTATTCAGACTTTATGATTTTTCTGACTCGAAAGGCTACATTCAGATAATTGATGTTCGGATAATCAACTCTGTACTGTATCTGACTTGCAAACTCTTATGATGACGCAACCATATTTAATTTTCCATAAACATAAAAAGTAATAATTCGGTTATATACATAATAGCTGAGGAATGGTGATAGATTTTGGATGGATTTACATTGTATGGTTTATAGTATAGCTAAGATTATATTAATCTAGCACCAACCATATGGCTGGCCTCTTTAGTGCAGGAAGGTCCATGCTAAAGTTGCACAGGTCTGATCCTCCCTTAGTATCTGTTTCTAGATTTTATGGTCTTATGGTGGTGGTCCCCTTTCCTTTGTCTATACTACTTAGATCACATATAGGAATTTCTTGGCTCCAAGAAATATTGTTGCCTTTGCTAATATATGGGCTGAGGACTGAGGATAACAGTGCAGGTCAAGGGACTTCAAAAGAGCTATATATCCCATCATTAAGAAATCCAACCATTACATTTAGGATCCTACTTTCTGAGATCTCCAGCAGATAAGCGATCATCCACACTCTTATACAATTGGAGTAGACAGAGTGTTGAAGAGCACAAGTAGAGATTTATGTTCTTGACTGTCTCATCCATATTTTCCTACGTAGTTTGATTTTTTATTTGGATCGGAAGGTATGTGGTAAGAGAGTCTGGAATAACACTGTCATGGTAGTTGACCACATAGTCTACTTTCAGAACCCGATAGATTCAGAATGTATTACAGCTTAGAACTCCATTTTGTAAAACTGGTCAACTGCAACAATAATGCTTTTGGTTTTCTAACTTTCATGCGCATGCAGACACACACACACACACACACACACACACACACACACACACACACACACACCCACCCTCAAGTAAAAGTGGAGTTTCACAAGGGAACAACTGACCTAAGCTTTTATGAATGGCACTAATGTTCTGTTACACCATTGGGTTTGGCATTTCAGGTTGTTTACATGATTGTTATCAGTGATATATACAGACTTTTTTCTACCATTGATTAATGTTATGAGCAGTTTATATTGTAAATGTATAGAGCTTATCCTCCATTGGTTTCCTGCCAGAGCAAACCCACCCTCCTGAAAAAGCTGAGATACACAGTAAGCAGGAAATACTTTTGTATTATTAATTAGGAACAGATTGAGTGAAATAATAATTTGGACAAGAAATGTCAGAGTACTTGTTTAGTGGAGCATGATCTTGGCTTTTCCCATCCATGTTTTCCTATATAGTTTGTGTCAAGAAGGCATATGGTTGGAGTAACATACTCATGGCAGTTGTCCACATGGTTTATGGCCAGATCAAACCAAGATAGATTCACAATGTATTGCAGGTAGAGGCTGTCTGAAACTCTTTTGCAAAACTGGTCAACCTCAACAGTAGTGCTTTGATTTTCCAACACATACGCATCCTGCCAAGACTGCCATAAAAGCAGAGTTTCACAAAGGTACAACTGACCTAAGTATTTATGTATGGTTCCAGTATTCTGGTACACCATTGTGTCCAGCATTGCATGTCATTACTTGGTTAATGTTATCAGTGGTATATACCATAATTGAATAGAGTTCTTTCCACCATGGGCTAATTTTATTAGCAGCATATACCACAAATGAATAAGGTTATTCCACCATTGGTTTCCACCTAAACAGTTAAGGTCTAATCCACATTTACACACCCAACCTCCTTGTGGAGATATACAATAGGTGGGAAATACTTTTCCATTATTGAATAGGAATAGATTCAGAGTAAAATAATAATTTGGACAAGACAAGTTAGCTCTGGTAATCCTGCTGAGCATTTTTGCTTCACCTTTTTCACCAGTTTTACCCACCGAATCAGGAAAGGTCTGATACTCGTGTGTATATATATATATATACACACACACACACACACACACACACACACACACACACACACACACACACACACACTCATGAAAGCTGAGATGTACTAAGCCGGATAATACTTTATCAACTTGTGTTTTTTAACTGATTGGAACTGAAGTATAGTAAAACAGTCACACAAAGTAATACAAAACAATAAAGGATGGATCTGAAGAAGCATTTTTCAAGTGAGCTGAAGAGACTGGTTCATGGATTTTATTAGTGGTAACATGTTTTCCTGTTTTGTCACTAATTGGGTACCATTGTAGTATTTTTCCAACCTGGATAACGTGTGTTGTGAATGATAGCTGTCTTTTTCCCCCCTCCATTTGACTACTAAATCAAGAATTTTTCAAATTTTTTTTTAAAATAACTTACCGGCTTTGAAAGAGGTCTTGATTGTAACAACTCAAGGACAGAGGTAGAATGACACCGAATGCCAACCCAGTTTGAGCTGATATCCACCATCCTATCACAAATTGGAGGGAAGCACCTTCTGATCCCTACCTCTCTTCTTTCCTGTAGCCAGAGTCAGTCCCTGGATCCTCTTCCGCACTATTATTAATTTGTGTTTAAATGTAACAGCACTTCTTGAGAAATGATTTTGCTGCAATTAGCCATCCTGAAATAAAAGAAATGATTGATTACAACCCAGATTGAGGCATCTGGAGGCTTATTTTATTCAATTAATTTTTCCCATTTTTCCATCATTTTATTTCTATACTGTTTTATACAGTTTTTGCATTAACTTTTAGGGGATCATTTCCTGCAACTGATTCAGGTCTTAAATGGTCTGATAGGAGGCAGTGTTTGGTAATCATCCATCTTACTTTTGCTCGTTCTCCTCAGTTCTCTGCGAGCAGAGCGCTGAGCTGGATCGATCAGTGCTCTGACTAAATCAGGTTTTATTTCTTCTGTCTTCCATAAAAATAATTTATCTTTGAAAACCAACTCTTTCTTTATGTCTAAAGTGGTTTCAGAGTTTATATTATACCAGTCAATTCATCTCCCTATTTTCTGTCTAGAACCAAACCATAAAGGGGAGAGAATTCTGCACACACTGGATGTCCGCAGACACCTTGGAAACTATATTGACATGGCAAAGGACTTCAGGAGTTGTAATAATTTTTTTATTCCTAATAGTCTGTTTCAAAATGTTTGTCTTGTGCCATTTAGTTTTGTTATTCATACTATGCCAAGACATTTCCAGGCAAGGTGAAACCCACTCTGCCAGAACTGTGACGACCTTTGCTTATTGGAAAGGGGTGCAACAACTTGGTCTTCCACTCATACCTTTACTAAGCACTTCAAAACTGACTCTTTCTCTAGGGCCAGAGCAGGCATTGCTACAATTATCCTCAAAGGGCTTCTAGACACTAATTCTCCTTCGTCTTCCCTTTCTTTCTAAGACTGGGTATTTGTCCCATATAGTTTAGGCTACTGTAACAGTGATCTGTTGATGAACATAGTACAGTTGTATTAATAAACTTACAGCACAGTTGTAGTTCTACTAGATTACTGTTGTAGTACAAGCACCCTCCTTTCTTCCCCTTTGTTATTTTGCTTGCCTGGGTGGGGGCCACTATTTTTACCTTTCTCTCCTAGTGCAATTCTTTTCTGAGCAGGGCTATAGGCTCTTCTTGTTCTGAGACAAGAAATCTTTGAATTTTGGCACCTGCACATCTGTTTCATAACTGCTTGCCCTTGAGCTGTAATGGTTATACAAGGGTGTGGAAGGTTCCCTAAAGTTTTGGAAGCTGGTCAGATTTCTTTTTCTTGACAGGATACATCCCATCGAGCTTAAGCTAGTGCAGCAGTGGTCTATTGGTGGTGTTTCTTTTATGTAAGTTTACATAAGAACTGTATTTTCCTACTCACCATTTAATACGTGAAGCCAACAAATTCAGTATTCTGCAAGAACAGATATTTTATATCGTATTTCACTATTTGTGCTTCTGGTACCCAAGACAGACACACTGCATAGAAGAGTCTGTTTGCAACCATTTTTTACATTTCCCTTGTTCATAGGTAGGTACTAGGCTATCGGCCCAATGGCCTAAGTAAACCTAGCCAACAAGGTTCCCTGGCTTAGGCCACCCAAGAAAGTTATTTTCCTGTGCCCCTGTCGAGAAGAGCCACAGAAGTGATCCCCGGGGTGTATTTCCTATTTCCCATCCACTCATCAGGATTTTTCTTGGAGTGCTAATGAGGAACTTTGCTTGACATAGATGGGTAGCTTGTTCCAGAGTATGGGAAGTCTCTGGGACAAGAATCTATCCCTCCAGCATGTCCAGTTTATTGTAGTGACAAGGTTTAGGTCCCTAGAGCGTGTAGCTCAGAGGGATTGGGATTTCTTTAGGTGTAGCATGTCCAACAGCTCTGGGTTTAACATAGCTTTATATGTTAGGCAGAGATCACCTTGGAGTAGACGATATGCTACGGAGTAAAGCTGGAGTTTTTTGAGACTGTCAGTGTAGGGCATCTGTTTGAGGACAGTAATCCTCTTTATGAGGTACTTCTCTGGCCTTTCCAGCTGGTGCAGATGTCTTGGGAAGTACATTCCAAAAGGGGAGTTGTATTCTGTAATAGGTCTGAGTGTCAAGTAGAGGGGAATAATGACCTGTTTCTTCCTGGATGAGAATCCTTTTGTGAGTAGAAGGATTTCCTGACTACTGTGGTGATGTGATTATCAAAGGAGAGACTACTGTCCACCTGGGTCCCAAGGTCTCTTATCACACATTCGGCATTATGTAGACTGCCGCCTATGTGGTAATTAATGGGTACAGAGGTTTTACCAAAGGGGATGAAAATGCACTTTTTGGCATTGAGCTTGAGGCCATGGGTCTGACACCAGGCATCTGTCTCAGTGAGGCCCTTCTGTAGGGTGTCCACATCATTTGGGGACACGACTATGGCTCCTAGTTTGCTGTCATCTGCGAACTTCATTAGCCAAAGGCCTTCTCTTTTAGCCTGTACTTCAGAGAAGTAGATACCAAACCGGAGAGGTCCCAAGACTGAACTCTGTGG
Source organism: Protopterus annectens (assembly GCF_019279795.1). Lineage (NCBI taxonomy): Eukaryota > Metazoa > Chordata > Ceratodontiformes > Protopteridae > Protopterus > Protopterus annectens. Next base: position 866,960,288 of record NC_056744.1, read on the forward strand.
TACTCCACTTGTCACTGGTTTGAAGTCAGATTTGAAGTCTGCAACTTTTACAGTGTTGATTCTGTCAGTGAGCCAGTTGGCAACCCTTCTTGTGATGTAGGGATTTATACCTAGTTTAGTGAGTTTAACTATAATTCCAGAATGGGGGATGGTGTCGAAAGCCTTGGCGAGGTCAAGATAGGCTGTGTGAACCACTTTACCCTCGTTTACGGCTTTGGTGACTGCCTCAAAGAAGTTGATCAGGTTCAGGAGGCATGATCTGCCTTTTGGGTTCCAGGTTACCAATGTCTTTGTTTATGAGTTCCATGATGATACGTTCCACGGCCTTACAGACCAGGCTCGTCAGGCTAATAGGGTGATAATTCCCAGGATCAGTGGTGGTTCCCCCCTTTGTGGAGTGGGATAACTCTTGCTGTGCACCATTCATTGGGCACAAAGCCTGATGTGAGGCTATGATTGACCATGGTGCTTAGGTGGGGAGCCTGTTCGTTCTGAAGTTTGTGTAAAACGCAGCCTGGGATGTTGTCCGGTCCCATGGATGCTGTGTTTTTAGCTTTAGAGAGTGCAGCTTTTACCTGCGTAGTTGTGATTACAGAGACTCTGCATTCTTCCTGTATAGATATGGGCCCTTTAGGGGGTAAGAGGCGGGTAAAGTTAGCACTAAACCTATCTGCCAGGATGTTGGCAATATCAGTTGGTTCTGTAATTTTCGTGCAGTTGTGCTGTGACTCTCAGCAGATTGTGGTGTTGCCATTGAGATTCTTGACACAGCTATAGAATGCTTTGTGGTTGTCCCTAGAATCAGTGGCGATTTTTTTTTTTTTTGGAGCTAGCTTTGGAGGATCTTATACGAGATCTCAGCTTCTTACTGAGGCTGACCAGGGAGCTCCTCCATTCATGGGATTTTACTCTCTTTTGCAGCAGTTTCTTTCTTTTGTTGTAGAGTTTGTTTATGGCAGGGGATCAACAGATTGGCTTCTTTTTTTTTGGAGGATAGCAGTTCTGTTTGGGATAGCATGATCCATCCACTCGTATAAGTACTTATAGAGTGCATTTGTGTAGGATTCAGCAGTTGTAACTGTATTGTCCATCTGCATGAGTGTCATGAAGTTCGCCACTTATGTCTTAAGAAGTATGAAGTTAGCTTTGGAGACATTATTTACCATGGTTTCCTTAATGGGGGGTGGGGGCAGGATGTGGATATCTAGGGTGATTAGCTTATGGTCGGATCTGACCAACGAGGAGTTGACTTCAGGTGTGGAACACCGGTCACTCATGTTGGTAATGACTAGGTCTAGGATATTGTTGCCCCTGGTGGGGGTGTAGATAAGTTGATCCAGGGCATTGGAATTTATGAATTCCAGGAAGCGTTGAACAAAGGAGTTGGTTCATGAGAAGTTTTCCCAGTTAATGGTGGGGTAGTTGAAATCATCCATTATTAGGGTGTTTGGCTGAGCCGTAATATTTTCCAGTATATCAAGAAAAGAGAAGTGGGAATGGGGCATGGTGGGGGATCTGTAGCAATTTGGATTGCAGTTTTGCCCAGAATTAGTTGCACTTTGATAACCTTGGATGCATTATGCTGAGCAACCAGCCTGGAGGTGTGGATATCCTTAATGAATATGGACACACCTCTGCCTTTGGTGTTCCGGTCCAGGTTAGATGGCCGAAAAGTGTGGTATGAGTTATACCCTGGTAATGCAGGGGTGCTCTCTGGAGCCTTGAACCAGGTCTCAGTCACTGCACAGATATCGGTGTTCTCCATTTTAAGGAGTCCCTCGAGGGAGTGCATTTTGAGATTTAGACTTCTAGCATTGAGTAGCATTACCCTCAGTTTTTGCTTGGCTGTTCCTGTTATGGTGGTGAATTTGTCATTTGAACCTTGCCTAAAAAAGGCACTATAGGGGCGGCAAGAGCCTTAGCCTGTATCCGGAATCCCGGGGGTGACAGGTGCAGGCCATCTCTGGCAAAGCATCGTAGTCTGTCGACCATGTCGTCACAGGCAGACAGGTACTGGATCCCCTTAGAATGACACCAGAAGCTTAGCCAATTTTAGAAGTCAATCATTTTGTCCTTGTACTGCGGTATCATTCTAGGTGATGGCAGGATGCTACCCAGGGCTAGGGTCATACCTGCCTGGGCTACAAGATCGGAGAGCTCTTCCATGTCTCTTTTCATGTAGTCCAGGGAGGTACGTCTCAGGTCATTCACACCAACATGGACAATGACAGAGTCATATTTGTACTTGTTGTGGAGTGACCTGAGTGTGTGGGTTATGTGGTGGATCCTCGCACCCAACAGGCAGCTGGCAGTAACCTTCTCCTTATTTAGCCTGGTGAGTGGGACATCAGTGTGCCTGACTGTAGAGTAACCTATGACTAGTGTGTTGGGTACGTTGTTTTGCCTTATGGGCTGTGGTGGAGTGGCACACTGAGTCTGTAGGCTGTGTCATTTGGGTTGTGTTGGGGGGTGGAGGTTGCTTGCATTTCTGCTTTGGAGGTCTCCTTGCTTGAGCAGATTATTATTGAGAGCCCCTGCAAATCTTTTTGTATTTCTATGTGTGGATTTTGGTGGTGTAGGTTTAGTGGGACTATGTGATAAGTGTGGTGTGGTGCAAGTGTTTACCTTCTCCTCTGGACTGTCAAGTTCAGTCTTGGTTGGAGAGAGCTGTACTTCCAGTTTGGCTAGATAAGTGCATCTCTCACAGGTTGTAGTGCTGGGTGGTAGGAGGAGAGGGTTGTCTGTGTACATGAGGCAATTGCTACATTGCCCCAAGATGCCCAGATTCATCACTTAGGAGAGAACACTGGGAGCTGACCCTTGGACATGCCTGAATAAAAAACTATTTTCCTCTAGACAAGTGAGGAAAGTGAGTGCAAGAGCTGTTTTTCTCTAAACAAGTGAGGAAAGTAAGTACAAAAACTGTTTTCCTTTAGGTAATGAGGAAGGTTGAGTGCTGTAGTAATTTGTAGCTTTAGTGCTTACAACAAGTTTTGAACAAGTGCTGAGCAAGAATAAGCAAATTCAAGTGCTAAAACTAAGAATCTGTATCTGAACTAGACTAGTTACAGGAAAGAAACAAGTACAAATGCCGGCTTTTAAATCAGAACGTTGAGAGAGATGGAAAAATTGCCCAAACGGCCAATAACTACAATTTCTGGGCCAGAAACCACTCCTTATGTGGTAGATAGGTTGCCTAGTGCTTACCACTCCCACTGATAAGCTAGCAGGCTTCCCTCCAACACAGAAAGGCTTGGGGGCCTCAGGAGCTTACAAACAGTCCTGGATACAGCAAATCTGTATCTGGACTAGACTAGTTGCAGGAAAGGGGGGGGGGGGACAAGTGCAAATGCTGTATTTACTTGGCACACTTCAAAAATACATATGTATACCAAATGCTTTAAGAAAACACTACAAAGTTAACAAGAACCAAGAATAAATATCCTACATAGAAGGACTGGTTTACAATTTTTACATGCCTTTTCCATATTTGGTAGGTACACTGTAGCCATGCAGATATTTAACAGATGTTTTAAGAAACCATGATAAAAATGAATAAAATTCATAAAAAGATAAATTTAATGCTTTCTTAATCTTTTTAATGTTGGCACAGTGGAGAGATGAGGCAACAGAGTAAAGTACTGGGTACCACAGTATCTAAATTAGGATGTTACACCTCGGAAGACTAGAACACAGAGGTGGTCTTGATACCTCTTACTGGACTAACACAGGTTTTAAACTTTCTCAAGCTTTCAAACTAACAGGGGACTTTTATCATAATTAATGCCATTGAGTGTTAGATTTAATAGTTTAATATCCAGTTGTACAAGGAAAAGGGAGAGTAGGGCATATTTTCCCCATCAGCTAAAAGAGGAGCTTAAATACAAGTGTAGGGATGCTTAAAAATGTGATAACCATACCTCCACATGTGCGTGTGTTAGCTCACATATGTGGTTGTCTTCTGCTTGTCTGAACATTCAAAATATCAAGTCTTGTTTGCTGGCTTAAGAGACTGATTTCTCTTAATACCGTGTTTTTGTGAGGAGATCGAAGTACAGTGGGAAATGTGAATTTGCCCTTTTCCCACTGATTTTATATATATTTAGCAGGGGGTACTAGGTGCAGGGGGAGTAGCCCTTGCAAAAGAAGTTTTTTTTTTAATTTTTAAAACAGATTTCACTATTTTTTTGTTTCAGTCTTTTTAAATCAGTCTTTTTTTTTCAAATAATTTACTCTTTGATATTTTATTATGTACTTGTGTGTATAAATATACATGTGTGTGTGTGTGTGTGTGTGTGTGTGTGTGTGTGTGTGTGTATATATATATATATATATATATATATATATGTGTGTGTGTGTGTGTAACAGACACACACATATGAGGTAGGGAGGGAAATCCATGAGTTGTAGAATGACATAAACTAAAGGCTGCATGGTGCTTATTTTGCAGAGTTTTTTTTTTCCTCACAGTTGTATTTTTCTCGGTGTGTGTTTATCAATTAATTTCTGATGAAGGTCTTCTGATAGTCTAAATACTCAAGTAACTTTAAAACCTTTGTTCTCCAAAATGGTATAACATTGACTTCCAAGATGGCTGCACATTGGTAAGAGCTTAATTTCAGCTCTCCCAGTGTGAAAGCAGAAACTCAGAAGAGAGAACAAGTGAACTAATTTCTGGGTAAATTTCCGTAACTGGCTAGTAAGTGCACTTCCTGGATGGCAGCAAAAAAGAAATTCAGCAAACCTGAAAGAAAATCTACCACAAAAGGTGAGGAAAAAACACTGACTGGGAAGAATTATGCAACTGTGCAGCAAAAAGCAGTGCAAGTTCCAGCTTTGGTGCAAGACATGACTTCCAGTACATAAAGGAAAAATAAGTGAAATGTACTCCGAGCTAATTAAAATGAAATAGTAATGGAGTATATCAACTCAAATAACAAATGGCTGTATAAAATGGAAGAAGCTTTAAACAGATATTCAGATGAGGTGATAAAAATGCAAATATTGGAGGTTGAAATGAAGAAAAGACTGGTTGAATATGACACTGCTCAAGAAGGGATGTTTCAAAAAAGAATAGAATTAGACCACAGAGCACGCAGGGAAAACCCAAGATTTTTTGCTGTACCAGAGTAGCTGGAAAGAACAGACTGTTTTCATTTTGTGAAAGCACAAATAAGCAGCTGGACTGGTATTCCACAGCAGGAGTTGTAATTGAAAGGACACATCATGTGTATACTCCAAACCTGTCCATGAGAAAGCAGCCTAGACGTTAATAGTAAAGATGCAATCCTGCCAGCAGGAGTTGATTCTGACAAAATTTTTGACACAAGGACAATGTAGTAAAAGTGCGAGACAGTAGTGTGTTTGTGGAAAATCTTTACTCATTGTACACCAAGCAGAAGATGAGTAAATGTATTCCACTAATCAGTGAATGTGTGAATCAGGTATGAGGTTCAAATTGCTGTATCCCGCTGTCTTCAAAATATTCTTTCTTGGAGGGACAAAATAATTTTTGATGTAGAACACGCTAAGGATGAAATACGGAAGTTTGTCCAAAAAAAGTTAGCTATGAAACAGGTACATCTTCTGCTGCTTGTTTTTCTGGTATTGAAGACCACAGAGAGACTGTGCCAGTGAAAACATTTCCAGTTTCAACGGAAAATGCTTGAGAGACAGAAAAAAGCACAAGTGTTGACGAGAAGTACCGAGAGTATGTTGGAAAAGAAGCAGAGATGGGATGTGGGAGATGAACAGGAATAAAACCAGCAACTCAGAAATTGACAAATAAATGTGGGATTATAAAGCACTAATTATATTTGTGAAACATGGCAAAACAAGAAAACCTGGAAATATTGGACTTTTTTGACTTTGTGAAACTTGTAGGGAACTCTAAAGCATATGCCCTACTTCATGTCATTAATGTTTGGAGCAACACCTAGGAGAGGGGAAGTGGAAGGAAAGAGTTAACTATAAGTAAAAAAAAAAAAAAAACTTTTGTTCTTAACAGTAATAATTGTATAGTGGATGATATGTGTAGGCGGTAAAGTAAAGTTTTCTCAGTTATTTTCAAGTGTAATGGGAATACTTAATTTAACATGTGCCCTTGTGTTTTTTTTCCCTTTCTTTTCTCTTTCTCCTTGTTCAGTTTTAAGGAATGTATGCACTACAATGAAAAAAAAGGAAAGAAAAGTCTGTTCAAAAGAGTATGATGCAAGAAAAAACAATGTGCTTTTTCCTCATTCTTTCATAGGGGAATGATTGGATTAAGGCTGTTGGCTTTATATATAACAAGTTTTGAGCAAAAGCAAATAAATAAATGAACATTGAGTATAATAAAGCTCTCCTCTTAACAAAAACAATGGTATAACATCACCTCTGTGAATGTAGACTATTGATAAACCAGTTATAATCTCCTAAGAAACGGAGGTTAATGAAAGGAAGAAACAGGGAATAATGAAGATGTCCAGTATTAGAACACCTTGCAGGTTTTAATATATAGTTTTTTTGCTTTTTTTTTGTCTTATCATTCTAAGGGTTTTAGATCAAATATTACCACTTGTAGAATGGAATCAACACATTACAAAATACTGAGTGTTTTTAAAGAAGTGGACTGATGACCATGCCATTTCTTACTTTGGATTCATTTGGAGAAATGAGGCTAACACTTGGAGGCAATCCCACAGGATCTTTATTGGAAATAGGCCTTCATTTAAATAAAGACTAGACCTTTGATCGTGGATGAAAAGACACAGACATCAGTATCTCCATTGGCTGATTGGTAATATAAATTGGTGTCTCATTCATCACTGGTTAGACTAGCAGTTCTGCTAATAGGATCATAGGAGGTTACTAGGCTTTCAGCCACAGGGCGCATACAAGCCTAGCCAAGTTCAACCTATGTTCCCAAGGGTGTCTGGATCAAGCAGACACTCAAATCAGCACCTATTGCACCTGTCCAAAAGGGACACAGGTGGAGCCCCCAGGATGAATTTCCAGTTACTCATCCAGTTGTCCAAATTGTGCTCAAATAGAGCCAACAAGGGGATTTGTTTAACATGAATGGGAAGCTTGTTCCAAAGGTGGGGCAATCCCTGTGAGACAAATCTGTCTCTCCAGCAAGTTCTGTTGATGTCACATACCAGGTTAAGGTCCTTTGAGTGAGTGACCCGTGTGCCATTTGACTTATGAGTGTGCAACATTTCTATTAAATTTCCTTTCCAAAAAAATCCTTCAAAGAAATCGAATTTGGTCTAAATGGAGAAATACTAAAAACCCAACTGATCATGAAATCTTTAGACAGTTGAGAAATGCTACAAAAAAATCAATAGTCCAAGATAAAAAGAACCACTACCATAAGCTCTAACACACCCAACATAAAAACCCTCAAAAATTTTGGTCAGGTATAAATAGCCTACTCCACCCAGGCCAGTCCAAAACTCCAACCCCAGCTAATTTGACTCAAGATTCTCACTGCCAAATTGCCAACTTCTTTAATAAATTCTTTGTGGACTTGGTCCAATCATTAGCATGTACCTTATCACCAGCCAGCATCTCCAACACACACTCACAAACCATTTTACCTCCTCCCCTCCAATTACAGCCTGTTCCAACCTGTCTCATTCATACCCAGCTTCAAAAACTAAAACCATGTACTCCCTCAGCTGACGACCTTCCAGCTGAATTTCTGCAAATGACAGCTGGAGTACTTGCTTACCCTATCTCTATCTTAATTAATAGGACCATCACAGAATGCACTATACCAACTATTTGGAAGGTCTCATACATTATACCTCTACATAAGGGAGGAAGCTCAACTGAACTCTCTAATTTCCATCCCATAGCTCTACTTTCTCCTTTAGCTAAAATCATGGAGAGATGCATTCACCGGCAACGTCTCAATCATCTCCTCCAAAATAATCTTTTAGCCAACTGCCAGCATGGTTTTAGGCCTTTTCATAGTACTACTACTACACTATCATTTTCTGACTCAATTAATAAAAATAGAAACAACGTACTCACCTCTGCCCTCTTTTTAGACCTCTCCAAAGCCTTTGACATGGTGAATCATCACTTAATGATAGATATACTTACTTCACTTTCAGTTAACACTCAGGCAGTCAAATGGTTTGAATCCTATCTTAGAAATAGACAACAGGCAGTCCTCTGGGACAACAGCCTATCCACTCTACTCCCTATCTTGCAGGGAAGTCCCACAAGGCTCTATCTTGGGGCCCCTCCTCTTTTCTATTTTTATCAATGACCTGAAAACATCCCTACCTCAAACCACCTGTATTCAATATGCCGACGACTCGACCATAATCTGCGCAGCAACATCTTCTGCCGAACTTCAGTCTAATACCCAAAAAGTATTTACCTTAGTTGAAAACTGGTTCTCCAAACACTGTCTCCTCCTTAACCCAAAAAAAAAACTTCTACTGTTTACCCCTAACCAGAAGTCTCCCTCTATTGATTTCACAATTACATCAAATACTAGCACTGTAATTGTACCAGACTCAACTACTAAACTCGTAGGTGTAACAATTGACCATAACCTCAACTTTGACTCGCACATAAACTCAGCCATCAAATCAGTGAATAGAAAACTGGGATTCCTCTATAGGCTAAAACCATTCTTAACACCTATAGCCAGGACTACTATTGCCCAAACTCACCTAATTTCCATGCTTCTCTGTGCCTCCCCAATTTTTACAAATCTATCTAAAAATAATCAAAATAAGCTGGTCACATCTTACAATAACATTGCCAGATTTGCCACTGGGTCCTCATTCCATACTCACCATTGTCAAAATCTACGTAAACAAGGATGGTTGGAACTGCAAAACCAGCTTCTTTTTCAACAACTAACCATCACCCACAAAATCTTGCATCATCCTACAAATACTCCCATTCTCTGTAACTTGATCAACCCCTATAAAAATCTAAGTACCCTACGCTCAGCCAATAAATTACTAGCCACAACCCTAAAATCCAGTAACAAATCAGGTGATTCTCTACTTAGTAACACCATTGGAATCCTTTGGAATAAACTTCCAAGTAATCTTATATACCTTTCATCTACTCCTCTGTTCAAAAATCATCTAAAAATCTTCCTTAATTCACAATGGCTGTGTCCATGCACTAATCCTGGCTGAAACTTTTTGTCACAACTAACCTTTTCTTATTTACTAAGTTTTCTGCTTTAAACTCTGTTATCAAAAGTGTCTATTTTGTCTTGTACCTATTATGCTATATACCTAGTTATATGTCCTTCCCTCAATGCTGTTTCTTTTGCTATGTAATGTAAATAAGCCTAACTCGTAGGTTTTTTTTTACATGTATAACCAATTGTTGATTAGTATCCCCTTATGTCTATAGTTACTTATGTATATTAGTTGTATCCAGCTGCTGTGGAGCTTTTCTCCCCGGGCCTCTACTGAAAATGGACATATATCCAGCTAGACTAGCCCAGTCAACAAATGTAAAATAAAATAAATAAATAAAATTCAAGCTGGGTCAGAGATTATGCTATATGCAAGGTACAGGTCACCTCTTAGCAGTTTGTACAACACAGAGTAAAGTGACAATAATTTCAATCTGTCCATATAAGACAGATCTTGAAGACCCTGAATTTTCTTTGTGAGGAACCTTTGTGGTCTATCCAACTTCTGCAAGTGTTTGGAAAGGAACATACCAAAGGGAGCATTGCACACTATTATTGGCCTTCTTACCACTGAGAAGATATGTTGATTGAAGTTAAGGTTGCTGTCAACCTGTGTGCCCAGATCTCTCACCACTGATTGTGTGCTTAGGGTATTGCTATTGATGTGGTAGTTTGCAGGAACATCACTCTTGCTGAAGGGGATGATGACGCATTTTTTTTGCATTAAGTTTAAGACCATGACTTTGGCATCAGTCATTAGTCTGCATAAGACTTTCTTGCAGGATGTTGACATCGCTAGAGTTTCAGTGATCATTCCCAGTTTGAAGTCATCAGCAGATGTTGTCAGCCACAGTCCTTAGCCTGTAAGTAGATTCCGAACAGTAGGGATCCCAGAACTGATCCCTATGGAACACCACAGGTTACAGGTCTGCTGGAGGAGGTGGAGTCCCCTATTTTGACTGTATGAGTTCTATTAGTGAGCCAGTTTGCAACCCACCTGACAATATATGGGTTGATACCCAACTGGGTGAGTTTATCAGATGCCTGAGTGGGTGATTGTGTCAAAGGCCTTGGCTAAGTCTATAAAGGCCGTATGTACAGATTTTCCCTCTTTTACGGCATTGGTGACTGCCTTGAAGAAGTGCACCAAGTTTAACAGGCATGATCTCCCATTGACAAACCCAAACTGAGTGTGGTCAAGCATTTGGAGATTTCCTATATCTTTGTTAATAAGGACCATGATGATTCATTCCATGGCCTTGCAAATAAGGATGGTCAGGCTAATGGGTCTATAGTTTCCAGGGTCTGTAGATGCACCCCCTTTGGGATGATGGTAGCTGTTTTGCATTCTGCTGGGATGAAGCCAGTGCTTAGGCTGTGATTGAAAAGCATGCTTAATCATGATGGTAATTCCTGTTTTAAACCCTGTAGAACACAGCCCAATATGTTGTCTGGTTCCATAGAGGTTATGTTTTTGGCCTTGGAGAGGGCATTTAAGACCTGTTCCCCAGAGATACTAGAAGGGGGATAGGTGTTTGGGATGCTTTGGGGTATATGTGGTGGGGGCAGGGAAGTGAAGTTTTCCCTGAACCTGTCAGCCAGCAGATTTGGTATATCCACAGGTTCTATATATGTAGTACCATTAACTACGAGTTCAATGCATATCTGGGCCTTACCTTTGAGGTTATTGTGGTTATCTTTAGTTAGGGAAGCTAATTTGGATTTGTAGATACCTTTAGAGACTCCACTAGGAGCCTTATTTGCTTGTTTAAGTTGAGGAGGGAGTGTTTCCATTTTTGAAACCATTCCTTCCTACTGTTAGACAGCAGTTTGTTTCTCCTATTGTATAGCCTGTTAATGGCAGTTGTCCACCAGGCAGGTTTGTTTTTCCTTGAAGATCTTGCTTTGGTTCTATCAGGTACAGCAGAGTCAGTACAATTGTACAGCACTGGTGTATAACTCAGAATAGGTGTCTGTTTCATCAGTGGGGGGAGGGGATATGAAGCTATTTATGCTGTCAATTAAGAGGTTGTAATTGGACTTGGAGACATTTTTTAGTCTAGTTGTTGCTAAGGGAGGGTCTTGTGTTAGAGTTACTTCTAGTGAGACTAATTTGTTGTCCGATCTCATCAGGGATGGCCACACACTGGGGTTGGTGCACTGGTCCCCCATGTTGGGGAGCACCAGGTCCAGGATGTTTGAGCCCTTTGTGGGTGTGTTAACCAGCTGGTCTTGGGCATTGAAGTTAACAAAGTCCAGGAACATTTGGGCAAGTAAGCTAGAACATGTATAATTTATCCAGTGTATGGACTGGTAATTAATGTCACCCAAAACCAGGGTGTATCTTGATTGACTCAAGTAGATCCAAGTAGGCTAAGTGGATGTCCTGATTTATATAGGGGGTCCTATCGCTGGCAATGACCTGAAGAGGGGTCTTACCTACAGTCAATTGCACCTGAAGTAATTCAAGGGAATCTAGAGGTGTATGTATCTTTAATGAATATGGATACATGACCTCCTTTAGTTCTCACACCTTCAGTTTGTGGTTTGAATGTGTGGAAGGAAATGTAACATGGTATAGCTGGGGTGCTCGCCACAACCTTAATTCAGGTTTCAGTGACTGCCCAAATGTCATCTTCCAGGGTGAGGACTGCTTCCATTGAGTGCAGTTTCTGGTTTACACTCTTATTTAGCAGCATAACCTTGAAGTTGTTTTTAGAGGGCATTTTTATGTCGGGAATTTTGTTTTTGTGACATTGCCTAAAAAAGACACTGTGGAGATGGCAAGAGCCTTAGCCAATAACCAAAATCCCAGGGGTGACAGAGGAAGACCATCTCTGGCAAAGCATCGAGGTCTTGTCAACCATGTCATCCCAGGCTGATAGATACTGGATGCCCTTTGAATGACACCAGAAATTAAGGCAATTGAAGTTAACCATTTTTTGTTTGTATTGAGGTATCATCTTAGGCAAAGGTAAAATGCTGCTTAAGGCTAGGGATATACCTGCCTTACACAATCCAAGAGCTCAGTCCTGTCTCTCTTCATATACTCCTGTGAGGTACATCTCAAGTCATTCACACCAACATGGCCCATGACGGAGTCATAATAGTGCCTGTTGTTGAAAGACTTGAGTGTGTCTGTGATGTGATGAATCCATGCAATGTTATTAAACTGGTAGTGGAACAATTGCAGTGCTGTTGATAAGGAAGCAGAACATTTGCAGGTGGATAACAGCCAATTTATTAGCTATTAGACAAAGCAAAGTATATTTTGAGGGGTAGCATCAGTCCAAGGATGATGTTCCATAGTTGTTGATCTTTTAAAGGCCCATCAGAAGACCATTTCCAACTACTACAGCTTTGATAAAGCAGAACAAAATAAACTCGTATTATTATTTACTTTGGCTAAGGGTAGTAGGGTTTGTATTTATAGGTAAATACTAGGCTAACAGCCCTTGTGGGCCATTTTAAGTCTAGCTAGTTTCCGTTTTTGTGCTCAAAACCTAATCTCATAGTCTGTTACAAGTTTCTTGGTAACACTACATATAAAAGTAGCTTATCACATTCCTTTTCATCCAGACTAGATCACATTATCAGTTGTCTGCCTTACCCTTTTTGGACTATCCACTGCACCATGAGTGTTCACAAAATATCTAGTTCCACTTGAAGCTTGTTGCAGGCTAGAAGGGTATCCACCATTTTTTTCCCCACATTTAGATGACATGCTTATCTTTTCAGAATCTTTTTCAGAGTGTCAGGAATCTCTCACTTGAGTGAGAGATTTCTTACACAAGCTGAAATTCCAAGAGAACATTCAAAAGTCCTTTTTGACTCCTTCACATAGGATTGTGCTTTTGGCATGTCAGCTGGACATCTCTTTTCAAAGAGCTTTTCTTCCATGGGAAAATAGATCTATATCAAGACATATTGTTTTATGTTTTTCCACTCAGACTTCAGTCACTGCAAGGAAATACCTCAGGATTTTGGGTCTCATAGCATTTGTTCTTTTCATGATGAACCTGGCAAGACTCCACATGAGAAAGACACAATAGTTTCTGAAGTTTCTTTGATCCCAACATGAACATCCCTTGTAAATCCTGGTATTGTGGTTTTGTCAGTAGAGAAATTACTTGGTGGGGACAGAAAATATCCCTACATTTAGGTCTCCCATTCTTCCTCCCTGTTCCAAAGTAGTCAGCCAACACAGACACCTTGGACTTTGCTTGAGGACCAGTTTCAGAAGGCATACTAGTACATTGTGTGTGAGATATCTAAGGCAGACACAAGCACATAAATTTAAAATGGATGCTTGCACATATCAAGGCAACCAATTCTCTGAATCATCTTTGGTCCCCAGGATATCTTCAAATTGTTTCAGACAATACCCACAGCTATGTGGTACCATCTACAAGCTGACGGTACCTAGTCATACCTTCTTTGCAGACTAGCCATGTTAGCTTTGGATATATACAGTACAGTCTCACTCTCCAGGCATTCTTCATATTTGTGGCAGACAAGTTGAGCAGGACAGGGCAATAGATCATGGGATCTTACAAGATTTGATCCATCTGTGGGGATTCTAGTAGACCCATTTATCTCCTCTCTAAGTAATTAGCTGGGAAGATTCTACTCCAGGATTGTATGAAAGAAGGTCTGGATGACAGATGCCTTTTCTTTGGACAGGAATGTTCTTGTGTGCTTTTCTACCCTTTCCACCGATATCCATGGTACTTTTGAAGATTTAGAAGGAATCCTCCAAAATCATTGTGGTGATTCCATTTCTGGCCCAGACAGTAGTGGTTCTCACGTCTTTTGAAAATTGCCAGGGATAATTGCCACAAACTTCCTCACAGAATGGATCTAGTCACTCAAGATCAGGGGTGTTTGCTGCATCCCCGTCAACTTCAACTGATTGCTTGGATGATAGGCTCTTGATTCCCTGTAGGCACCTCTTAACTGAGGATTTGCAGCAGGTACTAATGGATGCAAGAAAGCCTGCTACTAGAAAATCAAATACTATCAACGGTAACGCTCCATTTGAGCCAATTAATCTGACTGACTTGAAGTTCTTAACATGGGAACTGTTTTACTGATTGCTGTGACCTCTGCAAGAAGAGTATCTGAGTTACAAGCTCTTATGGTGAATCAGCCTTGTCTCATTTTTCCACAATGACAGGTTTTCTTTGAGAACTAATCTGTCTTTTATGCCTAAAGTGGTATCTGAGTTTACTTTAAGGCAAACTATCCACATCCCCATTTTGTCTCTGATCCTAAAAATGAGGGAGAAATGATGTTCCAGTACCTTAGATGTCCACTGACATCTCTGGTACTGTGTTGACAGAACTAAATCTTTCAGATCTTTAGATCTTTTCATTTCTTGTGAAGATAAAAAGAAGTGACAACCAAAAAAAGATAATTTCCAAATGGCTGTCTAAAGCTACTACCTTTTGTTATCCTCACCACAACAAAATTATTCCAGACATGGTCAAGGCCCACTATACCAGGGCATTCGGTTCACCTATGGCTTTTTGGAAAAAGTTGGATTCTAGAAATATTCTTTAAGTGGCAACTTGGCCCTATGCATACTTTTACAAGGCATTACAAGCTTGATTCCTTCTGTAGGTCTAGATCAGGCTTTGTTAGGACCATTTTCCTGGGAACCCTGGACATTTCCCCTTCTACATCCCAAAATTTGTAAGGTATGGTAATCTACCCATATGGCTTAGGCTAATGCAGCAATGATAAATATGAAGAACATAGTACAGTTGTGTAAGAAAATTTTCCATAAGAGTAGATGTTCAAATGATCACTTATGCAGTAGTCACTACCTCACTCGACCCCCTTGTTTTTTGGTATGTTGTTTATGCCAGGGTATGGACTTTTATTTTTTATTGTTCCTAGCATTATCTTTTAAGTGCTCAGTCTTCCTTTCCTTTGTTGGCATGAAAGTTCTGAAGGTCTTGGTGTCCAGTCCTGTATTTTTAGTCAGCTTAGCTTGAGCTAACTAACAGTTTGGGCACGTGGAAAGTGCACTGAAGCTTTGTAAACTGGCTGGCTGTTATAGCCTATGAATGATATAACCTATATAGCTTAGGGTACTGCAACAGTGATCATTCAAACATCTGCTCTTTATGGTAAGTTTGCTTGCACAACTGTACTTTCTTGTACATAAGCAGTTCAGGATGGATGTCAGAAAAGTTCATGAAAGACATTTTACTCTATTTCAATCACAACTGTAAAAGCAGTTTTTCATAGCAAAAGAACTGTGTTTTGTATGCAGGACAAAGCCCCCACAGTTCTTTATAACCAATTTTGATATTGCTGTAGCCTTACGAAATATAAATATTTCCCATTTGCTATAGTCCTAGAGTGAAAGGACTGCACCCCCCCCCCAGCATCATTGCTTAAGTCCACGCATTTCAGCAACTCCGTATTTGGAAGTGTTGTTTCATGGAACTGTCCCACTCATGATCAGTTTAGAAAACTTCTGGAAATGTTTTTTTTTTTTTTTCTTTTCCTAGCTGGTGATTACGAAAGGCACTTCTGCATCATTGAAAGAAGTATATCTGCTTTTTGGTAACCTAGCTTAATTACGTCTGAATACTTTCTGACTAGTGTTCACTTTGCCTACTAAGGTAGCATAGTAAGAGAGGAGTAGTGTGAGAGATCCATTGGATAAATTGTTAGATAACTGTCTTTCTTGTACAGACATGTTTGGTTCCAGAAAAAAATGAGTCTCATGGTTATACCATTTCATAATGTTTCTTTAGTGTTGGATATGGCAAGGTTTGCATTCATTTGTATATCCCTGATGCTTGTGAAATTACATTTGCAGCAGTAGATAAATCATATTGTTTGAGAGTGTAATGGCGGAAGAACTCAAATGCTGAGACAGGAGATGAGAAAAATGTGGGAAGGGGAAATCATATCTTGACTTTAATTAATACATACAGCACAGAGTGCAGTGTCTGAATATCAGCTTATTTTACTGCTCAAGAAAAAAAAAATGTGTGTCTTTAATGCTTTAAAATTGAGTATCAAATGTATTTCTCTTCTTTAAGTTTTCAGGTACTATAGATATGACCATGCAGAGTGATATCATGTCAGCATTTGAAGAAAATCTCTGAAGCTTTCTGCTGTCCATTTTGAAGATCCATCAGAGCACTCAACTTGTTTTGTTACAGTGGGTATTTAAGCTTTTTTTCTGGGACCGATTGAGGTACATAACCAGGGATATTTAATGATAATTGAACACTATTGGACTCTTTCTAAGAAGAAGCAATATTAAATAAGAAACTGCTTTCTCTGCTGCTGTGGAAATTGTCTTGGTTAATGACTTTTGTTATATTGTAAGCTATTGTTTGACATTCTGCAGAGGTAGTTCAAAGTCTACAAAAGAGGAGCATTATGTTTTGATGAATGATAAATTAGTATAGTTAAATATATTGCATGCTAATCTGTCATTTTGATAAAATTGTGTATTAATCTTGGAAAAGCTGCAACTATAAACTGCTTTGCCTTACTTAGTAAATGCTAATGTACACAAGAATTGGTAAAACAGTCAGCTGACTGATAGAACTGATGTTTGAGTAAAATACCACCTTTGTTTAACTCATGCTTTTTCCTCTATATATAAAAATATAACATTTATTTTTCTTCGGAGATTGCTAAATATATTTTCTGGACTCTGGTTGCTTCTGCATATAATATTTATTTATTTATTGCATACTTCCCCATGTGCTTAGCTCAAGAAGACTTAAAATATAAAATCACTGGAGTCTTAGATAAAATCAGACAGATTATATATGTGTGTGTGTGTGTGTGTGTGTGTACATCCATATGACATTTTTTCTTTGTTATTTTCCATTGTGTCGGCATACTTGTTGCTTTCATTGTGCATTTTTTATTAATTTATTGCCAAATTAATAACACTATTTTGGCATTATGAATATTGTGAAAAATATCAGGACAAGAAGATGACCTCCTTTAATGGATAGTAATCAGAAGAACTAGATAAGGGCTGAAAAACGGTGATCTGATCTCCATTTAAGTAGATTTGAATAAGAGAAATAGAAGCAGTGTAGCCATAACAATGTAGTTCTTTTCATTTTTGCCTTTACTGAAAGTATTCTTTTTAAGGCAGCCTGTATGATATAGAACTTTCAACCATATGTAGAGTTCACAAATTTCTTTTTGTTATCCACAAAACTGACTTAGTTATGGTTATATTCACTTTTATTGTACTATGCCGTTTTGGGAAAAATGTTTAAATCACCTGGTTCTCAAGAAATGGAACCACAAAAACTAACATGGGATATCAGCAAGGACTATAAAATTATATTTTTGAGTGGGAACATTATATTTAAACAGTGAGAACAATATGTACACACGTGTGTTGGTGTGTGCTTCATTTAATTGATGACTGTATTTTTGATATCTTTTATTTGTGGCTTCAGATTTTCCTGAAAAAATGTATTTCAGCATTAACTAGTTTTGTGTGTAATGTACATATAACCCTGTGAATGATGATGTTTGGACAACTGTGCTGTTTTTCTACATGTTAGCATTCCTTTCTGAAACAAATAATGTTACTGAGTGCTCGTTTTTTTGTAACATTTGAACTTTTATTGCAATGTTTTAAAGTACTCAGGCTGTGAGAAATACAGTGGGACAATAATTTGTATCTCATTATTATGGTTTGACCTAAAAAAATAAATACTACTACACTGCTTTGGGCTGTTTACTGGTAATATCTGGCCAGGGGTATGTTTTCTTTATTCTGAAAAGCAGAAGTTAGTCATTCAGATAGTACATGTTTGCTATAGTTACCTATAGGACAGTGTACATATGAAGTAATTTCAAGCAGATTATGGATATTAGAAGGTTGTAAAGCCTGTTGGGGGAGATGTCATAAAACCTGTTAAACATGGAGGGTAATTCTTTGCTAAGAAGTACCTGGCTGCTAACTTCATAGAATAGCAATATTTCCTCTGAAATTCATTTATTTTGAAAATTCTGAGTCATGGTATATTTTTGTCTGTGTGTGTGTGTGAGTCATGGGCAGTTGCTCCCAAATGAATGTTGTGTCATCACTGTGACAGTTAAAAGGACACTTCTGGCACTATGCTCCCAAGTTCCTTCTTACCACTCATGAATTCTGGCGCTCAGTGTGAATGTGTCATTTGGAGAATTCTCACTTTCAGTTCAGGGAACATACATATGTTCTAAAACAGATGTGCCCTTCTGAAGAAGAGATAGCAACTACATTTTTAGATCCGATGTTTATTTTCATCTGATTCAAACGTTTGGGCTGCAGATTTGATCGGATCCAGCTTGTAACCTTCTTCCCGAGCTTTGGATCTGAGACTTTGACTCCTCCCTTACCTATAATTCCGTCCTTCTGCCTAAAATAACTCAGATCTCATTTGCAGCCTGTTCCATCCTGACATGTTACTTGAGAATCACAACCAACAGCAGAACCAGCAAAGTAATCCAAAAATGACAGTAGATTCAGTTCCACAGTAAAATTTATTACTTGTCTTGTCTTAGCGCCTCGGCCACTACAGCCTTCAAAGAGTACAAAATTACCAAAAAACACATTCCCCTATTTATACATCACCAACAGTCATTTAATTAATCATTCAATCAATTAAACAAACATTTTAAAATTTTAAAGCAAACTTCTCCAATTAACTTCTCTATTCAAGCCTCTTGGTGTTAATGTATCAAACTTCAATATAAATATGGTTTCTTTATATAATAAAACAGTTTTAATTAATCTTTCATCCCCTTTCCTAATAAACACTTCTTCCAGAATTGTAGCCTGTAATAAATTAGCATCACTATTATGTTTTTCCCAAAAATGAGATGCTATAGGACTTTCCAATCTCCCCTTCTTAATATCCCTAATGTGTTCCTGCAACCTAATTTTAAACTTGCTCTTAGTTTCCCCAATATAGAAAAGGTTGCAGGGACATCTCAGGCAATAAATTATGCCTACTGTGTCACATGTAAAATAATTATGTGGTTTAAATATTTTCCCATTAATCCTAGAGAAACTCAATTTAATATGAGAACATATATTACAATTATTACAGGGTATAGTACCCAAAGATACTAGTGAAGTAAAGGAATTAACTACTGGTGCAATAACATAAGCTTTAACTAGTTTATCCCCCAAATTCTGTCCTCTCTTGTAAGCCACATAGGGTAAATCAGAAATAATTCTAAGTAGCAGTTCATCTCTATGTAAAAATTTCCAATAATGCTTTATTAGTTCCCAAATCCTAGTACTTAAAATGTTATAAGAAGTCACAAAAAACATTTTATCTTTCTCAACTGAAGAATTAATATTGCTAACACTAATGTGTCTTTTTCTACTATTAATATTATATTTGTTAAAATTATACTGTATTAATTTATCAATAGACCCATAAATTGAGTTCACACTATATCCTCTCTGTAGGAACATAGATAAAATTTGACCAATTTGCTTTTGTAAATCTAGCTTATTATTACAAAGCCTAGACAATCTAATCATCTCTCAGTAAGGTAAAGATTGTATAGTATGAATCGGATGGCAACTAGTACCAAATAACTACTGGTTGCCATCCTCAAATTTTCAATGAATTGTAGTTTCAATAGAACCATCCTTCATTCCAGATAGATGAATGTCCAAGAAATTAACTTCTGTGCCACATTGTAAACCATCAAATTTAATATTATAAACATTATCATTTAATTCTGAAAAAAATCTTGGTACCGCATCTAATCCCCCATCACAAACAAAAATCAAATCATCAATGTATCTAAAATAAAACATGTTGTTGTACAAATTCATTTTTATATATATATATATATATATATATATATATATATATATATATATATATATATAATCCAGCTCAAACCTAGCCATAAAGAGATTCACATACATGGGGGCAAATGGTGCCCCCATGGCTGTACCTCTTAACTGGCGGTAGACAACTTCATCAAAACTAAAACAGTTATGAAGCAAACAGAAGTGAGTTAATTCAATAATATAATGAGAACTCGGGCTATCAACTAAAAAATATTGCAAAGCTCGTATTCCATCAATATGTCTAATATTGGTATATAAACTACATACATCCATGGTAATCCAAAACATATTAAGGGTCCAATGGATGTCCAAAATTTTATCAATTAAATCAAATGAGTCTTTGATATAAGAATCCAGTCTTTCAACATGAGGTAGTAAATAACTATGTATCAAAATTCCTATATTATGTAAAAAATAATTTACAGCAGACACAATAGGGCGCCCCGGGGGGGTTAACATTATCTTTGTGCAACTTAAGAAGACAATAAGTAGCTAAGTTGCAATTGTCAAAATTAAATTTTGTATCCAAGTCCTTCTTAGAAAAACTAACCCAGGCGTACTCTCTCTTAAATCAGTACAGAAAAATCTTGTATAGCATTCAAATATGTAGTAATCTCACATGTTTCATAAGTTAAATTATCATTTAAATGTTGCATACACATATTATAATACTGTGTATAGTGAAGCACCACTATTGTATTGCCTTTATCCGAAGGCTTAATAATTAAATCATTTCTACCTGCAAGATTCCTAAGAGCAAGCCATTCATTCTTAGTCATATTATATTGAAAAGAAGTATGGCTGTCCTCCTCGACAAGTTCCTGTATAGAAAAGTTGAGCATTTCTGAAAAATGTGTAACAGTACTATTAACATAGGGGGGTATAAATTAACTTCGAAAATGAATTCCACTGGTATCTAACAAAGCATAAGCATTTGGAGAAGTGCTAACATCAAAATCATCAGATATACAAGAAAAGAAACTGTTACCTTCACTATCAGTTTACAAACTATATTCAAAATCAATGTTTCTTGACTGTTTATCCCCTTGTACATCAAAAAAACATTTAAGATGTAATTTCCTAATCAATTCAAAAACATCCTGTTTAATAAATATAACCTAGGTACTACAGTGGGTACAAAGTTTAAACCAAGATGAAGAATAGCAACCTGTTCATCGGTTAGGGTACATCCAGATAAATTCACAACATTTGAAACATCTGAAACATTTGAAAAAATATTACAAAAAGAACAGCCTAAAGGAGAAAAATCAGTTCTATCTATCTCGTTTGTAAGGCTGTTTAAATTGTCCTTCACTTGCTGCAGGATTGAAACCAATTCGCTTCTTCTTGTTTCCCCTTTTGGCGCTTTCTCCATTATGGCAAAAGCGCTGCTGATGAGATTCAGGTTCTTGTGCTGCAGGCAACGGGGGAAAATCACGGACATCATTCTCAGAGTCTGTAGTATAACCTACCCCATCTGAGGAGGCAAAAGATACAGATAATTGTTTTTTATTACCTGCAGTTTTCGCATATTGTCCAGAACAAGCATTCTGTTTGTTTCTCCATAGAAAAGCACATCCATTTCTGTAATCACGTATGTCGTGTTTAATTTTATGTAATTTAAGGTGGACCTGCTCATTTTCAAACTTGTTCAATTTTTCTTTTAGGTTTTTAAAGATGTCATTAACTTTTAAGTTACCCACTTGATTCAAAAGTTGTGTATGCATCATATTTAAATCATTCTTCAATTTAGAATGTAATAACTGCTCCCTTTCCACCAAAATGCCTACCCACTCCATAGCACAATTATGTGCTGCAGCTAACCAGCAATCCTTAAAAGCTGCATCGGTAGTGTCCGCTGGATCGAACGGAGTAGCTGGGCTCTTGAAAGCTCTCAATCCTCGGGGGGCGATATTCAGTTCTGTATATCTCACTAAGCCCAGTAAATTAAAGTGACAGTGTGTTTCACTAAAAATCAGTTTCTCAAAGCTGTCAATATTGTCCTGCACTTCTTGTGGAAAAGAAGCATTTGAATTATTGCCGATGCCACCAAAAGGATTGTTGTGTCTCTGCATTCTATCCTCCATAAACTTCAATACAAAATTAGAAGGTATTGACTCACCATTGTTCGAAAAATGAGCAGTTCCAGAGACACTAGCGACTCCAGCAGCATGAATAGGAGTGGGTAAAGCATTGGGAACAACATTCAGAACAGAAACTGGAGTGCCATGGACCACAAAATTGTCCATGGTTTTCTGTAGCACCATACCCGATGTACCCGAAGCCGGTAGGGTAGCAGTCAAGTCCTCACGAAACACCCAGGGAATGTTCAGTAGGGAATCTGAATCCATGAATGAACACCAGAATCAAAACCAACAGCAGAACCAGCAAAATAATCCAAAAACGACAGTAGATTCAGTTCCACAGTAAAATAACTCTCGCATTTGTATCAAGATAAGTGAAAAATTTTCTCCTTAATTTTTTCTTGACTTTTCCCTTTAAATATAGTTGCGTATATTTATATTATAGAACAGTGTAGGTTAGTTTGAGGTAGTTTTATAACTAGTGTTAAGCTTTTTAGTATGATGTTATTGTGATCTTTCTAGATTATTTCAGGTATTTCTTAACATAGGTTATTATTAATTTTGTGTGTGACTTTTTTTTTTTGCAGTAGGTTTTTGATAGGATATTTTTTTTTTCTTATATTAGAAGTGTTTTAGATTGTAGTGGCAAATATATGTATATGAGTGTATGTGTGTGTGTGTGTATGTATATATATATATATATATATATATATATATATATATATATATATATATATACACACACACACACACACATATATATATATATATATATATATATATATATATATATGTGTGTGTGTGTTTGTGTATGTAAAAACATTTTCATATAGTGTTTATATATATTTCTGATGTCAGACAAACCATCAGGTTTTAAAAAGTGTTCAGCCTGTGGACACAAGATCCCTCCTGAAGACCCCAGTTTCTTGTGTGTGTATTGCTTAGGTGTCACTCATCTTCAGGCAAGTTGTGATGGTTGTGCTGCTTTTGGTTTTAGAGTTATACAGGGTAGGAGGAAAAACTAATTATTAAGGGTTTGCTTCCCCTACAGACAAGATCTCTTATGCATCCACTATGTTCATTTATTTTATTTTACATTTGTTGACCGGGATAGTCTGACTGGATTCATGTCCATTTTCAGCAGAAGCCCGAGGAGAAAAGCTCCAATGTAGACAGATACAGGTAAAAACAATGAAGACATATTACAGATATGGTATATACAAAGAATACATAAGCAGACATGAGTAGACAAGTTCACAGGTTAGAGTTACCCCTGTTAACGGTCAGGGGAAAATTAAACAGTAGTTTGATTAATAGATTATTCACATTCATGATAAGAGTTAGCCAGGTTTGTTGCAGTGGCAAAGGCAGTTTAGTGCTAGATGTTTGAGTTTAGTTTTAAATTGGCCTAGGGAGGAGAGCAAAGTAATATCAGCTGGAAGTAAGTTCCAAGCTCTGCAGAGTTTGCAAAGAGGGAATCACCGGCTGCATTGTTAATTTTGATTGTCTGAATTAGTAGTCTGTTCGGCGATCGAAGCAGTCTTGGATTGTTATAAGGGGGTGATAATATTTTTAAGAGCTGGTGTATTATCTGGAGTATAGAGGATTTTATTAGCCATAATCAGAAGGTTATATTGGATTAGAATGGGAAGTTCTAGCCACCCAAGCTGTTTAAGGTTGATGCAATGGTGTGTTCTAAAAGGCAGGCCAGTGGCAAACCTAGCAATGTGATTGTAACAGGTTGACAGTCTATTAAGTACAGTCTTGTTTAGATTAGAGAGAAGGGGAGAAGCGTATAGAAGTGTTGAAAGTAGGTGAGAGCGAGCTATGGCAATCTTAGCTGGAGGGGTTATGAAGCCTTTTAATGTGATAGTGTTCAATCTCGCCGTTTGTTCTTACACATGGGTTCGGAGCCGATCCTCGGCTCCGTGCCGGCCTCTTGCAAGCTCTGCATCGAGAAGAAGCTCGAGACAATCTAATACCCACAATCCCCCTCTGCCTTTACCTCAGATCTAGTTTGCCGCTGCTGCATCGTTGGGAGCTAGCTCGAGAGTCTAAGCTAAGATATAACTTTTTTTTGTTATATTTTATTAGAATTCTATTTCTATTTGATGTTTCAGTATTATTCTGTATGATTGTGTTGTGGTCTCGTTGAGTTCTTTGTACCGTTAACTAGTTTTATCGGTTAAATATTTTTCGGGGCCTACACCCTTCATAAATTTAACATAGTTGAGGATTCTTTATACCGGATTTGACAATTTTTATCGGATTTGACAAACTTTAACGGATTTGACTGCATTACTGGACTTGTCTCTCTTTCCTATAATGTCTGATAAGGTGAAGTCAGGTTTCAAGCGTTGTCAGTGTGGCCAGAAAATGTCAGTGACTGACAACCATAGTTCCTGCGTCTACTGCCTTGGCCCTCTCCACTTGCAAGAGGACTGCTCCATCTGTCACTCTTTTAGTGGGAGGGTCATGACAGATAGGCAGGAAACTAATGGACAGAGGTCTATTGAAACCTTCTTTCCAAGAGGCTCTGGATGCTTCTGACCAGGCATCAAGTCCTCTAAGGAATCGAAGCGCCGGAGCCCAAGTCATCGGCTCCGAGCTCTTCAGCAAAGGTTAGATCACCGGTTCCACAGACTTCGGGGCCGAGTGTTCAACTGGTATCGGTTCCTGAGCCTCGAGTCTTGGAACCGGTGATGGAGCTCCCTCCGACCTTATTGAGGTCGGCTCCGTCTTCGGTTCCTTGACCCGTTCTTCCTCCAAACTTTCGGATATCGATGTGGATCGTGGTGCAGAAGTTATTGGAGCATTCGCCCTCTCCAAACTTATTTCGGTTTCCACCCAGTTGGTGTCGAAACTTGAAGGCCTCCCTGTATCTCCATCCATTCCTCCTCCGAGACCGATTCAGTCTATGGAGCCGGAAGAGGCTGATCTACTGATTGTGGAGCCCTCGGGTCCAGAACCGTCCTTTCTCGGTCTGTTCCTCTCACCTCGACCCGATACCGGAGTCTCGAGCCGACGGTCTGTCCTTGGTTCCGGGGCGAGAGTCGAACCGGCGTTTCGTTCCGACTCTCCCTCGGGGCCTCGGCGCGGATCGATTCGGCTCCGTCCTCGTGGTCGATGCCTTCGGTGCCCGTGTCGGGGATTCTTCCCATTTCCTCGGAACCGGGACTCTTCGATCGGGACCCGGGGCGTTCGACCTGATGAGGAAGGTGTTGTCTACCCAGACAACCACATCAGTGGAAGCAACCTCTCCTCCCCATAAAGGGCCGTTATCTTCATCTGCACCCACGGCCACATCCAAGCGTCGGGCACCAGTGTCTCAGCCACCCCTGGAGGGTGCCCTCTCTTCCTCCGAGGCTTCTTCGGATGCTCCCCACGAAGAAGTCCCTAGGAAGAGATTGTGTAAGAGGAGACACTTTGATTCTCCACAGGAATCCTTGACATCTGATACTGACTTAGATGAGTCAGAGGGGTCCCCTAAGTCACCTTCGGAAGATGTCTCTTTTCGGACATATTGGAGATCCTGAAACAGAGAGGTGACTGGCAGTCCCTTCCCCCTTTTGAGGATGAGTCAGTTCTGCTGAAGGCATTTGGTGCTCGCCCTTCTTCCTCCTGGGTCACTCCGCCTTGACGAACTAATGGAACTAATTGCTCAAGGGCGTGGGAGGCTCCTGACCCAGTGGAACCAGTTCCAAGGAAACCTAATAAATACATCACGGCACCTCAGGACAAGTCCTACCTTACAAAGGAGTTCCAGTAGACGCTACGGTGGTGGCAGCAGCCACGAAAAAGGAGATGTCGGAGTCTTCTTCGTCTGTCCATCCTCCTAATAAAGATTCTAGGACGATGGATAGATACGGGAAGCGCATTTTTAGTTCAGCGGCTTTTTCCATGCGATCCCTGAACTATTTGACCCATTTTACACGTCTACAGAGGGATCTAGTCAAAGAGTTGGGAGATACCCTCCAGGGTACTACAGATGCGGCTGTCTCAGAGAAAGTGACAGCGCAACTTAATACCCTTACATCTATTGTTAACTCGTCCATGAGGCTGATTTCCTCAAAGGTTCGAGTAGGGCAGCAGCTTCAGCGATTGCTCTTCGCAGACAATCCTGGATGCGCTTATGTTCCTTTACGGAAGCCTTCAAGTCTTCCTTTACTAACGCCCCATTTGACGGTGCCACTCTCTTTGGCCCCAAAGTAAAGGAGACCCTTACCCGGTGTGAACAGGAGGGAAAGACTCTGTCTGCTGTCGGAGTCCGTTTTTCCACCCCAACCAGACCGTACCCCAAAGGGCAACGTGGTGGAAAAATGTGGTTTCGAAAAAAACAAGGATCTTTCCCAGGCACACAGGGAGATGCCCCCTCTAGAGGCAGAGGAGGGGGCAGAGGTGGAAGACGCCGCCCTGGCGGCAGAGGGGGTCCGCAACATCAAGGTGACAGGGAGACACTCCCTGGTAAACCTTTCCAGCACTCCTGAGAGGAGGCCCGACTGTCCTGCTCTGGAGGCAGTCGGGTCGCTAGCTTTGTACCCTCAGGCCTGGCAAAATATAACTACAGACAAGTGGGTAAAAAGCGTGGTTACCAGAGGTTACAACATACCCTTTCTATCTCATCCCATCCCAAAGAAAAGACTCCCAGATGTACCGCCCCATCTGCGAGAGCCAGCAGCTATAGAAATTTCAAAGCTGCTAGAAAAAGAGTCATCCAACCAGTCCCAGCGGACCAGCAAGGATTCGGGACTTACTCAAGGTTCTTTTAGTTCCAAAGAAAACAGGGGACTGGAGGCCCATTCTGGACCTAAGCTACCTCAATACCTTCGTCAGGAAAGAAAAGTTCGAATGGTCACGCTTCAATCGATCCTTCCATTCTTACAGAAGGACGACTGGATGTGCTCAATAGATCTAGAAGATGCATACTACCACATCAAAATGGCCAGGGCATCCAGAGATCATCTGCGCCGGCTGGGGCCAGTCACTTTCAATTTCGAGCCCTGCCCTTTGGTCTGACCTCAGCCCCCAGGGTCTTCACCAAATGCATGGCAGTGGTAGCGTCTCACTTGAGACGCCAAGGATTCCAGGTGTTTCCGTATCTGGACGACTGGCTCCTTTCTGCCACCACCCAGCGTCAACTACTACAGGCCAGAGACTTTGTTCTTCAACTGTGTGTTCACCTAGGGATTTCCGTAAACTTCGGAAAATCCTTACTTCAGCCATCACAAAATATCTTGTTCATAGGAGCAGAATTAAACACACGTCAGTTGATTCTGAGGCTTCCCCCAGAAAGGATATTATCACTTCAGACTCATATACGTCTTCTACTCTTGTCAAGGAAATCTCCTGCAAAACTAGTACTGAAGTTGTTGGGCCTCATGTCAGCCTCCCTTATTGCAATTCCCTTGGGAAGGCTGCACATGAGAGTCCTACAATGGCTGCTGTTTGCACAATGGTCGTTCAACAACTACCTCTAACACACGAGATTCTTATAACAAAGACATGCAAAACAGATCTAAACTGGTGGCTTCAAACGCAACCTTTCCAAGGGAGACCGTTTGTGCTACAGTTACTGTGACCACGGATGCTTCCCTGATAGGGTGGGGGGGCATCTTTCAGGGACAGACAGTCCAAGGCGAATGGACCAATTTGGAGTACAATCTGCACATCAATGTTCTAGAGTTGAGGGCAGTGTTTCTAGCGTTGCAACACTTTGCTCCCCTTCTTCCTCTAGGGACTATTGCAGTTCAGACGGACAACATGTCGGTAGTCTGGTACATAAACAAGCAAGGGGAACCAAGTCCTATCAGCTATGCAGAGAGGCCATGAGAATTTGGCAGTGGGCGGAGTCCACGGTCGCTTTCTAATAGCAACGCACATCCCGGGGTCATCCAACGTCATAGCCGACAGGCTGAGCAGAGCAATTCTGTTACCCGAGTGGTCCCTAAAACAGTCAGTGGCGAAAAGGATTTTTCGCGTGGGGCCAGCCTTCCTGCGATCTGTTTGCGTCTCCAATGAACGCCAAATGCAGGAGCTACTTTGCCCTATTACCCCTCCAGGGAAGTCCCCAGGGACGCACTGGTTCACAATTGGCCCCCGGGACTCCTGTACGCATTTCCTCCATTTCCTCTGATATCAAAGTTTCTCCAGAAAGCCAGGAACCTACACAGGACAATAATCCTCATTGCCCCATTCTGGCCTCGTCAAATTTGGTTTCCCTTCCTGAAGATACACTGCATTCGGGGACCCTGGATTCTGGACCCAGAGCCAGACCTATTGACTCACTCATCAGGGGTTCCCCATCCCGCGCTCCTGTCCCTCCATCTAGCAGCTTGGCTGCTCCAATTCCCAACTTAGCCAGGTCTGATCTTTTGTCACCAGCAGTCCAGGATATATTGGTGGCTTCCCATAAAGCTTCCACTACTAAAACATATGCTAGCAAATGGAAGCGATTTGTATTCTGGGCGAATACACACCATGTGGATCCTTTTATAGCTCCTTTGAATAAGATATTAGAGTTCTTAACGGACTTATTCCATCAGGGTGCTTCTCCTGCTACACTAAGAGTTCAATTGGCTGCCATTTCAATTTCCATGTGGAAGAATGTGGAGCTCCTGTTATGGCTCACAGACTTTGTAAAGCCTTTTAAAAGGGATTTTTCATATTAGACCACCGGTCAGATCTCCCTCGTCACCTTGGAGTCTAAACTTATTGTTATCTAAATTAATGTTGCCCCCCTTTGAACCTGCCTCTTCTTGCCCGTTAAAATTTTTATCCTGGAAAACTCTCTTTTGGTAGCCATTACTTCCGCTGTATCTGAACTTCAGGCTCTCTCCATCAAGCACCCTTATTTGATCTTTCACTCTGACAGAGTTTCTCTTGAACCAATTCATCCTTCCTCCCTAAAGTGTGTTCTATTAACAATATTAATCAGTCCATTGAATTACCCACTTTCTTCAAAACCACTCCAACAAAATGGAGTATATGTTACACAAATTAGATGTTCACAGACAGCTAAGATTTTACTTGGATAGAACAAAAGATCACAGAAAAACAGATCAACTCTTTGTGGCTTTTGCTGATAGCAGGAAAGGACTTGCAGTTACCAAAGAACTCTTTCTAAATGGTTAACGGATTGTATAATCTATGTCTGATTCTTCTAATCAAACCCTTTTACACAAACCCAAAGGACATTCCACAAGGTCAGTGTCTACATCTTTGGCTCATGCAGCCCGCCTACCGCTGGACGCTATTTGTGCAGCTGCTACTTGGTCTAAGCCACATACATTCATTTCTCATTATAAGGTAGACAAGGTTTCTAGGGACAGGGCAACCTTTGGTTCCACTGTGCTCAAGAACGTCCTCCCGTGAGTTCCTCAGGAACAAGGAGCTAGGGGCGCTACCCATGTGTAGAACAAGCGAGATTGAACACTATCACATATAGAAGTTATGTCCTTACCATAACGTTCCATGTGGAGTGTTCATCTTTGTTCTTACAGTCCCACCCTCCCACCCTTAGGAAGAACGTTCTTTGATGCCTGGCCAGGAGAATTGTGCTACTGTTGCAATTGTGTACATAGTTGGCATATATATTTATATGTGTCTGTTTGGCTTATATATATATAGTTATGTGTAGATTCTTTCTGTGCATATGTGATGTAAGCATGAATGTGCTCTTCTGTAGATTGGTTTGCTTGCAAACTAGATCTGAGGTAAAGGCAGAGGGGGATTGTGGGTATTAGATTGTCTCGAGCTTCTTCTCGATGCAGAGCTTGCAAGAGGCCGAGCCGAGGATCGGCTCCGAACCCATGTGTAAGAACAAAGGCGAGATGAACACTCCACATGGAACGTTATGGTAAGGACATAACTTCTATTTCTATACAGTGACCCAAGTTTTTTATTGAATGTCTTGATCGATCGGTTTACATGAAGGTCAAATTTTAGGTTATTGTCAATAATGACACCTAATAGTTTTGTGGAGGGGTCGGGGGTGATTATTGTGCCATCTTTTGCATTTATGTTGAAGGTAAAAGCAGCAGACCTTTGTGTTGGTGAGAATAACAATATTTTAGTTTTTATGGGATTTAGTAGCAATCAATGTTCAGAGAGCCATTTTTCTATAGTATTAAAGGTGGACTGGGTAACAGACCTCAAGTCTGAAAGAGATGTAGCTGAGCAAATCAGGGTGGAGTCATCAGCGTATTGGATACAGCTAACATTTGGGATGACTGTATATAAGTCGTTAATAAAGATGGAAAACAGTAGGGGCCCTAATATGGAGCCTTGAGTCTGTCATACATTCGAACGTCCAAAATGTTGAATACAATATGTTCAAGACCATATGGTCGACATTTGGAAGTTCGAATATAGAATAAAAAAAAGAAAAAAACACCTTAACATTGTGAGCAGGGGAGCAAGCCCCCCTGCACCTCCCACACCCCCTACTTAAATATACCAACTCTGAAACCGCATTTCAGTGCAGAAAAGGGAATATCCTATTCTGCACCATATGCCACCATTAAAAGTCAGTCTTAGAACACTTGAAATGTCGATCATATGGTATCGACCATATGACGTTCGACATTTCCAGCGTTCGAAGATTTAACATAGACCCGGAGCCTTGTGGTACTCCAAAGGTGTTAGGTAATAGGTCAGAGAGCTTGTTCTGCCAAAGAACAGCCTGCTGCCTCCCACTGAGGTAAGATTTAAACCATTGAAGGGCTTTAGAATCTAGACAAAAAGTTTGCAGGGTGTGAATCAAAAGTTAATAATCCACCATGTCAAATGCCTTGGGAAAAGGGCTGAGGATATGTGAGTATTGTTACAGTTATTATTTATGGTATTGGTAAAAGCTAGTAGGGCTGAAGTCATGCTGTGGTGGGATGGAAGCCGCGTTGGGTATCGGCCATGAGGTGATTCTGGATTAGGTGGTGCATGAGTTGTTTGTGTATACATTTTTCCATAATCTTAGCTAGTGGGGAAAGTATAGCTATTGGTCTATAATTGGAGAATTCGGTGGAGGAACCTCCTTTATGTAGTGGGATTACATAGGATGTTTTCCAAATGGTGGAAATTTTAGCCTCTGCTATGGTGCGATTAATTAGTACTGATACTAGATAGGCAATGGCATCAGCTGATTTTTGAAGGTACTCGGCAGGGAGTTGGTCAGCAGAGAGTGGGGTGGGTTTTAAATTTTTAATCAAGGTACTGACTCCAAGTGTTTTCTTAGGCTTTGGTATGTATGGTTGTATTTTAAACTGAATTTTCTGAGCTGTATTTTTAAACTGTAATTTTGCACCAAATTATAGACTATGTTTAAAGTGTATTTTATACACTTGCAGGGTATTTTTAGCTGCAGGTTATTGATTTAGAGTATAATTTTCAGGGCTATGTGTGGGAGAGCAGAGTGAAAATACAGTATTTAGAGTTTTATTTTAGGTTAAGAAATAATGTTACAAGATACTAGGGGCAAATTAGTATATTTAAAAACATGGAGGGAGCCAAATTACTATGGGGACAGCCTAAAGGTGCCTTTAGACCCAGGTCAGCAGTATACAGTACATAGGATTTCAGTACAGTATAAGGTATTAACCTTAGCCAATTGTAGGTCGGACTTCAGGAAACTTGTATATGGGTACAGTTTCTCAGGGTAGCGTCCTTCAGGCAGGTGATTCTTTTACTTATATAGTTTGAGGGGGTCTGCCTAAAAACAAAAATATATTAGGAGTAAGAACCTTACTAGCACACATAACTAGTCACCAAGCAAGCAAGCATTTCAGCATTCACTTCAACTATAAGTTATAGGGTAATCAGCAGCTCCGTAAAGCTACGAACACAGTATTTGCTTCATTTTACATGTATGGGTCTGGAAACAGTTAAGAAACAAGTCTAGAGTTGATTTTACTTTATACAGTATCACTTACTTTATACAGTACTATACTTTCTTCTGAACCAAGACTTCCAACTGCTTTTTCCAGTGCTGAGAAGAGGAAGGAGAAAGAAAAGGCCAACTCTAAAGGAAAAAAAAACTGAGACAAGTTTGCAGAAAAAAGGTCAGAAGATAAGAAGAGACTCGACAAATCAAGAAGGTCCGCAGATCCATCCAGTTTATTTGGTCCGATACCTAAAACTTTGAGGTAGTTGGATCCACCTGTCAGTCAGGCCCAAACTCCCTCCCCTAGAGCTACCTTTTCTCTGGAAATAGTGAGCCTTTTGTTTCATTCACTAGTCCTACAAGATAAACAACCTTCTACACCTGCAGACTACACAACACGAAAATAACCAGTTAAACACAGACCAGCCAGCGATACAAACACAGTCACTTTAATAGTAAGCGCTTTCGAAGGAGTCCGTGCCCCAACTTCTTCAGACAAAGAAAGACAATGAACTCCACATTTAAATACAAAAAATAAGAAGTCAATTATTCAATTATCAACTAATTGATTAACATCCCAACATTTAACTATTTAATTATATTAATACATTTCATCACTATGTCACTAAATGTCTAATCTTCATTAAAATATTTACATATTTACACTTCTATATACATCCAGCTTTATTTAAAAACATAAAATTTTTAAATTCCATAAAACATTCCATAAATTATCTGCCTATAAGTCTAATTATTCTTAAAAAGCTTTGGTGTAGGCATACAACTCTAGTTTTACTATGGATGAATGTATGTAAAGCTACTAGTTTATAAGATTAATATTTTATTATTTACAATTTTAATTATTTCCTAATTTTCCAATAAATCAGTATATACACACACACACACTCGTTATAGGCTGCTCTGCGTCTGTGTCATGTGGAATAAATAAAATGTTCTGTTTACAAAGCTTCCAGTTTTTCTTTCTGGTAAAATAACTTACAGTAGTATAATTCCTACAGGCTGCAGTTGGAGCATTTTTCTTTTGAGAGTTGTAGTTCACTTCAAAATACAGACTGTTGAAAACAAATATATTTATTCAATATTCTATATATATATTTCTCTAGTCTCACAGCATCTTGTAAGATAAGAATGTTTCTCATTATGCTCTGAAGACAGCACAGGCACTGTTTGTGAGCTTCTGGCCTTTGTGAGCTTTTATTCACATGTCTATCATGAAGGCAATGAACCAAATAGCATGGAGTTCTCTGTAACTAGGTCTTAGCATATTTAAAGCTATGTATTCCATATACAAAACCAGCTCTGTATTAAACCAAATCAAGTCTAATAAGTTTAACTTGTCCCACTTGTTTTGCTTGCAGGTGCATGGAAGTGTGATATGCATTATATCCTTTTAGGCTGTGCATGTTCTAGGCTGGCCTTAGGAGAACTGGTGTTCTAGGCAAAGGGCTCCATGCCTTCCAATACTGTGCACTATTTCCCTATATACATTACCCAATGCTCCCATGATTCCCCTCAGTCTGCCCTAGCCACATCATCCAAATTACATGTTTTCTTCCCTTTCTTTGGGTTTGCCTAACGCTTATTTTATTTTGGTTTTCATTAACTCCATCCTAGGTGACTCAGACAATGACCCCTTCCCCGTCAAAACTATGTATGTTGTTATCAGATCAAAACAGCCGTAGGTAAAGTCAAAAAGCACAAGTTCCATGGGCTCATAATTATTCTCAAGCTGATTTACTACTACTTGCAGATATCCTGAACAAACACCACTGTTATGTTCTGCTAAACAAACCCATTTGTGATGTTGTCCTTGCCTAACAGTTCTGCTATCTTATGAACAGATGTACTGAAGTGGCTGTTCTCATCCATTGCAAAATCAATAATAAATTCAAAAGTCAGCTATTATAATAGAAGACCCAACTCTGAATATGCCGTACCTTTATTAACACTTCACTCTAGCACCAACACACAAAAACTACATGTTTTGGAAAACAAAATCCATTATTTTCTACTCCTAGCTGACAAGCATGCACACCACTGGAATCAATTAAAGACATTTCAGTGGCCACCGATTACTAGATCATTACTCGACCAAGCTGTTCAGCTCTCAGTTGCTCAAAATTATCATGCTTGTCAATGCCCCCACTAAAATCAACTTTTCAAATAAGAGAACCATTGTACTCAATGAGAAGTCATCAGAATGATGGCATTAGTTTGATGAAACCATGTTTTTTTGGCATTACCATGGAGGAAAGGGTATTCACAAAACTCAAGCCATCAACGTGGAATTAACTGAGTTCTCAAATAACATTGGATAGCTTCAAGGCTAAACTCAAGGAGGACATCCTAGCAGGAAAAAAAACTGCCTCTAATTACTTTTATGATGGTGCATAAGTTGTTGTAGGCTTGTAGACTTACTGTGACTGGAATATTTACAAAGGCTACATATAGGTTTCTTCTAGAAGAATTTCACGCTGTAAATATTGTACATATGTCCACATTGCTTAAAATATAGAGAATACTGCTTTCTTGCTATAAATTTTCTATCTGTATTTATGTACTTTGTTCATCCAGACTCCATGTAGTGGCTAAAAATAGTGAACTGAATAGTCCACTTACCCAGTTAACAATTTTCAAGTAAATAAATAAGAGAAAGATCATGATGCTTTGTAAAAACAATCACTCTCCCACACTATAAACCAACTTAAATTTACAGCAAGATCCTTAGGCATACAGTTAGAGAATTTAAAGCCAGTTATGAACTTACAGTTGCTTCCACAAAGTTTATTATCTCCATTAGAAACCCCAGAAGTAACATCCATTTCTTCTCCAAAACAATCGCTAGTGGTAAAACCCTACCCTATCCTTGAAACTGTACTTAGTGTCATTGCTGATACTGATAAATTTGACTCCATGTTCACGCCTCCCACTTAACCCCCCCCCCCCCCATTTTACTGTCCTTGATCAAGTAGCTTCTGTTATTTCCCAAGCTTAACACTAGTTCCACGAGTTCTGACAATATCCCAAGCTGTCTGCTTGGAGATCTCAGACACCACATAGCCCAACATTTCCTAAGCCTATTTAACCTTGGTCTCTCCATGTTATATTTACATGAAACGTGGAGAACAGCCACGGCTGACCCCTTCAAAAGGGTGGCATAACAAGACTCCAGTAACTGTAGAGCTATCAGTATCACTAGCATCATCTGCAAAGCTATGGAATGCATTATCACCGAACTAATTCACAATGACACAGGTGACCTGCAGACCTTTGACCTCAGTCAGATTGACTTTATTGGTGGAGGTCATGCCTTCTCACACTCGTTGATGTTTTTCTCTTCAAGGTTGTAAAAGCAGTAGATGAGGACAGACTTGCCCACATTGCATATTTTTGATTTAATCATCTTTATTCAGTTATCACTTATGACACAGACAATCATACACTTATATAAGTGTAAACAAACCTTCTCAGTTACAAACATTATACATCAAATTTAATCTTCTGTACGGTGATTGGCTTTTCAAGATTACATAACTCACTCAATTCCTGCCTTCCCTTAAACCTCATTCCTCCTCAAAAACATTATTCTGCTTGTATTGTTCCCACAATTCTATTTTTTCTGTGTAATTTGCTTCTACCTTTTTGTAGAGATCCTAATTCCAGTTCTTTTATCTCTGTTACTATATTCATTACTTCAAATATGGTTAGTTTAGACTTTGATTTCCACTTTTTAGTAATTGCTTTTTTGGCAGCCACCAGAGTTAAACTTAGCAAGGCCATACTTTGTCTAGGCAATTTAGATCCTGTATCCCAGCTCAAAAATAAAATAATATATCCATAGTTACACCAGTTTGCTCACCCAGTATGTCTGTCAGAGTACACTGTATGGAATATTTAAAATCTACCTAGTCATTACACTTGTAAAACACATCCCCAGTTACCTCTTTCTTCCCCATTACAACTCCAACATTTGCTATCTATCTGAGGAAAAATCCTTTGAATTCCTGCTTGGGGTGTACAAATACCTATGCAAACTCTTCCAACCAAAATCTTAAACATTCTGGACTTTGTTGCGTACTTAGGAGCCATACGTATGTCCTCCCATTGTTCCCTTGTAAATTACTTATCAAGTCTATATTCTCAGTCTTTTTAAAATTCCTCTGATTGATTCCTACAGTTATCATCCAAGGGATTCACTGTGGTACCCAGCTATCTTCAAAATATTTTTCCCTGGAGGAACAAAATTATTTTTTGATGAAGTACATGCTAAGGAAGAAATAACAAAAGTTTGCCCAACAAAAAGTGAGCTGTGAAACAGAATGTGATTCTGCTGCTTGTTCTGGTAATAAAGACCACAGAAAGACTGTGCCAGTGAAACATTTTTCAGTGTTTAAATGCAAAATGCTTGAGAGAGGGAAAAAGCACAAGAGTTGACTAGAAGACTCAAGAGTACATTGGAAATGAAGCAGAGACAGGGTTTGGTTGAAATAGATGAACAACAATAGATCAAGAAAATCTGGATATATTGTGCTTTCTTGGACTTTGTTAAATTTATAGGGGTGCCCTACTTCATCTCATTAATGTTCAGAAAAATATTCAGGATAGGAGAAAAGGAGGGTGAAAGCTAACTGTAAGTAAAACAGTTTTTTTTCTTAATAGTACTATTTAAATACTGAATGATTTTTTGCATGTTATAAAGTTATTTTCAGTTATTTGTAAGTGTAATGGGGATACTAATAAGTGCGCCTGTTTTTTTTGTTTTGTTTTTTCTCCCTTCTGTCTTTCTTCTTCTTCAGTTTTAAGAATTTTACACACTGCAATTAAAAGAAAAGATCTGGTTAAAAGAACATGACAAAGAAAAATTAATGTGGTTTTTCATATTCTTGCATAGGGGAATGACTGGGATAAGCCATTAGCTTAATCTGGTAACAAGTTTTAAGAAAAAGCAAGTAAAAAAGAATATTGAATATTATAAGCCTTTTTTCTAGTAAACAGTGTTGTGTCTCTAGCAGACAGTCTGATAGAGAGAAATGGAGAAAATGCCTTCTGAAAAGATTCAAGCATTTTCCCAGCTGAGAGAGAGCAATAAAGATAAGACAGAAGCAGACAGCACTTAATAAAACCACAGGCTATACCATGCTTCTTAGCATAGATTACTTTTCTTTTAGGTTAGCTTAAGTCTCTGTGTGGCTGTCAGTTTGGAACATTTGTTCCTGTTAGGAGGGTAAAACTTCAGTATTTGAAGAAGTACGTAGCTGTGTGTTAAGTTAACAAGTTTAAAGGGGTATTGTTTGTGTGTGTATTTTTGTTTGAAAGTTTTCAGTAAAACAAAAAAGTTCTGAAAGTTGTGACATAGGCTGAAATGGAGATGACAAGAACCAACTGTATAACAATACATTCGTGTAACAGAAAAGCTGAAACTAAACATTTAACAAAATAGCTGCTGTACATAAAAGTGAAATAATCTCTCAAGAATATGGTGCTTTCTGTAATGTCTTTAAACATTAATGGTCTCACAGATAAATACGAAAAAGAAAGAGCAGTGAACTACATTAAAATGTATAGATGAATGTTTTTCAGGATGGTTGGAAGAGAGGAGTACTTGTATTAATTGCAAGAGGAGCCCAGTAGTTACAGATGAGGATAAAAAAAGGCAATGATGATAGATTTGTAGTAATAAGGTTCTACTGGTAAAGGGAGGAAGATTACACTGGCATGCATTTATATTCCACCCAAAACTACTATAAAGGAAGAAAATTCTGGGAGAAATAATCAGCATTCAGCAAGGAATATTACTTATAGGTGGGAACCGGAATTTGAATTGCAATAGTGAAGATATGTCTGGGAGGCCCAGAAGGGAAAGTATAACAGAATATATTTGGCATGAAAGATGTGAATTCAGTACTAGGAGTTTGTTATAAATTTATATATTATTCTACATGATTCAAAAACAGAGCTAGGCTAGACAGAATTTACATTTCACGGGAACATGCGCATTTAATTAAAGGTCTTGATACATACCCAATAACTATTTCAGATCATGTGCCAATAACAACTAAAATAACACAGGGTAATGAAGTAAAAATGAGACATTGGCACATTCCTACCTATCTGTTGAAGAGAGAGGAATTTAAGGACTGGATAGTGGAAATTATTCAGGATCTATTAGAGAAGATAGAAATTTTTTCTGAAAAATATAGTTAGGGAGTGGGATAAAATCAAAGTGGATTTTAAAAATAGGGTGGAAATTAAAAAAAGGAGATATGATTAAGAAGTAAGAATTATTTAGAGGGACTAACAAATGTTAAAGCATTGCAAAATCGGGAGAATCTCTCAGAAGAAGAGTGACTGCAGAATGCTAAACAGAAAACAAGTGATTGCCTCGATAGTATGCATGAGTTTAGAAAGACTGCTGTTAAGCAACTGTTTTTTTGATAATGCTAGAGCACAAAAACTTTTAGCACAATGACTCAGGCAACAGAAAGTAGAAAGGGCTATCACCAAGCTTAGGGATCCTATAACAAGGAAGATAGCAAGGGGTCTTGTAGAAGTATTAGAAATATTTTGGAAATTCTATGAAAGTCTGTATAAAACAGAGAAATATGGAAATCAAGAAAAGGTACAAATGAAAATGTTTATGGAAGAATTAAATATGCCAAGGTTAGAGGTAGAAGAGGCTCAATTACTAACAGTTATGATAGGAGAAGATGGGGTAAAAGTGGGGATGTATAACCAATCTACATGAAATTCCTCAGGAATAGATGGTATTCTTGTGAAAGTTTCAAAGCTAGGAGGGAAAAATGATAAAGATATGGAATTTTTTTAACAGTATTTTAAGAGGAGGAGAAGTACCAACATCCTTGAAGAAAAGGGGCGGTTCCTGTAATACCTAAAGAGGGTAAAGATCCATCAGATCCAGCTTCATACAGGCCCATTGCAATACTATACCATTATTATAAAGTGCTTATGTCTATAATGGCTAAAAGAATGGCAGAAGTGATGCCAAAACAGGGATCAATGTGGTTTTGTGGAAGGGAGGTAAACATCCGACAACATTAACAGAACATTGATGATCCAGAGGAAAGCAGAATGTGTAAAAATACCACTGTTTTTGGTGGGTCTTGATGCAGAGAAAGAATTGGACAGAGTAAACTGGGACTTGATGAGCAGAGGTTTGGAAACATTTACATTCCCTGATAAAATTATAAGGTTGATTAAGAGGAGGATATATGAGGGATCGGAGGCAAAAATTTAAGTGGGTGGGGTGCACTCTGATCTTCTCTGCTTGAGCAGAGAAATCAGGCAGGGCTGTCCTCTCTCCCTTTTGTTATTTGCATTATATTTAGAACTGTTGGCAAAGAAAATAAGGGATTTAGAAATTCAAGGATATAATTAGTATCGTAGTCAAGAAAAGGTGCTTCTATTTGCAGATGGTATTATTTTATACCTGAGAAAACCAGGAAAGGACATTACAGTGCTGTGGAATATATTGGGGCAATTTCATATCTTTTCCGGATACAAAATTAATGAAACTAAAACAAAGGCAATAGTAGTAAATTATGTCCCCACATGCAAATTGGTTCAACAATATCTATGCTTATGGAGACATGATAAAATTAATTATTTAGGAGTATGGATTAAAAATGATTTTGGTGTGGCAGCTAAGTATATGTGGAAGAGACTAAGTAATACAAAAACCTAGGAAATGGAAGCACTTGTTATATGGATATTGAAAGTAAGATACAAGCAGTTCAAATATTTTTAGGACCGTTAGTCTTATACACAGGCCAGGCATATGTTTGTCAACCAGAGAAGTTGTGGATAGCAATTAATAAAGAGCTGAAGGATTTTATCTCTGAGGGGAAGATGGCAAGAGTCAAGTGGGATAAGCTTATTCTTCATTAGAGTGAAGTAATTCAAAGTGGAAAGAGATGATGAAACGGGTGGTGGGGGCTCAAGAAACAAGGAGAAACTGGGATTTGGGATGCAAACCTTTAAGTAGAATAACAATAATCATACAGAATATTATATTCATAAAGTAGCAGAAAATCTTCTAAGAACTATGCCAACATGGGAATGGAGATATGAGATTCTGCTGATAGAGATGACTGCAATTAGGAATACAGACAATATGCAAGAGGGAGCTGGAATTTTTTGGAGAAAACTGGCAAAAGAACCAAAGTATTGGGAGCAAATAACTATAGTGGAAAAGGTAATAGAATGGGAAGACACCAAGAATTTATTTGTACTGCATGTTAGAGATTGCCTTTCCTATCAAGGATTGATATCAGAGTATAGGCAAAGAAGCAATCAGAGGAGGTTAAAAAGATTTGGGAAGAGAGATTGGATAAGCAGTTCACAAACAAACAATGGGGGATATTTGTATGTCTCCCAAATATGCAACAAAGTCTAGAATATTTTAGGATCTTTGCTTTATATCCCATGTAGACTCCAAAGAATTTTTCCTCAGGTAGACAGCAAATGTTGGAGATGTGATGGGGAAGAAAGTGGTAACTGGGAACATAATGGGAGTGTAATGATTTGGCAGACTCTAAAGATTCCCTGCATACTGCTCTGTCGGAGATGCTGGGTGAGCAAATTGGTTTAACTAAGGAATGATTTTTGAACTATGATACAGAATCGGAATTGCCTAGACATAATAAGGCCTTGCTGAGTCTAATTATGATGGTTGCCAAAAAAGCAATTACTAGAAAATTGAAATCATAGTCTAAACCAATTTAACTAGAAGTACAGAATATGGTAACTGAGGTAAAACAACTGGAATTGAGATCTTGAGAAAAATGTAGGAGTAAATTACATAGAAAAATGGGAATTGTGAGATCAATACAAGCTGAGGAGGAATGAGATTGAAAAGAAGACAGGGATTGAATGAGCTATATAATGGTTGACTGACAATGACTGGTTATATTATAAGTGATGTATAATGTTTGCAGCTACAGTTGTGTTGGTATGGTTTGCAATGTATAATGTTTGCAACTGAGATTTTTGTCAGTATGGTTTACTTTCATTTATATAAATGTAAGATTGTCTAAGTTATGCATGATAATTTAATAAAGATGTTTCTTGTGAAAAAAAAATCTCTATTAGAACAGGCCTTTCACTTATGATTCCCCTATCCCTTTCTCTTTGCCTGTACTATGATATTAGTCCTTCATAGGGATGGTAGTCTCTAGCCTGCAGTGCAAATGTCATTTTGCCTCATCTCACTGCATTACTTTTCCCTGTCTAGTTATTTGCTCCCAGTACCTTGGTTTCTTTTCCTGTTTTATCCAGAAAATTCCAGCCATCTTTTGCCTATTTTCTTTGCCTGTACTTGGAGTTATCACTGCTGGAAAAATCTCCATTATTGTGTTGACTTATTTATTAGAAAACTTTATGCTGCTCTATCAATATAAAATTCTGTATGGTTATTGTTATTCTGCTTTAGGATCTACATCCAAAATCCCATTGTGTCCTTATCTACGCTATTCTGCCAGTCACCCCACCTGCTGTATCCTATTCATCCATTTCTAATTTGAATTATAAGCTTCTGCTTGTCTTATAGGTTTAAGTCTTAACTATGTAGTTCTAAAATATCCCTTCCAATAAAGTAATCCTAAACCACCTTGTCCTGTTGGAAGGCTCAGCTTATCCCACTTAACTCTTTCCCTCTTCCTCTCCCAGATAAATTCCTTCCATGCTTTAATTATTGTCCACACATTCTCCTTTACTTGATAAAAATATACCTAAACTGTGTACAAATCTAAAGGGGGTTAGAAATATTAAGTGGTTGCATGATCATGGTTTACATGTTAATTTAACAATGAGTGGAGTATTATACTTGGCTTCTGCAAACCAGTACATACATCTAATTAGGGTGCAGACATAATGACATTTTTGAAACCAATGGCGTGGGTATATGTGTAAATCAAATTTTGGATTTTAAGAACGATGCATGCACTATTAAGTTAAAAACTATGCATGTAATGGCCCCGTTATTAAAAAAAAGTGTTTCTTTGTCTAGGACATGCTCGGTTAAACTCTTTATAACCTGTGTTAGTGTAATCATTGAACATAACTCCTTGATGTGCTATTATTCAAAAGGTGGCTTAAATGTGTTAGAAAACATTCAAATGAAGTTTACCAAACATATCACAAAAGTCAGAACTATGCCTTAGTGTGATTGTTGAGAAAAGCTTAAGTTGTATTCTTTAAGATACTTTTGCTCACAAGGTTCACAGGTGTTTACTAGGCTAACAACCACAAGGGCCTTTTTAAGCCAAGCCATGAATCCCTAATCATTGATAAGTTCTGGTACCCTTCATAAGTGTAAGCAGGGGCTTGAAAAATGAAACATTTTCAGGCAGGGGCCTGGGAGATTAACAATTTACATGCTGCTTATGTCCATTAGAGACATAGGTGCCAAACCAGGGATGAATTTCCTGTTCCCCATCCAGTTGTCTAAGTTACACATGAATTGGGTTGGGGAAGAACTCTGCTTCACATGAATGGGAATGCCTGTTCCAGGGAAGGGGTAGTCTCTAGGAAACATACCTGTCTGTCCAGCAGTTCCTGTTTATATCACAGACAATGTTTAAGTCTTTATAACAGGTACTTCTGTTGCTGTTTGTTTTGCGGATATGCAGGAGATTCATCATAGTGGGTTATGTCAGGCATAGATCTCCACTTAGCCTATAAGAGACAGAATACAGGGATAGGGCCTTGAGGTGGTCTGTGTATGGCTTGTTACCTACATCCTGTATTCATTTAAATAGGAACTTCTGTGGACATTCCAAGTACTGGATATGCCTGTTTAGGTACATACCAAAGGGGGCATTGTACTCAAGTGACAGGTTTGATGAAAGCCGAATACAGTGGGACAATGACTTTCTTGGACCTAGATGTCATGCATTTGTTTATAAGTTGCACAACGTAGAATGCTGTCCTCACCACTGTAAACGTGTTGGTCAAAGGCTAGCTTACTATATGTGTCCCCAAGTCCCTGACT
The DNA here is from genome assembly GCF_019279795.1 of Protopterus annectens. Taxonomy (NCBI): domain Eukaryota; kingdom Metazoa; phylum Chordata; order Ceratodontiformes; family Protopteridae; genus Protopterus; species Protopterus annectens. The sequence continues at coordinate 867,003,296 of NC_056744.1, forward strand.
ACTTGGTCCGTCCTTAGAGGTGCATTGTCAACATGATAGTTACCAGGGATGAATGACTTCCCAAAGCATACTATTGTGCATTTCTTGGCATTTAGTTTTAATTCATGGCTTTGACACCAATTACTTGTCTGTGTTAGCCCTTCCTAGAGAACATTTATCTTACTGGGGGATTCTGACTGCTCCTAATCTGCACTCATCTGCAAATTTAGTCAGCCAGAGACCACTGACATTGGCCTTGACTTCAGAGAAGTAAATGCCAAAAAGGAGCGCTCCCAAGACTGATCCCTGAGGGACTCCACTTGTGACTGGCTGCTTTGTAGAGGTGGACTCCCCTATTCTAACTTCCTGAGGTCCTGTCTGTGAGTCAGCTGGCTATCCACCGGCTGACATAAGGATTTATACCTAAAAGGTATACGGTACCTCTTGAGATGACAAAATGAGGTATTGTGTCAAATGCCTTGGCCAGGTCAAGGTAGGCATTTTGCTCTCATCCATTGTTTTGCTGATCTTCTCAAAGAAGCAGGTTAAGTAGGCATGACCTGCCCATGAAGAAATCAAACCGGGTTGGGTCCAGTGTCTAGAGGTTTCCTATGTCATTATTGATCAATTCCATGGTAATTCTTTCCATGGCTTTGCATGTGAGACTTGTAGGTGTGTAGTTTATGGGGTCTATAGATGGCCCACCTTTGTACAAAGGGATGACTGTTGCTCTACTCCGTTCATGAGGCACAGATCCTGTTTGGAGGCTACAATTAAATAATTCCAGAGGGCCTGATAGGTCATGTTTCCTGCTATTTAGAAGGCATACTGGGTTATTGTCTGGGCTCCTTAATGCAGTGTTCTTGTCCTTATAGAGAGCATTAAGGACCTGTTCCCTAGTGGTAGTAGTGGGAGTTACATTTAATGGTATTTCCTGAGGGAATGTTAATCGGGAGAGACTGGTAAATTTAGAGCTGAATTTGTTGGCCAATAGTAGGTTTACTATATCTTCTGGCTCAGTATAGGTGGCTCCATTAACAGTGAGCTCTGCACGTATATTGCCTCTGAGGTTGTGAACATAGATAAAAAAATGCATTTTGGTTGTACTTAGCCAGAGAGTCCAAATATACCTCAAATTTGGCTTTGGTAGACTTGTCCTCTGAGTTATTTGTTTAGTTTGATGAGAGTGCTTTTATCCTGCTGGCTTGTTTTTTGAGTTAGTTCTGTACTTCTTCCTGGTGAGTACAGCTGCCTCTATGCAGATATTAACCTGCTTGTATAGGGTTTCTGTGAACAGTTCCACATAGACACCAAGTGTTCTGAGGGTTCATGGGAGCTTGAAATTTTTGCCAGGTTAACACTTAATAGTAGAAACTTAGTCTTAGAGTAGTTCCTGAATATTCCAGGTTTAACTAGGGTTCCAGGTTTTATTTTTACTTCAAAGGAGACCATTTTGTGGTCTGACTTTACCAGAGAAGACATTGCACTAGGGGATGTGCATCACTCTCCCATATTAGTGGGGACCAGATCCATTACATTTGCATCCCTGGTCAGTGTATTCAAGAAGGGAGTATGTATTTACAAAATCCAGGAATCTTTGTGCCTGTACATTTGGTGGTGTATATGATTCCCAAGTAATAGTAGGGTAATTAGAGTTGCCAATGGATATTGCATTGGTGACTGTTTCCAATAATTTTAAATGCATTTATTATTTATTTATTTTATATTTGTTAACCGGGATAGTCCACTAGACACAGGTCCATTTTCAGTGGAATCCTGGTGAGAAAATTGGGTTTCCTGGGTCATAAAGTGGGACTTCTAGCTTACAAGGAAGTGGTGCAGGATTTTGCCTATGGTGATTTGAATGAAGAGAAACTCAAATGCATTGTCCTCTTTGATCAGCCTTGAGATATATTTATTTTTGATATAAATTGAGACTTCTCCAGCTGTAGTCCCCATCTGTATAGTAGCTGTTCTAAATGTGTGGAAGTCATTATAGCCTTGCCCTTCTGGTGTGCTGTCCATGCTTTAAACCATGTCTCAGTGACTGCACATACATCAGAATTTTCTTGGATGAGGACAGTTTGTTGGGAGTGGATTTTTTTTTTGTTTAGTCTCCTAGCATTGAGCGGTAACACCTTTAGATTTTCTTAGTTTTGATTTGCTATGTTGGAAGTACTTTCATTTTGGTGGAGGACAGTGTTTTACCTACTATTTGAAAGCTTAGAGGGGAGAGGTGCAGACCGTCCCTGGCAAAGTAGCATGGACTGTTGACTATTTCCTTCCACGCTGACAAATATTGCACCCACTTAGAATGACACCAGAAACTAAGCCAGTTATTAAAGTCAGTCTTCTGTTTGTATTGTGGCATCATCCTTGGAGAAGGTAAAATGCTGCTCAGTGCTAGGCTCATACCAGCTTGTGACACGCATTCCGAGAGCTCCATGATGTCTCTCTTCATATACTCTAGGGAGGTATTTCTCAGGTCATTTACACCCACATGGACTATGGCTGTGTCGTACTGGTAATTGTGGTTCAGTGATGTGAATGTGTGCATAATGTGGTGTGTCTTGGCCCCTGATAAGCAACTAACCATGATTTTCTCCTTACTCAACCTGGTGAGAGGGACATCAGTGTGTCTCACAATAGAGTCTTCAATGACCAGAATATTGGATTGTGTGGTGGCTTACCTTATAGGCTTAGAAATATAGACTTCATGAGCTGTGGCTGTATGTTGATGTGGGTGTTGTTTTGAAAGAGTGCATTTGGGGCTGTTGAGGTTATTTGTTATGTATATTTCATCTAGGAGGTCTTTAAGGTTTAGGAAGGTTACATTTAAGTGCCTCAGCATGTGGGTCTGCTTTGAACTGTGTGAGATGGTTGCAGCTTGTGTACTCCTGACTACCTGATTGACATTAGGAGTTCTTTTATGTGAGAGCTTTGCCTTCAGTGACACGGTATAAATACATCTCTCTCTCTCTCATTCCATATCAGTTTGTTTGAGAATTAACTGGTTGTCAGTAAACATGAGGCAATTTCTACATTGCCTCAGGATGCCCGTATCCACCAAGTTGGTAATGGATATAGTGGGAAAATTTTTATCCATAATAACAGGCCCTTTTTTATTGGTTAGATGGTTGAAGTGAGTATATAATGTAATGTCAGTAGTATCTAGTTTGCAACTCTGGGGGTAGTGCTTGTGACTGCAAACTAGCTGCCCTGTGTGCAGCTAGGTATTGGTGAAATTTTGAGGGTGCCTTTGTAGGAAAAATGTTAACTCAAGGAGTCTGCATATATACAAGGCACTGACAAACTCTTTAGGGGAAACTAATAAGTAGACCCTATTGATTTATGGATGAAGTATTTAGACATGTATTCTGAGGTTGGGTTAGACAGCAGCAAATCAAGCAGTACTTACTGAAAATAAGGAATTACTTTTGTTAAGAATGATGAAGAGGGGATTTGCCTAAATGGCTACTGTCTGGTTACTACTAGTGCTGGTCTCACCACAGCTTCTTGCTGTTGGTATACAATGCTCCTTTGCTGCTTCTCTTACCAGAAGTAAAACAGTAGTTCCACTCCCAAGATGAGAAGCAAGCCACAGGCTTTTTTGGTGATCAACAGTCTTATCCCAGATGATATAAGGGTCTGTAGGCTTGTTGTAACTTTTCTTGGTAGATGCCTTGAACAGCAACCGGACCAATCAGGAAGGTCTAACACAGACACTCACTGCCTAATCAGAAACAGTAAGGAATCACTGTACTCTTCTCCTTCTCTTACCAGGAGCAAAATATAAGCACAAATTCCAAGCTGGCACATGTGAAGCAGTTATTAGGCTTTCTGGTGATCAGCACTCTCCAGGAAACAATGTTCCTATGCTCCATCTCTCACCAAGATCAAAACAGAAACACTAATCCCAAGATTTCTACTGAGAGGCAAAATGTAGGCTGTTATATAATTTCTTGTTTTGGAGTAGATGTTGCAGATTTTTAAAGGTAAGATGGAAAATGGTTTTAAATGTTGCAGTGTGCACTAAGCAATCAGATACAAAAGAGAGAGATGTATTAATGTAAGTGGAGAGCCAAAGAATTTTAAAAGAGCAAGATAGATTGGAAGAGGTTGGTCACTTTGTCACAAAATGATAATTTATATGCTTACAACAGGCAATGAAAGAGGAGATGGAAGGAAATTTCACATCCCTGAAACCACTTCAAAATCTCGTAATATTGTAGACTTAGTGTCATTTTCTGTGTCATTTATTAAAAAAATCACATCGTCCAAAAACATTGTTAATTTCTCATTCATCCCATAGTGTTCCCATCCTCTAATTCTCAACATCTAATTTTCTGGGACAAGGGTTTTAAATGTATTGAAAAAAGAAACAGGAATAAAGGTTAGCCTTGGCACGTCCCTCTTTCAGTTCATATTTGTGTAGTTAACATAGCATTTATTTTGTTTGCCTGGGGTTCTCTATACATTTAACTAATTAATTTTATGAAATCTTCTCCAAATACCATTTTTGTAGTATTTTCCATAAGTGTCTGCGGTGATCCCTATCATCAGCTTTCTTGGCATCTAATCCCAGTAATACTAGTGGTCTGCCTGTCCTTTGCACTTCTTGCAGTACCATTTGTGTACATAATGTATTGTATAATGTTTGTCACCTCTACACAAACCCTGAGTGGTCATCAGGTACTAAACTAGTTAAAATCCATGCAAGTCTATCTGCTGGTATTTCCATTACATATTTTGGTAATTGTGTGGCAAAGTAGATATGGGACAGTATGAATTGGGTGCACTGGGATCCCTACCTTCTTTCAGTATTAAAGGTACTATTGCCTTATTCCTGGGAATTGGAACTTTCCCATTTACATTACATCTTTGAACATCGCATTTTACCTCGGTACTACCTTTTCCTTAATTTCTTTCCATAGCTGTATTGTTGTTCCATCACCCCCTGGCATCTTGCTTAGTGCTGTCTTTTGTAGTTAATCTACTATTTCAATGTTGTTATTTGATGTAGTAATTCTAAATGGTCATAAATAAAACTTGTATATAAATTTATCTACGTTATTCTGCCAGTCGCCCCACCTGCTGTATCCTATATAGCTTCTGATAATATGTTTGCACTGTTTCTCTTAATTCCTCTTTAATTTTTATCATTATTCCCATGTTTGATGTTCTCAGCTGATAAATTGTCCTCTTGACCTGCTGCCTTAGTCTCGCAGCTTATATTTTTTGAAACTTTGCTGTGTTATCAAAAAATAAATACTTTAGTCCTGTTTGCTTAGAAATTACTCTGTCCTCTATTCTAGCATTCCATTCATTAATTAAGTGTTCAGACTCTCGCTGTTCCTCACCTGTTAAGTGTACCTCTTTTTCTTGCAGTCTTATCTTCTATAACTTTATTTCTCATTGCTTCCTCTCCCACAAACTCTGATTCTCATGTTCCTGCAAGTTTGCTCAGATGTTTGTTATAATGAACTAACGTCGTAAATTGCTGAATAAACTAGTAAGCTGAAAAGAACAGCAACCTTGAGTCCCGGTCTTTGTAAAATATTTTAATAGAAAAACACGAATTGTAAAACCAACAAGAGACATAAAATCCACAGTCTAAGAACCAACCGATACTAAGCGCTTTCACCCATCAACTGGGGCATCATCAGAGTACAATTAACATGTTGCTAGTCATCCCTTAAATACTGTTAGAATACCATTAATCTAATAATTAATCAATTAACTTAAAAAACAGAACGTGTGTATCTTAAAGGTACTTCAACCCACTTAAAAATTTCTTACAATATAGATATTGGTCAATGTTTGTGTTTATCTAATGTTTGTGTACAATGAATATAAAATGCAACGATCAATATAATCTTAAAATATTAAACAAAATACTGGAAGTTTTAAAAATAATTGAATAGAAAAATAGAAACATAGTAAATGGTGATTTGATTAATGTTAAATAAATATAATATACTGTCAATAATTAAACAAATAATTATACTATCATATAGTTGCATATATTAAAAATAATAATAGTAATAATAAACTATTATAAAAGTGTTTTATGTTGTCAAATATAAATAGTAAATATAAATATCTTTTAATATAATAAATAATTCATTTAAAAATATGTATATATGGAAAAAATGTGTGTTTATGTAAAAAATTTTTTAAAAATACACAATAAATCATTTAATCAGTTCATATAAAATGAGATCGAAGTTTAAGTATGCTAGAAATGGAAATTTGTTCATTCAGACCAGGCCATCTGCTGGCATTCAACCTAAGCTGCCATAAACATTCTTTGGCTTCAAGTAAGTTTTTTACATCTCCACCTGTGTGTACATTAACTGGTATTTTGTCAATAACAAAAAATAAAAACCGTTTAAAATTTGTACAATTAATACTATGATTAAATAACATGTTAGTAGTCTTGTGTCTTTTTATATCACTAAGATGTTCAATAACACGTGTTTTTAGTCTTCTTATAGTTTTCCCTATATAGAATGCGTTACATACTGAACATGTTGCTAAGTAAACAACCATGGTGGAATTGCAGTTGCAGTGGCCTGGACATTTAATAGTTTTTCCATAATTATAAATAGTGGTGTATGGTCCATCGTTAATAAATCTACAGACTTGGCATGATCCACACTTACTCATCTTAGAGTGTCTCAACAGGTCACTATTAGTATTGTTTTCAAATAATTTCTTTAAATTTTTCCCCTTACTAAATACTATATTAGGTGTTGTTCCTAAAATACTTGAAATCTCAAAATCTGTGTCTATAACACTGGTCCATACTTCTTGGATACAAGTCACAATCTCATTTGTTCTGTTGTTATATGGAATAATTAATGCATCATTCCTATTAATATTAACCTTGGGAATAACCTCCTCCAGCGTGTCACAAGTGATAATAGGTTTATATGTCGTAAACCTCTTTGTTTTTACCTCTTGACTAATTTTGGATACTAGGTCATAGGGATAACCTCTTTCATGGAACATTGTCATTAGTTTGTCTAGTTCATATTCAAACAATCGATTGTTACTTATTATCCTAGACAATCTAACCATTTGGCCCTTAACCAAGTTCCTCTTTTGAAAAAAAGGGTGACAACTATCAAAATGTAGGAATGAATTTGAATGTGTTTTTTCCTAAATAGAGTAGATGCAATGGTGTTGTTCACAACTGAGAGCTTAATGTCTAAAAATTCCACATTATTTTCATAAATGTGACTTGTAAACTTTAAAAATTCGGTAGTTTGTTCTAAGTATTTAATAAAATTGGTAAATTCTTCCTTGGATCCTCCCCAGAAAATTAAAATGTCATCCAAGTAGCGTAGGTAAAGTAAAATCTTCTTCCAAAATACACTGGTGCATACAAATTCAAACTCCCATTGTGCCAGAACTAAGTTAGCATAAATGGGGGCACATCTGGCCCCCATGGCTACACCTTTTTTCTGTATGTAATAATTGTTATTAAAATAAATAAAATTGTTTTCTAAAGCTAGTTCTAGCATAGATGTAAGTAACCAATTTTCAGAATGGTTCAAACCGTTGTGTCTGTTTAGGCAAATTTCAAACATTTCTGTCCCCTTTTCATGGGGGATGACAGAAAATAGGTTTACTATATCAATAGTAGCCATTAGAAAGTTGGTTTGAAAATCAAAATTTTTACAAAATTCTCTTACACGTTCTAAACAATGCCAAGAGTCTCTGAGAATATGTGGTAAACTATTCATAACTCCTTTGCATTTTAAGTCAACAAATGCTGCTAAAGCTTCAGTTTTAGAACCCTTGGCTGAGACAATAGGTCTTAATGGAGGGTTTTGTATATCCTTGTGAATTTTTGGGATACCAAAAATTGAAGGCGTGATAGGAAATTCAACAGATATGTATTTATAAGTATTTTGATCAATACTTGCGTCCATCAAATAATCATAAGTTAACCAGTCAATTTTAGTGTAATTGGTAATTCTTCGTTATTATTCATATTGTGTCTGTTTATGTGTTCAGAACCTTGGTTAAAATTTTGCATATCATGATTAATATTCCCAACAGTGTGATTAAAATGTTGCATATTTTTATATTCTTTAAAATGTGTGTACACTCTATTATTTTTGTAATCTTTAATATCTCTTTCAATTTTGTGGTTTTTAATTTCAAGACCTTTGTTAATGTACCTGTCCATGTCTTTATATATGTTATCAAGTCTGAATTTGTTTTGCTCAAATAGAAGGTCTGCTTTGATGTTTCTGTCTAGTTGACATAACTTCTCATTCAATATATTTAATTTTTCAATATTGTTACGAATAATAAGTCTCAATAAGTCAAGGCCAGCTTTATCAAATAAAGATAAAAGCTCTGAAAATAAAGCAGTTCCTTCTTCAAAGCCATGCGGCAGTTTAAAGATCCGTAGTCCCTTAGGGACTTGCTTCAGCTCTAGTGAGCGTTCTAAGAACGCATTGTCCATTTGAATGGACTTAAAAGTTTTTAATGTCTTTTCAAATTCAGCTAACTGTTGTTAACACGTGTTATTGAACATCTTAGTGATATAAAAAGACACAAGACTACTAACATGTTATTTAACCATATTATTAATTGTACAAATTTTAAACGTTTTTTATTTTTTGTTATTGACAAAATACCAGTTAATGTACACACAGGTGGAGATGTAAAAAACTTACTTGAAGCCAAAGAATGTTTATGGCAGCTTAGGTTGAATGCCAGCAAATGGCCTGGTCTGAATGAACAAATTTCCATTTCTAGCATACTTAAACTTCGATCTCATTTTATATGAACTGATTAAATGATTTATTGTGTATTTTTTAAAAATTTTTTTACATAAACACACATTTTTTCCATATATACATATTTTTAAATGAATTATTTATTATATTAAAAGATATTTATATTTACTATTTATATTTGACAACATAAAACACTTTTATAATAGTTTATTATTACTATTATTATTTTTAATATATGCAACTATATGATAGTATAATTATTTGTTTAATTATTGACAGTATATTATATTTATTTAACATTAATCAAATCACCATTTACTATGTTTCTATTTTTCTATTCAATTATTTTTAAAACTTCCAGTATTTTGTTTAATATTTTAAGATTATATTGATCGTTGCATTTTATATTCATTGTACACAAACATTAGATAAACACAAACATTGACCAATATCTATATTGTAAGAAATTTTTAAGTGGGTTGAAGTACCTTTAAGATACACACGTTCTGTTTTTTAAGTTAATTGATTAATTATTAGATTAATGGTATTCTAACAGTATTTAAGGGATGACTAGCAACATGTTAATTGTACTCTGATGATGCCCCAGTTGATGGGTGAAAGCGCTTAGTATCGGTTGGTTCTTAGACTGCAGATTTTATGTCTCTTGTTGGTTTTACAATTCGTGTTTTTCTATTAAAATATGTTATAATGAACTCCCATTTCTCTATCCCATTCAAGTACTTGCCCTGTAGTGACAGTTTCACTTCTTTATAAAAGGTTTTAAACATCCCTTTTTTTCGCCCTTTCTCTCAAAAAACTCATAACCATTCTCTAATGACTTTCCCATTCTGCATGTACCTGGAACTGTAATTCCAGTTTGATCTGTGCATGATCTGACACTAAAATAGGGTATGCCATGGGCTTGTGGGTAAAACCATCATGTTCTTCTGTTATATACCACCTGTCAAACCTGGATCTTGTCTCGTAGTGGCCTGACCTGAAGGTTGGTGCTCTTATTAGGAAACAGCTCTTCTACCTCCTTCATAACCATAAATGTTCATGATTTCCTTTAGAAGCATACTTTTCATCATCAATACTTTCATTCTTTGCCCCCCCCCCCCATTACATCTTGTTTATTCATGACTAGATTCCACTCTCTTTTCATTATACTTATCCCTTTTAAAAAATCTAACATTTCAAATATTATTTGTTTAATTTCACATATCGTGTGTTTAGGTGGGAAGTAAAAATTGTTCAAAATAATCCTTTTACCTGCCCAATCGCCCTCATTAAAACATATCTCCCGTGTGTGTCTCTTCACACTTCAGTGTTGAGGGGTGCCCTTGCTTATCAGAAATAGAACCCCTTCCTTCCTTCCTTCCTTCCATGGCAATAGCCCAGTATCCTTCATGGAACCATTTTTTAACCAGTGCTTCCTTTTTCCTGGTTGAAAAGATGGTTGTCTTTAGCAGTACTGCTTGGGTTGTAGTATCTTTTAGTACCTCTGTTACTTCCCTACTTTTCCCTTATCTACAAGCACATTTATGTTCCAAGTGGTGTTGCACTTTTCATGGTCCACAGAATGCATAGATATTTCTCCATGCTCATTTGTCTAATATCTAAAGGAAATCTTCCTGGTTAAAATTTTCAGTATATCTTTTCTCTCTTTTGACTGTGTAAAATCTGTTTCTACAGCTTTGTAACAAAACAGTTTGATATGCATACACTAAAATTGTTAACCTCAACTTGTGTTACTATAAAATACTCAAAAAGAAAAATATTTACAGAATTCCCACCTCCCTTCTCCTTAACATTGTTTTTCTTCCTTTTGATTGGATGGATAATTCATCATACATGGCAAACCAATGTCCTCTGCATCTCTAGACTTTTGCATGTTAAGTTGTCAATCTCGCCTTCATTCTTGCTGGATGGGTTCGGAGCCGATCCTCAGCTCCGACTTGGCACTTGCTAAGCTCGAGAGCTAATTTTACCAGCTCGAGGCAACCCTATATCCCATGATGCAAGGCAGAGATTACTCAGATCTCGTTTGCCGCTTCGCTAACGAGGTGCCTTCTTTTACCAGCTCTAGGTAAGTGAACTTTTTAGACACTTTTCGTCTACCCCCCTTTAAATTTATATATATATATATATATATATATATATTGTAATTTGTTAATTATCGACTTACTTTAGCCCTATTCCCGTCAGTGTTCCCTTCCCTTTGAGTAAATATTCCCTTGTCCCTAGTTAGGCCTTAGGCCTTCCCCTCCCTAAATTTTTTCCTGTCAGGGATTATTTGTGTGTGACTGTGTGTTATCCCTGTTTAATTTAATTTAATTTGTTGGACTGAGTGTTTTTTGTGTGTGAGTGTGTTGCTGGTGTTTCATCGACACAGTTATGTCGAAGGACACCAAGGTCTCAGGCTTCAAGAAGTGTGACTCGTGCTGTCAGAAGATGTCTCTGACAGACGGTCACACTTCTTGTGTTTATTGCCTGGGACCTTCGCACCTGCAGGACTCTTGTGCTATCTGTCATGCTTTCAGCCCAAGAGTCCTGCAGGAACGAAAAAAATAAGCTCATATTAAGGGGCTTATTAAAGCCCGAGAGCTCCCCGACTAAGTCGGTGCCGGGGAAGCCCTCGAAACCTGTTAAGCCTTCGGCTCAGGCTTCCAAGCCGTCGGCTTCAGGTTCTTCCTCACCAGGCTCGAGATTGGCTCTGGCCAGAGCCGATCTTTCTATACCAGTCTCAGTATCGGCTCCATCCGGCGCCGATACTGTTAAATCCAGACACTCAGTGTCAGCTCCGGCTGGAGCCGACGTATCTTCGGCTTCGATGGCTTCATTGATCTCAAAAAAGAGATCTCGATCCCCTTCAGTGGAATCTATTCATTCGGCTCCGAGATCACCCTTGCTCTCGAAGCGGAGCCATCAGAGCCGATCTTCTCGGTCATCCAGGCTATCTGATCACGACATTGAGAGAGTGGTGTGTAGACATTTAAAGTCTCAGGTATTGGCCCAAATACTCCATAGCCCATCTCAACAGATGGTAGCTATCTGACATCCACCGAACATTCCTCCTTCGACTCTCTTACAGAGCTCAGAGCCGGAGCTCCTCGGAACTGGTAGCATTGTGACTTCGGAGCCGATACCACCCCCACCCCTTTCAGCTCCATCGTCCTCGGCTCCGATTTCCTCCTTGAGACCTTCATTGGAGGGATCCAGGCATCTAGTCTCTCTCATCGGCTCCAAGGGGGCGAGTGGCATCAGACCCTTGTCCGACCCCGTTCTCCCTCTCGGAGCTTCGGCGTTGGTAAGCTCGACCCCGACATCTGCCTCGGAGCCTTCCCTTTCGGTGAGGCCTGGGGTTCCTATATCTTCGGAGCGGGAACTTTCTGGTCTCTCTGACGGGGGAGCCTTCGAGGTGATGAGGAGTGTACTAGCCCCTGGGCTTAGTCAACGGACAGTTCCATCAGCTCCTCCCACTACAGTGCCTGCTGACGTCTCTTCCCACTCTCTTGCTCCCGGACCCAACGCCTCAGGTTTCCCCATTGGGAATATCCTCCTCTTCCGAGGCTTCTCCTGATCCGTCAGGGGAACCCCCACGTAAGAGGACATGTAAGAGGAAACATTTAGACTCCCCTGAGTCTACTACATCAGATACTGACTTGGATGAGTCGGAGGGATCCCCAAGGTCCTCCTCTGAGGATGTCTCATTTTCAGACATCCTTGAAATCCTTAAGCAGAGGGGGAACTGGCCCTCCCTTAATCCCTCCGAGGACGAGTCAGTATATCTGGAGGCGTTCGGATCTCGACCCTCCACCTCCTGGGTGTCTCCACTTTTCGACCCTCTCATGGAGGTTGTGGCTCGGAAGGCGTGGATGGCTCCAGATTTGGTGGAACCTATCCCTAGGAGACCTTCAAAATTTATTACTGCCCCACAAGATAGACAATATCTAACAAAGGGTGTCCCAGTTGATGCCATGGTGGTGGCTGCTGCCACCAAGAAGGAATTAGCTGATCCTTCAGTACCTGTCCATCCTCCTAATAAGGATTCTAGGACTATGGACAGGTGCAGTAGCGTATTTTTCTTCAGCGACTTTTGCCATGAGATCGCTGAACTACTTATGCCACTTCACCCGCCTTCAAAGAGATGTTCTTAAAGAGTTGGGAGAAGTTTTACAGGATCCGTCAGCTGCTGGGTCTCAGGATAAGATTAGCTCACAGCTAGGAATCCTTAACTCCATTGCTAACTCCTCCATGCAGCTCATTTCTTATGCAGCCGATGGAGCGAGTAGGGCCGCAGGCACAGGAGTGCTTTAAGGCGTCAGTCCTGGATGCGGCTTTGTAATTTTGCAGACCCCTTCAAGGCGTCTTTCACAAACTCCCCCTTTGATGGCTCGACCTTGTTCGGTCCGTTTCTTCACCCCTTCTAGACCTTACCCCAAAGGACAGAAGGGAGGGAAAATGTGGTTTTGCAAATCTCAAGTTGTCATGCCTGACGCACGAAGTCAGTTTATCCCCAGAGGCAGAGGGGTTAATAATAATAGACACCGCCCTAGGGGCAGAGGTGGTCCGCAGAATCAGGGTAGCAGAGAGCCTCTTTCTGACAAACCCTTCCAGCATCCCTGAGATGTTGCCCGATTGTCCGCCTTTGGAGGCAGTCGGGGGAAAATTATCGCTGGACCCAATAGCCTGGCTTTCCCTTTCTCAGACAAATGGGTACAGCCAATTATATCCGAGGGTTACAAAATTCCCTTTATTCAAACCCCAATTCAACAAAAGGGAACCCTTCCAGACGTTCCACCCAGTCTAAGGGAACTAGCAGTACTAGAAATATCAAAACTGCTAGTAAAAAGAGCCATCCAGCCAGTCCCAGCGGACCAAATAGGATCCAGAATCTACTCAAGGTTCTTTTTAGTTCCAAAAAAGACAGGGGACTGGAGACCAACATTAGATCTGAGCAAACTCAACAAGTTTGTAAAGAAATCAAGATTCCGGATGGTCACGCTTCAGTCCATTCTGCCCTTTCTGGGCAAGGACGATTGGATGTGCTCGATAGAGCTTCAGGATGCGTACTATCACATAAAAATTCACAGACACTCCAGAAGATTTCTCCGCTTTCGGCTGGAGACCAGTCACTTCCAATTCAGAGCCCTGCCCTTTGGACTCACTACAGCCCCCAGAGTGTTCACCAAATGCATGGCAGTGGTTACGGCTCACCTGAGACGTCAAGGATTCCAGGTGTTTCCATATCTAGACGACTGGCTCCTCACTGCCATCACCAGGCATCAGCTTCTCCAAGTCAGAAATTACACCATTCACACTTGCAGAGGGCTAGGAATTTCTATAAATTTTGAAAAATCTGCCTTGTCGCCTTGTCAATATATTACTTTTATAGGCGCAAGATTGGACACCGTACAACTTTCAGCAAGGTTGACAGACCAAAGGATCTTGGACATTCAAATACACGTCCAAGTGATTCTATTCAGCAACAAAATTCAGGCCAGATTTGCTCTGAAATTACTGGGTCTTATGGCAGCCGCCATAACACTTCCCCTCGCCCGCTTTTACATGCGGCTTCTACAATGGATGCTATTCACCCAATGGTCTTTTCAACAACTTCCCATGCGTCACGAGATCATAGTAACTCCAACTTGCAAAAGACATCTGACTTGGTGGATATCGTCACCTCAAATCCATCAAGGCAGACCATTTGTTCCTCTTGCCCCGGTTGCCACGGTTACATCGGACGCCTCCCTGATCGGGTGGGGGGGGCATTATCAGGGCAGAATGGTCCATGGCACTTGGCAACCTTTCGAGTACCATCTGCACATAAATGTTCTGGAGATGAGAGCAGTGCTTTTAACGTTGCAAGCCCTCAACGACTGTCTTCCCCTGGGAACTATTGCAGTCCAAACGGACAATATGTCCGTAGTGTGGTATATAAACAAACAGGGTGGAACCAAGTCCTATCCACTATGTCGAGAGGCTCTCAGACTTTGGCAATGGGCAATCTCCTCTCACCGGTTTCTGATAGCAACGCACATTCCCGGGAAATCCAACATCATAGCGGACAGATTGAGCAGAGCTATTCCCATGCCTCACGAGTGGTCTCTCAAACAGTCAGTGACGGAAGAGATTTTTCAGAAGTGGGGCCTTCCTTGCTGTGACCTTTTTGCTACACCTCAAAACAGCAAATGCCCAGACTTCTTCTCTCTCTTCCTCCTTCCAGGCCATCCCCCCAGAGACGCTCTAACCCAAGATTGGCCCCGGGGACTTCTTTATGCTTTTCCTCCTTTTCCACTGATACCTCAGCTAATTCATAAAGCAACCGCCTTGAGAGCCAAGTTGATTCTCATTGCCCCTTATTAGCCTCGACAGATATGGTTTCCATTCCTACATCATTACCTCTTGGTACAGCCATGGCATCTGGACCCGGTTCCAGATCTTCTGACCCACCAGTCGGGTCAACTGCACCAATCCATACCTTCTCTCAACCTCACTGCTTGGTTGCTCCACTTCCATCCTTAGCCAGGCTTCCTATGATTTCTAATCCTGTACGGGATATCATAGTAGCTTCCCTAAAATCTTCTACCAGAAAGATCTACACTAGTAAATGGTGACGTTTCTCTTTCTGGGCAAAAGCTAGGAACATAGACCCCTATACTACTCCAATTCATTCGGTATTGGACTTCCTAGCTGACATTTTTCATTCAGGATCCTCTTCTTCCACAGTGAAAGTTCAACTGGCAGCCATTTCAAATTTTCATATAGGCTTTTTGGACCACAACATTATGTCACATAAACTTTGCAAGGCATTCCTTCGAGGTATCTTTTTATTGAAACCTCCAATTAGAGACCCTCCACCACAGTGGGATCTAAATTTAATTTTAACATCCTTGATTCTTTCCCCATTCGAACCTGCAGCTGCCTGTTCTTTGAAATTGCTTTCTTGGAAGACACTTTTTCTAGTTGCCATTACATCTGCCAGGAGAGTATCTGAGCTTCATGCTCTCTGTGTTCGCCCTCCCTATCTAATATTCCACAAAGACAGGGTATCCCTAAGAACTAATCCATCTTTCTTACCAAAGGTGGCATCACAGACTAACCTAAATCAGTCCATTGATCTTCCAGTATTTTTCCCGAATTATTCTGATAGAGCTGAACAAAAGTTACATTATCTTGATGTTCACCGCCAGCTCAGATATTATCTGGATAAGACAAACATTTTTAGGAAATCTGATCAACTATTTCTATCCTATGCAGAGAACAGGAAAGGCCTTCCAGTTTCTAAGGTAACTTTATCTAGGTGGCTGTCTTCTGTGATCACTTACATTTATTAGCTCAGAGGCAAAGAGTTGGTTTCTAATCCAAAAGCCCATTCTATCAGAGCTCTAGCTACATCTACAGCCTTTCAAGCTAGACTTCCAATAGACACTATTTGTGCAGCAGTCACATGGGCCTCTCCTCATACCTTTGTTTCACATTACAAATTTGATTTGGTCTCCAGAGACAGAGCAAATTTTGGTTCCACCGTTCTCAAGAGTCTGTTCCATTGAGCCACCCAGGATAGAGGTGCTAGGGACACGGTCCCATCCAGCAAGAATGAAAGCGAGATTGACAACTTAACATTTAGAAGTTATGTACCTGCCATAACGTTCCATGTTAGTTGTCTTCTCTCGCCTTTTTTCTTGCGTCCCGCCCTCCATCCCCCTAGCCTGGTCAGACCGGGAAGATTATACATCTTCTATTAAGAGGTTATTACCTTTTTCTAGCTGTTCAACTCCTAGTGTCACTAGATTATGTTGATCCTTTCTAGAGGGTTATGATGTTATTTAGTGTCCTTATTTTCTTCCTCCTCTTAAGTTGGAAGAAAATACTGCTATTTCTTTAGCTACCAAACGAGATCTGAGTAATCTCCGCCTTGCATCATGGGATATAGGGTTGCCTCGAGCTGGTAAAATTAGCTCTTGAGCTTAGCAAGTGCCGAGTCAGAGCCGAGGATCGGCTCCGAACCCATCCAGCAAGAAAGAAGGCGAGAGAAGACAACTAACATGGAACATTATGGTAGGTACATAACTTGTAATTTTACCCCATCAGCTTTCTCTTTCCATGTTTTACCAGTTTCCTCTTTATTAACCATCTGCTTGAATTTGTATGATAGATGCCTCTTGCTTGATCAGTGTATTCAGCAGTATATCTAAACAGATGTCCTTCTATATCACTGTTGCAGTATTCCTGATGTAAGGGACATAGGCTGGTTCCCATTCAGAAGCCTGAAACATCATAAGCCTGAAAATCAAAATCCTGAAACCAAAAAAAAGAAAAATTCAGAAGAATCAAAACTCAAAATCCTGAAAGCCCAAAATCCTGAAAGACCAAAATCCTGAAACTCAAAATCCTGAAAACACAAATAATGCTAATATGTCACTATAAAGACACTAACTATTGCATACATGCCTAACCTGCTGCCCCTAACCTAACTCACTTAAACCACCCCACCCTAAAAAAAAACCAAGCCACACCTTACAATGACATCAGTATGTCTATTTTGTGTTTTCAGGATTTTGAGTTTCAGGATTTTGGTCTTTTGATTTTCAGGCTTATGATGTTTCAGGCTTCTGAATGGGAACCCATAGGCTCCCCATGCAAGGCATAGGGCATAAATGTAACGTACCAACGTACATACCTTAGAACTTCTTTGCCGCCAGTCCGAACACCAACATTGAACATTAGTCTAAATGCACTTCTGTGCTGGTTACCAAGCCATGTTTCAGATAAGTGCCCCATTGGGGTTTCTTATTATCTTCTCCTCCTTTTTTTTGTTTTTTGTAAGTTTACATGTCATCCAGAAAGGGAAAATGTCAGTGTAGATGCAGATGCCACATAAAGATTGTCAGAAGTAGTGTCTGTTTGGTTTGGGTGCTTCTTCCAACCATACACAGTGTTCTATCTGCCAAGCATTTGTCTCTAAGACCCTATGTACTCATCTCTCCTCCTTGTCAGTTTTCCTAGAAAACTTACACCTAAAGTTGTTGGAGCAAGAGGCTAGGTTTGAGTCTTTCCATCCAGAAGGTCAGCCGCCTGCCAAGGAAAAAAGCCAAAAAACTCAAGTCCGATTTGGCTGCTATCCATGATCTCCTGGACATCTCTCTCAAGGCTGGTGAAAGTCCGAAGGAACGTCTGGTTGTTGCTTTGGATTCCACTTGCTGCAAACCTGTCAAAGGCCAGTATGGATCCGACTTCTCACATGTACTCAGAGGTTTTACAATGTTTGCTCCAGATTTGAGGAGGAACCTCAGCTGATCATATCTTAGAGTCTGAGAGGGATTCCACAAATTTTAGTTCTGGAGTAGATTCCTACTACACTGGTAGAGTGTTGGCAGGGATCCAAACCTCCTTGGTTTTATTTGTGCAGATGTCCCTTAAAAGAAAACAAACATTTCCCCTTTTGTTAAAGATCGACAATGTGAATGGCAGGATTTTACTTTGGGGTTGTTTAACGTTTTGATGGCCTTGAAGAATCTTCAAGGAGTGTCTGTGCCTGCTTCTCCCAGGTCATCTATTCCTCTTAAGAGGCCCAGGGAGCAAGAGTCCTCTGATGAGGATTTGGACTCAGAGGAAGAGTCTTTGGCATACTCTTCTCAGATCCCTTGTCCTTTGGATCATGGGTCTGAAGAAGAGGATTATATTAGTCCAGATTCCCCTTAGAAGAACTCTATTTTGGGGGCAATATTTCTCGTATGATGGAATGTTTCAAGTGGTATTGTTCTCAGGTTTCTGATAGTCAGAAGAAGTATTATGAGCTCCTCCAGATGGAGTCTCCCAAACCTTCTGCTATTCCTCCAGTCATGAGTGCCCTTTTAGATACCATTTCAGCAGCCTGTTACCCCTGATTCTCAGCCTCTAGCTCCCAAGATACCTAACAGATTTTACAAGGTGCAATGATGATTGAAAATTTCTGCATAAATGTCCTTCTGTTGACCCTTCTGTAATGTCTGTCTCTTGACAAACCGTCTAAGCTTTTGCCTTCTACTAAACTACTACCTTTAGACAAAGACAGTAGAGCCATGAACCATATAGGTAAAAATGTTTATACTGCTGCTACCCATATGTTTTTTCCTTCTTTCTCAAGCTTCTCAGGTAATTTCCGACCTTTCTGATTCTTAAGGGAAGGCCTCAGCCTTTTCCTTGTTGGACTTAACTCTCAAGTATCTCAACACACTGTTAAGTGTAGTTATGATATAGCTGATGCTTCTTCTAAGGCTGCTGCATTTGATTCTGTTTTGAGGCATTACCCTTGGCTCTGTCTTCAGCCTTTACCCAATGACATTAAGTTCCACTGGAATTATCTCACCAAATTTGCTTTTGTTCACAGACAGTCTCGCCCTCTGCCTAAAGGTAAAGAAGGGTTTTAGGCTTGTACCTCCAGCTAAGTCTACTCAGTCTCCTACTTCTCAGAAACCTCCTTTTTAGGACAAACCAGGTTCCATTTGACAGTTTGCTTCCTCTTTCCCTTGGTCAGATTCCATTGCCCCTTCGTCTTTCCCTGTCCCTTCCCAGTTGGTTAAGAGTCACTCAAAACTCTTGGGTTTTTCATCTGCCAGAGATATGTCATGGTGTGGAAATCCCTTCTCCCCCTTTCTGGGCATCCCACAACCTCCACAGGAACAACATCCTTTCTCTCCAGAAGCACTTCAGGCTTTTCTGGTCCAAGGCACCATTCAAGTTGTGCCCTCTACCCAAGAAGAGAAGGACTTTTCTTCCAGGATGTTCCTGGTCCCCAGGAAGGAAGGCACCTGGAGATCCATTCTGGACCTCTTTCAGCTCAACACCTTTCTAAAGGTCCTTTCCTTTTGGATGTTGTCCCTTCAAACCTTGTTTCCTTTTCTTCTTCCCCAGGCCTTCCTAGTATCCTTGGACTTCAAGGATGCCCACCTTCACATCCCCATAATCCCCTTTTCAGGAATTTTTTTCATTTCTCTGTTTCTTCCTTGCATTTTCAGTTCTCTGCTTTACCCTTTGGCCTCTCTACCACACCAAGGCTTTTCACCAAATGCCTTACTCCTGTCATTGCCTTTTGCAGGATGAGAGGGGTTCAGATCTTTCCTTATCTAGACAACCTGCTCACCCAGGCAAAATCCTCCAAGGTTCTGCTTCAGGACCTTAAGTTTACTGCTGCTTGTTACAAAGCCTGGGGTTTACCATAAACTTTCAAAAATCAGTCCTGGTTTGTTCTCAAGATCATGTTTTTCTTGGTTGGAGAATCCAGACCATTTCCGTGATGGCATCCCTGCCTCCACCCAAGGCCGTCTCTTTGATTGCTTTCTTTTCCCATTCCCTTCTTTCTCTTGCTTCAGTCACAGCCATAGATTTTCTCAGGGTTCTAGGGTTTATGGCTTCCACCATTCATATGGTGCCTCTAGCCAGGATCCATATGAGAAAACTCCAGTGGTACGTTAAGTCAGTGTGGCTTTAAGACTAGCATCCATTAGCTTTCCTATTTCCATTCCTTTCCTGTCTCAGACTTGAGCTTCAGTGATGGATTCATCAGCTTTCGCTCAACCCAGGGCTTCCTTTCTTACTTCCAGTTCCATCTCAAGAGCCCTTTTTGGATGCCTGGATGGGAGGTGGAGAACTTCCTTTGGCTCTTTCATTGTCCAGGGTTTCTAGTCTCCCCATCAGAGGTCAGATCACATCAACATCAAGGAGATCCTGATACTTTTTGGTTTGTTTTGTTTTTAACAAAACATTACAACTGTACAGCAAATCAGTTAGTTTTTCATTTTTTGCAGGAGATGAGAGCTCTCCTTTTGGATCCTCAGCCTTTTCATTCCCACTTTCTTCCAGTGCCCCTCAAAGTTTTCACAGAAAATGCCACAGTGATGTGGTATGTAAACAAGCAAGGGGGCACACGCTCCTACCTTCTTTGCAGGCCTTATCTTCAGGTCTGGGATCTAGCTGTCTAGTATCAAGTGACTGTTCAGGCTGCCTGCATTCCATCAAAGCTGAATATAGTGGCAGTCTCTTTGAGCAGGTCCAGCATGCAAGCTTATGAATGGATGCTTCACATAAATGTGTTCCTAGACATTGTCCATCGGTGGGGTATTTCTCAGATAGATATTTTTACCCCCCCCCCCACCCGAACAGACAGATACTTCTATTCTGTTCCATAGCCCCAAGTCCTCTGGCTTGAAAGGTGGATGCCTTGTCTTTTCCTTGGAAGGTGATGTTTCTTTACACCTTCCTTCTCCTTCCACTAATTCCAAGGGCCCTGCACAAGTTCAAGCAAGACTTCCCCAAAATCTTGCTGGTGACTCCATTTTGTAACAAACAACATTGGTTCCCCCCTTTTTTTTTCACTTAGCCAGGGGCAATCACCATAAGTTACCTTACAGAGTGGATCTTCTCACACAGTACAAGGGGTGTCTTATCCATCCTCACTTGTCCACTCTTCTACTGATGCTGTGGATGATAGGGTTTTGATCCCTTTTAGGCACCTCTTTTCTCAGGATGTGCTTTGGCTTCTACATACAACCAGGAAAACCACTACCAGGAAATCATGTTTGTCCAAACAGAAGAGACTTTTTGTCTGGTGATTGTCATAACCAGGATCCCTTTTCAGTAGGGATCCCTATGGTTCTCTCTTACTTGTGTGAATTGCTCCATGATGGATCAGCATATCCTTCAGTTGAAGCTTACCTTTTGCTATTTCTTCTTGTCTACCCTTGACAACTCTAGCCTCTAGGTATGCGATCAAGCAATTTCTTAAAGGCTTTCCAGGAATTCTATTCTGCCTTCTTGGGATCTCAGTTTTGTTATAGAAAATTTAACTCGGGCTCCTTTTGAGCCTGCAGCTTCAGCTTCCTTGCAACATTGGAAGACTGCTCTTCTTTTGACCTTTACTTTAGCTAAGAGAGTATCTGTGCTTCAGATTCTTATGGCTGTTCCCCCTTTTTTAGTTTATCACGGGGACAGGGCCTCTCTTTGCAGTAATCCTTCTCTAATGTCCAAAGTGGTCAGTGACTTGTCTGTTAATCAGTCTGTTAATTTATCCTCCTTTTTTCCTTCGCAGTCTGTTATAGAAAAAGTTCTTCACACCTTGTTCAATCCATGTTGTATTAAATTGTGTCCATCAAGTATCTTGCCAGGCAAAATCAGTTTATTACTTTGTTCTGGCACCATTGCTTTCTCATCTCAATCTTTTAAATATTGTCCACTGTAATCCCTGATATTCACAATAAATGATAGTTTAGCACATTGACTCAGGGAACAGAAAGTAGAAAGGGTTGTCGCCAAGCTTATAACAAGAAAGATAACAAGAGATCCTGTAGCGGTACTAGAAATATTTTGAAATTTTATGAAAGTCTGTAAAAAACAGAGAAATATGGAAATCAAGAAAAGGTGCAAATGGAAATGTTTATGGAATAATTAAATATGCCAAGGTTAGAGGTAGATGATCCTAAATTACAACAGGATAAAAGTAAATGAGATAAAAATGGTGACTTATAACTAATGCACAGGAAAGTCCACTGATAAAGATCTGGAAGATTACAG
The DNA here is from genome assembly GCF_019279795.1 of Protopterus annectens. NCBI lineage: Eukaryota > Metazoa > Chordata > Ceratodontiformes > Protopteridae > Protopterus > Protopterus annectens. Next base: position 867,025,591 of record NC_056744.1, read on the forward strand.
TATTTTAAGAAGAAGAGAAGCACCAGCATCCAGGAAGAAAATGGTGGTGGCTGTAATACCTAAAGAGGGTAAAGACCCATCAGATCCAGCTTCATATAGACCCGTTTCAGTCCTAAAGCATGATTATAAAGTGTTTATGCCTATAATGGCTAAAATAATGGCAAAGGTGATGCCATAGTGATAGCTATGGACCAATGTGGTTTTGTGGAGGGGAGTCCAACATTTCACAACATTAACAGAACATTGATCCAGAGGGAAGAAGAATGTATGAAAATACTACTGTTTATGGTGGATCTTGATGTAGAGAAAGCATTTGACAAAGTAAGCTGGGAGTTTATGAGCAGGGTAATGGAAACATTTGCATTCCCTGATAAAATAAAAGGGTTGTTCAGGAGAATATATGATGGATCGGAGGCAAAAATGAAAGTGGATAGGTTCCTCTCAAATGATTACTGTTTGAGCAGAGGAACCAGGCAGGGGGTGCCCTCTCTCTCTCCTTTATTTGCATTATATTTAGAACCATTGGCAAAGAAAATACAGGAATCAGAAATTCAAGAATATAATTGATATGGTAGTCAAGAAAAGCTGGCTCTGTTTGCAGATGATATTATGTTTTACCTGATAAAACCAGAAAAGCACATTTCAAGGTTGTGGAACATCCTGTGGTAATTTCAGATGTTTTCTGTAGACAAAATTAATGAAGGTAAAACAAAGGCAGTAGCTGTAAATCACGTACCCACACTTGAATTGGTTAAGGAGTATCCATATTTATTGGGACATGATAAGAGGAAGTACTTGAGTATGGATTAAAAAGGATTCTGGTGTGGTAGCTAAGGACATGTGAGAAGAGGCTAAGCAAATAATACAAAAGCTATGAAATTGGAAGCTCTTTTATATGGATAATATTAATTGCAAGAGGAGCTCCAATAGTGATAGAGGGGGTAAGGAAATACTGGCAATGGAGAAGGGTTACACAGGCATGTAGTTATATTCCACCTAAAGCTGGTATAATTGAGCATAAGAAAATTCTGGGAGAAATAATCAGCTTTCAGCAGGGAATATTATAGGTGGGGACTGGAATTTGATTTGGAGCAGCAAAGATGTGTCTGGGGACCCAGAAGGGAAAATATAACAAAACAGGTAGATTTTTGAAGAAAGTTATGAAAATATTTGGCAGTGAAGATGTGAATTAAGTAGTATGAGGTCAGAGAGAATTTACACATTAGACCCCAAGATACAAAAACTGGGCTAGGCTAGATCTGAAATTACATTTTACAGGAACGTGTATTTAATTAAAAGTGTTGATACACATCCAATAACTATTTTAGACCACGTGCCAATAATAACTAAAATAAAAATGAGACACTGGCTCTTTCCCACTTATCGGTTGGAAGGAATAGGTAGTGGAAATGATTCATGAGTTATTACAGAAGACAGAAATATTTTCTGAAAATATAGCTAGAGAATGGGATAAAATTAAAGTGGAGTTTAAAAATAGTGTGGAAATGAAAGAGAGAGGTGGTTAAGAAGCAACAAGAATTATTTAGAGAGGGACTGACAAATGGTAAGTATTGCAGAACAGGGAGAATCTCACAGAACAAGAAGAGGAGCAATTTGCAGATTGCTAAACAGAAAATAAGAGATTACCTTGATAATATGCATGAGTTTAGAAAAATTGCTGTTAAGCAACTGTTTTTTGATGATAACCCCAGAGCACAAAAATTTTTAGCACATTGACTCAGGGAACAGAAAGTAGAAAGGTTTGTCGCCAAGCTTATAACAAGAAAGATAACAAGAGATCCTGTAGCGGTACTAGAAATATTTCTGAAATTTTATGAAAGTCTGTAAAAAACAGAGAAATATGGAAATCAAGAAAAGGTGCAAATGGAAATGTTTATGGAAGAATTAAATATGCCAAGGTTAGAGGTAGATGATCCTAAATTACAACAGGATAAAAGTAAATGAGATAAAAATGGTGACTTATAACTAATGCACAGGAAAGTCCACTGATAAAGATCTGGAAGGTTTTGTTTAACAGTATTTTAAGAGGAAGAGAAGCACCAGCATCCAGGAAGAAAATGGTGGTGGCTGTAATACCTAAAGAGGGTAAATACCCATCAGATCCAGCTTCATATAGACCCGTTTCAATCCTAAAGCATGATTATAAAGTGTTTATGTCTATAATGGCTAAAAGAATGGCAAAGGTGATGCCATAATGATAGCTATGGACCAATGTGGTTTTGTGGAGGGGAGTCAAACATTTCACAACATTAACAGAACATTGATCCAGAGGGAAGAAGAATGTATGAAAATACTACTGTTTATGGTGGATCTTGATGTAGAGAAAGCATTTGACAAAGTAAGCTGGGAGTTTATGAGCAGAGTAATGGAAACATTTGCATTCCCTGATAAAATAAAAGGATAGTTCAGGAGAATATATGATGTATCGGAGGCAAAAATGAAAGTGGATAGGTTCCTCTCAAATGATTACTGTTTGAGCAGAGGAACCAGGCAGGGGTGCCCTTTCTCTCTCCTTTATTTGCATTATATTTAGATCCATTGGCAAAGAAAATACAGGAATCAGAAATTCAAGGATATAATTGATATGGTAGTCAAGAAAAGCTGTCTCTGTTTGCAGATGATATTATGTTTTACCTGATAAAACCAGAAAAGCACATTTCAAGGTTGTGGAACATCCTGTGGTAATTTCAGATGTTTTCTGTAGACAAAATTAATGAAGATAAAACAAAGGCAGTAGCTGTAAATCACGTACCCACACTTGAATTGGTTAAGGAGTATCCATATTTATTGGGACATGATAAGAGGAAGTACTTGAGTATGGATTAAAAAGGATTCTGGTGTGGTAGCTAAGAACATGTGAGAAGAGACCAAGCAAATAATACAAAAGCTATGAAATTGGAAGCTCTTTTATATGGATAATGGATAGTAAGATACAAGTAGTTAAATGTTTTTAGTTCCTTTAGTTTTAAACACGGGTCTGGCATATTTTATCAGCCAGAGTAGAAGTTGTGGATAGCTATTAATAAAAAGCTGAAGGATTTTATCTGGGAGAGGAAGACAGCAAAAGTCAAGTGGGATAAGCTGATTCTTCTAATAGAACAATATGTTTTGGGATTAGCCTGTTTGAAGGGGAATTTCAGAGCTACACAGTTAAGGCTACTATACACAGCACAAGCAGAAACGTAAAATTCAAATTGGAAAGGAGTGCCAGTGAAACTGGGGGAAGCTCAAGAAACAAGGAAAGACTGTGATTTTGGATCCAGATCCTTAAGGAGAATAACAATATCCATACAGAATATTACAGTAGCAGAAAGTATTCTAAGAACTAAGCCAACACAGGAATGGAGAAAGGAAACTCTGCCAATAGGGATGACTAAAATTAGGGATACGGACAATAGGCAAGATGGGGCTGGAATTTATTGGAGAATACTGGCAAAAGAACCAAGGTATTGGGGGCAAATAATTACAGAGGGAAAGGTAACAGAATGGAAAGAAGACAAGAATTTATTTAAATTGCAGGTTAGAGATTGCCTTCCCTATTAAGGATTGATAGCCGAGTATAGGCAAAGAGAAATAATTAGGGGTCCTAAGCGAAACACCAGCACGGGTAGTAGAATCTAGAACAGAAGCTGCTTTTAAAAAGGAATGATTATTCAAGCATATAAAATGTGGTTTACCTTCATAATGTCGGTCACATCACCGAACCGTTTCTGCAAAACCAGAACTGCGAAATATTTTAAATGTTGAAAAAACTTCAAATTTTGACATTTCCGACCATGCCACACCTAACATGAGTCAAAAAGGGGGCGAGATTTTGTCGTTCGGAAATGTGGTGTTCAACGTTTTGAAGAGTTGCAGTTCGGTATTCACGGAAGCGGGGTCGACCATAGTGTGATCAGCATTATGAAGGTAAACCATAAAATATTGCATGATAACTATAGCAATCAGTTAGAGGAGGCTAGGAAGGATTGGAAAGAGAGACTAGATAATTCACAAAGAAACAATGGGAGATATATGTATGCCTCCCAAATATGCAAAAAGTCTATAAGATTTAGGATCTTTGCTTGTAAGTGTTTACATAGGTATTTTTTATATCCCAAGTAGATTTCAAAGAATTTTTCCGTAGGTAGACTGCAAATGTTGGAGATGTGATGGGGAAGAAATACATAATTGGAGGCATTTTCTGTGAGTGTAATGAATTGGCAGACTTTAAAAATACCATGCAGACTACTGTGTCAAAGATACTGGGTGAGCAAACTGGTATAACCAAGGAACTGATTTCTTTGAGCTATGACACAAAATCAGAATTGCCTTGACACAGTAAGGCCTTGCTGGGTCTAATTATGGTGGCTGCCATAACAGCAATTACTAGAAAATGGAAAACAAAGTAAAAACCAACTGTACTAGAAGTAGTGAATATAGCAACAGAAATAAAACAACTGGAAATGGGATCTTTATTAAAGGGTAGGAGCAAATTACATAGAAAAAATGGGAATTGTGGAAATACTGCATACAGAGGAGGAATGGGGTTTAAAAGAAGTTGGGATTTGAATGAGCTATGTAATGTCTGACTGACAATGACTGGATAGATTATAAGTGATGTATAATGTTTGCAACTGACATTGTCAGTATAGTTTGTTTTCATTTATATAAATGTTTGATTGTCTATGTCATTCTTTGTCATATGTGATAATTTAAAGAAGTTTCTTGTTAAAAAAATGGGAAATTAAAAATAAATTGACGAAAAAGAGAGATAAGTAGAGAGGGAAAGAGAGATGGAGATAAAATGACATATAAAGTGCTAAATAGCAAATGCCTTGATTTCATTGTAAGAAAAATAAGAGGAGTAACTTTTTTTTTTCAGGAATGACAAACTTTCAGTTCCTAGATATATGTCTGCTGTTAATTATTTTTGATAAGTTCTTTTCCAGGTCTTTTAGCACTTCAAAAGTATTCATATTTGTAATACTTGATTTCCTTTCCAGTGACTGTATAACTATTTAAATTTCAGTAATGTAATTCCATAACCCTCACTAAATCTGTATTTATTGACCACTTAATTTATTACAAGTATGACAGCCTGACTGGTTGCATTTTTAGTTAAATTATTCATTTTAATTTTAGTTTTATTGTATACGTAGATCTGATGTCATTTTCATTCATTCCTCAACTGATGGGTCTCTGATCTGAGTCGAACGTTTCTACCAGATCTTCAGATCCAAAAACTCTTGAGTGCATCCCTTTACCCATAATGCCCAGGCAACCAAACTTACCTCAGATCTATTTGGAGATCATTTAGCTACAGATGCAGATCCTCTTGCCTTTGATTTTTTGGGGGGGCATTTTTTTTCCAGAAAATAGAGTTTTTCACTTTTTTTTTTTTTTTTTACATTTCTTGTTTCCATTTTCTCACTTATCTCCCTTGATTACACACTCAGTATGAGTGACTTATACCATTCCTCAGTAATTCTCCTCAGTACCATTCCTGGTACTCACTCTTTTCTAAAACTCATTGTTTGCTTTCTGTTATTTACCACCCTTGATTGCACTCTCAATTACAAGTTATTTCTGAGTGCCGTTTACTGTTCCTAGGTAATTCTCTTCATTACCATTGCTGCTACTCACTCTGTTCTAAAACTTCTTCTTGCTATTCTACACTTTAGAGTATTTCTATCTACCATTGTTGGTAGTTATCTATTCTATCAATTTAATATTCCTATGTAATATTCTAATGTAGTAGTTTTGTAATTGGTCTTTTTTCCAAAGTTTAGTTAAGTGCATCACCTGTGGGCATAAAATGCCAAGCATGGATGCCCATAAGGAATGCGTTTATTGTCTAGGAACTGCACATTTTGAAGCAGACTGCTCTATTTGCTCTGGCTTCAGCTCTAGGGCTTTTACTGACAAGAGAAACAAGTTAGTTTTGAATTGTCTCCTACTTCTATTTCAGCTGGGCCTCAAACCACCTCCAAGAAAACTGATAAAGGAAAGCCTGATTCAGCTTCCAAAGAAAAGGAATCTCATAAGAGGTCACTGGACTCTTCTTCTTTGACTGTTTCATTGGAGCCACCTTCGAAAATATCAAGAAAATCAGATCCGACCACCATGGATCAGTCTACATCAAAGTCAAAGTCATCACAGATCCGATCACTACGTTCCCTACTAGATTATGTGCTGCCTAGGTTTCCATTACCTTTCTTGGGGCAATCCTCCCTATAGGCACTCAAGTCTTCTGGCCTTTATCTCTTCTCTGAGGTCTTCCAGGAGCTTTTCTGAGGTTGACATGGATAGGATGATGAGAAAATTCCTCAGAACCCAGATTCAGATGGGAGTACTCCCGGCAACATCTCCCATCAGATCTGTGAGCCGACCCATGACTACTTCCCCTATGATTTCTCCTTCTCTGATCCAACCTACTGTTTTGACGACCTTGGATTTGAGACCCCTAGGGGTGTCCATCAGATCTGAAGACAAGTCTGCTATTCAACTCCAGTTCTTCCCTGAGTCATCCAGCAGTGAGTCAAAACATCATTGCAAGATCCGGGGGACTAGAGTTGTCTTCAAAGCTATTGGAGACTTCCCTGCCCCTCAAAGGTTTGGCACTGGACAGCTTGGTTCATACTCCTTCCTTGGGTGGAGTGCTTGCAGGGTTGCAGTAGATAATGGTTCAGGTAATTTCATCTCCTTTGGTGTCAACTTCAGCTTTTTCCATGTGCTCTGCCTTTGAAATTGTGGAGAGCGCCTTCTTTTCTACATAAGGATAGAACATTGCTGCCCCCCTTGGATCAGACAATTTTACTTCCTTCAGTTATTGGCTCTGAGCCTTATTTGTCTGTTCCACTGGGACAACCAGCCCAATCAAGTCTCCAGTCAGTCCCCCAGGACTCCTCCATCTCTCCTGATACCTCTCCAGACCACCCAGCTGACCCGTCAGGAATCTGTCACAGAGGACACTGATTTCGATGAAGTAGTATCCCCCAGATATCCACCTAAAGATGTCTCATTTGGAGACATTTTACAACTCTTAAAGCAAAAAGGTGGTGGGTTTTCCAATACCCCTTCCCAAGAGAAGTCTGTGTTCCTGGAGACTTTCGAGTCTGGCCCAGCTACATCTTTGGTAACTGCTCTAGCCAATGAAATTATAGCTCTTGTTTCTCATCAGGCATGGAAGGAACCAGTTACTGTGAAACCCATTCCTAAACATCTAGACAGACCTTTGTCCCTTCCCAAGGACAGGTCACACTGGAGCAAAGGGGTCTCCGTTGATGCTATGGTTGTGGCAGCAGCCACCAAAAAAAAGCTTGCAGAGCTCTTCTGTCCATCTCCCTAACAGGGAGTCCAGGGCCTTCGACAGATTTAGGAAGCATATATAGGTGTCAGTGACCTTTGCTCTGCAGTTGTTGAATTAGCTGGCACATTTTACAAGAGTTCAGACAGATATGATTAAAGAACTCTCCACATCTCTTTCTGGGTCCATGTCTGCCGAGACCAAAATAGCATTTCCTCGCAACTGGCCACCCTTCAATGGATATGTAATGTGCCCAAGAGACTAATCTGTCGTGCAGCAGAATGTACCTCACAGATGGCGGGTTCAGGCATAGCCATTAGGAGACATGCCTGAATATAACTTTGTGGATCCCTTTAAGTCTACATTCATCAGTGCTCCTTTTGATGGATCTTCCTTATTTGTCCCTAAATTGAAGGACACGCTGTCCAAATGTGAGCAAGAAGGAAAGACCCTGTCTGCCGCAGGGTACATTTTTCTACCCCTTAACTCATTCACTCCAATGGAGCTCAGGAAGTTTGCACTGTAACTTCCAATGGATGGAGCCTAAGCCTTTTGACAGAATCAGATTATGTTTATGCATTTCAAACAGATGTTCATATGTCTGGAACCATAATGGTTATGAAAGAAGTATAAATGGCAAACCCTTCAAGCACAAACTATTTTTATAGTGGTAGTATTCTTTAGGTTCTAGGTCCTAAACCGAATTTTATAAGTCATAGTAAACACAGTAACTATTACATTTGTAATATTTTGTAAACAAGTTACAATATTTCAGCAACCACCCAAGTTTATACACATACTGTCAGCAACATTTTATTCATCTCATTGAGATATTTCATATGAGGCTAAGGAGTCCTATCTGCATTACTTAGGTTCATAGGTAAGTACTAGGCTGTCTGCCCGATGACATCTGTAAGCCTAGCCAGAATGTGTTGGCTTTCGCCGCCCCCTTAGATTAGTTCCCAGTGCCTCAGTCCAGCAGAGCCATTAGTTCCCTGTGCCTCGGTCCAGCAGAGCCATTAGTTCCCTGTGCCTCGGTCCAGCAGAGCCACTGTGGTGATCCCTGGGGTAAATTTTCTGTTTCCCTTCCACTCGTCAAGATTTCTCTTGAAGAGTGTTAGTGAGGGGCTCTGCCTAATGTAGATTGGAATCCTGTTCCAAAGCATGGGGTAGTCTCTGGGACAGGAATCTACCCCTCCAGCACGTCCTGTTTATCGTTGTGGTGAGGTTTAGAACTCTAGAGCGTGTGGCTCTTGGGGATTTGTTTTTTTTAGGTAGAGTATGTCCATCAATTCTGGGTTGGACATGGCCTTGTATGTCAGGCAGAGATCACCTCTGAGTAAGCGGTATGCAACTGAGTACAGCTGGAGTTTCTTCAGTTGGGCTGCAGAGGGCATATGTTTGAGGCCAGTAATCCTCTTGGTGAGGTACTTCTGTGGTCTTTCCAGCTGTTGCAGGTGTCTTGTAAGGTACATCCCAAATGGGGCGTTGTACTCTATGATGGGTCTGATGAGTGATGAGTAGAGGGGCACAATAACCTCTTTTGTTCTAGATGAAACCCTTTTGTGATTAGGTGGGTCACATAGAAGGATTTTCTAACCACCTTGGCAATATGATTATCAAAGGAGAGATTACTATCGTCTTGGGTCCCCAGATCCCTTATTACATTTTCTGTATTTAGGGGACTACCACGTATGTGGTAGTTCGCTGGTACTTTGTTTTTTTCCAAAGGGGATGACTATGCACTTTTTGGCATTTAGCTTGAGGCCATGATTTTGACACCAGGTATCCGTCTCACTGAGACCCTTCTGGAGGACGTCTGTATCAGCTGGATAATCAATTATGGCCCCCAGTTTGCAGTTGTGTGCGAACTTGGTCAGCCATAGTCCTCCTGTGCTTGCCTCTACCTCTGAGAAGTATATACCGAACAGGAGGGGTCCCAGGACTGAGCCCTGGGGGATGTCAGTTGTAACTGGTTTAGAGTCAGACCTAGAGCCTGCAACTCTCACTGTGTGGGTTCTATCTGTGAGCCAATTGGCAGCCCATCTCATGACGTAGGGGTTTATGTTCAGGCTGGTGAGCTTGTCTATAATACCAGAATGGGAAATGCTGTTGAAAGCCTTTGCAAGATCTAGGTAGGCTGTGTGGACCTCCTTTCCCTTGTCTAAAGCCTTGGTAATTGTCTCAAAGAAGTCCACCAGGTTTAGGAGGCATGATCTGCCCTTAACAAAGCCAAACTGAGCAGGGTCAAATGTTTGAAGGTTCCCAATGTCTCTGTTAATGAATTCCATGATGATGTGCTCCATAGCCTTGCAGACAAGGCTAGTCAGGCTTATAGGGCGATAGTTCCCGGGGTCCATTGTGGCTCCACCTTTGTGGAGCGGGATAATTGTTGCTGTGCACCACTCTCTGGGTATGTAGCCTGTAGAGAGACTGACTTTTGAACAGTGTATTTAGGTGAGGGGTTAGTTAATTTTGGAGCTCGTGTAAGACACAGCCTGGAACACCGTCTGGTCCCATTAAAGCTGTATTTTTGGCTTTGGATAGGGCTGTTTTAACCTGTGTGTCAGTGATTGCCGGGTCACTATATTCTTCTGGTATGGTTATGGGCCCTTTAGGGGGTGAGAGGAGGGTGAAGTTTGCACTAAACCTGTCTGACAGAATGTTGGCAATATCAGTCGGTTCAGTGTATTTTGTGCCATTCTGCACTAACTCAGAACCAACATGGGCGACCAGTGTTCTACACTGGAGGTCAAACCCTCACTGGTTATATCAGACCATAGACTAATCACTCTGGATATCCACATTCCACCCCCCCACCCCCAATCTGGGGGTGTCTCTGCACCAGAGCCTGGGTACCCATAACAGAAGATTCCTGGGTGCAAAGAATTATATCTAGAGGTTATATAATACTGTTTTCGCAAATCCCCTACACAAAAATGAAAAGAATTCTTGTTGCTAAGATATGTAGAAAAATGTGAAAATTATATCTGTATAAATTAATATAATAAAAACAACAGTTAATATCTATTTACCTGCACTAGGCAGAGGTCAAATATTATGCAGTTGAGTTTGCCATTGTGTAAGCTTTAAGATGAAATATTTTAAAACCTTGTACATAGTATGGTTTTGGCATTATTGACTCAAATATGAACAAGCAATATTTAACGCCTAGAGACGTATAGGAGTTAACTGCAGATACACCTGGAGGCGTCACTCGCATGTTAAAGACCTTTATCCCCTGGAGTCATCAAGGAGGTAGAAAGATATGGTTCTGTAAATCTCAGTGTCCTTTTCAAGCCTCACAAGGAGATAGTTCTCCAGGGGCAGAAAGGGGAACTCAAATGGAAGATGCCACCCCTGTGGTAGAGGTGGCCTGCAGAATCAGGGTTTTCATGACTCCTCCTTGGGCAAACCCTATCAGCACTCCTGAAAAGGTGCTCGACTGCTCCCCTCTGGAGGCAGTTTTGGGCATTTGTCTCTGCACCAGAGCCTGGGTGTCCATAACAGAAGATAGCTGGGTACAAAGAATTATATCTAGAGGTTATATAATACTGTTTTCACAAATCCCCTTCACAAAAATGAAAAGAATCCCCAATGTTCCACCCAATTAGAGGGAAGTAGCAGCATTAGAAATAGAAAAGGTTTTAGAAAAAAAGTCATCCAGGAGGTCCCCCCAGACCAGAAAGTATCTGGATCCTATTCGAGATTCATTTTAATGCCAAAGAAAATAGGGGACTTGAGAACCATCCTGTATCTTAGCAAACTGAATCAGTTTCTTCAATATTCAAGGTTCCGGATGGTCATGGTTCAGTCCATTCTGCCTCTGCTGGGAAAGGACAATTGGATGTGCTTGACAGACCTTTAAGACGTGTACTATCTCATCAGAATGAACAGACGCTTCAAAAGGTATCTGCACTTTTGGCTGGGAGCCAGTCATTACCAGTTCAGAACCCTGCCCTTTGGTCTCACCACAGCCCCCGGGGTGTTCACCAAATGCATAGGAGTGATGGCAGCTCACTTGAGACTGTTGGGATTCTGAGTGTTTCCACTTCTAGATGACTGGCTTCCAACTGCCCCACATAGACATCTACCCTTGCAGGCAGGGGACTACTTGCTCCAGTTGTGCTTCTATTTAGGCATCAGTCAATCACAGCAAATCACAACTCATGCTGACAGTCTGGAGTTAATAGGTGCCTGTCTGGACATGGTCAATCAGATAGCCTCTCTTCCTTCAGCCTGAATCCTGACACTTGGATCCCTAGTCTGAAAAATAATACAACAGTCTTTTCTTCCAGCGCAACTAATTTACAAGCTTTGGAGTCTATGGCAGCTGCTGTCATTCTTGTTCCTCCAGCCAAGTTTCACATGTGAATTATTCAATGGACGCTGTCATTTCAGTGGTCCATTCTTCAATATCTTTTAGCTGTTCTTGTCAAAATCACACAAGTTTGCAAAAGATACTTTCTTTGGTGGATTAATTCCAATGAACTCTCCAAAGACCATCCATTTGTTTTTACCCAAGGCCACAGTGACCATGGATGCCTCCCTACTGAGGTGAGGGGGACTTGTTTTGGAAGGACAGTCTAAGGTATGTGGTCCCACTGAAGAGGCCAAGAAGCATATCACTGTCCTAGAAATGAAAGCAGTCCTCCTAGCACTGCAGGCCTTTCAAGGCATTCTTTCCTCTGGAACAGTTGCTACTCAGATGGACAATATGTCCATGGTCTGGTACATCAACAAACAGGGAAGAACCATGTTGTATCCACTTAGTTGAGAAACAATGAGTGTGTGGCAGTGGGCATTCTCTTCAGGTTACTTTCTAATAACGCACATCCTGGGGAAATCCAGCATCATTGCGGACAAACTATGCAGGTCCATTCTGATGCTTCATTAGTAGTCTCTCAATGTAAAAGTAGCAGAGAGAATTTTCTGTCATTGGCGCCAATCATGCTGTAACCTATTTGCGTCTCCCCTCAACAACAAGTGCAGCAGTTTCTTTGCCCCGATTCTCCCAACTGGGTATTTCTTTGTCCCGATTCTCCCAACTGGGTAGTCATTGAGATATGCTGTACTCCACAATTAGTGCTCCGGGCTTCTTCATGCTTACCTAATGTTACCTCTTATTCCCAAATTTCTACAGTAAGCAATCTGGTCGAAGAGCAGAGTTATCCTCCTTGCCCCCTTTTGGCCTTGTCAGATTTGGTTCCCCTTTTTCTGGCCTCACCATCTGCTTCTACCCTGGATCCCACTCCAGACCTCCTGTCTCACCCAACAGGTATTAGACTCATCCAGGCATAACAGGCCTCAAACTAATTGCGTGGTTTCTCCAATTCTACTAATAGCTAGACAGCCCAGACTCTCCTCCCCAGTCTGTCACATTTTCTAATCTTCCCAAAAAGCTTCTACTAGAAAGATCTACAAAAGTAAATGAAAGAGATTTGTATTCTGGGCTGTAAACAGGCATCTGGATCCCTTATGCCCCTGTACCTGCCATAATTGATTTTATAGCTTCAGTTTTCAGTGGGGGAGGCCTAGTTTTTCCACTTTTTAAGGTCCAGTTAGCTACCATTTTGAATTTCCACCTAGGCAAAAATAACTCTACCTTAGCTTCTTCTAAGCTGTGTAAATCTTTTCTCGAATGGGCCTTTTTACTCAGATCTCCAATAAAGGTTCCTACTTCTCTTTGGAATTACTAATACACTTCAGGCTCTGACCCAAACTCCATTTGAACCTTCAGCCAGTTCAGATCTAAAATTTTTGTCTGGAAAACCAATTTTGTGTTCAGTATCACATTACTTAGATGAGTATCTGAACTCCAGGCTCTATCTTCCAAACCTTCTTAACTGGTTTTCCACAAAGACAGGGTTTCCTTGTGGACCAACCTGTCCTTTCTGCCTAAGGTAGCTTCTGGGTCTAATATCAACCAAATCATTAACCTCCCAGTTTTCTCTCCAGAGTTTGCAAATAAAGGAGAATACATGCTCCGTCTTTTAGATGTGCATAGACAACTTTGCATTTATCTCCATAGAACCAATTTTCTATGAAAACAGACCAGTTGTCTCTTTCTCTCTTTATAGATTAGGTGAACCAGTTTCCAAAGGTACACTGGCTAAATGGTTAACCAATTGTATCTCCTTTGTCTGTGCTAAAAGAGGATTATCCCTACCTAAGCCTCCTAGAGCTCATTCTATGAGGTTTATGGTGGTCTCCTCAGCCTTTTGGTCGAGAGCTTCCATAGATGACATTTGTGCAGCTGCCACTTGGGCTAATGCTCTAACTTTTATTAATCATCACAAACTGCATTTGGTTTCCAGGGACAGAGCTGCCTTTGGCTGCACAGTACTCCGGAATATCCTTCCATAAGGGCCACTTAAGGTTCATCTAACTGGGGACTCTTTCCCATCAGTTGAGGGATGAAGGACAATGACAACATCAGATAAAAAAAGTTATGTCATCATAACATTCCATCTGTGTTCTCCATTTTCATTCTTCCTCAACTTCCTGCACCCATACCTCCTTTCTTTTGCTCCTGGAAAGACCTAAGAGTTTTTCTTTGGAACTCCTTTTCCTTGTTTGAGCTCCATCTCTTTTTCATATGGTATGCTTTCAATTTTATTTAAGGATTTGTCCTTTATTCCTAAAGGCAGTAAACTTAATCTTAGGTATCCAAACACAAACAAGGTAATGGTCAGTAGTACATAGTCTCTGGACACTATTTCCAAAAATATTCACCACAAACACATCCAAAGAACTACTCAACTGCTGCATATAAAAACAGTAGATTTATTGGTGAGCGCTTTCGTGGTGTTGAAACACCACTTCTTCAGACCTAATAAAAACTAAACCTGTACTCTACTTAAATACCACTCAATCATTGACACGCCCAAACCTTTTCACATGTCATCATTCAACTATATGCTAGTTAAACTCACACTACCTAAAAGCAGAGTTATACTCAATAAGCATATACATATTGACAAAAAAAACACAAAATAAAAATAAAAATAAAAACACATCATAATAAATACATATCCAATGTGCAACATCTTTAAGAACATACAAAAAATGTAAAAAGGCATTGTACTAGCTTCATTAATGTGCACTGCAGAAAAAGACAAATGTATCAAGGCAGAACTCCCTGTATAAGCAATGCTGACAAACCTGCTAAAAAATGCAACATTATATTCATAACAGAATGTTATTTTCCTAAACAATATATAGTCATATACAAGAATTCAAAACAGCATATTTACCTATGTAGCGGTCTGGACTTCAATATGAGTTTGAGGGGTACCTTTTCATTCAGCCCCCTCCCTTTATATGCTCGAAGTCTCAATATCCACCTGCTCTCTGTTGTCTCAGTCAAATTTACTATATCACCACCTCGTTCATTACCATACACCATTTCTATTACCTGAAACCTAAAATTGTGACTGGCATCAATCTCGTCAACATGCCTTGCCAATGCATTAGTGTTGTCTTTGTTTCTAATTTTCAATAAATGCTCTCTGATTCTATATCTCAGCTTTCTATTGGTTTTACCCACATAGTAAGTGGAGCATCTGTTGCATACGGCCAAATAAACAATGTTGATACTATTGCAGTTTGTCTTTACCTTGAAAGAAAAGTCTCTCCTAAGGTCAGGGTGTGAAAACACATTGCTTGTGTCGATAAATTGACACTGATTGCAGTTCAAACATGGGACCATCCCCAACTTATCATGACTCTTGAACTTTCATTTATCCTTAGAATAACACAACATCTGTTTCAAAGATTTCTTATTTTTGTATAGAAACGATGGTCTATCACAAACTATGGGTCCTATCTGAGGATCCTGTGTGAGTATTGGCCAATATTTCCGAATGACATCAGTGACTACTCTGACATCACTGGAATATTCAACTGGCACTCTCACATGCCTCTTCTTGAATTTCCCACCTTTCACATGCTCAACATTGTTGATTACCTCCCTCTCAGAGAAATAAGGTTTCGCTCTATCACTCCTAAGCTCCCCGACGTTAGAAACTACATCAAAAACTTTTGCTTTGTTATATCCCCTATTAACAAACCTCTCTTCTAATACCTCCATCTCCATATTAAATCTCCCTTCCTCTGTAGTCAACCTTGAGGTTCTTAATGCCTGTCCCTTAACCACATTGCTGAAAGTACATGTATAAAAAATGAAATGTATAAAATATACACTAAAAACGAGGATGGATCTTGCCCATCCCTATTTGGATATTATTTATATTTATATTCATATTTACATTTATATTCATACTCAATCCATCCACATTTATTTTATCTTTTTATTCTTTTTTAAGGCATTAATTAATATTTCTCATTATCAGGCTACTTTATGTATAGAGAGTGAACCACTGGAGCACACAATAGAATGATAGTTCATGCCCCAGAGGGCAATTTATCCAAACATGGATGGGCAAGATCCATCCTCGTTTTTAGTGTATATTTTATACATTTAATTTTTTATACATGTACTTCAGTGGCATTATTATGTATAGGATTTCCATAATACAAGAATTTTGTAGCTCGAAGAGAAGCATATGCTTGCCTGTATTTGTTTAAAATGTATGTAAGTAGGTTAGGTCATGTTTCATTTTATGGTATGAAAAATTGTTGGTTATAACAAATTTCGACACGGTAGTGTTATGTGAATTAACTTATTAAGGCAGGATACCGCAAGATTTTTCAGGTAACAGAATCTGATTTCCATACATCCATATGTATAATATAATTTAATACCAGCAAAGAACAGGTAATGTGATACGGCACATTTCGGGTCGAAGTGATGGTTTGTTTATTGTCTGCTAGGCATAGACTGGAATTGCGATCTTTGGTCCTATTTATATAGGGATCGGGTTACCATTTAGATAATGATAGAAAAATTTTTTTGGGAGAAGGTGACGTGTATATTATTAAAACAACATTTATTAAACTTATTATTATCTTATTCAATCTTAGAGCTGTAGATAATTTAGAACGTATGTGCAGGTTTGCCTTCTTTACGGAGGACTGTATTATTGGTATATATGTAACAAGGTAATGGCCACAACCGGCACTATTTTTAAATGAGATGCATCTTTAAATGAGATGTAAATTATTGCGTCCTAGCATTAACAGTCAAGTGACTAATTAATTAGTGGGGTTTATATATGTATGATTGGGGAGCGGCACTGTTTGTCCAGTCTGTATTCTGAAGAAGTTGGAGAATGCTCTGATGAAAAGTGTTTGTTAAATGGCTTAAATAAACATCTTACTTTTTATCGTGAGGAGTGTCATTAGCAAGTATTTGAAGTTTCAAGAGTGTTTTCCCTCGTTTCCGGGAACGTATTTGTGGAAGAATGAAAATGGCTAACACAGATGGAACAATACAGTGAGTACATAACTTTTTTTTACCCTTCTTGATGGTAAACCATATGTCCAGGGCAGAGGAATCAGACTCTCTTCTCCCTGCTAATACTGCACTGAGTTATACTCAGTCTCATCTGCAGCTGTTAGAATAAGAGAAAAAACAAAGAATTGCTAAACCTAAATATATGTGCAGTGTGCTTTAGGGGGACTGCAGCATATAATATTTCTACAAGGTTTCCCCATGTAGCTTTGACTGGACAGAATGGCTGTATGCTTTCTGTGTTATAACCCTCCAAACACACATACATACATATGCACACACAGACACGCACCTTTATTCTACATTTCCTCCTGTTCTCCTTAACTTTTACATTGTTAAATAAAACCTGTATCTCTGTAAATGTAGGCAGTGTTCTACACTGTGGAGCAATGGAGCATAGGGAAATAGTTATGTTTAAATTCTGGCTATAAAGTAGGGAAAGTATACATCCTACAAAAACATGATGCTATGTCTGGTAAAATGAGAAAATGCTTTGCAGCTGAAAAAAAAAACATTAACAGCTAGTACTGAATTTCTACAGTTGATGCATTCAGATGCACTAGATAACTTTTGTATGAGAAAGAGACTGAGGTATTGCTGATCTGTTTAATGGTGAAAAGTTTGCTACTGTAGTAACCTCAGCAGATAGTCCATTTTAGGAGAGCCGGTGTCTTCCAAGTATTGTCAGTAAATAGCTTTCAAGTTTCTAGTATAAGCTGAAATTAATTAATGCTATTAATGTTCACTTTTTAATATGCATATTACCTTTGTTACTGTTTATATGCTACTGCAATGATATTTCATTTTTAGCCAGATTTGAAAAGTATGACATTGATAAAGACCCAAAGCATTGCAGTTTGCATTAATGCATATATAATGGATAATATGTAGTTCAATAACTTCCTCCCAGCCCTCCATGAAGCGTGTGCCTCTAAATGTAACACTTGCTGAAAATGAGGAAAGTTCTGAAAATCCCCAACACATTATCAGTATCATTTCACATATAATACATTTAGTAAATATATTTCTGAATACACCAGACAGACTGAATTGTGACCATGGTAATGTGTACAAATAATATCAACAGCAGCATTAAACTCTTGCTATTGAAATGCAATAAATGGCATAGTACAGCAAAACTAGATTACTTTACCATAAAAATGAAAGATAACTCAGAAGTATAAAGAGGTGAATAAACTTTTTCTGTGATTCATACTTCTGTGACAGTTGTATTTTGGCTTATTGTTTTCATTTTTTTCTTTGTGGTTTTGCTATAACTCAACAAGTAGTTTGTCAGTATGTTTGATATAACAACCTTTCCAAATTTTGTGTGTGTGTGTGTGTATATATATATATATATATATATATATATATATATGTGTGTGTGTGTGTGTGTGTGTATGTTGTTGTGTCTTTCGGCTTTTCCTGGTTAGGGGTCGCCACAGCGGAACTCCGGTCTGCTAATGATTGGCAGTAGATTTTTACGTGCCGAGTTGCCAGCCCTGACGCACAACCTTCAATGAAGGTACGCCCATTCATGCATGTCTCCACACAGAAGACACTCTAGCTGAGAATCGAACAGGACAGCGTCTTACTGAGCGGCGACAACGCTACCACAGCTATATATATATTTGCACACACACATACATGCATACATATATACACACACACACCAGATACATACTTGTATACATATTTAGACTTCACCTTAAATGCATGACAGGAGAATACAGAATGCACAGAATATCAAATGATATAGCCATTAAAGAATTCCAGCACTCTAGATCCAAAAATAACTCTGTAATTTAATGATGTTTGCTCTTTCCGTTCCTCAGTGGTTGGGTATTCGGATCTGACTCTGACCACTCTAGACTTTGGATATAAAGCTCATGCTTTCCCTCCTTACCTATAATCCCCTCCTGCCCATGTATTTACATAACATCTCATTGGCCACTTGTTCGATATAGGCATGGTCTCCATTGATCAGACTAAGTGTAGCTAAGTCCAAATATTTCTTTGTAAAGATTCTTGAACACCTTTCAGTTTTTATATTTCTTTTTGTAGTTTTAGCCGCTAGCATTTATATTTCTCCTTTACCTTTAAAGTTTCAATGTTAGAGATTTCTTTTTGATAGCTTCTTTGTTGTGCCATTGGTGCCCTTTCTCTGGTGTTTTTTCTCATAGTGTAGGTTAATAGCTGTTTGGATTACTTGGTGTTTGTAGTGTTTTTTTCTTAGTGTATTTTATTAGCTGTTTGGCATGTTGTGCAACTATTTTACAATTGTATTTTTTTTTTTGCTGTGACTAGAATTTTTTGCAGGATGGCTAACAAACATTCCAGCTTCAAAAAATGTGTGGCCTGTGGCCATACGTTCCTGAATTAGTATTCACATACTAAACGTGTGTATTCTCTTGAAGTTGCCCACCTGGGTGAACAGTGCACGCCATTTGCACTGCTTTCAGTCTTTGGGCCATTAGTGAGAGCAGGAATGTGCTTGTCTTTTAGATGCATCTTCCTGCTCCTATGGGGTACAAGATATACAAAAAGATTGAGATACATTAGAGGAAACAAAAACACTTCCACAAGAAAAAACAGCTTTTAGAAAAACAGTAGATAGACCAAAAAACTTTGATCTCTTTGGAAAAACAAGCATCTGAGGAAGTGTGCAAATATAAACAACAAAACTTGGATATTTTTAAAAAGTATGAAAAAGAAATATGGACATGGGAAAGGGAGAGATTTGATATGGTGCAATATTTATGCAAAGGTGAAAGCCAGATTAATCAACATAAAAAAGGAAGGCCCAAAGATATTTGAAGAGAAATACTGGCAAATGCATCCAGACATGGAAACTAGAGGGACTATAGAAAAGCAGATTAGTAAAGCAGAAGTTAAAAAAAAAATAGAAGAAGTTATAGAGTGCCTGTGAAGTGAAGTATTTGATGTAGAAGGTCTGACACAGGTTATGTCACAGCATGATGGAAAGAGTCCCCAAAGTAAGGAGAAATAGGAAGATCAGGAGATATCTGAAGAATAAATATAAACATGGGAAAGAAAAAGAGAGTTAATATCTATGCAAAGTCGAAAGCAAAACTAAACAATACAAAAAGAGCAGCATCAAATATATTTGAAGAGAAATACAGGCAAAGGAATCAGGACATGAAAAACTTTACAATACAAAAAATAAGAAGGCAAAGAGGAAAAGTAGAAAAGGAGATCAGTAATACAGGAGTTAAAGAAATTGAAAATGAGATTATGGAGCATCTCCAAAGTGAAGGATTCAGTGTAGAAAATCTAATTCAGAAAGCACCACAAAAGGATAGAGCAATGGAACTCCAAATTAAGGGGAAACCAGTAGAACGGGAAGCAGTTGGTCAGGTGCCATATGAAGAAATTTTGGAGCCTTCCACAGGAAACAAGTATAAACATTCACTTCACTTGCAGGACGGCAAGGGGAGGAACAGGAAACTGTGGAAACTCTGACACAGTTAATGTTGAGGAGTGATAGGCCAGTGAGTTCTGATATGCCAGAACAATGGATGGCACCGGATGAAATTGAAGACTATGTGCCGCAGGAAGATGCAATAGAACTTTCTATAGAATGCCTGCAGGAAATGGAAAACAAAAAATGTGCCCTCAGTTTAGAAGAAAACGAGTTAAGAGAAGAGTTGCTTGACTTAATAGCCATAGATAGACATATTAAGATCAATGAAAGAAATAGACTGCAGAAGGTCAATAAAACCCAAAAAATCGGAAATTTGATAAAACAAAGGAACACAATAATTAGGTTTGTCCATACAGATCCATGCAATATAACAGAAGTAAACAGGATATATTACTGTGCACCTAAATTAATAATTGTTAAAGTCCTACCACAAGAACACAGGGTAGTGAGGGAGAGAAAGGGGAGAAATCGAATAACATCATGGAAGTATTGAATAGAGAAAACTGCAAAGCAACTAAGACTAGAAGTGTCAATGTTAGAAGAGTATAGAAGAGGTAAGAGGGGATACCACGGAGATTACTTGTTTTTTGGTGGAACATAACAAAGATGCTAAATGGATAGAAGAAGTAAAAGAAAGAATAAGAAGTTTAAAGGTACGGGATATTAAATGGGATGAAGTAACAGCAAGAGAAATTGAAACAAAATTAAGAAAAGCCTCATATTGGAAAACCTCAGACCTAGTTGTAGTCCCTAACTTCTGTATGCACACACTGAACAGACACCAACTTGGCTAACAACAGGAAAAATAATGCTCCTACTTAAGAGTGAACCTGCAAATTACCTTAAAAATTATAGACCAGTAACTTGCCTTCCAATGACATATAAACTATAAACTGGAATTGATGCTGACAGAGTCTGTAGTCATTTAGAAGAAAACTCAGTTATGGCAATGGAAGAAAAGGGCAATACAAGAAAGTCATATGGAACAAAGGATTATTTGCAGTTAAATAAAGTCATAGTGGAGAACTGTAAAAAGGGGAGGAATTTAAGTATAGCATGGATTGACTACAAAAAGCATTTGATAGTATCCTGTGCTTAAAAATGTATAAGATACAACCTACACTGATCAACTACATTACAGTAACAATGAAACAGTTGCAGACCACTTTGCAATTAAGCCACGATAAAGGATTAATTATTGTTCCAGGGATAAAAATTCAAAGGGGGATATTCCAGGATGAGACTGTCACTGCTGCTATTCTGCCTTGCCCTAACCCATTAAGCTGTCTACTTAACAGTTTAGGTCATAGCTATAATTTGTCTCCTGGAAAACAACGAAGTGTAAAGACTTCTTATCTTCTCTTTGACGATGATTTGAAACTTTATAGCTCATCAGATGAACTGAAAGTACAACTCCAAGTTGTCAAAACTTTCTCAGATCATATAAGAATGCCATTTGGTCTTGATAAATGTGGAAAAACAACCTTTAAAGCAGGAAAACTGCAGCACCAAGAAAACATCAGTTTGGGAGAAGAATGTGATATAAAAGAACTTGAGCAAGAGGGAGTGTGTAAATATTTATGAACTGATGAAGGATCAACATTAAAACATGAACAAATACAAATAAAACTTAGTAAGGAGTACTTTAGAAGACTTAAATTAATCCTGAAAACAATGCTGACATCTAGGAACAAAATCCAAGCTATAAATCAATTTGCTCTTCCTGTCGTAACTTAGTTTTTGGAGTGATTGACTGGCCCAAAACATGTTGGATAGATTAGATAGGAAAACAAGAAGGATGCTTCATGCTCACCAAATGATTTATAAAAATCACTGCATACCAAGATTATATAATCCACCTTTGGAAGGAGAGGATGGACCTCCTTGAGATTGATTACATGTGCAGATCTGCAGTAGTGGGACTCCACACATATATGCTGACCTCACAAGACCCAAATGTAGTGAAAGTTTTGAAACATGAGGAGAATAAATCTAAGATGACTTCCTTGCTTAGGCTAGCAGAAGCATATTGGCGTCAAACAGGAATGGAAATCAAACCACAAGTGGATAAAAAACAGGCAACAACTGAATGTGCCAAAATACATAAGAAAGCATATAAGGTGAAGGACAAGATGAGAAGGCAAGAAATGTGGAAAATAAATATAATTGCAAGTATATTAAACTTCTGGAAGAACCTCGTGTTGATCAGGAATTAATGCAGGAATGGTTAAGGAGAGGCGAATTCAAACCAAGAGATGAAAGGTTAATATTGGTGGCACAAGATAGTGGGCTACGTACACGTTGGTTTACAGATTTCATTCATTATGTGGGAGAAATAGAGAAATGTAGGTTTTGTAAAACAGAACTGGAAGCAGTTGCACACCTCGTTGCCGGTTGCAACATACTAGTGGCAGAAGGACTGTGTACTGAAAGACATAATAATGTGGTGAGACTGTTGCACTGCGGATTATGCAAAAATTATGGTATTGAAGTGCCTTAAAAACACTGGAAAGATGAGCCACAAAGCATCATAGAAAATGATTGTCTACATCACGTGGTATCATCCATTGCCAACAGTTCAAAAGATAGATGTTAGAAAACCGGATATAGTGATCCAAGAAAAGAAGACAAAAGTAGCATTGATCATTGAAATCACCACACCCAGCGACTAGTGTCTAATGTACAGAGAGAGAGAGAGAGTCATAAAATATCAGGATTTGCAAGCAGAAATGAGAGCAATATGGAAGAAAGATACCTAAATAGTTCCAATAGTAGTAGGAGCAACGGGTCTTATAAAAAGAGTCTACAGTCATATTTAGATATGCTACCAATACATGTAACTATAAGAATTGCAGGAGTCATTACTGGGCACATTGTGGGTGCTGCAAAGAGCACTTTTGGTTGACATCAAAGAGTGAAACAATACTAATTTAATGAAATTTAATCATACTTTGACTTAGGAATGGGGTCCATTCCCATCATGGTATTAGAAACCCAAAAGATTTGGAGAAATTGAAAAACACAGAGACTCATCCTTTCCTTATTTTGCTGCTTCTGGAGCTTCGCCCTCTATTAAAAAGCTTGCTAATAAACCTAAGGGGGACAGGAGTGGTGACAGACCTTAGGAGAAATCTAGAGAGTCCATGAAGCGATCTCAGAACCATTCCTTCTCTTCTCTTTCTTCAGCTCCTGCTTCTATACTTCCAAATCTTCACAGATGTTCTTCGTCTCACATTGCTGCAGTCATAACCTGTGGGTAGTCCGCTGTCCTCGATCGGCCCGAATACCAAAGATCTGGGCTGGCGTCGGTCATTGTCGCCTAGCGCTGACGTCAGTACGTCGTAGTACATAAGCGCATGACCGACGCCATATTCTCAGTCTTTCTTGCCGCGTGGTCCGAAGCAGAAGCAGCGTTTGCAAGTGCCTTTGGGCATTCTGAAAGTTTCATTTATCGAGTTTCAGACTGAAGACCAAGTTGGGCTAAGTACCCCGTTGGGGAAATCTTTGTCTTTTCTTGCCTCAGTTTTGCGGATGTCAGAAAAAGTTAATAATTGCATTTCTTGTGGGAAACAGATACCTCATAAAGATTTTCATTCTTTCTGTATTCCTTGCTTAGGGCCTGAGCACGACGTGGTCGGGTGTCGCTTTTGTGCTAGATTTAACAAGCGCACCATTAAACGGAGATTAGACTGTGCCAGGCTTGTTTTCGGTAAAAGGTGTAACTATAACATGCCGTCGGATCCTCCGACGCCCGCTACCGCTAAAAAGATAGATCTTTGAAGTCTAAACCGGATGAGTCGTCCGTTGCGGACGCCGGTTCTACGGAGCCTCCGGTTGACTCTGTGGATCCTGCTGAGGGTTCGGCTGAATCCCATGGGGAACCTTTACTTTTACAGGAGTTGGCCTCTCAGGAGTTAGGCCCGGCTGAAGGTGCTTCTCAGGTGTCTGTAGTTCCATCTTTACAGAAGGTTATTAGGCCATCTACTTCAGTGGCTAAAGCCCATGCTAAGGCCAAACCTTGTCATGTTGGCCCTGGTCATAGTTCTAGCTCTCCAGCCCCTGTTCCTAAAAAGCATATGTTAAAAATGGCTGAGGACTTGATTACTTTGATCAGGGGTTCTATGCCCCCCCCCAGAGAAGAGGCCTAGGGTGGAGGCAGATTTAGAGGGGATGGATCATTCCTCAGACTACTCTGATTCCTCAGTTGAAGAAATTCAGGAATTCCCTTCTTATTTAGATTCGGATGCAGAGGACTCCTGTCCTTCTGCTTCTCCTCCAGAGGATTTTTCTTTTTCTGGGACTTTACATTCCATGAGGGAGCATTTCAAGTGGGAAGGTCAGGATTTTTCCGATTCTCGGAAACGGCTCAGGAAATTTTTGTTTCTGCCACAGCATAGGCCCTTGGCTATTCCTCCTGTCTTAGAAGTTGTTCAGGATGTTTTTTCTGAATCTTCCCTT
Organism: Protopterus annectens; assembly: GCF_019279795.1. Classification (NCBI taxonomy): domain Eukaryota; kingdom Metazoa; phylum Chordata; order Ceratodontiformes; family Protopteridae; genus Protopterus; species Protopterus annectens. Next base: position 867,050,218 of record NC_056744.1, read on the forward strand.
AATCCTGATTCTTTACCTCCTGCCCCTGTTAAGCCAGACAGATATTATAGAGTTCCTGAAGCACACAAGAATTTGTACAAAAGTCCTAGAGCTGATCCGGAAACTATTACTCAAGGTCCGAAGTGTATTAGGGCTTCTGTGGCTAAGAATCCAGTTCCTTTGGATAAAGATTCTAGAGCTTTAGATAGATGGGGGAAAAAAGTGTACACCTCCTCCACGTTAGCTATGAGGGCTTTGAATTGCCAATTTCATATGCTGAAGTATCAGAATTTTTTGTTAGGTCAATTGAAACCTAAGGTGGATGCTTTAGCTGAGGGTATAGAGTGTAAGGAGCTCCAAGAGTTGGTTCATGCATCAGATCAAGTTGGCAAGCATTCTTTGCAGTGTGGTTTCGATGCTCTTCAGGCTGCATCCAGGGTGGCTGCTACAGGTTCAGTTATTCGTAGACATGCCTGGCTTAAGGATCAAAATTTGTCAGAGCATGTTAAAGCTCGGATTTTGGATGCTCCTCTTCAATCTGAAGTACATTTTGGTCCTTCTGTGGAATCGGTTTTGAAAAAGATGGAAGATAAGGCTAAGTCTATGCAGACAGTCAAAGATTTTATGCAGGTGCAGCCCCCTAAGTTTAGTAGGAATTGGCCTGCTAGAGGATGGTCTTTCCCTTCTTCGGATTATCAGTCTAAGGGCAGGTCTAGGCGTGGTAGAGGCAGAGCTCATGCTCAGGGTTCTTTCAGACCTAGGACTTGGAGTTCTCCTGCACAGTCTTCTGGTGAGGGCAGGGGTCAGCCTTTTCATAAGCAGACCCAATGACCTGTATTTTCCACTGCCAGACCCTTCTCTTCTGGCAGCTCCTCTAGGAGGAAAGTTGGGACTTTTCAAACAAAACTGGCTTTTGGTCACCCAGGACAAATGGGTGTTGGATATAATAAATCACAGGTACAAGTTTTATTTTCACACTTTTCCTCCTTTCAAAGGCATGCCGGATGTGCCTCCTCAGCAAAGGATGGAGGCTCAGGAGCAAATTTCTTTACTTTTACAGATGGGGGCAATTCAGGTGGTCCCTCCGTCAGAAGTAGGCCTAGGTTTTTATTCCCGTCTATTCCTAGTGCCAAAGAAAGGAAACACTTGGAGGCCAATTCTGGATTTGTCCATTCTCAATACCTACCTAGACATTCCAAAGTTCAAGATGTTAACATTACAACAACTTCTGCCTATGCTGGGCGAAGATCACTGGATGGTAACCCTGGATCTCACAGAGGCCTATCTTCACATCCCTATCAGGCCCAGCTGCAGGAGATTCCTGAGATTTCGGGCTGGTACTTCTCATTATCAGTTCTCTGCATTGCCCTTTGGTTTATCTACTGCGCCCAGAGTATTCACAAAAGTCCTGGCTCCTGTAATTGCTTTTTTCAGACAGAGAGGAATACAAATTTATCCTTATATGGACGATTGCCTGATTCTTGCTCAAAACAAAGACAAGTTACTTCAACATCTCCAGTATGTAATGGCAGTTTTAAGGTGCTTAGGGTATTCTGTGAACGAAATAAAGTCCAGTCTAGTGCCCTCTCAGGACATGTGCTTTCTGGGTGTGAGACTGAATACAGCTTCTCAGATGGCATTTCTGACCCCGGACAAACAAAGAACTCTTCATCAATACTTCCAGCAGTTATCAGTAATGTCCAGGCTGACTGCAAGGACAGTCCTTCAAGCCTTGGGTTTCATGGCATCTTACATTCTAGTACTTCCCAATGCCAAACTACATATGAGGAAGCTACAATGGTATCTCAAAAGTGTGTGGACTCAACACTGCCACGGTTTGGACACTGTCATTCGGATTTTACCTTGCATCCAGAAGGAATTCTTGTGGTGGGCTCAGGAATCTCACCTAAACAAGGGACTCTCTGTAACCCGACCAGAGGTGAGTCAGATCCTAACGACGGATGCCTCGGACTTGGCTTGGGGAGCACACTTCAATGGGAAATGGATACAAGACATGTGGCCTCCCGAACTACTACATTTGCATATCAACATGAAGGAGATGTTAGCAGTCCAATTTGCTTTGATGGCCTTCAAGGACCTACTTCAGCTGGGACAGGTGTTGATTCAAACAGACAACACAACAGTCATGTGGTACATCAACAAGCAGGGGGGAACCCATTCCTACCCTCTTTGCAGACAAGCAATGATTTTGTGGGAGACTGCTCTGAGTTTGCAAATCACTCTTCAAGCACGGTTTCTGCCAGGAGCACAGAACTCCCTAGCAGATGTATTGAGCAGGCAAATTGTGGATCCCCACGAGTGGAAACTGGATCCTCAGGTATTCAAACAATTGACCGTGGCTTGGGGAACTCCAGACATAGATCTGTTCGCTTCTCCACTGAATTTTCAACTGCCAAAATTTTGCACAAAGATGTTCCACCCAAATGCTTGGAAAGTGGATGCTCTATCTTTCAGTTGGAACAACCTTCACGTTTATGCTTTTCTTCCTCTGCCTCTTCTTCCCAAGGTACTCTTGAAAGTCAGGCGGGACAAGCCTTGCATGATCCTAATAGCACCAGATTGGCCACGTCAGCATTGGTATCCTCTGCTGAGGAGTTTAATTCAGGAGCCTCCTTGGCTTCTGCCACAGGTTCCTCATTTGTTATCCCAGTCAAACAATCATTTTCTCAATGTTCGGGTGCAGTCCCTGCATCTGACAGCCTGGCGTATTCTGTGATGGGGCCGGTGGGTCTCAGCTTCCTCAACAGGTTTTAGATGTCATTTTGGAAGACAGGCGGCCTAGCACTAGAAAAGTTTATGCTGATAAATGGAAGAGATTTTTTCTTTGGAGCACAGCAAAGGGCTTTGATGTTTCAGTGCCTAATTTGAGTTTTGCACTACAGTATCTTACTGAATTACTGGACAAGGGTTTGTCATTCTCTTCTGTGAAGGTTCATGCTGCAGCCATTTCTGCTCATTATGATTGTGACCCTCCTTTATTTTCTCACCCTTTGTTCAAACAATTTCTTAGAGGGGCAAAGAATATAAGACCCCCACGTAGAGCTCCTACTCCTTCCTGGGATCTCAATTTTGTGTTGGAGAAGCTTACTTTACCTCCTTTTGAACCTGCAGCTACGTCTGAATTGAAGTTTTTGTCTTGGAAGACTGCTTTTTTGTTGGCCATTACTTCTGCTAGGAGGGTATCTGAATTGCAGGCACTCATGGCAGTTGAACCCTTTCTGATATTTCATAAGGATAGAGTTTCTTTGCAAACTAACCCTACTTTTATGCCTAAAGTGATTTCTAATGTGGCCTTGAACCAGTCTATTCATTTGCCTACTTTTTATGCTGATCCCCAAAATAAGGGGGAAAAAGTCTTGCATTCTTTGGATATCCACAGGCAGTTACGTTACTATTTGAGCAGAACTAAGGAGTTCAGACAGACTCAACAGTTATTTGTTTCTTTTGCTTTGGGTTCACAAGGGAAAGCTGTTTCTAAGCAGACTATTTCAAAGTGGATTGGTCAATGTATTGCTTTTTGTTATTCTCATCACGGGAAGAATGTTTCTGCTGGGATCAGACCTCATTCTACTAGGGCTACTGCCACATCTACTGCTTTTTTGAGGGGTGTAGTTACTAAGGATATTTTGGAGGCAGCTACTTGGAGTTCAGTACACACTTTTACTAAGCATTACCATCTCCCTCTTTATTCCAAGTCCAGGGCTGGGTTTGCCACTGCAGTTTTACAGGGCATGTTAGCAGCTCCTAATGCTATTTAGTTTGCCAGCCTCCCTTTTCCTTTGCTTTGGGATTCTACCCACAGGTTATGACTGCAGCAATGTGAGACAAAGAACATAGTACAGTTTTGTACCTACCATAAATGTAGATGTTCGAGGATCTACATTGCTGCAGTCCAATTATCCCTCCCTCCTTCCCCTCTATAGTTTGTGGTTGTTGGGCGTTTTCTATTTTGGCTCTGGCCTTCTTTCATTCTTAGGCCTTCTGACATCTGGGGCAAGAAAGACTGAGAATATGGCGTCGGTCATGCGCTTATGTACTACGACGTACTGACGTCAGCGCTAGGCGACAATGACCAACGCCATTCCAGATCTTTGGTATTCGGGCCGATCGAGGACAGCGGACTACCCACAGGTTATGACTGCAGCAATGTAGATCCTCGAACATCTACATTTATGGTAGGTACAAAACTGTACTTTTTCTCTGGGGCATCCTACTGTAGATGTTCCAGGAAACATACATGCAAGAGGAAGCATGTTGACTCCCCTCAGGAGTCAATAACCGAAGACACTGACTTTGATGAATTGGAGGGGTCCCCCATTTCCCCCTTGAAGCTGTCTCATTTCAGGAGATCCTTTAACTGTTGAGACAGACAGGTTGGTGGTTCTTTGAAGACCCTTCCAGAAGGAGTCAGTTTTTCTTGAGGCTTTCAGAACTGCCCGACTACTTCTTTGGTGGTCCCTTCTGTGGATGAGATAGTCAATCTAATTTCAACACAGGCATAAAAGGAACCAGTTGTAGCTGAATCTATACCAAGCAAACTTGATAAATTCCTGGTATTGCCCATAGATTGCCTGTGTTGGAGTAAGGGTCCAACCATTGATTCCATGATTGTGGCAACCAGGAAAAAGAGCTTTCTGAAGAAAGCTCTTCTTTCCACCCTGCAAACAACAAGTCCCAGGGCACTGGGCACATTTGGGAAGCAGTTTATACTTCAGAAACCTTCGTACTGAGGGCACTGAACTACCTGGCACATGTGACACATTTCCTGTGGATTTGATGAAGGAGCTCTCCAAATCTCTCTTGTGGTTCATTTCTGCTGAGGACAATAAAAGTTTAGGCTTGCAGTTGACTTCAGTCCCTTTCAAACATCTCGATGCACCCCATGTCATATTTACCAAATCTTACCAAAAAAGTAACTGCCACCATACCTGCACCATGAGGAATCCTAATATATAATGAATTAACATCAAGCGTAGTTCACAACTTTCCCTTTAAAAATTTTCAAAAAAAAGAGTGGTACCCTTTAACCTTCCCAGAATCATATCCCAAAGGGGTTTTAAATAATGTCCAAAAAAGCAGAAGCTGGCTCTTTCATAGATCCCCTCCCTGAAACAATTAGCCTTCTAGGTGGAGGAAAAAATGTTCTTATGTACTTTTGGCAAAAAATGTATGAATTATTGTTGTGAGTCTTCTACTATAAGGTTGTAACCTTTGCTTATCTGAAATTTTCCCTTCCTGAACTGCTGTTAACAAAAACTGGTTAAACTGCTACTTAAAAAGAGGGATAGGGTCCACATACATAGGAAAATATATTTTCCTATCAGCCTTTCACCTTCCCTCAAATAATCTGCTTTATCCCACGTAACCACTGCCTTTATCAGCTCCTGCTATAACAACATTTTTATTTTCTTTCAACAAATTCAAAGCTTCTATTTCTTGAGTTGTTAAATTCTGAAAATCATTTTATTAATCAGTGTAGCTTAAATTTGAATTAATTCTCTTATAAAATAATTTTCAGAAATGTGTACCAAAGAGTGGTGGCGGTGGGAGGTTAAAATCAGACTTTTTAAAACTAAACATTTCACGACCAGAACCTGTTTCTTGTGTTTCAAACCAATACAGAGGGAAACAGCTTTTAGTACGTAAATTAATATGCACTATCCAGGCATGTCTAAGGGTCAGCTCCCTGTGTTTTCTCCTGTCCACCTGATGAATCTGGGCATCTTGGAGCAATGTAGCAATTGCCTCATGTACACTGACAACCCTCTCCTCCTAATATATAACATTATAACCTGTGAGAGATGCACTTATATAGTCAAACTGGAAGCCAAGCTCTCTCCAGCCAAGACTGGACTAGACAGTCAAGAGGAGAAGGTAAACACCACACCTCACTCAACACATAGTCCATCAAAACCTGCACCACCCAAACCCACACATAGTAACACAAAACACACACCTACATTCGCGGAGGCTCTCAGTAAAAATCTCCCCAAACAACAGAGACCTCCAAAGCTGAAACACAAGCAACCACCACCCCTCAACACTACCCAAATGACACATAGTCCACAAAAATCAGTGTGCCACTCAGCCTCAGCCCATAAGACAGAACAATGTACCCAACACACTAGTCATAGGCGACTGTATAGTCAGGAACACTGAAGTCCCTCTCCCCAGGCTAAACAAGAAGAAAGTTACTTGCAAAACCACAAAGCACCAACAAACAGTTCTTATTATACCACAAAGAAGGACTCCATAGCAGCTTATAGAGAGCTTTAATCCAATAAGATGTAGTTACATCCAATAACACAAGGAACACAAAAAGCACACTTCAGTTCTCTTCTCTAGCGCCTCGGCAAATAGCCTTTACAGAGTAAATTATTCATTGCACTGAACAGTTTCCCTCCCTTTTAAACACCTACAACTCTCATGAATAAATTGCATCCAATTATTCAATCAACCACATCATTCAACTTTTTTTAAAAAAATAGTAAAATACATAAAACACTATATATCTTGAAAATACACTTATTACAACAAACTTTTCCATGAACAGTCACAATTCAAACCATTCGGTTTAAGTGTATTAAATTTTAATATAAAATATAATTCTTTCTTCCTTAATATTTGTTTTATACACTTATCATTTAAATACATCATATTTTCAATGCTATCTAGCACTGTAACCTTCAAATTCTCCACATTACCCCCATGATATTTTTGGAAATGCCCTGCCAAAGGGCTAGTTTTCTTATTTTTCAAAATGTCCCTAACATGTTCCTTAATCCTACATGCTAATGTTCTTTTTGTCTTTCCCACATAAAACTTTTTACATGGACATTCAATTCCATACACCATCGCTGTTGAATTACAATTATATATTCCCTTAGTCTCAACTAAAATACCATTAATTTTGTAAAATTGTTGTACAATAAACTTACAAATGGTACATTTACCACATCTTTTAGTTCCCTGTTTTATAACTTGTGAATACATTGGCATATATGCCATTCTAAAACTACTATGTACCAGAAAATCTTGTATATTTCTCCCTTTTTGATAAATGGTCTACTTCTTTTTAATAAATTCCAGCTGTTTAAAACATGTTCTCTAATACTATCTGATACTATAGAATAAGTAGACACAAAATATACATCTTCTTTACTTTCTTGTGGTGACCTTATTTAGACTTTCCTTTACCTTCTATTTATCATAATCTCTCTCTTTAAATTTATGATAAGTAATAGAATTACTACACAATCTATTTATCCTATTCAACTCTGTATAGGGAATTGCCTTCATTATATGCACTGGATGATGGCTACTGCCATGTAGTATAGAACCACTTCCTAGAAATTTCCTCTGTATTTGATATTCCAATGTATACCCTTTATTACCTATTAATGAGATATCTAAGTATTGTACCTTTTGACCTTTTTGTAATCCATCAAACTTTATACCCATAACATTATCCTGTATCTCAGTTAAGAATTTACTTAATTCTTGTTGTCCCCCTTGACAAATAAACAATAAATCATCAATATAACGATAGTATCTATGTACATATTTCTTGAAAAAATCATTGGTATATATATGTTTACTTTCAAAAAATCCCATAAATACATTAGCATAACTGGGGGGCAAAAAGCCCCATGGCTGTACCCTGCTTCTGCTTATACATGGATCCATTGAACTCAAACATATTATTAGTTAAACACATATCAAACAATTCCAATACATAGCCAATAGCATCTTCATTACCCATGAAATGCTTAATAGCAATCTTTCCATCTTCATGCTTTATGTTAGTATACAAGCTTACCACATCTACTACCACAAAATACATGTCATCCTGCCAACATATATCCTTTACTTTTGATATTAAATCAAAGACATCCTTAATATAAGACGGTAATTTACTAACAACAGGCATCAAATATAGATGTAAAAACTTAGAAATATTTTCTAAGTCAGCGACAAATGGGTACCCCTGTAGTGCCTTTCTTAGGCAAGGCTCAAATGCCCAACACACCACCATAGTAGATACAAACAGGCAAATTCTAAGGGTAATGCACCTCAGTGCTAGACGTCTAAACCTCAAAATGCAGTCACTCGAGGCACTCCTTAAGATGGAGAACATCGACATCTGTGCAATGACAGACACCTGGTTTAAGGCTCTAAAGAGCACCCCTGCATTACCAGGCTACAATTCCTGCCACACCTTTTGGCTGCCTAACCTGGACTGAAACACTAAAGGAGGAGGTGTGTCCATATTCATAAAGGATATCCACACCTTCAAGCTAGTTGCGCAACATAATGCATCCGAAATTATCCAAGTACAATTAACACTGGGCAAGACTCCAATTCAGGTTGTAGCTAGTTACAGATCCCCCCACCATGCCCACTCCATGTTTCTCGATATACTGGATAATATTAAGATACAGCCCAATACCCTAATATTGGGAGATTTCAACTACCCCACCATCAACTGGGAAAACTACTCATGTACTAACTCATTTGCTCATTGTTTTCTAGAATTCATCAATTCCAGTCCCGAGATCGGCTTGTCCATAACCCCACCAGAGGCAGCAACATCCTGGACCTAGTCATTACCAATATGGGTAAGAGATGCTCCATGCCAGAGGTCATCTCCTCGCTGGTCAGATCTGACCACAAGCTAATCAACCTAGACATCCATATCTCGCCCCCCCATTAAGGAAACCACCGTAAAAAACTTCTCCAAAGCCAATTTCATGTTTCTTAAGACAGAAGTGGCTAACTTCACGACACCCATACAGACAGAAAATAGAGGCACAACTGCGGAATTATATACAAATGCACTGTATAAGCAGATAACCGAGTGCATGGACCGTGCCATCCCCAACAGAACCAAGATGCTATCCTCAAAAAAAAGGAAGCCAATCTGGTGGATTCCTGTCATAAACAAACTCTACAAGAGAAGGACGAAACTTTTGCAAAAAAGAGTGAAATCCCATGATTGCAACAACTCCCTGGTCAGCTTGAGTAAGAAGCTGAGATCCTTCATAAAATCCTCCAAAGCTAGTTACGAAAATAAAATTGCCATGGATTCTAAAGACAACGAGAAAGCATTCTACAGCTATGTCAAGCCTCTCAGTGGAAACACTCAGATCCACTCTGAGCTACAGCACAGTAGCACTAGATTTACTGAACCAGCTGATATTGCCAACATCCTGGCAGACAGTTTCAGTTCAAATTTTATCACTCCCCAAAGGGCCTATCTCCATACCAGAAGATTGCAAAGACCCTGCAATCATGGACGCACAAGTAAAGACCGCACTCTCCAAAGCCAAGAACACAGCATCCATGGGACCAGACAACACCCCAGGCTGCGTTCTGCACGAACTACAGAATGAACTGACACCCACCCAAGTACCATGTTCAACCATAGCCTCACTTCAGGCTTTGTGCCTATGTTTTGGCACACAGCGACAGTTATCCCACTCCACAAAGGGGGTGCCACCACTGACCCCAGGAACTACCACCCCATTAGCCTGACGAGCCCTGTCTGCAAGGCCATGAAATGCATCATCCTGGAGCTTATAAACAAAGACGTGGGTAACCTCCAAACTCTGCACCCCAATCAGTTTGGGTTTGTAAAAGATAGATCATGCCTCCTAAACCTGATTGACTTCTTTGAAGCAGTCACCAGATCCATAGACAAGGATAAGGTGGTGCACACAGCCTATCATGACCTCGCCAAGGCTTTCGATACCATACCCCACTCTGGTATTATAGACACTGGACTGGGCATAAATCCCTATGTCACAAGATGGGTGGCCAACTGGCTCACTGACAGAACCCACACTGTGAAAGTAGCCGATTTCAAATCTGACTTCAGACCAGTGACAAGCGGAGTACCACAGGGTTCAGTCCTGGGTCCTTTCCTGTTCAGTATTTGCTTCTCAGAAGTCCAGGCTAATACAGCTGGTCTCTAGCTAATGAAGTTCACAGACAACTGCAAACTAGGAGCCATAATAGATTTGCCTAAGGATGTGGACATTTGACAAAGAGGCCTCACTGAGAGTGATGCTTGGTGTCATGGCCTAAAGTTCAGTGCCTACTGAACATCGAAAGTGTGATAAGAGACCTTGGGACACAGGTGGACAGTAGTCTCTCCTTTGATAATCATGTCACCACAGTAGTCAAGAAATCCTTCTACATGGCACACGTCATCACAAAGGGGTTCTCCTCCAGAAAAAGAGAGGTCATCGTTCCTCTCAACTCATCCCTCATCAGACCCATTATAGAGTATAATGCCCCATTTGGCATATACCTCTCAAGACATCTACAACAGCTAGAAAGGCCACAGAAATGCCTCACTAAGCGGATTACCAGCCTCAAACAGATGCCATACGCAGACTGTCTCAAAAAACTCCAGCTCTACTCCATCGCATATCTCCTACTCAGAGGCGACCTCTGCCTAACATACAAAGCCATGTCTAACCCAGATCTGATGGACATGCTACACTTAAAGAAATCCCAGTCTCTCTGGGCCACATGCTCCAGGGACCTAAACCTTGTCACCACAATAAACAGAACATGCTGGAGGGATAGATTCATGTCCCAGAGACTTCCCATGCTCTGGAACACACTGTTACTCTTCCTACCCACTACAGCTTAATTCAATGCAGAGATATACATCCAAGCCCTGGCCCTTCCCTTGCCTCTCATAACCCCACTAACTTCTTAAAATCCCTAAACTTCAGCACCATCACCATTAAAACATAAGGAGCAAAATTCCACATCTGCATGTTTGGTTAAGCCAAAATAAACCCAACTTCACTGCCATTACAGAGACCTGGCTAAAACCATATATCAAGATGCTGAAGCCTTAGAATAGACCGACTTCAAAAAAAGGAGGGGCAGCATTGCCTTGATATATCCCAATACCTACACTGTAGTTCCATACACAAAACCTATTCTACAGTTCTCCATTGCAGAGGTACTTGCCACCTTCATAAAACTGAATAACTGTAAAAGCCGTTGTATTATGGTCATATACATCCCCTCCAGGCAATAATATTCCTATACTAGAAGATAATCTTGCCTAGACAACCAACAATATTAAAAACAAAACTATCATCTTAGCTGACGTTAATATTAATTGGCTCGATATCTCTAATTAGGACCCGTCCATCAACATTAACCTACACATTTATACCCAGCTAATTACCAATATAACCAGACCCAATAATAACGATAAAGGCTCTATCCTGGATTGGATCCTGGTTTCTGTCACTAACAAACTCTTCTGCTCTGGAACACTACCAAATAGTATTAGTGACCACTTACCAGCCTTTATAATACATAAGAGCACCCCAATACCAAGTAAACACCAATTTAAACAAACCAGAGATGTATCTCACTTCTCCCCTAATACCTTTAGTGAAGTCTTACAAAGCATCAAGTGGACTCCATTAAAATTTCTCTCTCTTTAATGAAGCTGTTGAATTTTTTAATTCTACATTTCTTAGGATCTTAAATAGTCTAGCCCCACTCCATTTAAAAAGAGTCAAGGCATAGCATGCCAGCTGGCTTACCAAATCCACAAAGCAAATCATGACCACAAGGGACAAAGCCAGGAAAGCTTGGCAGAAAAACAAAAATTCTTCTGAACTCATTCAATATAAACAGTTGTACAATCAAACAAAACTACTAGTGGTCAGAAATAAAAAAGAACACTTCCAAAGTCTTCAAGACCAACACAAACAAAACCCAAAGACATTTTGGGTTGTAATCAGCTCCTTACTTACCCAAACCCAGATAAAACACCCATTGAGTTAACCACATACACTAACTCATCTTTTATTGACATCATTGTCAAGCTTACCACCACCTTCCCACCAATAAACCCCAACCCACCAGAACCACCATCATCACATTCCTCGACTTATCCTCTACCTACTTTCTCATTCTCACTTATACTAACCTCCACTATAAAAAAAAAAAATCTTCATAAACTGAAACCATGTACTGATGCACCAGAAAACTTACCTGCCAAATTCTTGTTGCTTACCCCCATCAGCATTCTCCTCAGTACTTCAATTCAGGAGTCACTTATACCAGACAACTGGAAAAAAAACATTTGTTCTCCCACTTCATAAAAGTGGTAACAACTCTGAAATCTCTAATTTCCGACCCATCACAGTTCTTTCTCTTGTCTCCAAAATATTAGAAAAGTGTGTGTGCATTTAGCTCGTTGATTATCTGGTTAAAACCAAATTGTTTCCGCCACTCAGCAGGGCTTCAGGCCAGGACATAGTACTGGCACCACTCTCATTTCCTTTATGGATGCAGTAAATAGAGCTTGTAATGCTGGTTACATGGTCTGTGACTCTTTCTTGACCTATCAGAGGCCTTCAATACGGTTTCCCATCCCCTTCTCCTCACCAAGCTCCTCCAACTTAAGTATCTCACCCTCAACCTTACACTGGTTTTCTAGCTATTTCACCAACAGGCAACAATCGACTATATGGCAACATTCTTTCACTCTCTTCCTCAACACAACTACAGGTGTACCCCAAGGATCTATATTGGGTTCCCTCCTATTTAGTATATTTATCAACAACTTTCATACCACTCTTACCCATGGCACTGTTATCCATTATGCAGATGATTCTACAATAATCTGCACTGCCAAATCCTTCACTGAGCTACAGTTTCTTACTCAAGAAGCCTTTATGTCAACCAAAACCTAGATGTCAAAGAACCATCTCGCCCTAAACCCCAATAAAACAAAACTTTTAATATCCCCCAAATAACACCCCTCTCAACAAGAATGAATTCTCTGTCCACTCCCAAAACAACAGTATCATTGAAGTCGTTCCAAGTACTAAACTGCTAGGTGTCATCATTGATGATGATAATACATTTGACTTCCATATCCATAGCAACATCAAAAACTAGGTATCCTTTATAAGCACGACTATTTTCTTAAATTCTTTGCAAAAAAGGCTGTAGCTTCATCATTCCTGCTTCCGTCTCTATTGTATGGCGCCCCCATCCTCACCAATATTCATTCATCCCTGAAAACTAAACTTGAGTCATGCTGTAATAAGGTTGCTAAATTTGTAACAAATGCAAAATTTTCAGCCCACCACTGTTCCTCTCTGTGTCAACTAAACTGGCTCGAATTTCCACACTACTCACTTGTCTACAATTAACTACTGTACACAAACTTGTATACAAACCAACAACCTGCCCCTCTCTCTCCTCTATACTGACTATGTATCATCCTAACCAATCTCTTAGATCTGAAAACAAAATGTTGCTGAAAGTTGAAAAACCCAGTCTCTCAGCTAGACAAATGCTGTACTCTTTTACTCTCTCAAAACTATGGCATAACCTCCCATCTTCAATCAGAAAAATTAGCAATCCTGCTTTCTTTAAGAAATCCCTCAGACTACATCTCTCTGGCTTTGTATATGTGCCATAATAACACCCACCAAAACCTAACTCCCTCCACTATAACCTTACTTTACTCAATCTAAATACATAACTTTTCCATCCTCTCTTTCCATAACTAACTCCATGAGCTCTCACTATGTCTTGCTAAATTCCAACTACCTTGGACTACAAATCTCCAACAATTATTATCCTTAGTCTGATACTCTATACTAACTCCATCAGTACTGCTAATAATATTACATAATATAGATGCGTATTATGCATGTAAATAATTTGTACTGCTATGCTCATACTGTTGATGTAAATAATCTGCACTGCTGTGCTCAAACTGTTTTTCATGCACTGCAACTGTGTGTGTGTGTGTGCATATATATATATATATATATATATATATATATATATATATATATAAATATATGTGTGTGTGTGTGTGTGTGTATATTATACTTTGTATTGTGTGTGATATTTATTATATGTATTTTAGTATATGTGGAGCCTTTCTCCCCGGGCTTCCACTGAAAATGGGCTCATGTAGGCCCAGTGGACTTTCCTGGTAAAAAAAATGCAATATGTGTGTGTGTGTGTGTGTGTGTGTGTGTATATATGTATGTATATATATATATATGTATGTATATATATATATATATATATATATATATATATATATATATATATACATATACATATACATACATACACACACACACACACACACTTTTTGTAAAGCACTTTAATACTAAAGAAAAGGAGAACTTAATCTTTCACGTCTGGACCTCTGAAAGCCAGTGGGCCAGCTGGTCCCCCCCTCCACCTCTACAGGTTTTATTATCTGTGCTGCATTGCTCTTCAGAGTGGAGCTTGCCTGTCAGGGTAGACAAGTCATCCCTAACTCTTTCCAAATACCATTTTTTTTCCACATGCCGCCAGGAGCAATATCCAACAGCTTTTGCAGATACAATGCCTCTTCAGCAGGTGAAGGAGAATTTTAGTATCTTTTCAAATCAGTTGGAGCACAATCCTCTGTCTTCATAGAATTCATCTTAACTCTACTAAGATCAAATGGGAATGAAGACGTAAGTAAGAACCTGCGACTACTGTGGTATGGTATCACTCTGTCCAGCAGATTAAACTCTGTGCAGACTCCTGTTGGATGCAGCTACATTCCCAAGCTATTTACATGTGCACCTGCATTATGCCATCATGCTGAAGCTCAAGCACAGTGTACGCTCATGCATGTGTAGGAACTCAGGAATGCTAGTAAAAGCACTTACATATATGTGCTTTGATGCAATTCAAAGCTAAGCACAACAGTGCCTAATTTGCTTAAGAACTTCTTAAATTGGACCAAATATTTGTCACATTTATGCAGTTCACTATTTTGACAACTTCTGGGCTCCATGTGTAGGCAAAGATTGACAGAAAGCACACATTAACTTAAAACTTTAAAACAGGCATATTTAGGATAAAGCTTTTTAAAATGCTCATTTATCAGTGCATGTGACTGTAGCATCATCAGGGCTGACCTTTGACTTGTCAGACAGGAAATTTTGCATGGCACTGTGCTTATGTGCAGTCATTTGGGCTGTAAAAAGTGATCTGATGTTGCCTTCATTTGTTCTTCAACCTATGGGTTTTAGATCCAAGCATTGGATCCAACTCAGCCATATACTAAAGCTGTAGGCTCCAACATCTGAGCTCCTCCCTTACCCATGATGCCCCTCTCCTCCAAATCCCATCAGGTTCATTTATCTGTTGGTGTTTTCTAATATATTTATCTGATATTTTTTCTTAGTTTTGAGTCTCTCTTCTGCTATTCATCCTGCCGTTCCTTGTCAGTGAAAAGTATATTTTTTTAGTGGTTGCTTTTCTCTCCCTTCTCTACCCCTTCCTTTTCTTTTGAAGTAGTTCACTTCTGGTCTAGATCTTAGATAGTTATAAAGTTTTTTCTATTAAAAAAAGTTAAAGGTTAGTCTAGTTTCTGGTTTAGAAGGGTGTTTTGCTGCAGATCTTTGTTGGTGGTTTGTCTTTTTCTCTTTTGGTATTATGGTCTGGTGTTATTGTTGGTGAATATAGCTGACCCTAAACTTGCCAGGTTCAAAAAATGTAGCACTTGTGGGCACAAGATCCCACTGTCTGCCACCCATGCCGAGTGTGTAGTTTGCCTGTGGGTGGA
The DNA here is from genome assembly GCF_019279795.1 of Protopterus annectens. Classification (NCBI taxonomy): domain Eukaryota; kingdom Metazoa; phylum Chordata; order Ceratodontiformes; family Protopteridae; genus Protopterus; species Protopterus annectens. The sequence continues at coordinate 867,065,837 of NC_056744.1, forward strand.
TCATTTGATTGTGCTTGCTCCAGCTATGCAAGTTTTAACCAGCGGGCATTTATCAACCACTGGAACAAGCTTATTTTGAAGGGTCTTCTTCCATGTTCTTCTTCTTCAGGTACCCCTTTTACTTCAAGGGCTCAAACCCCCTCTAAGAAGCATAAGAATAGAAAGAGGTCCCTCAACAGATCTCATCTCTCCGGGGATCCTCCTGCCAAAATCCCGAGGTCTTTGGAGCCGACAGCTTCAGCTCCAATAGTCGTTCAAGACTCCCCTTTCTCCTCAGAGCCATAGCTTCTCCCCCAAATCCATAACGTTGATACCGGTCTCCTCTCTCACAACAACCTAGGCCCTCTTCCAGGACTGCTTCAGTGACTTTGTCTGTTAGGTCCTCCTGTAGCATCTCCAAAGCCGAGGTGGACAGCATGATGGCAAAATTCCTCAAGCCACAAATCCAGCTGGGGGTCTTGGCTGCTCTGTCCCCTCCTGGATCCATGAGCAGCATCCCTGCCTTCACTCCTATTGCTCCTTCTTTGATCCTACCCTGGATTTTGGAGTTATTGGGTCAGAACCTCCCTAGAGCCAAGACATCAGAGCCGTCTGGTATGGTAACCTCATCTCCAGCAGTCTCCCTCAACTCTGATGTTTTCGAAGCCTAGCAATTCTAATGCCATAGCTTTGGTGCCAGATCTGAGGGGTTGACATGGGCTATGAAATTCTCAAAGCTGTATCTTCCTATCGGGGGCTTCTATACTTAACAGCTCTGCACTGACTCTCCGGGGCCTTCAGAGCTTTCCTGTCAACAGTTTTGTCTCCAGCAGGGATGCCTTGGGTGTCCTATAGCAGGCTACGACCTGAATTGCTGTCTTACCCATTGTTAGTTGCAGCTGAAGTATTTCAGATGCGTAATGTTGGGGTTACAAGTCTGGAGGTGTGTGTATCCTTTATGAATATGGAAACACCACCGCCTTTGGAGCTTCAGTGCATGTTCTGGGGTTGAAAGGTGTGGAATGAGTTATAGCCTGGTAGTGCAGGGGTGCTTTCTGCTGCCTTGAACCAGGTCTCTGTTACAGCATAAATGTTGATGTTCTCCATTTTAAGGAGTGCTTTGAGCCAGTGCATTTTTAAGTTTAGACTTCTAGCGTTGAGCAGCATGACTCTCAGATTGCAATTGTTTGTAGCTGTTATGGTGGTAATTTGGTCTTTGGAACACCGCCTAAAAAAGGCACTATAGGGGTGCCAAGAGGCTTGGCCAGTATGTGGAAGCCCAGGGGTGACAGATGCATGCCATCTCTGGCAAAGCATCGAGGTCTGTTAGTCATGTCATCCCAGGCAGACAGATACTGGATCCCCTTAGAATGACACCAGAAACTTAGCCAGTTGTTGAAATCAGTCATTTTCTGCTTGTACTGTGGTATAATTCTGGGTGATGGTTGGATGCTGCTCAGGGCTAGGATCATACCCACTTGGGCTACATAATCCAAGAGCTCCTCCATGCCTCTTTTCATGTATTCCAGGGATGTATGTCTCAGGTCATTCACACCCACATGTACAATAACAGAGTCATATTTGTGCCTGTTGTTGAGGGACCTGAGTGCATGCGTTATGTGGTGGATCCTGGCACCTGACTGTAATGTTCTCCTTATTCAATCTAGTGAGTGGGACATCAGTGTGCCTCACTATCAAGTCACCTATGACTAGTGTGTTGGGCATGCTGTTTTGCCTTAGGGACTTTGGTTGAGTGGCACACTGTTTAGCAGAGTTGTGCGTCTTGTCATTGGTGTTGTGTTGGTTGGGTGCATTTCTGCCTTGGAGGTCTCTGCTGTTTGTGCAAATTTTTATTGAGAGCCTCCACGAAGATGGGTGTGTGGTTTGTGTTTTTATGTGAAGGCAGTGCTGGTGTGTGTTCTGGAGGGCTGTGTGCTCCATGTGGTGTGGTGCAAGTGTTGACCTTCTCTTCTTGTGCGGTCTTGGCTGGAGAGTGTATGGCTTCCAATTTGGATATATAAGTGCATCTCTCACAAGTCTGATTGTTGGGAGGTAAGAGAGGAGAGGAGAGGAGAGGAGAGGGTTGTCAGAGTACATGAGGCAGTTGCTACATTGCTACAGGATGCCCAAGTTCACCAGGTTAATAGGAGAAAGCACAGGGAGCTGACCTTTAGACATGCCTGGAAGGGTGGGCATTAATAAATACTGGAGCCGTTTCCTTGTAGAACGTTTAGTGCTGGTAGCACTTTTGTGTGCTACAGTAATTGCTACAAGAAGTCTGGTAAAGTGCTAAACTAATAAGGTAGTAAAAGTGTAGGAGAGGAGAGAACTAGCAGATCTAAGGGAAAAATTGAAGAGCAGACTTTGGCACCACTTAGAAGCTTACAAACAGTCCTGGATACAGCAAATCTGTATCTGGACTAGGCTAGTTACAGGAAAGGCAGGAAACAAGCACAAATGTGGGCTTTTAAACTAGAGAGTAGAAAGAGATGAAAAAAACTGCCTAAATGGTCAATAAACTGAGTAGAAAGAAATGGAAAAACTACCCAAATGGTCAATAAGCTACAATTTCTAGGCCAAAAGCCACTCCTCTTGTGGTAGATAGGCTACCTAGTACTTACCACTCCCACTGATGAGCTAGAAGGCTTCCCTCTAACACAGAAAGGCTTGGGGGAGCTCAGAAGTATATAAATAGTCCTGGATACATCAAACCTGTATCTGGACTAGATTAGTTACAGGAAAGGCAGGAAACAAGCACAAATGCAGGCTTTTAAACCAGAAAGTTGAAAGAGATGGAAAAACTGCCCAAAAGGCCAATAAAATACAATTTCTGGGCCAGAAACCACTCCTCTTGTGGTAGATAGGCTACCTACTGCTTACCACTTCCACTGATGAGCTAGAAGGCTTCCCTATAACAAAAAAAGGCTTGGGGGCACAGAAGCTTACCAACAGTCCTAGATACAGCAAATCTGTATCAGGACTAGACTATTTACAGGAAAGTAGGAAACAAGCTTAGATATTTTTTTCAGAAAGCAGCTTCTCTGAAAAAGCTATTCTCTGAAAAACGTTTGCAAAAGTGCCAACAAATTACTGAGATAAAAAAGACTTTTTACAAAGAGCACTTTTGTTAGTTGCAGTTCCTGACCAAGTTACTCCTCCCATCTCCCCTCCTTCAGTGAACCAGAATCTCATATTTCCAACTTGGCTAGATTCAGTTACTTAGTCAACTTTGCACGGCAGTAGACATCAATGAAATCACAGTTTGGAGTGCCACCAAAGCTCTTTCTTCATATGTTTCTTTTCTCCTGATTTTTGAGTAGCGCTTTCTCAGGAATTAGGATTTAAAAAAAGAAAGAAAAAAATATCAAACCACAGTTTAGGCCAATATATCAATTTCCTAAATATGAACAGTAATACATGTACTTTGGATAGTTTTCTGGCTGTTCACTTGGTTATTTTTGCATAGTAAATCTGTCATAACAGAACCTGAGCCATCTTACATAATGCTAAGCTGAAAAATAAAGTAGCTTTGTTTCTTCTTAACAACAACCTCCCAAGCCTCTTATGTGACCTACTCGGTTCTGTTATGATTGCTTCATGCTGCTTGTCTTAGTTGAACACTTGCAAGCATATCTATCATCTGCTCAGCACAGACTCGTAGAAAGCTTCCAAATCAGAAACGTAAAAAAAAACTACTACTAATTTAGTAGGCTCACAAAATAAGACTATGTCAGTTGGCATCCCTTTTATGAAAGAGTTGTAAAGTGCAATAAATGTCATTATGTGTTCATGCAAAGCCAACACCTTATTCAAAAATCATTATAGATTGTACTATGTCAGATCATACGTGTAAGCCAAATGTAGGGAAATTCTGGTGTTGACTTTGACAGTGTATATGTTTTTTTAATTTTAAATAAACAGATCCTCCCAAACATACCTGTGTAGAACAAATATCTATATGGAAATACAGAAATAGAGCTCATGTAATATATGTATGTGTATGCAGACACACATATCCTGCCACCCACCCCTCATAAAGTAGTCATCTAGGGAATGTTGTTGTGTCTTTTGGCTTTTCCCGGTTAGGGGTTGCCACAGCGGAACTCCGGTCCGCTAATGATTAGCAGTTGATTTTTACATGCCGAGTTGCCAGCCCTGACGCACAACCTTCAACGAAGGCACGCCCATTAATGCATGTCTCCACGCAGAAGACGTTCTGGCTGAGAATCAAACCGGACAGCATCTTAACTGTGAGGCGACAATGCTACCGCAGCACCATCACCGCGGATCAAAGTAGCCAGCTAGGGAATATTCTGCTGAATTCAAAGGGACTTCAGTGTCAAATGTAATGAAACTGTTGTCTTCCACAATTGGTTATGTATTAAATTCTCCCTCCCTGAATACTTCCCATCTCATGTAACCTTCCTTGCCCTCTTCTTCACACCCGATTTCTTTTTCCCCAGTGACTTGTAAACAAATGGTCTATATTTTTATTTTGAGTTCTACATGGTATATTCTGTTGTCACTACCTTGGATAATGTTGAAAACAAGCACTATTTAAAAAACTTAAATAAAATGAATGTATTGGGTGGACAGAAAGCAGGTGATTACATTCAGTGTACTGGCCATCATTCATTTTTCAAACATGCACTATTATTAAGGCACGTGAGAAAGATGCCTTGGGGTAAGCATGTGCATAGCAAAAGGCAGAACTGAAGTACAGAGGGAAAGCACCCCATGGAGGTGACAGATATTAATGAACAAACATGAGAGCACAGGATTCAAATTGAAAGGAATGTCTGTGAAGGTATTTGATGCAAATCACATTACAAGAGAACACAGCAACATATCTTCTGAAGTGCAGGATTGACACCTCCTTACTTCAGCAGGAAACACAACAGTCATATGTCTCTGAATGACTTCAGAAAATATTAACGTGTGAGGGCAGTTGAATAACAATGACAGAGTGTTTTCAATAGGAAGAGAAAGGCATAGTTTGGAAATGTCAGTGATTCCATCTGAAAGGCAACTGCAGACCTTGGGACTCCTGTGTAAATGAATGTGCTTTATTTTTGAGAGACAATGGAATAACAGGTTTGACAAAAGGTAATGGGTTGGCAGTTTTTCTCTCCAATATCCATGACCCCCACAGGTGTCCTAATTGTGTTATCTGATGACTTTGGATAGACATCACTTCAAAAGAAATAAACAGTATTATCAGACTGGATCATGTGTAAGGGAAAACATGTAGTTTGCCCAAACTCTGATTTAAAATCGAAATACATCATTCCACCTGAGAAATGTATGGATATGTACTTAGACCATCATTCAGTATATGAGCAGATCATATACATTAACAACCATGAAAAAAATGGCCATTGTGTAGAAATCAATGAAACATGGCCACTATTACAAGATCAACTTGTGTTAGGTCACTATGTCCACATCCGTGCATGCAAATCCACTGCAGTTATTCAGGTGTACCATTTGGCCATCACTTACATAGCAATAGGTCAGTCTGCAGTTGCAAAGTGGCTGTCCAGTCCTGGGTAGAATAGCTGAGTATACCACAAGAGTTCTATTAAGATCTGGTTACCTCAGTACTTTTTGGCTATTTTTCACTGCTCTTACATCATCGAATTGAAGATACTGAAGACTTTAGGTAGAATGAATAAAGTCAGTCCTTAAACTGTTGTATCTCAACTAACCAGCTGTGTGCCACTACCTGTAACCAGTTCAAAACATATTACATAGGATCATAAGAAGTTACTAGGCTAAGGGCCCAAGGGCACTTAGCCTAGCCAAGTTCTACCCTTATTTCCACAATCAGCACATATTACCCCTGTCCATGAGGGTCATAGCTAAAACCCCCTGGATGCATTTCCGGGTACCCATCCAATCGTCCAGACTGTGTTTGAAGAGGGCCAATGAGGTGCTCTGTTTGACATGAAGTGGGAGTCTGTTCCAAAGGTGTGTTAACCACTGGGAGACAAAACTGTCCCTACAGCAGGTTCTGTTAATGTCAAATGCCAGGTTAAGATCTTTATAGCAACTAACCCATGCACCATTTGACTTGCAGATATGCAGCATTTCCAATAAAGCAAGGTCAGAGATTGCCTTGTATGCAAGGCAGAGATCGCCTCTGAGCAGTCTGTATAAAACAGAATAAAGTGACAGTGATTTCAGATGATCCACATAAGACAATTGATGAAGACCTTGAGTATTGGCACATGTCATCTTAGGCCACCACAATGATGTTGCAGGAAGCCCGCTGCAGTGATCACCACTATCCAAATAAAGCTGCAAGCCTGTGTCCAACCTTGCTTCACAGTCTTATTACTCCATACATGCAATAATTACAGACATGCGTGAACACACACACACACCCCCCATGTCCCGTTGAAGAGTATTGCTTTACCCACCTCTCCACAAAACACTGCTTCAGTTATAATGGTGTGGCCCCAACCCCAATAATTGCAGCATACCTGCTGCACTGACACAGCTCTTCCCACAGCATGGCTTCAGGAAGGTATCACATACCTCACACTGGCATACATACATGCATGCATGCAGGCAGACACACACACCTCAATCATCTTTTTTCATATTGCAGCATTATTGTTGCAGAAGGTGGAATGCTGCTCAATGCTAGGCTCACACTGGCATGTGAGACATACTCAGACAGATTCATCATGTCAGTCACTTCATGTAATCCAAATTATTTCATCTCAAATCATTTACAAACACACAAACTATGAGAATCTGACAGATGCTGCCTTTGATAGACTGCTAAAAGGTGTCCTGTGTCTGGCGTATAAGCATACCTCTCAACCTGGAAACATCAAAAATCTGGACAAGGCCCATGAAAAATAGGTACAAATCGGTACGCTGATTAACATCTAATTTACGTAACCCCACCCACTCCGATGGAATTGTGGGATGCCAACTTTCAAATGCAAACTGAAGAACAGACAACCAAAATATAGCACCAGAGTCCCCCTGCACCCATTGCAATGTCCAATTACCTGGCTATTTCGCCCCATTTACCATAAACAGTAATGTGTGCATACTGCTTTAATTCTACAATGATTATTTGGATTTTATTTTTACATTTTGCAGCACAACAATTTACAAACACTAACAGACATCTGCTAAACAAAGCAATACTGTCTCACAATGAAAATAGACATGGCATTAAAACTTCTCTGCCCTTGAAACTCACATTCATTGAAACAGCATTGAAACCCATACCACATCCAATGCACCTACTTATCAAAAGCCTTTGTACACATTTTAAAGTCCACAGGTTGAGAGGTGTGGGAGTGGTCTTTCAAACAGGTATATCACGTGAAAGGGTATGTCAACCACAAACATTGGTTACGTACATTTATAATAGTTGAGAGGTCTGCCCAATAATTCACATCACTCTCAAAAGCATAGCAGTCTCTAATTTTGGTTAAAACTTTGCTGTGCTTTCTAAAATTGGACCCTTTTTGTGAAAATATGGTGCCTACTACAATTAAATACACACTGTTCTTTTACTTAAAAATTGCATGTTAATTCACATCCCCTTTGTATGCATTTGGTATGACAAAAGTAGCAGTATAATATTTTAAAAGCTCCCAATTTGGGTTCTCTTTCACTAATAACCTCCTTACTTCCCAACCACCTCAAATTAACCCTTACACGAGTTTCACCTTAATGACTAAATATATGATTACGCTATAATCTGAGCTTTGGCTTAACTTTATCATTTTCTTTTTTTACTCTTAAAAAAACTATGCATAACTATATGTTTTTGCAATTATGAACACTGTATTTATTTGATTGCCATTGTTTTACTTTGTGAAAAAATTTCATCTATCATACTTTGAATAAGTCTGACTTTTGTGTTATCTTGTTTTTCTGATCATGTCATGTAGCTCTCATTTACATCACTGCACAAAAAAATTAAGTCATTCACCTAAAAATATGTTCATTGTGTGTTTTTTTACCTATGTTCACAGATGTTTATTGGAGACTGTTACATAAGATAAATTATTAAATGGAGAAACCTCAACATCCTAGCAGAATAACCAAGAGTCAGTCAGTAGGAGCAGTTACTAGTAGCAATTTAAGTGGAAAGAAACTTCACTGCAGTGTATGTGACAACAGAGGCAGTATGATGTAGCACTATCCACCCATTCAAAATGAGTCCCAATATTAAATATTACGATGTACATAGCCCATCTTTCTCCTTATTTACTGTCATCTTACAACTTTTACCTTTCTCACTCACTGTCATTTTACAACCTTTACCTTTCTCACTCCCCTATCTCTTTGGATTCTGCATCTTTATCATTACTTATTCCCTGCCTTGTCTTCTAGGCACCTTGTGTATTTTTGCAACACTTTTGTCACTGCTAGTTTTTAAGCTTACATTTTTTGTGTATATCCTCCAATTCTCCTGTAACTGGAAGAATCAAGTGCTAATCGGTATTTATATTTTATGCTCATTAGGTGCATGAATATACAATACAGACAGACACACACTTGCATATTGTACCTACTTATCTAGACCCTTTTTACCCATTTTAAGGTCTGGAGGTTGAGAGGTGTGTGTACTTCTACAGATTCCAAGGGTAAACCTTCTCCAAACTCTTTCCCTGCTACTTCTCAAATTTCACTTTCCTGCTTGAAAAATGTACATCTCAACATGGTATAAAGATTATACATAGAATGTTTTTGTGCATGTTACTAGTTTGTACCACCATTGCATTCCAACGTGGTTGTATTTAACGTTTTTGTTGTTACTCAGGTTGATATTGTAAACTGGCTATTCTGTGAGCCACGGTCTACCCCTAACCAAAATATAAATAAGTAAACACAAATATAAACACAAAGCAAATCTTTATGCAGCTACTCACATGGTTCCCCAATAAAAAGAATGCAAGTTCAAGAATTGCTCATCGAGTATTTCTAGTAGCACATTAAACCATTTATGAAAACTATTTTACAACATAATCCCAATGATTTGTATATCTCATTGGAAGCACCAAATATCTTCAATTTGTTTAAAAACAAAAATAAAAACTCCATTCAACAAAGACTAGAATATCATCATTATTAAACCACAAGCAACACTTAAATGACATTTCAAGCAAGCTACACTATATGGTGAGCATTATCCTGCTGAAAAACTCAAAATACATGACACAATAAAAAATAGAAGATAAGTGAAAAATGTACATATAAAACACATAACTGCACCTGGTAAACTATTCGTACTACCATAGTTCTGATTCTCTTTAGTCTCCAAAAACAGGGACGAGGGAAACAATTATTTGCTTATTTGACATTTGTTAACCGGGTTGGTCCAACTGAGCTGAAAAAGCCCATACCCATTTTCAGCGGAGACCCGAGGAGAAAAGCTCCAGGTAGTTTATACAAAGAAACTGAATAAAATTAGTACATTTCTACACACACAGTAACTGCCATTTGACAGTTAAAATGAGAGAACTGCCTTTGAAAAGAATCACACTGCTTTCTCAATTCTCACTAGTTAAATTAGTTTTAGAGCACTTGCCTTCAAGTTCCTAGTACGGGCAAAAGCCCAAGCCTAGTTTCACCAGTCTGCAAGTATACAGTAGTTACATACAGAACTGAATGAAGTATGACCACAAACCTCTACATACTGAAGCGATTGCTTACAGGTTAATACTAAACGAATGCTTGGTTAAAGAGAAGTGATATCAACAAGCACACTGATTAAGGCTAAAGTATGATGCATGCCATGTTCTGCATGTCAGACATTACTTTAGCACAGTTTGCCATAGTAACAAGACCAAAAAAATAAAAACATAGCAGGAACAAACACACTAGAATACCTGAAAAGCTCTGCAGTTCGCTCGCAAATTAATGTTTCCAGCAAAAATAGTCCCAGGCCAGATGCAGTCCTTCTCTCTTGACACACACACACACACACACACACACACACACACACACACACTAGAATACCTGAAAAGCTCTGCACTTAGCTCGCAATGTTTCCAGCAACAATAGCCCCAGCAATGTTTCCAGCAACAATAGCCCCAGATGCAGTCTTTCTTGCTTGCAGTACAATCATCCTTTCACAAGTTTCCAGCAGTCCAGTCCCAGATGCAGCATTAGCAAATAAATAAATGCAGTCCTGCTCGCAGATCCTATTCAACTGCTGGAAGCCAGCAAATAAATAAATGCAGTCCTGCTCAAGAAGATGCAAGTGCTTCCTGGTTCCCATTCCCGCTCACAGATACAATTCAAAAGCCGGAAGCCCTAGTTCTTCCTGGAAGCCCTTGAGCTCAATTCCGACAGGCAGACGGAGCTGATGTCATCACGCACGTGATGATGTCAGCTAAAATAGTGAAAACAATTTTTTAAATAAATGCTGGGAAAAAGTCGGAAATAAAGGGGTGCCACTCAGGAATCTTGGCACCCCATTATTTGGACCCCAAAACTCGGTAAAAACTGAGTAATTAGGGACATCTGGCGACCTAATCTTACTGAACCCACTGCACATCTGCAAGTTAAAAGGCATCAAATATACTTGGTCCAGGGGTCTAAACCTCTTCTTTGACCTCAGAAGAATGATAAATATCTGAAGACATTATAAGAGATCTGGGAACACAGGTTGACAGCAACCTCTCTTTTGACCACCACATTGCCACTGTGGTCAGAAAGTCCTTCTATGTGGCACATCTCATTACTAAGGATTTTGCATCCAGGAAGAAAGAGGTCATTGTCTCCCTCTACTCTTCCCTCATTAGGCCAATCATTGAGTACAATACCCCATTTGGCATGTACCTCACTAAACACCTGCAACAACTGGATAGGCCACAAAAGTACCTCACAAAGAGGATCCTAGGCCTTAAACATTTGTCCTATATGGACAGTCTCAAAAAACTCCCAACTATTCTCTGTCTCATATTGCCTACTTAGAGGCAATCTCTGCTTGACTTACAAAGCCATGTCTGACCCAGCTCTGTTAGAAATGCTACATCTAAAGAAATTCCAATCCCTGCACACCACATGCTTCAGAGACCTCAACTTCATTACCACAATCAACAGAGTATGCCGGAGGGACTGGTTCATAACATAGAGACTGCCCATGCTATAGAATAGACTTCCCATACATGGCAAGCAGAGCACCTCACTTGGCCTCTACTCCAGTGGCTTTAATCGACAGAGGCACTGAGAACTAAGGTCAGGTGGCACGATGCCAGGGTAATCCTGTGGGCTAGGCTTGTAAAGGCTCCAGGGCCATTAGTCTAGTACACACCTACGAACCTATAAACAGGATACCACTGCTGTGAAACTGACTATCCATTCACATAAAGCAAAGTGCAGCTGTGTCCATATTCAGACAGAACTGGGATATATTGATGTGTAATAGCTAGTTTACCCCCTGTGCTACTCACTCTGCTAGTAATGGACAGAAGCTGCTTCCAAATGCTTTATTCCATGCATAGGTCCCCTAAAATTACATATGGTGTGGTCACATTTTTTTCTCACTAGGGGATGGGTAAGGGCAATCAAACACCAAATGGGATCGGCTAATTCAATCAAAGTAAAATTAGCAAGGCACATTATGGCCAGCAAAGGCAGCTATCCTAGTATTTACATATGAACCTATATTACCATCATTCCCTTATAGTTGCATTAACAAATGTGTTGTTATTGGTGAGATTGATGTTGTTATAAGTATGAAATTCAAATGAGTCGTATTATTGACTGATTATAAACATCAATTTTTTTTATAAGGAATAATTAAAAATTTACAAGGGAGATGGCAAAAAATGTGATTGTAAATCCTGCACATAATGCGAATACAGGCACAGCTGAAAGGTACGCACACATCTCATCTAACATGAAACGCCATATATATGGATTGCCTCTACATACATATATAAAACGGCTTTAGGCAGTGTATATATTGTACGCATGTATTTCTGGATGTATACATTAACACACACACATCAACAGATTTAGATCTAGGTATTTATCTAGCCATAAGTATACTCGGATAGCTACATATATCTATCTCTCTCTCAGTATGTCGATACTGTACCATCAAAATCTTGACTGCAAAATGAATACCTATCAAAAGAGCAAACTAAAATTCCGAAGACAAAAACAACATTATGGCGAAATGTCGAACATCAGTAACAGGGCGAATGATATTCGACATACCAGACTTCCAGTTTCAAAAGTCTGTATGTCCTCCCCCTCCCACCCCTTGCAATTATGTATACCAACTCCAAGATTGCACTATAGCGAGGAAATGGGTAACTTCCCCGATCTTCACTCTACTGCGATCTCCATTCAGAATGCCGAACTCATAACAACAAATCAAGCTTTACTTAGATTATGATTTCATATTATTCAAGTCTGGCATTGTGATTTTGATGGCAAACCTATATATATATATATATATATATATATATATATATATATATATATATATATATACACACACACACACACACACACATACTCTGTGTCATACTGCTGTACCCACACTAATAACACACCAAATATTTTATTAAAGCTTTCGGGTCTACACCCTTCATCAGGTACTGATGAAGGGTGTAGACCCGAAAGCTTTAATAAAATATTTGGTGTGTTATTAGTGTTGCTATTGATTCATTAAGCAGTGACACCATAGTTGTTTAGTTATGCTGCTGTATCCACCCAGGCTAACTACTTTTACTCGAACAATGCATGTATTCCATCTTATACTTCCCCTCTCCAGTGATATTTATGTGAAATCAAGCTATCAACTACTTGTCTTGGTGCTTTTCTCCCCCGGTCTCTGCTGAAACCAGGCCCCTGGCCAGGTTGGACACTACCTGGTAAACAAATGTAAATAAAATGAAATAATTCCTTAGGAAGCAGTTAATTTCAGCATTTAAAATGAGAGAGATTACTTTTGTATTCCAGCTCAAACTATAATTAGCAAACTCTTGTGCTGCAATGTATGAGAGCTGCAGTATCAGGATTAATCAGAAGCTTTGTCAAAGGAAAAAGCAACCTGTATGATAGTATTATCGAACAAAGCTCTTCATTAGCACTCTTCAAGAAAAATCTTGATGATTGGAAGGGAGATAGGAAATTCACCCCGGGGATCACTTCTGTGGCTCTGCTTGACATGGGCACAGGAAAATAATTTTCTTGGGTGGCAAAAGCCAGGGTACCGTTTGGCTGGGCTTATATAGGCCCAAGGGCCAATAGCCTAGTAGCTACCTATGAACAGAAACAAATCTCTGCATTTTTGTATTACTTTATAGTGCAAAATAACCTTATGGCAAAATATATAAACCCACTAAAATTGAACCATTAAAGCAAAAAATGATAACTTTTCATTCTATTTAGTAAACATAACAATAGAGATAAAAAAACAGAATTCAAGTGTCAGCCTCATAAAGAGAGTACATTCTATTTATTTATTTATTTTACATTTGTTGACCGGGATAGTCCGACTGGATGCATGTCCATTTTCAGCGGAGGCCCGGGGAGAAAAGCTCCAAGGGTAAGCAGATACAGCATTACATAATACCAGCATTACATATTACAAACGGACTATTTACAGAGATTACATAAGTAAGCAAGTTAAACAAGTTCCACAGGTTACAGTTAATCCTGAGCACAAGTCAGGATTAAATTAAATTACACAGTAAACTGGTTAACAGATTTTTACACATTCTAGAGAGAGTTAGCCAGGCTTGATACATTGACATAGCCAGTTAAGTGACAAATGTTGTTTAAGTCTAGTTTTAAATTGACCTAAGGTGGAAAGTAAGGTAATATCAGCTGGAAGAGAGTTCCAGGATCTACTTACAGAGTTTGCAAAGAGAGAATCACCGGCTGTGTTATTAATTTTGCTAGTCTGAATTAGTAGTTTGTTAGAGGATCGTAGAGGTCTAGGATTGTTATAGGGGGTGATAATATTTTTAAGTGCAGTAGTATTGTCCGGATTACAGAGGATTTTTTAGGCCATAATCGGTTATACTGGATTAGGCTGGGTAGTTCAAGCCACCCAAGCTGATTTAGATTGATGCAATGATGTGTCCTAAAAGGCAGCCCAGTGGCAAACCTGGCAATGTGGTTGTAGCAAATTGAGAGTTTGTTAAGGTCAGTCTTGTTTAAATTCGAGAGTAGAGGGGATGCATACAGAAGGGTTGAAAGAAGGTGAGAGCGAGCTATGGCAGTTTTAGCTGGAGGGGTTAGGAAGGCTTTTATTCTGTAAAGTGACCCTAGTTTTTTATTGATGGTTTTGATAGTTTGGTTAACATGTAGGTCAAATTTTAGATTACTGTCTATGATGACACCTAATAGTTTTGTAGATGGGTCAGGGGATATTATTGTGCCATCATTTGATTTTATGGTAAAGGTGAAAGCGGTAGACCTACGTGTTGGTGAAAATAACAGCATTTTAGTTTTTTTTTGGGATTTAGGATCAGACGATGTTCAGAAATCCAGTTTTCTATTGTATTAAAGGTGGTCTGGGTAGCTGACCATAACTCTACTGGAGATGTGGCTGAGCAAATCAGAGTAGAGTCATCAGCATATTGGATACAGATGACTTTTGGGATGACAGTATAAAGGACGTTAATGAAGATGGAGAACAGCAAGGGCCCTAGTATAGAGCCTTGTGGTACTCCATGGGTGTTAGGTAGAAGGTTAGAGAGTTTGTTCTGCCAGAGGACAGCCTGCTGTCGACCATTCAGGTAGGATTGAAACCATTGGAGGGCTCCAGTATCTAGACAGAACGTTTGCAGGGTGTGGATTAAAAGTTGGTGATCAACCATATTGAATGCCTTGGAAAGATCCAAAAAGAGGGCTGAGGATATATAATTATTGTTGCGATTATGGTTTATGGTGTTAGTAAAGGCTAGGAGGGCTAAAGTAGTGCTGTGATGAGGATGGAAGCCATGCTGAGTGTCTACCATAAGGCAATTTTGGATTAGATGGTGCATGAGTTGTCTATGAATACATTTTTCCATAATCTTTGCAAGTGGAGAGAGTATAGCTATTGGCCTATAATTGGAGAATTCAGTAGAGCTGCCTCCTTTGTGATGTGGGATTACATAGGATATTTTCCAGATGGTGGGAATTTTAGCTTCTACTATGGTTCGATTGATTAGTATTGAGATGGGGTAAGCAATAGCATCAGCTGATTTCTGTAGGTACTCGTCAGGGAGTTGATCAGCAGAAAGTGTAGTGGGTTTTAATTTTTTGATCAAGGTACGGATAAGTGAAGTGGCGACTGGTTGGAAGCTGAACACGAGTAGGTTTCTAGGGGTGCTACTTTCAGGACCAGGGGAGCTAGGAGGTAGTTGGCTAGCTAGGGCTTGGATTGTCTGAGTAAAGAATTGGTTAAAACTATCAGAAACATCATCAGGGGGTTTATCAATAGTAGCAGCAGGGATTGGGTTTGAAGTTTGTCCAGGATGTAGTAGATTATTTAAACCTGCCCAAAACTTCTGAGGGTTATTTTGATTTACTGTCTGTAAATTACAGTAGTATTGTTTTTGTCTTGTAAAATTGATTTTTTGGTTTCGTTCCTGGATTGCCTGTATTTAATGTGATCTTGAGGGTCTTTAGAAGAACGCCATAAAGCCCATGCTTTGTTTCTATGGGTAATTTTGAGTTTAGACTCTATAGAAAGCCATGGTGCAGTTTTTGCCTTGGTTCTCTTTGAATGAACAGGTGATGCAAATCAAGGATCTCAAGGAATTTGTTGTTAAAGTATGCTACTGCTTCCTCTAAGTAGAGGTGTTTTAGAATAGACCAATTACATGAGTTTAGTTCTTGTTGGAATTTGGCAGGGTCAAAGTTTTTATTGTTTCTAACCTTTCTGAGTAAGGGTTGTTGGGAATTAATGGTTTTGTGTTTAATTACATATGTGAGAAGGTGATTGCTTAGACCATTAAGGAGGGTACCAGAGGTGTACAGTTGGGGGTGACTGTTTATGAGTACCCAGTCAAGTATACTTTCTTTTTGGTTGGGTTTACCTATCCTGGTAGGGGTGGATATGATTTGTGTAAATGCATGCAGGTTAATATGGGTGGTTGGGGATTCTGAGGAACAGGTGCCCCAGTCTATGTTAAAGTCTCCAAGTAGTAGGGTTTCTTGGGGGTAGTGACATGATAGCCAGTGCAGGATATCTTTAAATGTAAATATGTTGTTACCTGGGGGAATGTACATACAGATGATATTAATGCATTTATTTTTATTAAGTTGCAATTTGGTGGCAAGAATCTCTGAGTTATTAATCTGAGGAGGTTGTATTACATCTATGGTGACATTCAACTCAGATTTATAGAGTACAGCTACCCCACCCCCCTTCCTTGAAGCACGATCCAGCCTGTGTATGTTGTGCCCAGGTGGTAACACTTCATTGTCTTTAGTGTTAGGTTTTAACCAGGTTTCAGATAAACAGAGAATCTCAGGTGACTGGACATCCAGAAGTGCATGCAATTCATGTAGCTTGTTATTAATGTTTCTAATATTGAGATGACAGACTAGGAGAGAGTTAGTTTGCCTATTAATTGTAGGTTTGTAGCTTAGATTGCAAGTAGAGGGGGTATGTGTATCTGAAGTGAGTGGGCCACGGTTGGGGTGAATATTGCCACCAAGTATTAGGTTGAGCCTATACTTGGTGATGAACTTCAGGAATTTGTTTATTAGTTTGTGGTAGTGTTTGGATCTAGAGCTAATGTGCCTGGGGTTGAGATGTTGATAGACTGAACAAGATGTTGGATAGGATCTGGTACTGTAAGTATGGTTGAAGGTGTAAGGATTTACATCTGGGGTGATAGTATGGCCTTTTGGGACCTGAAATCCCGTGAGAAATTGGTTTTCATACAAGGTAAGGAGGTATGGTGTGAACAAGAGGGGTAGTAAAGAGGAGTATATCATTATCTGTGATTCAGCTAGTGAGTTAAGGAACTGTTTTACCTGGTGATGCAACACCAGAAGATAGAGTGGTGAGGTAAAGGTACTGGAAGGGGGAATGGAAGAATGCCAGATGAAAGCTAGTAGGTGCTATTAAAATGTAGGTAGTAGAATGGGGGTGGGTGGAATTATCCCAGATGAAAGCAGATAGGATCTAGAAAGTGGGGGAGTGGCTATAGTACTATAAATTTAGAGGTACTTGGGGGAGGAATTGGGGGCAGGGAGGGCGAAGAGAGCCCGTGTGAAGGGCTATTGCAGTTTACAAGGTTTCCTAAGGTGTCCTAAAGCTATAAGGTAAGTATTACAGCTCTTAATGTAAGAGTCAATTTACTTCAGTTACAGGGGAAGGAGGCAACCACTCAAGTAGAAACAAAGAGCCCTATGGCTGACCAATATGGTGACCTGCTTAATTACAAAACACTGTACGTGAAAACTTAACAAATGCTTTTTGTGTGTGCAACCTACTCTATTTAAATGTTGAGAGAAATTGATTGCAGTCCTATAGACACTGTTTTGTAGGGAACTGTAGAGTTCAATCTGTTTAAATGTTGAGAGAAACTGATTGCAGTCCTGTAGACACCGTTTTGTAAGGAACTGTAGAGTTCAATCTGTTTAATTGTTGAGAGAAACTGATTGCAGTCCTGTAGACACCGTCTTGTAGGGAACTGTAGAGTTCAATCTGTTTAAATGTTGAGAGAAACTGATTGCAGTCCTGTAGACACAGTTTTGTAGGGAACTGTCGAGTTCAATCTGTTTAAATGTTGAAAGAAACTGACTGCAGTCCTGTAGACACCATTTTGTAGGGAACTGTAGAGTTCAAACTAAGTCACACCAGGTCAGCCAAGGGGGGAAGAGAGAGGGAAATCCTAAGCACCTAGATTCTATGTGCAAACCTTAGCTTAAAAATGATATGCCTTGTAAGGTAAAATATTTTAAAGCAAGATTTACACAGGGAAATACAAATATCAGCTTAAATGGCAGTCACTAAATTAACTTATCATTGTTTGCCTTATAATGTATACAAAAGCTAGATTCTATTGTGTAAAATCAGTATAATTTTAAAGAAGGACCTTTTTCTTGTGCCATTTCTTGTGCCATAAGGGATCACTTCATCAGTTTGGATTTATGTGATCTGGGGAGGTTTTTGCACAGGTTTACTGCAAAGATGCCTCTTTGGAGAAGGTAAGTTCTTATGAGAAAAATAAAAAAGATAGGATAATGATGCTCATACTTGTGAATCTGTTAGTGCAAGAAATCGGAACAAAGCTTGTCAAAATTGGGGGACAAAGGCCCAAAAAGTAGTGACAGTAAATATTGCTGTTATACACTTGGAAAGTTGCTAGAGTAAAAGTGGTTGTGTTAACATGCATTTTCTGAAGAATTTGAATTCTGAAACTCAAGTGTATGTCATTATATAGTGACTTCTATCCTCAGATCATGCCAGTGATTTGCCAAAAAGCACAAATTTTATTAGGAAAAGACCAAAAATATGAGGCAAAAATCTGGACATTTGGGAGGTATAGTGTTGCTGTATTCCCAGGACTTTAACAGGTCTGATATTTTGGAAACCAAAACACCATCACTTGACAATTGCATCACCCATACTATGTGTGTTATTATCTTCTGCAACATTTTCATACACTAGCAAGGCATAACTTCTTGAAAACAATCTGAGCATCGCAGCTCTGGATGTTGCATCAGCTGAGTCATATGATCAGCAGGTCCTTTTATGTGGACAGAGTTATTTAACCTGATAGGTGAAATTCAGCCATCCATCAGTTTGGAATCAGCCACATAATTATTTGGGTCCATCAGCTTTTGGAGAATGGCATTTAGGCAGAATTACATATGAGCCCCAGAATTTTCAGCTCTTATAGGTAGCGTGTTGGAGGTTTACATCTTTTTTCCCAAACTTCGCCAATACATTTCTGTCAGCTTTTTAACATCTTTCATTTACAATCCTATCTTCAGGCAACTTTTTGTTCTGCCTATTTCAACAGACATTTCACTCTCACCCTCTCAATCACAACAGTTTATCTTCTCCCCTACAGCTTTTCCAGTCTTCTCTCACCTTTTTCCACTGTCCCTCTCATCTTAGTCTCCTCTACCACTAAACCTTATTAGTTCCTCTTTATGCTATCTATCCCCATTCATTTTTCTGTATACTACTGAAAAATTATTTATTTTATTTTACATCTGAATGAAATTTATGAAAAACTAACTTATTTCATAATTTAAAATATGATGATGTGTCATTATAATTGCTAAACAAATGCAAGGCAAAATATAATTGGATAACTGTCAGAAGAAAAAATACAAACGAGTCACATCTGCCTCAGGTGATGAATTTTCCTTTATTAGCAGCTAACCAGATTACACAGCATGTTGTCCAAGATGTCCGGTCTGGACTGATCTGATCTCCTCTGATCTGATGAACTTGTTTACTGATATCAACTTTTATATTGCAAGCAAAACAACTTTTTGTTACATTTCTGACCATTGACAGTTGGCTATGAAAAACATATAGGATAAACATGTTTATCACAAATTACCTCAAACCCACAGTTAGTGCAGAATGTTCAAGTACAGAATATTCAAATCAACAATGGTAGCTCAAATTTTCCAGGACACACAGCCTGCCCCAGTAAATTAACTCTTACTCGGCCGTGCGTCCTTATCCCAGGCTTCACTGAGCTATAACCAAATCTCTTTATTCTGAAATGCAGAAAACAGATATCATTCAGGTTCATAAGCAATGCTGCATTTTGTTCACAGATGAGGCCCATCTTTGATAGGCATATCCCAACAAATAACATGTTCACTTTGCAAGAACAGGAAAAAGACAAATAACAGTATGTTTTTAAAACTTTTTCTCTTAACAATAACTATATCAAAAAACAAAAAGAATGAGTGGCAGCAAAACCAAGAACAGCACAAAAAGGTATATACAAGATCAGCAAAAGTATGTCAGTATTGGTGATAATACTCAAAGGTAGTAAAAAATGTAAAATAGCATTCAAACAGACTAAGAGTAGCAGAAACAATCTGGATATTAACATTCAAAAGTAACTATATACATGTAATACCAGAAGAGAATCATTTTCCCCTGTCACAGTTGGTTTAAAACAAAATTCTTCTTACACAGTTCCAAAACTAACAGAAGAGTGTTGCTTTTTGGTTAGATGGTACATTTTTGCCACACATATAGGTACACTAACAGGGAATCTGAAGTTGTTAATCTTCTTCCATTCCTCACTAATGGGGTACGGTTCCGAACCCTCGGAACAGAGTCGGCCAAATGCCAAGCTAGCATACACCAAACACTCAAGCCACGCTACTACCCACAATGCCCTTCATCCCATACCCCAGATCTCATTTGCCATGCAGCCATATAGCAGTGTTTTCACGGAGCTCTCCATCTAAGTAATTTTGAATTATTCAAACTTGTATTTCTTCCAAAAGTTTTTCTTATAGTGTCTTCTTATAGTCTAGCTCTACCCACAGGTATTCCTTTTCTTACCATTGTTGGTATTTTCTTGCCTTTTTCTTTACTTTTACCACCCTCGTGGTAACTCTTCATACCATTGCTGGTAGTCTGCCTCTTTTTCTCTTTCTTTTCTCTGTTTCAGCGAGTGTTAGTATGTCTGAGAAAAAGGGTACTTCAGGTTTTAAACATCGTGCAGTGGTAAATTACCTAACAGTGACTTGCATTTTAAATGCGTTTATTGTTTGGGCATCTTGCATCTTTCTGCGACTCCCCCATGTGATATTTGTGCGAGTTTTAGTCAACGGATGTTGAATGAACGGCGCAACAAGTTGATTTTGAAAAAATTGATTTCCTCTCCTTTCTCTGAGGCTATTTCTGTGGAGGTCTCAACCCCTCCAGGCAAGGATAAGAAGCGCCCTCACTCAGACCCTTCTTCACCAGCTGGTGTTAGGGGCAAACATCTAGATCTTCCTCCGAGCATCCACTCACTATCTCGGTGCCACCGATTTCGGCACCTAGCACAGTTTCTGGGAAGTCTGAATTGTCAGTGCCGGGCTCGGCACCGAAGACTACTGAACCAATGGTTTCTTCGGTTCCGACCAGTCTGGTTCAGGACACTTCAGCACTGACCTCTCCTTTACAGGCTCCGGCTCCAATGACCTTTGACCATTACCCCGATTGTGACTTCAGCTCTGAGTTCCCTCTCGGTGCCGACTTTTCCATTTACGCAATTCAAATCAAAATCCTCGGCTCCATTGAGTTCATTACCATGGACCAGATATTCATCTTCTGTGGACCCATTTGCCGGGCAACCCTACAGTCCTTTTCTGGATGGGCCTGAATCCCCTTCCAGGATATCGATTAGGTCTGCCAGGACCGTGTCCGAAATAGACATTGTTAGTCTCGTGGATCAGATATTGACTGCAAGAGAAATCTCCAGACCCTGTTCTGTTCCAGGTTTTGGGATTTTTCCTCCTTCGTATTCTCCTGATGGGGATCTTTTGGTCCCAAGCCACCTCGCCCATTGCTTTCAACAGGACCCCTTCCTTTGGAGCCGACTGCTTTGATGCCTGAAGCATCTAAGTCCTGGTGGGCTTCAGTTCCGACGACAGCTCAACTTACTCAACCCCTTGCTTCAGGGGTGAAATATTCGGTTCCAGCCCCGGCACCGATGGCCTTCTCGGTTCCCGTCTCGGATCCGAGAGTTATTTCCACACTGAACCCTTCTCAAATGTCAGTCTTGGAGGTGGGCCATTTGGAGCGGGGTGTGACCCTGGTTCCTATTCAGTCCTCTTTGGTTCAGGGCTCCCATCTCTCTTCGGGTGGGCCCGCCTTCTGGATTATGGAGAGGGCGCTGGCGGCTAACAATCCTCCTCCCTCAGCTTTGCCTTTGGTTCCCCCTCTTACTCAGCCATCGCCAGCCCTTTGCAGGGAACCACTAATCCAAAGCACCCCCCTTTTCAAGGCTTTTTCGGACATTCCGACTGAAGAGCCCCCTCAGAAGAGGGTGTGCAAAAAAAAACACATGGACTCACCTGAAGAGTCCCTTACTTGGGGATATGGATTACGATGATGGGGAAGGTTCCCCTAGATCACCACTGATGATGTTTCCTTTGGGGACATCTTGGAGATTTTGTGTCAGTGGGGTGACTGGAAATTTTCCACCCCTTCTCTGGAGGAATCCATATTCTTACAAGCTTTCCGTTCCCGGCCCACTATGTCCTGGGTGATCCCTCCTGCAGATGAGTTGGTCAAATTCATCGTGCAGCGAGCATGGAAGAGTCCGGATTCAGTAGAAGCTATCCCCAGGAGAGATCAAAGTACTTTCTCCTCCAGAAGATCAACCCCATTGGTTGAAAGGCTTGCCAGTAGACGCTGTGGTGGTGGCGGCGGCAGCAAAGAAGGACTTGGCAGAAGAGAGTCCGGCTGTTCATCTGCCCAACAGGGAGTCCCAGGTGGTGACAGGCTAGGGAAGCGAGTCTTTGCTGCAGCGACCTTAGGCGTGCATTCGCTGAATTTCTTGGCACACTTTACGAGACTCCAGAGAGACCTTATTTCCAAACTCTCTGGTAGCCTCTCGGGTCGTGTCAGATGGACCACGTGACAAAGTGGCCTCCCAACTTGCCATCCTTGAAGCGATTTCGAATTCCTCCATGAGGTTGCTCTCCCACGCAACTGAAGGAGCACCTAGAGCAGCAGGTGCTGGCATGGTTGTCCGACGTCATGCCTGGATGTGCATTTCTGACCTACCGGATTCCTTCAAGTCTTCCTTTTAGAATGCCCCTATTGAGCCCTCCACGCTCTTTGGTTCTAAGGTCAAGGATACTTTGGCCAGGTGCGATCAGGATTGAAAGACCTTGTCTACCGTGGGCCTGTGCTTCTCCAAACCTCAGTGTTCCTTCTCCAGGAATCAGAGGAGTGGAAAGTTGTAGTACAAGAAGTCGCAAGGTTTCTTTCGTGATGCCCATGGCGAGGACTCCTCCAGAGGCAGAGGAGGGTCTGACGGTGGAAGACTTTCCTTTAGGGGCAGAGGGGGTTACCGGAATCAGGGATCCAGAGATGCTTTCTCCGGTAGGCCTTATCAGCACTCCTGAAACATTGCCCGATTGCTTTCCTCTGGAAGCAGTTGGGGCAGGTTTCTCTCTGCACCAAGCAGCCTGGTCCTCCATTACCGACAATCTATGGGTGCAGAGAATTATCACCAGAGGCTATCACATTCCCCTTAAATCCTTTCCAAGACCTCAATTCTCCCTTCCCGATGTTCCACCCAGTCAAAGGGAGGAGGCAGCTTCCGAAATCAAGAAGCTTCTTTTAAAGCGAGTCATCCAAAAGGTCCCCCCAGATCAGTATGGATTAGGGTTTTACTCTAGACTCTTTTTGGTGCCAAAAAAGACGGGGGACTGGAGGCCCATTCTGGATCTCAGTCGTTTGAACGAGTCAGTTATACAGACCAAATTCCGCATGGTCACTATTCAATCCATCCTTCCATGCCTTCAGGAGGGTTTGTGGATGTGCTCCCTAGATCTCCGGGATGCGTATTACCACATCAAAATGGACAAACGCTCCAGGAGCCTTTTGCGCTTCCGGCTGGGAGCCAATCATTTTCAATTCAGAGCCCTGCCTTTCGGTTTCTCGACGGCCCCAAGAGTGTTCACGAAATGTCTAGCAGTGGTGACAGATCAGTTGAGACTGCACGGATTCCAAGTGTTTCCTTATCTGGACGATTGGCTCCTCTCTGCCCCCACCGAGTGTCTACTGGCCAGGGCCCTGCGCCACACTCTGTCTCTGGTGGAGTGTCTGGGTATTACTATCAATTGGGAAAAAACCTTCAGCCCTCACAATAATTGGAATTCATAGGGCCTATGTTCAACACTCAGCTTGGTCTAATATCTCTTCCTCATCACAGGCTCTTAAGACTGAGAACACAAGTGCAAGTGATACTCGACCACAGGAAAGTGTCTGCAAGGGAAGTTTTGCAGGCTTTGGGTTCCATGGCGGCAGCCATTCCCATTGTTTCGTTGGCCAGGCTTCATATGCGCCTGTTACAGTGGCTTCTTCAAACTCTATCGATACACAGTCATCATCCCTTGAACACATTAATCCTCATCACTGATCTTTGCAAGCAGGATCTCCTCTGGTGGATGAGAATGGACAAAAGTTTTTGGTGTCGCCCCTTTCAACCTCTTCAGCCCAGCGCCACGGTGACTACGGACCCTTCCCTGATAGGGTGGGGGGGCCATTTTCAGGGAAGATCAGTTCAAGGCACATGGTCTTCTCTAGAAGTCGGCTTACACATCAACATTCAAGAGCTCAGAGCAGTGTTACTGGTGTTACAAGCTCTCCACCCTCATCTTCTCCTCGGACCGATTGCTATCCAGTCTGACAACATATCTGTGGTCTGGTACATCAACAAGCAGGGAGGGACCAGATCTTACCCCCTTTGCCACGAAGCCATGAGAATTTGGCAGTGTGTGATAGCTACCAACTGTTTCCTGATTGCTACACATATCCCAAGGAGTTCCAACGTGATTGCGGACAGGCTGAGCAGATGCATACTGCTTCCTCATGAATGGTCTCTCAACCCGGAAGTGACGGAGGACATTTTCAGTCGCTGGGGCCGGCCTTGCTGCGATCTGTTTGCCTCCCCCCCCCAATTCGAAGTGCAGCAGCTACTTTGCCCTCTTTCCTCTACAGGGGGAGTCCCCGAGAGATGCTCTGACTCTCTATTGGCCCACGGGTCTCCTGTACGCTTATCCTCCCATCCCCTTGATACCCTTGGTCTTAAGGAAAGCTACTCGGTTGAGAAGTAGAATGATTCTCATTGCCCCGTTCTGGCCTTGTCAGGTTTGGTTCCCCTTCCTTCTGCCACACCTGCTTCGACCCCCTTGGATTCTAGACTTCCATCAGGATTTCATCTGTCACCCCCAAGGGTTGTCGTCTCTAAATCTGGCCACTCTCAAACTGACAGCTTGGTTGCTCCACTTCCGTTAGTATCCAGGCTTGAGTCACTTTCTCCCTGGTACGGAATATTATTTTAGCCACCCACAAACCTTGTACCAGAAAACTTTATAAAGACAAATGGAAATGTTTTTCCTTGTGGGCACAAGAGCTGTCACTGGATCCTGTTTCTGTTCCAGTAGCTATGGTTCTTCAATACCTGACCAAGCTTTTCCTTAATGGGGCTTCTGCATCCATGATTCGGGTGCATCTAGCTGCCATCTCCAATTTCCATGATGGTTCAGATGGAATTCCTATTATTTCTACCCATCTGTGTAAGACTTTCTTGAAGGGGATTTTTCATTCTAGACCTCCCATTAGGCAACCTGTGGAATCATGGAATTTGTCTAGGGTGCTTCAAACTTTGACTCTACCTCCCTTCGAGCCAGCTGAAACCTGTGATGTGAAGATTCTGTCCTGGAAGACCTTGTTTCTGGTGGCAGTTACTTCAGTTAGACGTGTATCAGAGCTGCAAGCATTATGCATTAAAAGTCCTTATTTGATTTTCCATAAGGACAGAGAATCACTTCGCACCAGTCCCACTTTCTTACCCAAGGTGGTTTCGGAATTCTCTGTTAATCAGTCCATTGAGTTGCCTGTGTTTTTCCTTGATTATACCAACAAAGGGGAATACTGTCTTCATTCCTTGGATGTCCACAGACAGTTGCGGTTTTATTTGGACAGGACAAAGTCTTTTCGAAAGTCAGATCAGCTTTTTGTTGCCTTTGCGGGCTCTAGAAAGGGATCAGCAGTGTCTAAGGTTACATTGTCTAAACGGCTTAGGGATTGCATCTCCTTTGTTTATTCTCTGGAGGAGGAATCAGCTCCAGGCAACATTAAACCTCATTCCACTAGAGCTGTGGCTGCTTCTGTTGCCTTTTATACTAAGGCTTCCATGGATGATATTTGTGCAGCTGCCACCTGGGCTAAACCCCATACCTTTATCAGGCATTACAAATTGGATCTGATCTCCAGGGGTAGAGCTGCCTTTGGCTCTATGGTTCTCCGGAAAGTTCTTCCATGAGGGCCACCCAGATTCTGTAGTAGCTAGGGACTTGGTCCCATCAGTGAGGAATGGAAGAAGATTAACAACTTCAGCTAAAGAAGTTATGTCTTATATAACATTCCATCTGAGTTGTTGATCTTCTTCCATTCATCACACCCTCCCACCTTCCCCCGCCAAGGCTCCTGGCGGATCTTTGTGTCGTTTTGGTGTGTTAGAGTGTTTGCGCAGAGATGGCCTCTGTGTCTGTTTCTGTTTCTTATATATGTTGCTACTATGGTTCTGCAAACTCGATCTGAGGTATGGGATGAGGAGCATTGTGGGTAGTAGCGTGGCTCGAGAGTTTGGTGTACGCTAGCTTGGCAGTTGGCCGACCCGGTTCCGAGGGTTCGGAACCGTGCCCATCAGTGATGAATGGAAGAAGATCAACAACTCAGATGGAACGTTATGGTAAGACATAACTTCTTTTTTTCAGAGCTATTTTGAAGGACTGATAAGGCTGAGAGAAATGAACAGGAAGCAAGATCTCAAAATACTAAATGAAATGAGTAACAGGAAGCAACAAGTCAAGATGGAGTTTACTACTAGCATTCCATACTGCTCTCTTCTGTATAAAAAGAAGCAACTGCATTCTGGGTAACTGTTGTATCAGAATTATAAAGTCACACAGACCATAGATGTGATCTAAATTCCATGAGTTATATATCAGTTTCTCCTGCCAGCCTGGTCCACATGAGCATACTGAGACAGTGTAGCAACTGTCTCGTGTTTACTGACAGCCCTCTTCTCTTAGCACATAATTCTACTACTTGCAAGAAATGCATCTACATCAGTAACCTGGAATCCATGCTCTCTCACTCTACAGTCAGTACTTCTGACAAAGAGGAGATTACCAGCGCAAACACCACACCACTCACATCACATATCCAAGCACAACACACACCCAGCTTTGCATAGGTCCTCAATAAAAACCTATTTAAACAGCAGAGACCTCCAAAAAACACTCACAAACATTCTACACACAACACCAAACATATTACATATAGCAGGCAACACATCAGTGTCTCACAAACACAGCCCCAACACACTAGTCATTGGCAACTCAGTTGTGAGACACAGCGATGTCTCCCTCACCAGGCTCGACAAGGAGAAGGTCATGGTCAGTTGTCTGTCTGCTGCCAGAATCCGCCACATCACGCACTCACTTAAGTCTCTCTGCAACAAGTACAAGTATGACTCTGTCATTGTCCATCTTAGTGTGAATGACTTGAGACATACCTCTCTGGACTACATGAAGCGAGACATGATTGAGCTCTCAGAGTGTGTGTCCCAGGCAGGTATAACCTTAGCCCTAAGCAGCATCCTACCTTCACCAAGAATTTTACCACAATACCAGCAAACAATAATTGACTTCAACAATTGGAGTTTCTGGTGTCATTCCAAGGAGATCCAGTATCTGTCTGTCTGGGATGACATGGTTGACAGGCCTCGTTGGTTTGCCAGAGATGGCCTCCACCTGTCACCACTGAGATTCCGGATCCTGACCTAGGCTGTCGCCTCCCCCATTGTGCCTTTTTTAGACACTATCCCAAAGACAAATCTTCCAACATAAAAGATCTGTCAAAAAAAAAAATGAAGGGCATGCTGCTAAACACCACAAGCCGTAACCCGAAAATGCACTCACTGGCGACTCTCCTTGCACTGGAAAATGCTGATGTGGCACCACCCAACACAACAGCCTGTGAGAGATGCACTTCTCTAGCCAAACTGGAGGTAAAGCTCTCTCCAACCAAGACTGAACTTGACAGTGATGAGGAGAAGGTAAACATTTGCACCACACCACACTCATCACATAGTCTCACTAAATCTACACCACCAAAATCCACACATAGTAACACAAAAACATTTGCAGTGGCTCTCAGTAATAATCTGTCTAAGCAACAGAGACCTCCAAAGCAGAAACACAAGCAACCTCCATCCCCCAACACAACCCAAATGACACACAGCCCACAGACTCAGTGTGCCACTCAACCACAGCCAATAAGGCAAAACAACGTACCCAACACACTAGTCATAGGTGACTCTATAGTCAGGCACACTGATGTCCCACTCACCAGGCTAAACAAGGAGAAGGTTACTGTCAGCTGCCTGTCAGGTGCCAGGATCCACTACATAACCCACGCACTCAGGTCACTTCACAACAAGTACAAGTATGACTCTGTCATTGTCCATGTTGGTGTGAACGACCTGAGATGTACCTCCCTGGACTACATGAAAAGAGACATGGAAGAGCTCTCCAATCTTGTAGCCCAGGCAGGTATGACCCTAGCCCTGAGTAGCATTCTGCCATCGCCCAGAATGATACCGCAGTACAAGGACAAAATGATTGACTTCAACAATTGGCTAAGCTTCTGGTGTCATTCTAAGGGGATCCAGTATCTGTCTGCTTGGGATGACATGGTCAACAGACCACGATGCTTTGCCACAGATGGCCTGCACCAGTCGCACCTGGGATTCCGGATACTGGCTAAGGCTCTTGCTGCCCCTATAGTGCCTTTTTAGGCAAGGTTCAAATAACAAATTCACCACCATAACAGGAAGAGGCAAGCAAAAACTGGGGGTAATGCTACTCAATGCTAGAAGTCTTAATCTCAAAATGCACTCACTCGAGGCACTCCTTAAAATGGAGAACATCGATGTCTGTGCAGTGACTGAGACCTGGTTCAAGGCTCCAGAGAGCACCCCTGCACAGAAAGGCTATAACTCATACCACACTTTTCGGCCATGTAACCTGGACCAAAACACCAAAGGCAGAGGTGTGTCCATATTCATTAAGGATAACCACACCTCCAGGCTAGTTGCTCAGCATACTGCATCCGAGGTTATCCAAATGCAACTAACTCTGGGCAAAACTGCAATCCAAATTGCAGCTTGCTACAGATCCCCCACCATGCCCCAGGATTCCCACTCCTCTTTTCTTGATGTACTGGAAAATATTAGGGTTCAGTAAAACACCCTAATAATGGGCGACTTCAACTACCCCAGCATTAACTGGGAAAATTACTTGTGTACCAGCTCTTTAGCTCAACGCTTTCTGGAATTCATGGACTCCAATGCCCTGGATCAACTTAGCCACACCCCCACCAGGGGCAACAATATCCTAGACCTAGTCATTACCAACATGAGTAACCAGTGTTCCACACCTGAAGTCAACTCCCTCGTTGGTCCGATCCGACCATAAGCTAATCACCCTTGATATCCACATCCCACCCCCACCTCCCATTAAGGAAACCATGGTAAAAAAATTCTCCAAAGCCATCTTTGTACTTCTTAAGACAGAAGTGGTGAACTTCATGACACCCATGCAGATGGACAATACAGTTACAACTGCTGAATCCTACACAAATGCACTCTATAAGCACTTACATGAGTGCATGGATCATGCTATCCCAAACAAAACCAAGACGCTATCCTCCAAAAAAAGGAAGCCAATCTGGTGGTCCCCTGCCATAAACAAACTGTACAACAAAAGGAAGAAACTGTTGCAAAAGAGAGTAAAATCCCATGAGTGGAGAAGCTCCCTGGTCAGCCTCAGTAAGAAGCTGTGATCCCTTATAAGGTCCTCCAAAGCTAGCTACTAAAACAAAATTACCACTAATTCTAAGGACAACCACAAAGCATTCTATAGCTATGTCAAGAATCTCTATGGCAACACCCAGATCTGCTCTGACTTACAGCACAAAGGCACGAAAATTACAGAACCAACTGATATTGCCAACATCCTGGCAGATAGGTTCAGTGCTAACTTTACCCCACCCCCTAAAGGTTCCATATCTATACAGGAAGAATACAGAGTCCCTGTAATCACAACTATGCAGGTAAAAGCTGCATTCTCTAAAGCCAAAAACACAGCATCCATGGGACCGGACAACATCCCAGGCTGCGTTTTACATGAACTTCAGAACAAACTGGCTCCCCACTTAAGCACCATGTTCAATAATAGCCTCGCATCAGGCTTTGTGCCCACTGAATGGTGCACAACAACAGTTATCCCACTCCCAGGAACTATCGACCTATTAGCCTGCAAGGCCATGGAACGTATCATCATGGAACTCATAAACAAAGACATTGGTAACCTCCAAACTCTGGATCCCACCCAGTTCAGGTTTGTGAAAGGCAGATCATGCCTCCTGAACCTGATTGACTTCTTTGAGGCAGTCACCAAAGCCGTTGATGAGGGTAAGGTGGTTCACACAGCCTATCTTGCCATCGCCAAGGCTTTCAACACCATCCCCCATTTTGGGATTATATCTAAACTCACTAAACTAGGTATAAATCCCTACATCACAAGATGGGTTGCCAACTGGCTCACTGACAGAAACTACACTGTAAAAGTTGCAGACTCCAAATCTGACCTCAAAGCAGTGACAAGTGGAGTACCACAGGGTTCAGTCCTGGGACCTCTCCTGTTTAGTGTCTACTTCTCTGAAGTACAGGCTAACACAGATGGCCTCTGGCTAACAAAGTTCACTGATGACTGCAAACTAGGAGCCATAGTCAAGTCCCCAAATGATGTGGACATCCTACAGAAGGGCCTTGCTGAGACAGATGCCTGGTGTCAGAGCCATGGCCTCAAGCTCAATGTCAAAAAGTGCAGTGTCATCCCCTTTGGTAAAAACTCTGTACCCATGAACTACCACATAGGCAGCCATCTACTTAACACCGAATGTGTGATAAGAGAACTTGGGACTCGGGTAGACAGTAGTCTCTCTTTGATAGGCACATTGCCACAATAGTCAGGAAGTCCTTCTACGTGGCACACCTCAT
This sequence comes from Protopterus annectens, assembly GCF_019279795.1. Taxonomy (NCBI): domain Eukaryota; kingdom Metazoa; phylum Chordata; order Ceratodontiformes; family Protopteridae; genus Protopterus; species Protopterus annectens. Next base: position 867,096,604 of record NC_056744.1, read on the forward strand.
CATAAAAGGGTTCTCATCCAGGAAAAAAGAGGTCATTGTTCCCCTCTACTCGACACTCATTAGACCCATTATACAGTACAGCAACCCCTTTTGGAAAGTACCTCACAAGACATCTGCAGCAGCTGGAAAAACCACAGAAGTACCTCACAAAGAGGATTACTGGCCTCAAGCAAATGCCCTAAACTGACCGCTTCAAAAAACTCCACCTTTACTCCGTAGCATATTGCCTACTCCAAGGTGATCTCTGCCTAACATATAAAGCTATGTCAAACCCAGTGCTGTTGGACATGCTACACCTAAAGAAAGCCCAATCACTCCGAGCTACACGCTTTAGGGACCTAAACCTTGTCACCACAATAAACCGGACATGCTGGAGGGGATAGATTTATGTCCCAGAGACTTCCCATACTCTGGAACAGGCTACCCATCTATGTCAAGCAAAGTTTTTCATTAGCACTCTTCAAGAAAAATTTTGATGAGTGGATGGGAAATAGGAAATACACCCCGGGGATCACTTCTGTGTGTCTGCTAGACAGTGGCACAGGAAAATAACTTTCTTGGGTGGCGTAAGCCAGGGAACCTTGTTGGCTTGGCTTAAGTAGGCCACCAGGCGTCTGTCTCATCGAGGCTCTTCTGTAGGATGTCCACATCATTTGGGGACTTGACTATGGCTCCTAGTTTGCAGTCATCTGCGAACTTCATTAGCCAGAGGCCTTCTGTGTTACCCTGTACTTCAGAGAAGTAGATACCAAACAGGAGAGGTCCCAGGACGGAACCCTGTGGTACTCCACTTGTCACTGCTTTGAGGTCAGATTTGGAGTCTGCAACTTTTACATTGTGGGTTCTGTTAGTGAGCCAGTTGGCAACCCATCTTGTGATGTAGGGATTTATACCTAGTTTAGCTATAATTCCAGAATGGGGGATGGTGTCAAGCCTTGGTGAGGTCAAGATAGGCTGTGTGAACCACCTTACCCTCATCTACGGCTATTGTGACTGCCTCAAAGAAGTCGATCAGGTTCAGGAGGCATGATCTGCCTTTCACAAACCTAAACTGGGTGGGATCCAGAGTTTGGAGGTTACCACTGTCTTTGTTTATGAGTTCCATGATGATACGTTCCATGGCCTTGCAGACCAGGCTCGTCAGGCTAATAGGTTGATAGTTTCCGAGATCAGTGGTGGCTCCCCCTTTGTGGAGTGGGATAACTGTTGCTGTGCACCTTTCAGTGGGCACAAAGCCTGATGCGAGGCTATTATTGAACATGGTGCTTAAGTGGGGAGCCAGTTTGTTCTGAAGTTTGTGTAAAACGCAGCCTAGGATGTTGTCTGGTCCCATGGATGCTGTGTTTTTGGCTTTAGAGAATGCAGCTTTTACCTGCATAGTTGTGATTACAGGGACTCTGCATTCTTCCTGTATAGATATGGGCCCTTTAGGGGGGTGAGAGGGGGGTAAAGTTAGCACTGAACCTGTCTGCCAGGATGTTGGCAATATCAGTTGGTTCTGTAATTTTCTTGCCTATGTGCTGTAACTCAGAGCAGATCTGGGTGTTGCCATCGAGATTCTTGATGTAGCTATAGAATGCTTTGTGGTTGTCCTTGGAATTAGTGGCGATTTTGTTTTCGTAGCTAGCTTTGGAGGATCTTATAAGGAATCTCAGCTTCTTACTGAGGCTGACCAGGGAGCTCCTCCACTCATGGGATTTTACTCTCTTTTGCAACAGTTTCTTCCTTCTGTTATACAGTTTGTTTATGGCAGGGGACCACCAGATTGGCATCCTTTTTTGGAGGATAGCATCTTGGTTCTGTTTGGGATAGCACGATCCATGCACTCGTGTAAGTGCTTATAGAGTGCATTTGTGTAGGATTCAGCAGTTGTAACTGTATTGTCCATCTGCATGGGTGTCATGAAGTTCACCACTTCTGTCTTAAGAAGCATGAAGTTGGCTTTGGAGAAATGTTTTACTGTGGTTTCCTTAATGGGGGGTGGGGGCGGGATGTGGATATCAAGGGTGATTAGCTTATGGTCGGATCAGACCAACGAGGAGTTGACTTTAGGTTTGGAACACCAGTCACTCATGTTGGTAATAACTAGGTCTAGGATATTGTTGTCCCTGGTGTGGGTGTGGATAAGTTGATCCAGGGCATTGGAGTTTATGAATTCCATAAAGCGTTGAGCTAAGGTGTTGGTACACGAGTAGTTTTCCCAGTTAATGGTGGGGTAGTTGAAGTTGCCCATTATTAGGGTGTTTGGTTGAACCCTAATATTTTTCAGTATATCAAGAAAAGAGGAATGGGAATGCTGGGGCATGGTGGGGGATCTGTAGCAAGCTACAATTTGGATTGCAGTTTTGCCCAGAGTTAATTGCACATGGATAACCTTGGATGCATTATGTTCAGCAACTAGCCTGGAGGTGTGGATATCCTTAATGAATATGGACACACCTCCGCCTTTGGTGTTTCGGTCCAGGTTACATCGCCGAAAAGTGTGGTATGAGTTATAGCTTGATACTGCAGGGGTGCTCTCTGGAGCCTTGAACCAGGTCTCAGTCACTGCAAAGATATCAGTGTTCTCCATTTTAAGGAGTGCCTCGAGTGAGTGCATTTTGAGATTTAGATTTCTAGCATTGAGTAGCATTATCCTCAGTTTTTGCTTGCCTGTTCCTGTTAATGGTGGTGAATTTGTTATTTGAACCTTGCCCAAAAAAAGGCACTGTTGGGGCAGTAAGAGCCTTAGCCAGTATCTGGAATCCCAGGGGCGACAGTTGCAGAGGCCATCTGTGGCAAAACATTGTGGTCTGTTGACCATGTCATCCCAAGCAGACAGATACTGGATCCCCTTAGAATGACACCAGAAGCTTAGCCAGTTGTTGAAGTCAATCATTTTGTCCTTGTACTGCAGTATCATTCTGGGCGATAGCAGAATGCTACTCAGGGCTAGGGTCATACCTGCCTGGGTTACAAGATCGGAGGGCTCTTCTATGTCTCTTTTCATGTAGTCCAGGGAGGTACGTCTCAGGTCATTTACACCAACATGGACAATGACAAAGTCATATTTGTACTTGTTGTGGAGTGACCTGAGTGCATGGGTTATGTGGAGGATCCTGGCACCCAACAGGCATCTGACAATAACCTTCTCTTTGTTTAGCCTGGTGAGTGGGACATCAGTGTGCCTGACTAGAGTCGCCTATGACTAGTGTGTTGGGTACGCTGTTTTGCCTTATTGGCTGTGGTTGAGTGGCACACTGAGTCTGTGGGCTGTGTGTCATTTGGGTTGTGTTGGGGGATGGAGGTTGCTTGCGTTTCTGCTTTGGAGGTCTCTGTTGCTTAGACAGATTATTATTGAGAGCCTCCATGAATGTTTTTATGTTACTCTGTGTGGATTTTGGTGGTGTAGATTTAGTGAGATTATGTGATGAGTGTGGTGTGGTGCAAATGTTTACCTTTTCCTCATGACTGTCAAGTTCAGTCTTGGTTGGAGAGAGCTTTACCTCCAGTTTGGCTAGATAAGTGCATCTCTCACAGGCTGTAGTGTTGGGTGGTAGGAGGAGACGGTTGTATGTGTACATGAGGCAATTTCTACATTGCCTCAAGATGCCCAGATTCATCAGATAGACAGGAGAGAACACTGGGAGCTGACCCTTGGACATGCCTGAAGAAAAAACTATTTTCCTCTAGATAAGTGAAAAAAGTGAGTACAAGAGCTGTTTTTTTCTAAGCAAGTGTGAAAAGTAAGTACAAAAACTGTTTTCCTCTAGGTAATGAGGAAGACTGAGTGCTATAGTAATTAGTAGCTTATTTAGTGCTTACGAGTTGTGAACAAGTGCTGAGCATGAATAAGCAAATTTAAGTGCTAAAACTAAGAATCTGTATCTGCACTAGACAAGTTACAGGACAGAAACAAGTGCAAATGCAGGCTTTCAAATCAGAAAGTTGAGAGAGATGGAAGCGATTGCCCAAACAGCCAATAACCACAATTTCTGGGCCAGAACCACTCCTTATGTGGTAGACAGGTTACCTAGTGCTTACCACTCCCACTGATAAGCTAGAAGGCTTCCCTCCAACACTTGAGGAGCTCAGAAACTTACATACATTCCTGGATACAGCAAATCTGTATCTGGAACACTAGTTACAGGAAAGGTAGGAAACAGGCTTACAGTTGTTTTTTTTTTTTACAGGAAAGTAGTAAAAACAATTCACATGCAGTGCAAGCTAGAACACTTGAGTATGTAACAATATTAGACCAAACACAGTTTAAAAATGCAATTAAATTAAAAAGGACTAAAAGCAAGTGCAGAAAGAGTTTATTAGGTAGAATGTGGTAAACAGATGGGACTGGGGGAGTGTCCCAGATCAAATCTACAGTGGGGCGGACAACTGCAAAAGCCACCAAATTTAAACTACAAACCAAAAATAGGAAGGGTGGGTGAGACAAAACAGTTTCAACATAGATCTAAGCAACAACTAACAATACAAACTCTAAAACCAAAAAATATACTCAGCTCTGTATATTTGCAGATCAGTCTCTCAGCACAGTGAGACAACAGTTTCAACAGAGATCTAAGCAACAATTAACAAACTCTATAACCAAAAAATATATACTCAGCTCTGTATATTTGCAGATCAGTCTCTCAGAACAGTGAGACAACAGTTTCAACAGAGATCTAAGCAACAATTAGCAAACCCTATAACCAAAAAAAATATATACTCAGCTCTGTATACTTACAGATAGTCTGGAAGGCAGTCTCTCAGAACACAGGTTCCAGCAATTAAATGTAGGCTGTTACTAACAGGTCAAATTAAGTGAGTTAAATTGAATTGAGTCAAATTAAGTTAATCATATGCTTTGGACACTTTTGAATTAAGAACTTCAAACTGACCCACACACATGAACAAGATCTGGAGAGAGTTGTCACAGCAGGCCTTTTCTACACTGAACTATCCCCTCATGACAGGGTCTAAGAAGCAGATGGAAGCTACCTTGACTACCTTTCATGCACATGATCCATAATGTGTCAGATGGAGCAGCTAGGGCAGCTGGGATTGGCACAGCAGTGAGACACAATGATTTGCTGCATCTGCGTGTCTTTGTGAACCACATTAAGGAGTCTTTCACTAATGTCCCATTTGATGGTTTCTTCCTGTTTGGCTCCACAGTGAAAGGGAAGATGCAGAAGTGTGAGCAGTGTGGTAAGACACTCTGTACCACTGGAGAGAATTGTGAGGTTCCATGGAGAACATATAACAGAAATCAAAAAGAACCTTGATCACTCTGATTCAGAAAGTCTAAATTCAAGCAGTTTGATTCAGTTTCTAACAGGGGAGGTCATGGCAGAAGTGGTCCTTTCAATGGAAGTAGGCCCAGAAGCCAAGGGGATCTACAGAACCACTTGTATTGTATGGTTTACCTTTACATCGTCGATCCCAATATGGGCGAAACGGCTTCTGCGAATACCGAAGTGCGAAAATGTCTCCAATGTTGAATTCTGCATAAGCGAATGGCAAAACCTCGCCCCTTTTTGACCCATGGTAGCGCTGGTGTGGAGGTATGGCGGAGCTGGAAATGTCGAAATGCAACATATTTTCGACATTTAAAATTTGTCACGTTTTCGGTTCGCTTAAATGAGTCGATTAAGTGGCCGGTCGATCATGTGTGATCGACGATATAAAGGTAAACCATATTATACAGGGCTGGCTTTTAGTCAACTGGTGCCCTAGGCAAAAAGGCTCTACAGCACCCCCCCATACCACCAGTGATCCATCCTGGTCTACCTATACTATCCAGATTACATGTTTCTTCCTCTTCCTCTCAGTTTGTCTTAGTCTTCAGTTTTTCCTGTATTCATTCAACACATTTTAAAGAAACCATTTCTTTACTACAAAAAAAAAAAATAAAGAAAAATAAAGAAAATACTGGGAAAGTGCCCCTGCTAGAGTGGGCTCCCTAGGCAGCCACCTAGTTGGCATATGCCTAAGGCCGGCTATGCTATCATGGGCCTTGTTCATATCAAAGAAAAATGAAAGTCTGCCCTAATTAATTAAATCTGGAAGCATTTGGGGGTCATCTGTCCTACCTGGCCATGTGGTACGCCATCATGCAGGACAAATGGACAAATGGGTAAGAGGGGTAATAGTGGCTATTCCATACTATTTTTTCTAACTCTTACTTATCCCAGCAAAACATTGTCATTCTTTGCACCCAGTCAGGCAGAAGTGGAGCAAAAAGAGAGAGCTTCTTTTTCAAGAAAAAAGCACATGCCGACAGGTCAGACCAGACCAGAGGGGGTCAGGATTCTATTACAATTTTTTTTTAATTGCAAAGAAAACTGAGGACCTCAGGCCCATTTAGAACCTGACCCTGTAAAATCAGTATGTCCGAAAGACCCACTCCAGGTCGATCATGATGTAATTGATTCTACCCTGTCCCTGGGTGAATGAATGGATGTGGTGTATCGATCTCCATGGCATTTACCTTCATATAAAGATCACAAAAGCATCAAGGAGATTCCTGTGCTACTTGGCAGGAACCAGCCTTTATCAATTCAGGGTCTTGCCATTTGGACTCACCACAGCCCCCATAGTGTTCACCAAATGCATGGCAGTTGTAGCAGCCAGTCTGTGACTCAAAGGGTACAAGATTTACCTGTGTCCGGACACTGGCTGCAAGATGCCCCATTGATGAAGTCTCTTCTAGATGCCAGGGACTACCTCCTTACCCTCTGCACCTCCCTGGGAACCTCAGTAAACTTTCAGAAATCCAGTCTCCATCATAACCAGACAGTAATAGTCACAAGCTGCCAACTGGATACCACCTAATCTGTATCCTCTACCACCAGAAAGAATCTAGACATTAAAATCAGCTGTTCAGTCTCTTCTAATCAGTCCCTAATGTACTGCAGCACAGTTCTTTGAGTACTGGAGCAAATGGCATCTTCAAAAATAATGGTTCATTTTGTATGCCATTTAGTCCCGTGGTGGTGGTGCTGCGGTAGCGTCGTCGCCTCACAGTAAGTCACTGTCCGGTTCGATTCTCAGCTAGAGCGTCTTCTGCATGGAGACATGCGTGAATGGGCGTACCTTCGTTGAATGTTGTGCGTCAGGCCTGGCAAGCCGGTACGTAAAAATCAACTGCCAATCATTAGCGGACCGGAGTTCCGCTGTGGCAACCCCTAACCAGGAAAAGCCGAAAGACACAAACATTTTGTACGCCATTGAGGATTTTGCAGTGGCTCCTTCAGGATCATTGGTACCAGCAAGTTCATCCTGTCTCCAAAACTATCATTCTAATGAGTTTGTGCAGGACTAATCTGAAATGGTGGCAACAATTAACAATGGTACAGACAGGCATACTCTTCATAAGTCTGTCTCTGGTCACAGTTGTGGCCACAGACCCATCCTCTCTGGGGTACTGAGGCATTCTGAAGGGAGAATGGGCTCATATCTATGGACAAACAAATATGCCAGTACTCACATAAATGTCTTGGAGCTAAGGGTGGTGGGCCTTGTGTTGTAGGAACTTCAGTACTACATCCCCCAGGAAATGATTTCTAGCCAGGCAGTATGACAGGCTTTTGGTACATCAACAAACAAGAAGGAACAGAATCCAGTCCCTTGTGTCGGAAAGCTAAGGGGATGCCTTATGAGTAGTCCTTCAAACCAGAGGTGGCCAACCACATTTTTGCTCAGTGTGGCAGTCTTTGCTGTGATCTTTATAACAACCAATGTGGCAACTTCTTTGCCATGTTTCCCCCACAGCAACAGTCACTAATGCATGCTGCATCTCAGCAATGGCCTGTGGCTTCTATATGCATAATTACCCTTCCCCTGATCACAAGATTTCTGCAGAACGCAAAGAAGTACAAGGCAACAGTCATCCTCATAGTCCCCTTCTGGCAGAGACAAATCTGGTTCCACCTTTTGAAGCCTCATCTCAAGAAACCTTCCCTAAATCTTAGATCTAGTTCATTATCTGATTACATCCTTCTGCACACCCTTTCTGGACCTTCTCAATCAGAAATTGATCACGAGTTCCCCATTTCCATTTATGGTCAAAGATACATCCCTTTCCTCAGAGGTGATGAATTCTCACAGCAACTCATAAAGATTCTACCCAAATAGTTTATCGCAATAAATGGGAGAGATTTTTGTCTTGGGTATATTCTCAGAATATCAATCACTTTTTAGCTTCTATTTCAGACATTCTTCCTTTTCTTGCTTCCATGTTCAGTTCAGATTCCAGTTACTCTACCATCAAGGTTCATTTGGCTGCTATTTGGAGTTTTCATGTTGTTTTTCAGGAGTGTTCATTGTCACAAATTCTGCAGAGCATTCCTCAAATGAACCTTACTACTTAGACTTCCCAACAGAGCTAAAGATTTTTATCATGGAAAACTGCCCTTTTAGTAGCTATCACTTTATCTAGAGGCATTTCTAACTACATGCCTTATTGTCTTCTCCTCCTTACTTGATTTTTCACATGGATAGGTTATCTCTGTGAACTAACCCATCCTTTCATCTCAAGATAGCCTCACAAACTAACCTTTTTCGACCTATCCACTTATCATATTTTTCCTTGATTACACTAACAAAGGAGAGTACATTCTGAGTTCCTTGAATGTGCATAGGCAAATGTGTTTCTACCTTCACAGAACCAATTCTTTCAGAAAAAAATGACCAACTGCTTGTTTCCTTTGCTTCTAACAAATTGGGACAAACATTTTCCAAGATTTCTCTGTCAAGATGGCTATCAGACTGCATTTCTTTTATTTATTCAACACACAAGACTGTTCTCTCCATGCCAAGAGTTCATTCCACTAAGGTGGTAGCAACTTGTGCACCCTTCTGTAGATCCTCTTCATTGATTGATATTTGTGATGCTCCAACTTGGTCTTCCTTCCATATCTTTGTAAAGCATTATAAGTTGGACTGATTTTCTAGAACTAAAGCATCTTTCTGTGCTGCCTCCTTAAAAGGTCTCTTGCAATAAGGCCACTCATGGCTTATTGTAGCTGGGAATTTTGACCCACATATCGGATTCATCAACCCTCCCTCCATCTCCATTCCTAATCTTGTAAGACCTGAAGGACTTAATTCTAGAGCCATTATTCCTCTTCAGGCAGCACAGAGATAGATACCTAGGTCTCTGGGCATCAAACTGGACCTGCCATACTTAGGGGGGATGGTGCTTTATGTGAGGGAAATTCTTAAGGGCCTCAAGGCTGGGGCACTGATGCTGCCGGGTTGGATCTGACAAGCAGTTCGAGGACCAACATGCCATATCGAGCGAACATGAATGAAAGGATTTATCATCATGGTAAGTACTCAACATTTGTTTTCTGTTTAAATATTGCAGACAAATTTTGACACCTTGTCAAGGAAATGGGTGAATCTTGGTAATAACCAGCCTTTAGATATACAAAATATATTTCAGACTCTTATTTTATAGTGGCATTTTGGGTTTGGTAATAACTGGGATAAGGTCCTGTGCTTGCTTTATATTTTGGGTCAACTGTTTAAATTCTGCTGTTTGTATGCATTGTTTATTATTTGTTCTAGTTTTTCAGTGAATGTTTGATGCATCAGAAGTGTTTATCCACCTGTGTAAATTTGTTTAAGAGCACCAGGATGAGTCCATCTACCCTTCTGCTCAAAAACTGTAGTTTTCATTACTTCCTTTTTTGAGGAGGCTGGCAAACCCTTTAATCTCCCAACTCCATCTTTACAACTACTGAGTTGTGAGGGCCAAGGGAGTACAAGCCCCACCACATACAAAATAAATGGCAAAAATACAAAAAAAAGTAGAGTTCTTACTTTTATACCAGATTTGTCAACAAACGTGACAAAATTACATACCAAGGTTCATGAAAAGGTAGTACTTCAAGCCAAAAATCTGGACACATAAATAGCATAAACTTTGCATAGCATATAGGTGGGATGCCTTTCAGAAACAGAAGTTAAAAAACTGAGAGTTGCAGAGTGACACAGATAAAAGCTTATTATTGTCTTCATTGTGAGATGAGAATATTGCAGGCAAATCTTCATTCTCTTTGTGTTTTTATTCAAATTTACTGCAAAGAGAGAGCAGTAGTTATACACAAGGGATTATGATTATTAGGAAACTACTTACCATTAAATTTAACAAAACCAAACAAAAAACATACCACAGCTATAAACATTTGACAACATAATGGGAATGTGTCAGTAAAGTTAAGACACTCTGCCTCAGCCATAGAGTTGATATACTTTCAGGAAAGGGAGATTGTCATGTAGTAGTCTGTGTTGACAAATGTCCTTTTGGGCATTATTGAAGAATGTGGTTCACACACAACTAACTGTTAAATAAAATATACATGTCTACTGTCACAGAATAGGCATAACTACATTAAGAAAACTAACAGAACTTTGAGTTACTTGACAGAAAACATTGAAATAGTAATTTAACACCCCATACATAATATAAATGTAGAATGTTCATTTGATTTCCTATGAAGACAAAAGTTGACTTAAAATCTTGCCTTTAATGCCTCTCTTGAATTATAAATAAGGAGAGTTATGGGAGAGATGGAACTAGCTATATAAGAAACATGCACTAGTGAAGTTGTACTATTTTGTGAAGAATTAACTAGTGTTTGCGAAGTTGTTAAAGCATGCTAGGTATCATTTAACTGTTTAAAAATGGACTATAGGATATCTATCATTTGAATCGATGCTCAAAGGAAAAAATGCTTTAATAAGCACTGTAAAAAACACTCCAATACAAAGACCGACCGGTAGAAAAATACAAAAAATATGATCCACTATCACGCTTTCGCCAACTTCATCAGTTAAACATCCATCTTTAAAAGTTAAATGCTTTTATATGTTTTTCAAATTACATCACAGTACTGAAAGCCAATCATGTTGGACCATTTACTAAGGTTAATTGTTGGAACTGATTGGTTCATACAGTCTTCACAAGCCAAGGTTAAAACCACATCTCTGAATAAAATAAATCCACACTTTAATTACAATAATAATTTAAAAACATCTTTAAAAGTTGATTAAAAACATTATTTTGTAACACCATTTAAAATAATTTAAAATGCTTTCTACATTAAATGTGAATAAAGCATGTGAATCTGTTTAAAATGACACCATCTTGTGGCCATAGTGTATAATTGCAACTGAACCAACAGCTGGTAATATAAAATCCTGAGAAGGGTATGTTTCAAAGAACATAACAAAAGTTTTTGAACATTGTTTTAGCTCTTTGTATTAGAGTTTTGCAGCTCTCAACTTCAATACTGGAGCTAATGATACCATGTCATTCAGGTTAGCATCTAAAAAGTTGCCAATACAGTTCCTTGTATTCAATAAGTGTTTCCCACATCCCACCTCTTGGGTTAGTGGGGACAACTTCAAGTATAAAAAAGAATAACCTGATGTGTTACATTTGGCTGAATGCTTGCTATGCTCATTCATCACCTTGACATCGTATAAGTGCTCATATATTCTCTGTCTGAGCGAAGGAGGGACATTTTTACAAACAGCCAGATATATGATGCCTTTGGTGTCACAGTTAGCAAATGTATTCAATTGCAAGGTCATATTTCTTGCTTCTAAAAAATTGTTTCACCACAATGCAAATGTGTGCAGTATTTACATCTCCCACATTTGTATAATCCTTCTTGGTTCTATTGCTACTGTTCTGTGTGTTGACATTTGTCCTTCCTTCCAAGTAGTTTTTGATGCTCTTCCCTTTCCGAACATGGGACAACTCTTTATCGAAAATATGTTCAAGGTCTGAAAATTTAAAACTATGCCATTCCAAAATGTTCCTAACAAAGGCTGATTGTTCATTGAAGGTTGTAATTAACCCTGTTTCTTTTGCCCCAAAATTACTTGCTTGTCCTTATTGTGGGTTAATTGTTCTTCTTCACCTAAAATAGGTGCAAATACATCTTTTGTGTTGACTTCTTCTAGTATTTTGTTGAACATTTCCAAAGGATACCCTCTGGTACCCTCTCAAAAAGGCCCCTAAAGTTGGTTTCTTCAGAGAAGACTTTGTTGTCTGAAGTCATTCTGCTAGATCTGAAGAATTGAGAAGGTTTCTTTTCTGAAAATCCTTGATGTAAATTTTGTGGACATCTAGATATTTCAGTTCTTGTTCATCAAAGTTACCAGTAAAAGCCAAAAGGTCGAGTATTGTTTACGGTATTAAAATGTTGAAATTTTCAAAGAAACACAGATCATCTAAGAACCTAGTATAAAGGGAGCATTCCTTAAATAGGGGGTTTCTGATGAGAAAATTTTCTTCCCAAAAGACCATGATGATATTTGGCTGGTGCACAATGTGCACCCATTGCAACGCCTTTCTTGTTTGAAGTACTCCCTTGGAAATAGATGACATTGTTTTCGAGAACTATTTCCATCAATGTCAAAATGTTCGTGAAGTCAATGTGTGTCAGTTTTTGCTTTCTATTAATTTCTCCTCAAACCAAGATAAACCCAGGTCATGTGGAATACAACCAAATAGGTCTATAACGTCCATGGTTCAAGAAGTGTTCTCACTGTATAGGGTAGGTTTGATTCTTCTCAACAGGTCCCAAGAGTCTTTTAAAATGTTTTCACATCCTTCAAGGACATGTTTAATCTTGTGATCAACATATTTTGCTAATGGAGCTGTTATAGAACCCTCCGCTGACACTATCGGTCTAAGGGGGTCTTTATGAACTTTGGGTATTCCAAAATGCAGGGAATTTTCGGTTTGTCAACTACCAAGAATTTGTACGTGTCTTGATCTATTGAACCCTGCATTAGCATGTCATAAAGTAAAGCCTGGATCTTTCTATAGGCTATGTTCACTTCATTGATAGACACTCTAGTGTATTTGTCTAGATCATTTAGTAAATCCAACATTTTCCCTTCATATTGGATAGTTTCCATGACCACGGCCCCAGATCCCTTAACAGGTTTCATAACTCTCAGCTGGTGGTTGTCACTAATAGCTCTTAAGGTGTTTTTCTCCTGTTAAATTGGAGTGAAAGGTTTTGTTGTCAGGTGGGATCTAATTTCATGTTCTACCTTGAGCTCAAAGTTCTTAAGTTGGGGTGTGTGGGAGGGTTGAATGTGCTTTTCGCTTCAAGACCTGTCTGTCATAGTCTACAGTTTTGTCCTTGAAAACAGCTCCAAATTCTTTTTCCGATAAACAACTTGATGTCTATCAGAAGTTTAAAGATGTCCGCTTTTGTGTGGGAACAAAAGTGAAGCTTTTAGAAAATAAATCGAACCAACTCTTGTTGATGCTGACACTAGAATAATTGTAAATGTTAAATCCATTGAATGTCCAGGTGTTGAGAATGTTGGTGATACCATCTTCTAATTCCAACCCTGCCTCGTCCTGGAAAGGTCTCCCTTCCCCTGTAGTTTTTGAATTGTAATAAACCTTCCCTTGTTGCATGAGTCTCTCTGATCTCCTTAATGGGGCATATTCTTCTGGCCCTGGGGCTTGTTCCTGTTGTTCATCAATTTCCACTTCCCCCCATTCACATTCGTGTGTCTCTTGCCTCCCCTGGTTCACATAACTATTTCTGTAAGTAGTTCTTGGTTTGGGGTAGTGTGTTTTGTTTTTGTACTCATCTTGGTCCCTTTTGATTTTCCCTATTTTCCTAGTCTGAACCTCCTTGCATTTGGCATCTACTTTGTGAAACACATTTTGGTATTTTAATTTATTGGCTTCAATAGAATACAACAAATCGTTTGTAATAGCTTTGTTGGTTTTTTCAATGTCTAATTGTAGCTTTTCCATAACCCTTTCATTGTTATTAATAATAGCTTTCATTATATTCATGCCACAGTTATCAAAAATAGAAATGAGCTCAAATTCAGACCCATCAACAACATTGTTAGGGTATTTGCAGACCCTTAAACCCTTTGGTACAATGCTCAAGGAAATACAGTACTTTAAATAATCATTTTAAAGATGTTTTTAAATTATTATTGTAATTAAAGTGTGGATTTATTTTATTCAGAGATGTGGTTTTAACCTTGGCTTGTGAAGACTGTATGAACCAATCAGTTCCAACAATTAACCTTAGTAAATGGTCCAACATGATTGGCTTTCAGTACTGTGATGTAATTTGAAAAACATATAAAAGCATTTAACTTTTAAAGATGGATGTTTAACTGATGAAGTTGGCATAGTGGTATTGCTTTTGTATTTCTAGACCCGGTCTTTGTATTGGAGTGTTTTTTACAGTGCTTATTAAAGCATTTTTTCCTTTGAGCATCGATTTATTTGTGCTTGGTGGATACTTCATTCTACTTTTCTCAGTTTATTTGGCTGTTTGGCTCACTATTTTTTTATATCTATCATTTGCACCAGTAGTGTTTTTAACTGTTTTTTGCACAGTACTAGGGCGTGCCTTTGCTGAAGGTTGGGCATCGGGCTAGCAACTCAGCACCATAAAAATCTACTGCCAATCATTAGCAGACCGGAGTTCCGCTGTGGCGACCCCTAACCGGGAAAAGCCAAAAAGACAAACAAACTAAGCAGAGTAGAGAGTAGCTAGGCAAATTGAAATAGTGTGAAAAAAATACGGTGGTGGTTTATACTTTGATGAAAAACAATAATTTACAGGACATCCTGTGGCCATGGTACAGTGAGTTTCCATCCACTCCTAGACCTCAGGCTCATTAGTAAGTATAAAGTACTAATTTCATTAGATTTAAAGCTTACACATTAAAAGACTTAGTGGTATTGTATTACTGTATTAAATGGTCTGAATCTCTGAATGACAACGGTGGGGAAAAATAAAGAAATATGTAGCAGATAGTGAAGCCAGTGGCTGTTTGTGGAAAGACGTTCGGGGCAGATGTTCATATTTCATCCAACTATAATTCTGCAGAAGAAAAAGAAGTTTCATTAAAAGATGTATTTATGGAGTTTAAGAAGATGAAGATGACCAGGCTGGAGGATAACCTGAAAGAGAGAGGTAAAATCATTCAGGAAGTAACCAAAGTGGTTAATGAACATTTGGAAGTTTTACAATGCATGTTACAAGAAAATTATATCCTTGAGGCTAAACTTAGTGACAGATGTTAAGATGGAAATTTTTGAAGCAAATAAAATAGATCATGAGGACAAGTCCCACTGAAAACAATTAAGACTTGTAGGAGTACAGGAAGGACTAGAAGGGTAATTTTGCAAATTATTTATCCAAAAATAGTTCTGATGTTGACTCTTTGTCTAGTAATCAATGAGTATTTAGCTCCAACCTGGATCTGACTTCAGCTACTCCAGACTTTGGATCCAAAGCTCTTCTGTCTGTTTCTCAATGGTTGGATTTTCAGATCCGCCTACTTCAGCTACTCCAGACTTTTGGATCCAAAGCTCAGGGTCCTCCCTTTACCCACAAATCCCTCCTTCCCCTGAAGTTGCCTCAGATCTTGTTTGTTGGACTCGGACATGGTCTCTACTGTTCAGGCTGGGTGTAGCTGAATGAAAGTTTTTCAACACTTGTATCCTATTCCTTCCTTTACCACATTTTTAAAGTTTATATTTAGTAGTTTAAAAGTGCTTCTTTCTTCTTTCTTGCCATTTGCACCCCTTTTCTGCTTTCCAATATGCTGCAGTTTTTCTGCTTCTAGTGTAGAATTTAAGAATGGGTCCAATTTAAGTTTTTATATTAGTGTTGGCTTTACTGTTGTAGTTTTTCCTGAGTGTGTAGTAATTGCTGTCTTTTGTTTTTCTTTATTGTATGGCCAAAAAAATATTCAGCTTCAAGAAGTATTTGTCCTGTGGCCACAAGATCCCAAATTTAGTTTTGCAGTCCAAATGTGTGTACTGTCTCAGAGCTGTCCATCTGGATGAACAGTTCTCTCCATTGTTTTTGGTCCTTGGGCCATCATGGAGCATAGGATCAAACTTCTTATGAAGGGTCTTTTCCCTGCCCCTGTGAGAGATCCATCCCTTCCTCATCCTTCTGCTTCTGGAGCTTCTCCCTCTGTCAAAAAGCCTTCTAACAGACATAAGGATGATAACAGTAGCAATAGACCAAAGCAAAAAAAAAAAAAAGAAAAGTCTAAAAAGTCTCAGAAGCAATATCTGGACTGCTGTTCCTCTTCTACTTCTTTGGCTGTGGCATCAAAACTTCTAAAACCTTAGAATCCAGTTCTCTGCCATTACTGGAGTTCATTTCTCCCAGGCTGCATTTACCATTCCTACAGGAAAGGACCTTCATCCATCTTCCAGACCTCTGTCCACTACCTCATTCTTCTGCAGTCTACTAGGTGTCGCTCCAAAGCTGATGTTGGTAGAATGATAAGGATGTTCCTCAGAACCCGGATGCAGTTGGGGGTTTTCCATACTCTTTTCACTGTCAGATCCATGGACCCTTCCCCTCATAATTTTGCTCCTATCCCAAGATGCCCCTCAGAGTTGGGGCCTGTGGACCCGAGTTTTGCCCAGGATCTGTCAACACTGGATCCAAAGATCTGCACATCATTGATTCCGATGGCTTCTCTGACTTAACAAGTGCTACTTGAATCTGGAAGGATATCAGGGTCAAAGTGTCAGTGCTGGACCAAAGGGGAAAGAATCAACTCCAAAGGTTTCAGAGTCTTGGAACTAGACAGCTCAGCATCAGAGCCTGGCTGGGGCAGATACAGGGATCAGTCTGGAGTGGAAGCTTTGGCTCCATCGAGAATTGTCTTGGGTCCTCCCTTAGTTTTGTCATTCAAAGCCTTTGAGAACGTGTTCTCCATTTCTGGTGAGTGGACTCCATTTGCCAGTCAGGTCTATCTAACCCTCATATGATGCCCCTGGGTCCTGATTCTGCTCATTCTTTTCCATCAGGACAGCTGACTCTGTGGAGCCTTGAGACAGCCCATCTTCAGGACTTCTATTCCTCCTGAATCTTCTCCAGAGCATTCCATCCTAGAAGTCCCTTGGAAGCCTGCATGCAAGAGGAGGCACATAAACTCCCCCAGAAGTCGTTAACCAAAGACACTAACTTTGATGAAGGAAAAGTCTCCCAGGTCCCCCCAGAGAATGTCTTATTCTGAGAAATGCTTGAACTATTGAAACAGAAAGGTGGGTGGTCCACCAAAGCCCGCTCCCAGGAGGAGTCAGCTTTCCTTGAGGCTTTTGGAACCGGCCCAGCTTGTCAACCTTATGTTGAAGTAGGTATGGAATGAACAGCATGTGGCTGAACCTACCCACTCCAGCCCAACAAATTCTTAGTATTTCCCAAAGATCGCCCACATTGGAGAAAGGGTCCCACTGTTGATTCTATGGCGGTGGTGGTGGTGGTGGTGGCAGCCACCAGTAAGAAGCTAGCAGAAGAAAGCTGTTTTATCAACTTCTAAAAAGAAAGTCCAGGATGCCGGACAGATTTGGAAAACAGGTTTACACTTAAGCAGCCTTTGCACTGAGGGTGCTGAACTAGCCAGCACACGTGTCCTGTTTCCAGAGGGATTTGCCAAAAGCTCTCTCCCCAGTTCCATTTATGTAGAGGACTGTAAGCTTGTGGACTTTCAGTTGTCCACCTTCCAATCCCTTTCAAATGTATCAAATGCCCTGATTTGTAATGAAACTGAAGGCAGTTTGAGATCAGCTGGCACCAGCATAATCATAGGGAGGCATGCTTTGATGCAGTTGTGTGACTTCCCAGAACACTACAAGACATCTTTTGTTAATGCCTCTTACAATGGCTTGGACATGAAGTTAAAGATAAGCTGTCCAGAAGTGAGCAAGAGCCTTTCTGCCATAGGAATATGGTTTTCTATCCTTCAGAGGTCTTTATCTAAGAATCAGAAGAGAAGGAAATCTTAAGTTTTTCTCCTGACACTTTTGGAGATAGACCCCCCCCCCCTGGGGCAGAGAGGGCAACTCTAATGGTGGATGTTGCCCTTTTCTGCAAAATCAAGGCTTCCAGGGTCCATTCTCCAAAACGCCGTGCCAGCACTCCTAAATGGTTGCCTGACTGGAGCACTCTAGAGACATTCAGAGGCACTTATCTCTGCACCCAAAGGCCTTAACGTCCACCACATTAGAGTCATCGGTGCAGAAGATCATAACTAGAGATTATTCATTCCTCTTTCTGTCTTACCTCTTATCTTCAAGGAAGTTACCCAATGTACCAAGCACTCAAAGAAAAGCAGTAGCTCTAGAAATAATAAAGCTGCTAGGCAATTGAGACATCCAGGAGGTCCTGCCAGATGAACATGAATCCAGAACTTACTCATGATTCTTTTTGATGTGAAAGCAGCATGGGGACATCAGTCATATAAATCAGTATGCCAAACAGATGAAGTTCCTGATGGTCACAATGCAGTCCATTCTCCCATTATTGAGAAAGAATTATTGAATGTTTTTGACAGACCTAAGGCTGCATGCTACCACATAAAGATGGAGAGGTGCTCTAGAAGGTTTCTCCTCTTCTGGCTGGGAGCCAGTCATTTCCAATTCAGAGTTCTGCCCTTTGGTCTCACCATAGACCCCCCAGGTATTCACCAAGTGTATGAGAGTAGTTGGAGCTCACCCCAGACTGCAAGGGGTTCCATCTATTCCCATACCTGGACAACTGGCTCATCACTGCCCCCCCCCCCCCCAGGGATCTTCTCATGTGCACCAAGGACTCTCTGCTCCAACTTTGCAACCAACTAGGCTAGGCATCACAGTGAACTCTGTCAAGTCCAGGTTTATTCCTGTTCAGACAACAAAGTTCATAGGAGCTTACTTGGATACGAAGTGCCATGTAGCAAGACTACCAGAGGACAGGATTGACACCCTCCACAATCAGGCCTTAGAAGTTTTTTTCTGTCAGAAATCACCATCAAGACTTATTCTACACCTCTTAAGACCTATGGCTGTTTCCATTTTCCTTTTGCCAGATATCACGGGAGCTCTTCAGTGGACACTTGCACTTCAGTGGTCTACTAGACATCAACCCATGAATTTCTAAGTACTTCTCATAAACATTTGCAAAATGCACATCCGATGGTAGCTCAATTCCCTGAAGGTCTCCCAGGGTTGCCTGTTTGTCTTTTTTTCTCCCCTGGCCATGGTGACCATGGGTGCCTTCCAGCTAGCATAGGGGGCAATACATGGGACAGACTGTCCGAGGCACATGGTCCCCTTCTGAGGCCAATCATCATCAACATACTGCAGAGATTATGGTAGTTCTCCTTGCATTGCAGGCTTTATAGGACTTCCTCCCTCTGGGAGTTATATCCATTCAGACAGACCACATATCTGTTGACTAGTATATCAACAAGCAATGGAGAATGCAGTTGTACCTTTTATGTCAAGAGGCTGAGAGTTTGGCAGTGGGTGATATCTTCCCACCACTTTCTGGTAGAAATGCACATCCCAGGGAAATCATATGTTCTAGCAGACAGGTTTAGCAGGTCTATCTTTCTACCTCATGAGTGGTCCCCCAATCCGATGGTGGCAGAGCAGATTTTCAGCCACTGGGGTCAACTATAATGCAGTCTCTTTGCCTGTCCTTAAAATACAAAGTGCAGCAGGTACTTTGGTCTAATCCCCAGGAGGGGTAGTCACCCTGGCATCTTGTGACCCAAATTTCCTTCAGAAAGCCTCAACAAGGAAGGTCATAGTCTTTCTCATTGTCCCAGTCTAGCCCAACAGGTGTGGTTCCCCTGGACTCATGTGTTGAATGCACCTTGGGTACCGGATCCCAATGAAGATCATCTCTCACCTAACTGGATTGCCTCACATGGATATTCAAGCCCACAGGTTGACCACTTGGTTTCTCCACTTCCATTGAGAGTTAGGCAAGTCTCTCCTCCCAGGTGATTCACATTCTCACTTCTATACAGAGACTTTCTTCCAGAAAGACTTATAGAGGCAAGTGGAAACATTTTTCTATTTGGGCTTCTAATAGAAATTTAGACCTTTTTTCGACTCCTCTTCCAGTTATTTTAGATTTTCTGGTTTACCTTTTTCACTATGTGGCCAACTACTCTACTATTAAAGTTCAGGTAGCAGCCAGCTCAAGTTTTCATGTTGGAGAAATAACTCTTCTGTCGCTTCTCTTAAGCTGTCTAAAGCATTCCTCAGGTGTCGCTTCCTTCACAGTCCTCCCTTTAGGGACCCTTCTCCCTCTTGGGATATCACCATTCTTTTACAGTCTTTGACTAGGCCTCCTTTTGAATTTGCAGCTAAGGTGGACCATAAATTTCTAGCTTGGAAACATTTGTTTTTAGTTGCAGTTACTTCAGCTCTGAGAGTATCAGAGTAACATGCCCTTTCTTGCAAATCACCTTATCTTTTTTTTCATGAGGATAGAGTGAACCTGCAAATTAATCTTTTCCTTATTCCAAAGGTAGCTACAGAAACTTCACTTAATCAATCTGCCAGTTTTTATCAACAGAGGTGAGTACATGCTGCCCTTGTTGGACGAGCATCGTAAACTCTGTTCTTACTGTCACTGTACTAAGAAATTTGGAAAATCTGATGAGCTGCTTTTCCCCTTTTCCAAAACCAGATTGGGACAAGGAGTTCTTAAGTGACTCTTTCTAGATGGTTATTTAACTGTGTTTTGTATATATACAAAAAGAAGTAGTTGACCTTACTCAAACCTCTCAAGGTTCACTCAGCTAGATCAGTGGATACTTCTACTTGTTTCTTTTCGTCAGTTTCTCTTGATGATGATTGTGCTGCAGCCACTTGGTCAATGTCCATACCTTTATTTCTCTTTACAAACTGGACTTGCACTCCAGAGATAGGGCTGTTTTTTTATTCAGCTGTCCTTAGGAATATCCTTCCATGAGACCTCCAAAGAGGTTCAGTAACTGTGGAGTATGTCCCAACCACTGAAGAATGGATGGAAGAGGCATCAGATATGAAAGTTACGTACTTAACATAACAATAGATCTGTCTGTCTGCTTCCATCCTCCTACAACGTCCTTCCCCTTTCCTTTAGTATAGCCTTAGTTCCTGGTATGACCATACTGATTTTTAGCTGGATCTGTTCATATATTTATCATGATTCAAAGCAGAGAATGAGATAAAGTACTAAATCTATTGATTGTCTTTTGTCCATTAGATAGTTCTAGGGTAAAGTCATTCTGAGGTGATGGGGGCAGAAGGGGATTATGGTTAAAGGGGAGGAGCCTGAGCTTTGGATCCAAAGTCTGGAATGGCTGAAGTTGGATCCAGATACCCAACCATTGAGGAAGGATGGAAGCAAACAACAGATCTATCATTGTGGTAAGTACGTAACTTTCATTTAAATTGAACTGGACCATCTAAAAAATAAATAGAGATGGAGAAGGTGCATAGAGCAGCATTAGGCCCAACTCAACTTTCAGCACATTCCTCTCAACCTGTCTTGTTCAGGCTTACAATCTTTATTTGTAAACAGAGAATATTGTCCCAACCTTGGAGAAAAGTTTGTCACCTGATGTTCAGTGAAGCAAGAGTCTACGTGAAGCAGGATTATTCAGCCCCCACTCAGAGATGGATGGCCATAGTTCCTTTGTAGAAACTGTGCAAATTAAAGGGCTACAAGTTTAAATTACTTTATATTGCAGCAATAATGATGTATTTTCTAGGTGGGACAAAGACGTTTATTACTTCCCCAGAGGTATTTAACATAATAGAAGAGAGAAGAATCATGGGAATGTCAGTGGGTTCACCTTCGTCATTACTGGATCAACAAAGAGACAAGCAGACAGTTCCAAAGGTGGATGATCTTAAGGCAAAATACTTTTTTTCTGTTATTCAAAAACTAGTGTTAAAAGAAAGGGCAGATAACTTGCAGTCTTTACATAAGGAATGAAAAAGAAAAGCAGACCTAAAAAATAATTCTGCTGTTTCCAGATAGTTGAAGGTCAGAAATTAAGGTATAACCCTTTTGTGTTTAATGGTGGTAGTTGTTGCAAGCTTGTAGTAGACTGGACAAATTAGATCTTTTTGGAAAGATGTTAAAAAAAAGTATTTTTTTTCTCTCTTATTGCATTTGCCCCTAAGAGATTCTAGACTGAATCAGGTGTAATTGGTGTTCTTAATCATGTAGTTTAATGAACAAAATATGCTGACCTGTAAAGCTGATGTGGGGTTAAAAATTACTGTATCGATTGATGAAGTAAAGAAAAACGATTTTATATATATATATATATATATATATATATATATATATATATATATATATATATATATATATATATGTTTATACGTGTGTGTGTGTGTATATATATATATATATATATATATATATATATATATATATATGTGTGTGTGTGTGCATGTGTGTATATTACATACTTACACGAGTCTATGTCATAAGATCGAAAGTTCAAAAGACTGAAAATCAAAATATCGAAAATGGAATTTATCCCTTCTCAACAGCTGTGCAATCTCAGAGTTAGTGTATGTAATTAGCGGGGGTGGGGAGCTTGCCCCCTGCATTAAAAATGTTTTGAATTTTCGATATTTTGATTTTCAGTCTTTTGAACTTTTGGTCTTTTGAAATAGACCCGTATGTGTATACATATATGGGTTGGTCACCACTGCCACCAATAATCCCCACAGTAGGCTGGTAATCAAGGAGCCCAAATCCTCACCACTGACACTGGAGAGGGGCGTGCATTTGGAATACAAATGAATACACTCAGTATTTCTAGATGCAGACCTCTCTGCAACAAGCGCAGTTTCCCTTAAGAGCACAGAGGGAAAACACTCATCCCAGGTTCTGGATGCCTCTGTATCTGTCTTCCTCCAGGTTCCCAGTAAGACTCCCCACTGGTACAGCTGTAGACTTAGGTCCTCTGCTGAGTGTCCAAGCCAAGTCCTCCAGCACCCTCTCTGTGAAACCAGTGCTTCGTGTCCTTGCCCCAACTAGCTGACATACACACTCTAAGATTTAATTCTCACACACACACACACCTGGAAAGGCTGGCACAGATTACCTGCTCTACCAGCTTTGCCCAGACTATAAGGTAGATTCAATGCCACCAGTCAGTTACTATAAGACCCTTAGAAAGGGTATCCAATTATATTAAATTAAATACAGTGCAATACTAATACGAATGATAGTAGTTGACCATGACAGCTAGGCCTTCTGGAGTGGCCCACACAGTGTTACCAAATAAATTTAAGTACTCTCCAATATTAGTTATTTTCTACAAGGACCAGCCACAATACAAGTTTTAAATATATTTAATAATAAAAGAACATGAAAATATTGAATATATATTTACAGTAAACCACAGAGTTCACATCACAGAAAATATGGAAATTAACACTGGTGGACAGACTTATACAAATAAAGAAAAACACTCTCTAAACTAAGCTTCACTACATTCCTCACTGAATATTGGAGAATGTACTGTTCTGTAATAACTTACCTGGGCAAGTCGAGATGAAATACCTGAGCAGTCTTTCTAGTCAGGCTTCCAAACAGAATACTCTAAAGTTTCTCTTTGTAGTATCTAAAATATAATTTCCAAGATGGCTGGCAGAATGACCTCCTCTGGCCACCTGACTCTAAGTTTTCTCAGTATTCCCTTTGAAGCTGAGACAGGAGTTTAGCATAGACGGCTACAATACACATCTAAATGCTTATGGCAGTGCCTGGAGCTTCCCCTCTTTTTACTAAGCTAATGAACAAAGTTTCTTTTTCCAGACCTGGCATTTCTGGTCCTATTCAGTACTGTGGGGTGACGTTTTAATGGTTTAACAGCTCATTTACATTTCCCTTATTTTTTTAAAGTAAGTCAGCTGGTACATTTAATTCAGTTGCAATAATACATGTACATTTCTTTTCATTCCAGCAGGGTGCACTGTTAGTACATTTTAATACATATCTGTTTGCTATACAAATGACATACAGTTCTAATACATTTGTAACACAAGCATCTTGTATAAATCAGGTTGATATTCAAAGGGCACATCATTCTTTACAAAACTCCAGCTGGCTTTGCTGGCAGTTGCCCATATCATCACAATATTCACTAATATATATATATATATATATATATATATATATATATATATATATATATGTGTGTACAGACAGACACACGTGTGTGTGTGTATATATATATATATATATATATATATATATAAAATAAGAAACAACACACTGTAGGTAACCAGAACCAAACACTAGACACCAGGCATTTAAGCGCTTGCGTCCTTCATTTTAAGAACTTCATCAGAAAACATAGACTCCACAAGAACCACCAACTTTTTATACAAATAGAATTAATAAATCAATTAATTGTCAAATCCCATGATCATGGTTACTATTTCGCTTGCTGGGAGAGAAGGATATATATATATATATATATATATATATATATATATATATATATATATATATATATATATATATATATATATATATATATTGGTGGGTCTACTTTGTTTCATTGAAAGCTCATTTCACTGAATTTCAATTCACTCTGACCAACTTGCTGAAAGCTCAAATTACTGAAAACTCATTTCACTGTATCTCGTTTCACTGAAGTGAAGTACTAGCACTGCATAAAGTACTATAAGGCACTTAAAAGGTATATGCCCTTTTCCCCAGTATAGTATGATCCTGGAGTTAGTATATATAGTTGGAGGGTGGGGGGCATAGCCCCCTACTTAGTTTGGGTATATATATTGTCTTCTGGAAAGAGTTAGTCATTGGTGTTGTAAGTATGCATGTCTGTGATTTAAAACGTATTGTTTTGAAGCTTTCGGTGAAATATAAAACCAAACAAACTAGGTGGTGGGCTACACCCCCCATACACCTCAATGTGGTGTCTGTGCCTCCCATACCCCCCCCAACTATATATACTAACTTCAGGATCGCACTACAGTGGGGAACATGGCATATACCTTTTACTTTCCTTACAGTACTGTAGACAGTGCCAGTACTTCACTTCAGTGGAATGAGATTTCAGTAATTTCAGCTTTCAGCGATTTGGTCAGGGTGAATTCAAATTCAGTGAAATGAGCTTTCAATGAAACAAAGTATATATATATATATATATATATATATATATATAAAGAGAGAGAGGTGTGTGTGTTTATCTCTGTCTATATATATATATATATATATATATATATATATATATATATATATATATATATATATAAAAAACGTGTGCGTGTGTGTGTTTTGGATACAGTTGTGGATAAGCTGTTGTGGATTGTTGGGTCCTGTACTGATCACTTTAAAGATAAGGGACTATTAGAGTGTAGATGGCACATGGTATAATCCTCCTGGGGGAGGGT
Organism: Protopterus annectens; assembly: GCF_019279795.1. NCBI lineage: Eukaryota > Metazoa > Chordata > Ceratodontiformes > Protopteridae > Protopterus > Protopterus annectens. The sequence goes on from NC_056744.1 coordinate 867,121,832, forward strand.
ACTGACAGACAAAACCACATAGTTAAAGCACTGCACTTTTAAAATAGCAACTGGTCCTCTGCCATTATGGGCTTAAAATTTAATGACAAACATTAGTCATTCTTAATATGGATATTGTGCAGATGAAGTTTGAATGGAATTGCCACATCATCATGAGGTAGGCTGGTGACTTCAAATCAAAGGGTGGCTGCAGAAGACAGACGAATGGGTGTGGCCAATAGGAAGGGGTGTGGCCAAATAGAAAGGGGCAGAGGTATGCTCAAAACCACAAAACTGGGACTTTAATTAAATACGCTGCCCTGGGTGCCAAACCATCATTATGAGAGTCCAATTAAGATAAAATGAAGTGGAGAAGAAAAAAAATATTTCAATGCATTGGCTACACGACAGCTTACGTAATATCTAGATGGAAACAAAAAGGATGTGAAGCATGAAAAAATAAATTACTTTTTAAATACATTACTGAAATGCCAGTCAAAGTAAAGTATAAAAAACATGCAGCACTCAACTCAAACCACTTATCCTTGCACTGCGGTTCTAATCATAATTTATATTCAGCTTTATAAAAGTAGCAAGTAACATGCTGAAAGTAGCAATCTCTGTGATACAGGTTACCCCCACTTGTAAAAATGTTTTTTTTTTGCAAAAAAGACCTGCTGCAGTGCTGCCTGACAACAACTATCTACTTGTTTCTTGGGGAAAACATGATCAAAGTAAAAAATGAACAGCAAACAAGAAACAAGCTCAAGATAAATTGCTTAAAGGATTACTGCACAGGTTATGGACCACACATGATAGATTGGCATTCTGTTTAGTTTACAGGTAAAGCCTGCAAAGATGACTGCAAGTCTCCAACAAATGCAATGAGACTGAAAATACTGTAGTCCTGTCCTTTATTACAAATACTGTCATATGCATTTCAATACCTAAGGCTTATACGTTATCTAGCTATGTAAATATTCTCTGCATGGCAACAACTAAAAGGCATTCAGTGTTGATAATTATTTAACAGTATGCTTATTAAAGCTTACTTGCATCTTACAATCTCAGACAAACTTTACCTGGTGGCCATTAGAGCATTGCTACTTAAACAGAGAGCAACAAGCACTGCAACAACATGCATTTTCTGAATAAGAAGCAGCACAAATCAGCAGTATAAAAATATGACAGAAAACCAGAACATTCTGCAAAATCAAGGATAGATGAAAAGCCACTGTAGTACTTGTGTCTACCTTGGATGGTGGGATACTTTGCACACTTACACTGTATAACTGATCCCTGCCTTGCTTGGACACATCCAGAGTCGCTACATGGGGGAGTGGGGTACAAGTATGTCACAATTTGAAATGTCTCTGGCTGACTGTGATGGTCCTGACATATTTGTCATACCTGTCAACCTCAGAGCAAGAAATCTGGAAAAAGCCATAACTAGAAGTGGGACAAAGGCCCAAAAATAAGGACAATTTTTAAATATTGTTCTTATAAACTTAGAAAGATAATAGAATAGTAGGTCTTGTATTAGTATGTATTTTCTGAAGAGTATGAAATCTGAAACTTAAATGTCTGTCATTATTTTCTAACTTCAATCTTTAATGATTTGCCACTAATTTGCCAGAAAACCACAATTTTATGAAAAACAGACCAAAATATGACGCAAAAATATAAAATAGCCACACAATACAGCTGGGGACCTGTCAAAAAAGGGACACTTTTTTAATATTAGTACTGTTAAGTTTAGCAGCTGACAAAATAAAAGAATCTACATGCATTTCTAAAATAAAAGTTATCTGTAACTCTGATCATTATAATTATTTATTTGTAAACCCTCCACGTTTCTTCCAGAATTGCCATTTTGCAGAGGGATTATTAGGGGAAGAGCAACATTTTGAGCCAAAATCAGGGACAGTTGAGAGGTTTGGATATACCTAATTCTATAAAACAATTTATTTGCACATGCCTCTCAACCTCTTAATGCAGGAAATCTGGACAAGGCCAAATATATTGGGGGAACAAACAAACAGTGCTAAAAGTTGCTCTTGTATAAACTTAGACAGTTGATAGAATAACAGGTCTTGCTTTAGCATGCATTTTTCTGAAGGGTATGAAGTCTGAAACTCAATGTCTGTCATTATTAAGTGACTTCAATCCTAAATGATTTGCCAGAAAACCACACATTTAATGAGGAACAAACCAAAAATAAGAAGCAAAAATCTATTTATTCTGCAAATATCTGGACATTCGAGAGGTATAGTTCAGCTGGGAGAAATCCTGAAATCCTACACAATGGACTTAGCTCCCTAGTTGTGGACAATAAGTAGCCCCCCCCCCCCCCCCAAAAAAAAGAGATCTAAGAGAAGTGATTACTTCAATCTGGCTTCATCACTTTCAGTAGCATTCAGACTCAGTGAAAATATTCAGTAACAAAAAAAGTGCTTGTAGACAGGTTCCTAATCGAATACATCCAACCAAGAACTGGAGGGGGGCATACCTGAGCTGATCAGATAATCAATAAACACCTTTGTGATCTTTATTAAATTATATTCCTTGTATAATACAGTACAGTTGTTAGATGGCATTTTAAATGTATTGTTTTGAACATTTTTCCAGTAAACAATGAAACAAAATGCTTGCACCAATAATGAAAAAACTACCCAATTCAGAACATTTCCATCATAAAAGTCTACGCAAACTTATACAATCCACCAGTATCAGTAAATATGCACAATCTCTGTAGAAGTAAAAGTCATCTAAATAATTCTACATTAAAGAGATCTGTAACTAATGGAGAGGTTGCTGCTAGCAAACAACTTTATATTTCATTGTTTCATCTACAAATAAGTGCCTGTTTCCCTTGAGAAATAAATTGCCTATGTTACATTAAAAAATTATAAGCTAGTAATATTGCAATAGGGAATGGATGGCAAACTGCTAACAGGTTCATAGTTACTAGGTATCTCCGTCAAAGAGGACATTCTCAGGACTGCAGCATCCACCCCCTTTAAAACTATAACATAGTACAGTATCAGCAATGCATCTAAATACTGTGGAAATAGAACCCACAGCCTTCTGCATCAAAACCAAGTACACTACCTATTGTGCTATTAACAATGCAAGTAGACTCAGTATAAGCAACACTAAACTTCTGTTCAAGCTCTCAGCTCCTTGAAAAATCCACTCGACACTCAACTGTAGCTCTCAACTTTGCAGCACAAGAAATCTGGAAAAAGCCAAAATTTATTGGGGGGGGGGGGACAAAAGCCCAAAAACCAGAGACACATTTTAAACACTGCTTGTATAATCTTGGAAAGTTGCTAGAATAAAATGTTATGTTACCACTATGCATTTTACTGCTAAGTTTTGAACCCAGGATCCTATGCACTACAGTCAGAGCAACATGTCACTATGCAATATAAGCTGTTTCTTGAAAGAAATGAAGACTGAAACTTAAATGGCTATCATTTAGTGAATTCAGTTCTCACCATAGCTCTCAACCTCTTAGCACAAAACACTTGGACAAAGCCAATAATGAGGGAATACAGCCCTCAAACAAATTCAGTTCTCACCATAGCTCTCAACCTCTTAGCACAAAAAACCCAGACAAAGCCAATAATGGGGGAATACAGCCCCAAAAATAGGGAGAATTTTCAAATATTGATCTTATAAACAGACAATTGCTAGAATAAAAGGTTTTGTGTAGTGTTACCAATGTATTTTCTGAAGAATATGAAGTCTGAAATTCAAATGCCTATCAGATTCAGAACAAACATATGAGGCAAAAATCCACAGTGGTGATGGGTAAGGAATTCAGGCTGCTGCTACTTGTATCCAAGGTACAGGGTTTGAGCCTGGATAACTCTAGCCACCAGGAATATTGATGTAGGGTGCATACACACACACACACACACACACACACACACACACACACACACACACACACACGCACACACACCCACTGATATTCCCTACCATGCTTGCAAGCTGTTGCAGACATTTCGGCTATTACAGCATCAGCAGAGCCTGGTTCAGCTTTCCCTTCAGTTGTCAGCAGTTTGAGAACAGCATATATTCCCTTGTTGAGTCCACCGCCATTACTTCCTTGCTGTATCCCTCAGTCCAAGAGTGTGTGCGTGTTGGGAGTGGGAGTCAGCTAATCAGATACGAGCTGGTAGTGCTGGGGAGCCATTCAGTTGTTATGTAGACTGCAGATATTGCAGTCCATTCTCCTTGAAGTCTATGCGGTTACAAACTGCATAGACTTCTGGGGCATCTACACTGATTTACTTGTTTTTGTGATCTGGACTGGTTAGATGGCAGTCTGAATAGGAAAGCACATTGGGAAATCACACATGAGCAGGACTCGCAGCTAGTTTTCTGTTGTTTTTATTTTATAGCTGGGGGGGCTGCAGTCCAGTAACACAAGCTGCCCCAGGTTAGTGGATTCTGTAAAGAGAGGAAAGTAGTCCTTTAATAGCAAAATGCATTGTTACGTTTTAGGCAGGAAACTTTACAGAGGTGGGTGAAAGCCTGCAAGTAAAAACTGAGCTAATTAATTATTTAGCTTGTGTTGTTGGTGTACATCTTAATCACAAGGTCCTTAGACATTGCAACAACTGACTATATTGCTATAATGGAAGCAGCATTAATGAAATATACAGGTGGTAACAGGTGTTTAAGAGGTCACAATTCTAAAGGAGTTTAACTGGGACATGAAACTATGTGGCTGCCTATTTTTCACCCACAAGTGGAACTTCATTAAGTAAGTACTGTCTGAGCAGATGTTTGAATTGAATTAAGTTAAGTTTTTGGCTGATGTATGTTCAAAATTTTGAGGGCTTTAAAATATGTTGAGTAGTTAAGAGCTTTGGGGGGGCTTGTCTTTTATCACAGGATCATAGCAGAATACTGGGCTAATGACCATAAGAGGCCTTTTAAGCTTATCCATGCTTTTCCAGAAATATTAGAAATGTATTGGTCCCTTAGGTTTGGTGTGTGTGTTTGTGTGTGGGGGGGAGGTAATAAATTTTGGTATGAGTGGTGGAGCATTTACAAACTTCCTTTCTCTGTAGCAGAGACATAGGTGACAAGACCCGAGGTAAATTTATGGTTTCCCATCCACTGATCGAAGTTTCACTTGAATAAATGCAGAAATCATCTTTGTTTCACATGGATAGGAAGCCTCCTCCCTAGAGAAGGGTAGCCTCTGAGACATACACTTGTCCCTTCAACATGTCCTATTTTTTGTTACAGGTGAGGTTTAGGTTCATTGATTGGGTGTTTCTGTTGCTGTTTGTTTTGTGGATGTGCAACCATACCATTATGGCTGGATAAGAGCATACTTTATAGGCCAGGAATAGGTCGCTTCTCAGCCACCTGTAAGAGACTGAGTATAAGGACAAGGTTTTGAGGTGGTCTGCATAAGACTTGTTTTCTAAACCATGTTCGTTTTGTGAGGAACCTTCAGTTGTTGCATATGCCTGGTCAGGTACATGCCAAAGGGGGGATTGTGCTCAATGATTGGTGTTATGAGAGCAGAGTACAAAAAAACATTGACATCTTTGGACCTGGATGTCATACCCTAGCTTATAAGTTGTGCAACATAGAATGATTTCCTTACTAAAATGGACATAGGATGGCTAACGACTAAGCCACTCTGTACATATTTTCCCAAATCCCTGACTACTGATTCTACTCTTAGGGGGTATATTATCAGTGTAGTAATTTCCTGGAGTGGTGGTCTTACCAGAAGATACTATTATGCATTTCTTGGCACTGAGTTTAAGAATGTGATTGTGGCACCAATTTAGTCGGTTTCAGGCCTTCTTAGAAGATATTTATCTGGGGGGGGGGGCTTCAGTAATTGCACCCAGTTTGCTATCTTCTGCAAACCTGACCAAGCAAGAGACTTTTGGCAATTAGCCTTGACTTCAGAGAAGTTGATGCGAAATAGGAGAAGCTCCAGCAGTGAGCCTTGAACACTCCCCTAGTGGCAGGCCTTCTTATGGCAGTAGACTCCCCATTCTTACGTTCTTGCATCTTGTCAGCAAGCAAATTGGCTAATCTAGCAGTTGATGTAGAAGTTAATACCTAATTGAGGGTATTATCACGGTAAGCCAGGGTGGCTTGTTTTTTTTTAGTTATTCCTGTGCTTGTTATGGGTGAGTACAGCTTTTTCTGTACAGTTGTCAACTCATTACAGCCAGGTGACACCTCCAGGTGCCTTTGCAGTTGCATCTTACTGAAACCTCTAGGCATCAAATAACGTTTGTTCATGTATGCATCAATAGATGTTCATCATGTTTCACTGTTGCAGTCCTTACAAAATGAGTTATCTGGCTCCTGGTAGCCCACAGTCGGCCAGAATACCAAAGTTCTTGGTATATGATGTCGGCTGCCTTCGGTTTAGGCCTGACGTCAGGTACAAAAGAAGGCAGCTAATGCCATTTCCTCAGTCTTTCTTGCCGCGGAGCGCGAAGCAGAAGCATTTTGCATGAGTGCCGGTCAGCCGAGTACCTTCTTTTTATATTTCGACTGCCTTTCTGTCCATCTCCTGCCAGCCAGACTCTCACCACAGATGCCTCTGACTACGCTTGGGGAGCACATCTAGAGAGCAGATGCATTCAGGGGACTTTGAACTCTCAACAGGTTCATTTGCACATAAATCTGAAGGAACTGATGGCAGTCCAGCAGGCCTTAATGGCTTTCAAACATCTTTTCTCTCCTGGTGCTCTTCTGGTCAGGACAGACAACACCAAAGTCATGTGGTACATCAACAAGCAGGGAGGGATGCACTCTTACCCCCTGTGCAGACAAAGCATGATACTATGGTCCATAGCAGCTTCCATGGGCATTCATCTGATAGCTCAGTTTCTTCCAGGAAGGCTCAACACCTTGGCATACCGTTTGAGCAGGCAGGTCCTGGATCCTCACATTTGGGAACTAAACAAGACCATCTACTGTTGCATCATTCGGCATAGGGGCACTCCCCAGGTGGATCTCTTCTCATCTCCAACCAACCACCTTCTTCCAAACTTTTGCACCAGGGATCATCACAACAAAGCTTTGAAAGTGGATGCCTTGTCCCTTCCCTTGCAGACTGCTCTCGATCTATGCATTCCCTCCTCTGTCTCTTCTTCCCAGAGTGCTGTTAAAAATAAGGGACAAAAAAACCAAGGGCCATCATCGTAGCTCCAGACTGGCCCAGACAACATTGGTATCCACTACTTTGCAGTCTCTCCCAGTCTCAGCATTGGCATCTTCCCCTGAGACCAGATCTCTTGGTTCAGGAAGGGGGAAAAAAGTCTGCATCCTCATCTTCAGACTCTACATTTGGCAGCTTGGCTCATAATTTAAACCTTTCCCAACAAGTGGTTGAGGTCCTTCGTGAGGCCAGGAGGCTTAGCACTAGGAAATTTTACACAGATAAGTGGAAAAGATTCTCCATTTGGATGCAGATTAGAAGGGAAGCCCCTTCTCAACCTTCTCTTCCTCTTATTCTTGACTATCTGTCAGGCTTGCTTAATGGTGGACTTTCCTTTTCTTCTATCAAAATCCATGCTTCAGCTATTTCTGCTCATTGTTCCTTTGAGCATCCCATTTTCTCTCATCCATTGATGAAACAGTTCCTTAGGGAAGCTAGCAATTTAAAGCCTCCCAGAAAGGCACCTACTCCTGCTTGGATTTCAAATTTGTACTTGAGAAACTTACTCTGCCTCCTTTTGAACCAGCTACCTCAGCAGACCTGAAGCTTCTCTCCTGGAAAACTGCCTTTCTTTTGGCTATTAATTCAGCTAGAAGAGTTTCTGAGCTGCAGGCCTTAATGGCAGTAGAACCTTTTATCATCTTCCATGTGGATCGGGTTTCTTTTGAACTAATCCCTCCTTTATGCCTAAGGTGGTTTCTAGCTTGACTATTAACCAGTGTATCCACCTGCCTACCTTTTTTCCTAATCCTCAGAATAAAGGGGAAAGGTTACTGCATTCCCTGGATGTACATAGACAGCTTAGATTTTACCAGGACAGGACTAAATCTTTTCGAAAGTCTGATCAGTTGTTGGTCAGTTTTGCTCCTGGACCTCAGGGCAAAGCTATTTCTAAACAGACAATTTCTAAGTGGATTGCTTATTGTATTTACTTTTGTTACTTACAGCATGGCAAGGTTCCTTCTCAGAGTATTGGGACCCATTCTACTAGGGCAGCCTCTACCTCGGCAGCTTTTTTAAGAGGTGTAGCTACTAGGGACATACTGGAAGCCGCTACATGGACGTCTGTCCACACTTTCACTAAACATTACAATTTACCCTTGTTTTCTAAGTCCAGGGTTGGTTTTACCACTGCAGTGTTGCAAGGCATCCTTACCAACCCTTAAACAGTGGGTGTTCCTCCTCCCTTTTGTTTTTTTCCTGGGCTTTGGGAATCAACCCATTTTGTAAGGAATGCAACAGTGAAACATGATGAACATAGTACAGTTGTGTACACTTACCATAAATCTAGATGTTCAAGTGTATTCACTGTTGCAGGCCTGGTTTCCCCCCCTTCCATCCTCCCTTTATTCCTAAGGCACAGACTGGATTTTCTTTTCCTGGTCTAAACTTTTTTGGGGGCTCCTGACAGTTAAGGCAAGAAAAACTGAGGAAATAGCTTCAGCGGCCTTCTTTTTTACCTGACGTCCTGATGTCAGGACTAAACCGAAGGCAGCCGACGTCATATACCAAGGACTTTGGTATTCTGGCTGACTGTGGGCTACTGGGAGCCGGATAACCCATTTTGTAAGGACTGCAACAGTGAATACACTCGAACATCTACATTTATGGTAAGTGTACACAACTATACTTTCAAAAAACCATGCCACATACAAAGTATTAAAAGATTTCACCTTATAGTTTACACAGTGGCAAACACAATTGTATTGATAGTTGATCTCTGTCTAGTGCAGGTAAAACGATATTAATTGTTCAGATAATGTTGTTGTTGTCTTTTGGCTTTTCCCGGTTAGGGGTCGCCACAGTGGAACTCCGGTCCGCTAATGATTGGCAGTAGATTTTGACGAACGCCGAGGTGCCAGCTCGACGTTCAACCTTCATCGAAGGCACACCCATTTATGCATGTCTTTTGAATGCCCACCCAACTGCGGGGAGGACATGCAGTCTCCATACAGAAGGCACTCCCCGCACTCCAGCCAAGAATCGAATGGGAGAACCTCTTGCTGTGAGGCAACAACGCTACCGCTGCACCACCGCGGAAGTATTAATTGTTCAGATAATATTTATCTATATTGTCATAAATTTCATTTTTTTTCTAAATATCTTGTCAACCAAGCAGCACAGACAGAACTACTTAGCATCATATGAAAGCTCACAACTGGATGAACAAAATGCTTCTTGAAAGTATGTCTGTAACATGGATGGCTGCTGAGATATTGCAAGTTGTTGACAAAATATTGCAAACTTAATTGTTACTGTGATTACTGTGACTTTTAATGCCTACAACCTAAAGAGTACTACCACTATAAAAATGGGTCTATATTAGAACATCGAAGTTTTGGAACTTCGAATGTTTTAATATCGAACCCTAGTAACCGAAAACTGATAACATCGAAAATTCAGAACAGCAAATTTTTTCCTAGGGAGGCTGTGGTTAAATAGTGATTTTAGTGGGCCTTACAGTCCATGTTTCACATTGAGAAGGCACCTCAGGATGTTGTCTGGGCCCACTGATGCAGTGCTCTTGGTGAGTGCCTTTAGTACCTGTTCCTTAATGTTAATGGGGAGTTATGGTAGTGGGTATTTCTTGAGGGGTGTCAGAGATAAATTTGTCGGCAAGTGGATTTGTATCTTCTGGTTCAGTACAATTAATTCAGTGCATTGTCTTTGAGACCTCATACACATCTGAAGAAGGTTTTGTGATTGTTTGTGGCCTGAGAGGATATTTTTGCCACTCATTTGGCTTTGGTAGACTTGATAAAGCATCGTGAATTGCTAGTTTAGATTGATGAGGCAATTTTTACCTTGCTGGGCATTGCTTCTCCTAATTTTCACCATGCTTTTTTTCCATTTGTTGTACAACCTGTCAATGTTTGGATTCTACCAAAGTGATTTGTTTTTTGTGTTAGTCCTGCACTTGTTACTGGTGAGTACAGCTGCATATGTGCAATTTTGCCAAGGTTTCATTTAATGGTAGGAAGTTTGCTCAAGAATAATTCCTAAAAGTTCAAGGGTTAGCTGGATTTCTATTTTTATTTCAGTGGAGACAGCTTTATGGATTCACTAACCAGTGAAGACAATACAGTAAGAATTGTGCACTATTCTCCAGTGTTTGTGACGATCAAGTCAAGGATGTTTGCACCCCCAGTAGGCATACAGACTAGCTGGACCAGGATCTTTATGTTTACAAAGACTAGGAATATCTGGGCATACATATTAGGGGTATATAATTCCCATTCCACAGTGGGATAGTTAAAGTTGCCCATGAGTATGGTGTTGAGTTGAATGGTGTGTGTTTTCTATATGTTTGTGTATGTTATGGGTTTCCTGGGTCACAGAGGGGTACTTACAGCTTGCAAGGATATGATATGGGACATTGCCTATAGTAATTTGGACATGAAGAAGGTCAAGTGCATTGTACTGATTGACAAGCCTTGAGGTGGGTATGTTTTTGATGTAAATTGATACACCTCCACCTTTTGTTTGTTCCTGTGCAGTAGATGGTTGAATTGCATCGATGGCATTGTTGCTGTCTACTGCGGGGGTGGTCTCTGTGGCTTCAAAAACCAAGTCTCAGTAACTGCACAAATATTTACATTCCATAGGGTGTGGAGAGCCTGCAGGTGGTGGAGTTTCTTCTTTAGACTCATGGTATTGAGCAGTAATACCTTTAGATGATGATGTGTTGGTTTTGTATGTAGAAAGGTTTATCAGATTGGCAATGCCTAAAACAAGTGCAGTAGGGGAGGACATGAGTTTAGCCAGTATATGAAAGCCTAAAGGCAGTAGATGCAGCCATCCTTAGCAAACCAACATGGTCTGTCTACCTTATCCTCCCAGGCTGAAAGATACTGTCCCCCCCTTCGAATGACACCAAAAACTAAGCCAATTGTTGAAGTTGGTTATCTTCTGTTTATACTGTGGCATCATCCTTGGAGAAATTGTGCTGCCTAATGCTGGGCTCATACTGGCCTGTGACATAATCCGAGAGCTCTTTCATGTCTGTCTTCATCTATTCCATAAAGGTACGTTTCTGCTCATTTACACCTACATGGACTGTGACTGAGTCATACTGATACATATCGATCAGTGATTTGTGTGTGAGCATAATCTGTCAGATCCTGGCCCTTGACAGGCAGTTAACCGTGACATTGTCCTTACTCAGACTGGTGAGTGAACATCTGTGTGTCTCATGATGGAGTCCCTTATGACCAAAATATTGGGATGTGCAGTTCTAAAGTATTTTTTGCACTGGTTAGATTAAAACTGGGAAGTTTAAAAGGAAACTTCTGGATATAACATTTCATGCTCATTTAACTGTTGGAAAACAACTTCAATCTTCAGTTTCCAGGCTGGTACTTTTCTCTCACCGTGGATTTATAACTTTATGTGCAGTTGTCTGCCTTACTGGCCTAGAGTTTGAGATGCCATGAGGTATGTCTTTATGTATCATGGCAATTGAAGCACTTGTCATCTCTCTTTTTCTCTCTCCTTGTATGGGGGTTTTAGACAGTAAATACAGTGACCAAACAGGGGCAACTGCTCTCCCCGTGGGAAATCTCTTTCTTGGTTATAGTTGTTGACTTGGTAAAAATGCTTTACTTTTTATTCTTTCATCTTTTTTCTCCTGATTTATTGGTATAATATACTTGGATCTTGCTGAGCTTTATGCTTTTTTTAGATATTTTACAAGGATCTAAGAATAGTCTTGGGAAAAATGTGTATTTTTGCCTAAAGAAGAGAGTTTTTTTAGGATAAATTCTTGTTAGAAGTTATGACCATTGCTTCAGTTTAGGAATGGCATGAATTTGAATGGATATTGAAGGAAAGGATACAATTTCATGTAAAGTGAAGGGAAAAAGAACAGAGAGAAAAAGAATTGAAAAACAGCAACTTGTTAGAAGCCTCCAGTTTAAAGGAAAAGCTCCCAGTCAGGAAGAGAGGGAGAGGTTAAAGTAATTAAAGCAGGAAATACAAAAACTGAGGATGAGAGGATTTGAGTGAGGAAAGTAGCTATTTATTACAGTCAGTCCATTCTCTTATTCAGTTAGGGCTGTAGCTCACTGTATATTAAAGATAAAGGGTAGAACAGATAGTTTGCTTGTTAAAGGAGGAAAGTAGCATGAACTTGGTGAAAACTCCTAAGGGCAATTTGAGGATGTTTAAAGAGTATTATGAGGAACTTTATAGAGAGGAGCCTCAAAATGGAATGAGAGAACATAGGATTAGGGAGTATTTAGGAGAGATCAGGTTGCACAAGTTTGAGAAATACAAAGTGCGAGTGATGTCTGAGATTTCAGAGCAAGAGGTAAGGGATGCCATAGATAGACAACAAACAAGTCACCAAATGTAGGTAGAATGAGCAAGCAGAAGATAATTAAAGTGCGGGTGAAGCTATTTAATCAAATTTTCAAATAAAGCACCCCAAGTAAAAAAAATGGGTTGACTATGATTTTGCTGAAGGAGGAAATCAACCTAAAATTAACCAGCTCTTTCAGACCATTAACAAATTTAAACCATGATTGTAAAACTTTTAAGAATATGATAATTGAAGTATTGGCAATAATGATGCCCCAATTGATTGATTATGGTGAGTATGGAGAGGAGAATTTTTGATAATGTATTTTCATACCTTGATGGTTGTAAGGGATTTAGAAATTGTGTAAAGTACTAGCTATTATTTCTCTTGTTGCAAAAAGGTTTTTGATAGGGTGGATTGGGTGAATTTCTTTGCAGTATTTGAATGTTTGTTTTTTTGCAACTTGTTTAAAGACTTGCTAATTGAAAACCATCAGGGACTGAACACAAAAGTAAAATAAATTGGTGATACCTTCCAGCTTAGAAGAGGAACCAGGCAATGCTGTCACCTTTCTCCACTGGTATTTGTTCTCTGTTTGGAATCCCTAACAAAAAATAAGGTGTTCAAACGTAATAGAATATAAATGGGGAATTAGAGAGTTGAAAATTTCATTGCATATAGATGATGTTATCTTAACTCTATCCATACTGTTAGATGTTGAAATGGTTCTAGAATTACTTGGGACATTTGGCAAATGATCTTGGTATAAAATAAATGAGGAACATCTAAAGTGGTGGGGATTAAGTTGAGAGCAAGATAAGTTAATATCTAAATATCCTAAGATGTGGAGAGTAAAGTGATATTTGGCTTATGGGTCGATATACACAATCAATGCACAGATGTTATAAGAAGACCATAACAGGATAGTGTTATTGTTGTTTGGGTAGGAAACAGTCTGTTTTAATAGTGTTACTCACTAGATGGTAGGCGAGACAAAGTGGAACACATCAGAGACAGTTCAACAAAGTTGTATAACCCAAAGAATTTAAAAATAATGTAACCATGCTGTCTTCCACCTTGTGGAATACGACCTTTGGTGTGTCATGTTTTTACTTGCAAATGTTCATCAGGATTTGTGTGGCATACAAGAGAACCACCAACTAAACATCACAAGTGATGGTTACCTAGTTCATAGATATGAAAAAAGGTAAGCTGGCAGAGGAGATTGTCTTGTTTTATTTATTTATTACTTGATAATCAGGTGCATGAGATGGTACAGGACCCTTTTCAGCCACTACATATCCCATAAGCCATTACACAAACTAGAGCAGAACAAAAACAGTAGATACAAATAAAGATTGTTAGTATAGAAAGATGACATTGATGATTTAAGCACTAACAGTTTATAAAGAGCAAGAGTCTATATACAGTATGTGCATGAATCACTCTTTACATTATTGGTGTGGAAATTCAGCTGCTGTAGTTGAACTGAATGGAAGCATGAGGGTGAGATTGATCTGCATCCTTAAACACATGCATTTGTATTCTTTTGTCCTGTGGTCATTTGGTTTCCTTGTAAAATCTTGCATATTGTAGACTGAAGTAATAACATTTAGCAGAGAGTTCCATGACGAAGGAGCTAATTTTGAAAGATTTTTTCATAAACAGTTAAGGAGAGATGAGGTTTGCTGAGTGTGAGAGAGTTGATAGAACAAAAAGGGATCAGTACCAGTTTTGAACTAAAAGTTTGTTAGCCAGTGTTAACAAGCATACCTAACTACTGGGGCCCTGCAGATAGCAGAGTTAAAGGCTACTGAGGCAGCCAAGTCAGATTATGCTGAATTAAGCCTATTTTGCAGGGCTGTTTTGGAGACAAGTTGAAAAGGCACTGTTTTTTTTTTGTTTCAGAGTCTTAGGGTTAGGAATAACAGCTAGTGTAAGGTGAGTAGGGACAGTCTGACTAGCAGAATCCTACTCAACTTGTGATGGCATAGTCTTAGTGAGTAAGTGGTTGCTGTTATTAGTTTTGGAGTCTAACGTCATCTGATGACACTAGTTAAGTGTCAGGACCCTCATCTTCTGTGACTGACATTATTGGGTGTGGTTTATTAGTGGCTGTCTGCAAAGCATAGCATCAACCATGTATCACCATTCCTAGTTGCATAGTTTTTCAGGGAGGAGGGTTGGATTAAATGTGGAGACTATCCTCAAACCATGTGCCTTATTGATAACTGCAAAATATATTTACAGATTTTCTTAACTCCCAGCAGTGTTTGAACAGTGACATCAACAGTGCATCACTCATTAAAGTCAATCTTAAAGTTATGGGATAGTGTCTAGTCAGTGAGGCCTGGTTAAAAACTAAGACCTCTTAGATGTGAGCAACATGCTCCTAGATGTGCGCTTATCTAGAGTCAGTGTGTGGATAGCTATTTTTATGTTAAAATCTGAGTGTCTGGTATTATAAAAATAGGCTGTTTTCAAGGTTATGTTAGGCAGCCAAGTCAGATCATGCAGAATCAGACCAGTTTTGCAGTGCATCTTGGAGCCAAGTCAAAAAGGCATTGTTTTCTTGGTTTCAGAGTCTTAGGGATTGACATAAGAGCTACTGTAAGGTTAGCATGGCTGCATTGAAAAGCATGACCCTACTCAGCATGTGCTCACCACCGTCTAGAATATGGCACATTGATTAGTGTGCTTATCACTCTCAGGTGGGATCTGTGGTATCTGCTGTGCAGGTCATTAGGGTTATGATTTTCCAGATGGTATAGCATCAGGCCAGCCTGGTTAAGTAGAAGAACCTGCTTTAACTTAAGACCTTTGATTGCTATGAATGTCATTGAAAGGTGCGCCTAATCCATGGCAGCCTGTGGACTGTCATGTCTACCATGCATGTGAATCATTGCCTTTAGAATTTTCAGTCTTTAATCTAAACAGTTGACCCAGATAACTGTGGAGAATACCCTTAACTTGTCTTGGACCATCAATTTTTATGATTGAAGTTGGCATGTTCACTTAACTTGCACAAGTGTGCAGTCTGTGGTCTGTTCAATGAAGGTCACAGTAAGGGATAGTGACCAATCTGGATGGCCCAGTTAAATGCCAAAGCCTTCCTCAACACTTCCATCCCTTTGATGTAAGCAACATACTTTTATGTATGCACTTAACTAGAAGTGGTGTGTGAATGGTGGCTTCATATGTATGTGATGTTTTTTATTTATTTTATTTTATTTACATTGTTAACCAGGTAGTGTCCGACTTGGTTGAAAAAAAAATGTTTTCAGCGGAGACCCGGGAAGAAAAGCTCCACAACAAAAAGAAAATTATTAAGGTACAAGCAGTAAACTTAATTTAAGTAGTACAGTGCTAACAAATATGTAAACGAGCTTAAAAATATTATATCAAAATATAATAGAATACAATATAAACATGCATGTTTCAGGCATGCAGGAATATTTGTTTTTTTGTTGTTGTTACAATATATATGAGGTACATAAGTCATGTAGCTTTACAAGGTGAGTCACTTCTGAAAGACCAAAATTGTTCATGTAGTTTTACAAGTTAGGTCATCTGAAGGAACAAAGATTAATAAAGATAAGACAGATAATGGGATAGCCCTATGTGGGATAAACACTATTTGGGCTAATGTGTGAGATGAGTGGGGAAAAATAGGAAGAATATTAGTTCGAAGCAACACAGGTGCATACCCAATTATCATTTAAATAGTCTTTCAGGGTAGTTTTAAATGTGGACAGGTTGGGTTTTTTTTAGTTATCTTTTGAGTAAGGGTGTTCCATTCTTTGGCTGTTTTATGGGAGTAGAGGGTGTCTCCGTGATAGTTGTGAGATTGGGTTACTTTTAGCATTAGTTTGTTGGATGACCTGAGGAGTCTACAGTTTGTGTTTTTCTGGACTAGGTTAGATAGAGCTGAGCAGTTGGAAGGGTTGAAGATGATTTTATGAGCAAGTGAAAGTTTTAGTAATAATACATTGGGATGTTCTATCCGGTTGAGCTGTCGAGGAGCAGTGCAGTGTTATGTGGAGTTGGTGACAAACTTAGCTGTTCTGTTATAGCAGGAGTCTAGTTTATTTAGGTCAGTTTTTGATAGTTTAGTATAGACCTCAGAGCAGTATAGGAGGGTGGATAGCAAGTGGGATCTTGCAGTGGCCAGTCTAGCTTGTTGTGTAAGGTAAGGTTTAACCCTGTATACAGCGCCTAGTTTAGAGTGGATTTTTTTGATGGTCAGATAGATGTGTTTATCAAATTTTAGTAAGTCGTCTATGGCACCCCTAGCAGCTTGGTCTGATTGGTGGGATCAATTTTGTACCATTGTTAGATAATATGGAAAGGGATTGGTACTGGGTTTGGAAGATTTATTAGAGAAAATTATGAGCTTGGACTTAATTGGATTTAGGATGAGTTGGCTGGTGAGGTAATTTTCAATGTGTTGGAATGATTGCATTTTGTGTTGGAGTTCTTGTGGGAAATGGGCTGAGCAGAGAAGGGAGGAGTCATCTGCATATTGGATGACGGTGGCATGTTGGGCAGCAGTATATAGGTTGTTGGTAAATATTATGAAGAGGATGGGCCCAAGTATAGAGTCTTCTGGTACTCCCGTGGTAACTGGTAATAGTGGGGAGAGGCTGTTTGCCCATTTAGTGGCCTGTTGATGGTCGGATAGATAACTGTGAAACCATATTAGGGGTGTGGTATTGAGAATGTAAGTGGCAAGTTTGTTGAGGAGCAGCTGAAGGCACAATGTGTCAAAAGCTTTTGACATATCTAAAAAAGTGGCTGAGACTAGTTGTCCTTAATTTTTGAGGTGACGAATGGTCTCTGTAAAGGTTATGAGGGCTGAGTTAGTACTGTTTTTTAGGCCTGAAACCATGCTGGGTGCTGGAGAGTAGCTTGTTGGCAGTGAGGTGATTCATGAGTTGCTGTTGGATACATTTCTCTAGAATTTTGGCAAGGGGGGATAGAATGGTGATGGGATGGTATTTAGTTATGTCTCTAGATGGGCCGCCCTTATGAAGTAGTATGATATGAGAGATTTTCTGTAATTTGGGAATGTACTGTTCGGAGATGGAGCGGTTTATTAGTAATGATATGGAGTAGGCGATGGATGGGACAGTTAGTTTTAGGTATTAATTTGGAAGTTGGTCAGCAGCTAAGCAGCATGGTTTTAATTTACATAGGAATTTTTTATGTAGGAAGTTGGAATGGGAATAAAGGAGAAGGAGTTTGCGTCATTAAAGGTAGGGGAGGGGACAGTAAGTGGTGGGATTGTTTTGTTGTCTAGGAAAGAAGTGATAGCGTTGATGAAGTGGGAAATGAATTGTGAGGCTAAGGGCTCAGAGGAGTTAGTGAGGGGGGCAGGGGTATGGGTTTATCGGGGTTAAGGAGATGGTTGATATTCTGCCAGAATTTTTGTGGATTGTGCTGGTATTTTTGTTGGCAGGTGAGGGAATAGGTTCTTTTATCCTTGATGTTTTTCTTAGCATGGTTTCTAAGTTGTTTGTAAAGGGTGAGATCATTGTTATTTTTGGTCATATGATATAGTTGTTTTGTTTCTTTAGAAAGGCATGGTAGCTGTTTGTTTTTTTGGCAATTTTTTCTGAGGGGTCAAGATTATTTAATATTTCAAGGAATTTGTTATTGAAGTATTCTACAGCTAGGTCTAGTTGCAGGTTTTTAATGGGGACCAATCACAGTTTTGTAGTAGTAAATTGAAGGTGTCAGAGGAGAAATATTTTTTTGCTATGAGTGTATTTGTATGAGATGCTGGTTTGGATATGCATTTTCTTCCTAACTAGAAATGTTGGAGCATGGTCACCTAGCGTGACTGGTAGACAGCCTGCGTGGTACCCGTGGTTTGGTTTGTTGGTTAAAATCCAGTCTAGAAGTGATTTTTTTATTGGAGTGCTTGTCAATGTGGTGGGGTAGTTAATAATTTGGGTGAAGTTGTATAAGTTTATAAATGAGGTAGGGAAGTCCATGGAGCAGGAAAACCAGTCTAGGTTGAAATCAGCTAGAATGATGATTTCCTGGGATAGAGAAAAAGATGACCAGGATAGGAGGGATTCTATGTTGTGCAGGCTGTTGCCTGGTGGTAGGTAGATGGCTGTGATGTTAATGGATTTGTGAGGATTAATTTGGAGGTGAGTGTTAAGGAGTTCAGCATGATAGATGTCTGGTGGGTGACAGTTTAATTTTCCTAGATGAAGTGATTCTTTAAACATAATTGCTGCACTCCCACCACATTTGTTTATCCTGTCTTGTCTTATAATATTGTAACCATTTGTAGTAATTTCAGAGTCTTTGATGTGGGGCATTAACCAGGTTTCAGTTATGACTGCAATATCTGGGAAGGAGGAGGTAAGGGTGGCGTGGAATTCAAGTAATTTGTTTGCAAGGCTTCTGAGATTAAAGCATGTAATGAGAAGGTCAGAGTTACTGGTAATAGGTAAAGATGTATAGGTAGTGGTGTCTGTGAGATTTTTGGTGGATGTGGAGGAACAGGAGCTTGGGGGTAATGGGTAGGTTACATAGGAGGTACAAATGGGTCCAGGATTGGGATTTATATCTGATGGGAGTTTTATCTTTGTTAGAGAGTACAACGTTAAGTGCTTGAGTTTGGTTATAAGTTGGTTATACTTGTAGAAGGACAGCTGATTGTTGGTGTGTTGTATATGTCTTGAAGGGAGGACATTAGTATTAAATCTAGGGTAAGTCTTGGTGATGATATAATGATAAGGTTTGCATGGGAGGTGTGGTAAGTTGTATGTGAGTGTTGGGGATGGGTGGTGGTGAGCTTGAAGTTATGGGCATTGGTAGTATAGTAAGCAAGGAGGAGGATGCCTGATAATAGCGTGTTGTAGAGCAAGCAGTTTTGGCCTTTCATTCTGATTAGAGAGTGGGTGTAGAATCAGGAAGTGAGGTATAGGAAAGTATAGTGTAGTATGGTATTGTGAGAGGTTGCTTCTTGGTGGGGTTAGTGGGGTTGCTTCTTGGTGGGGTTAGTGGGGAGGGAGTTGTGTATAAGAGTCAAAGTTAGAGGGGTGTGGTTAGCTGAGGCAGGAGGAAAGTGGATTGGAGAATTGTACAGGGGTGTGGTTAGCTTAGTTATAAAGGAAATGAGATAGGGGTGGGTGGGAATGGGGGTAGGGTAGCAGAGCGAGCCTGAGCAAAGCGGGCTGACCTCAGGTAGGAGTGAGTCAGACAAAAAACAATCACTCAGTCCACAGACTGGTTGTAGGTATGTCTGTCTGGAGAAAAGGTACCTTGCCTTTCTGTTATTTTTTGTTTTCTTTTGAATATATGCAGGACCTTACAGAACAAAAGTAATATCTTTATTGCCTACAATGTGCTGTTTAGCCAGTTCAGAAACCTTGTACTGTGTATTTGTACTTGTATTAACTTTAGTGTGTTTGGCTTAGCTGGAAGTCAGGAACAACTACTAAAAGGGTATGCAACTGTATATTGAGGAGTTTTTTAATTAAAGATTACAAGAAATGCTAACTTGTGAATTTGGGGGGAGGGGTCAGCTGCCGTCCCTGCCCTACAGTTAGCAAAGTATACTATGCACTTAATACAGGGATAAGCCCAAAATATTGTGGAATTCAGGTACACCTACCATGTTTTTTTAGTCCTTTTTTATTTATTTTTTGCCTATTTTTATGTTTGAAGCTGAGTGTCTGCAGTATAGTACTGTAAAATGGATTGGATGGTTTTCAATTTTGTGTGAAGCCGCCAAGTCAGATCATGTAGAATCCAAGATGTTTTGCAGGGTTTTGTTGGAGTCAAGTTGAAAAGCCACTGTTTTCTTGGTTTTGGAATTTTAAGGATAGAGATATGGACCAGTTTTAAAGTGAGCAGGGGCAGGCTGACAAACAGGACCCTACTTAACTCATTCTCCCACTGACTTGAATGTGACACACAGATGGGTGCACTTAACTTACTCTCACAGTATTTGTTGTTGCACA